>NW_024871140.1:452500-1652500 GCF_019054845.1 Dipodomys spectabilis
TGCTCAAGGCTAGCACTCTACCACTTGAGCCACAGTGCCACTTCTGGCTTTTTCTGTTTATGTGGTACTGAGGAATCCAAGCCAGGGCTTTATGTATACTAGGCAAGCATTTTACCACTAGGCTACATTCCCAGCACTATTTGCATTTATAATCTGTGAAACAATTATATGGCAGGTAACTATAAGCACATTTACTGGAAAAATAGAAATATATTAAATATATATCTAATTATATATTTATATCTGAGAATGAATGTTATTTAGAATGTCATTTGGAAGGTAATGGGTGAAATCAAAGCCTATCACATTAAATGAAATTAACTTGAATTAGAAGGACAAAGAACATATATTTCCCCTTTAATATTAACATATAAATGAGCACATATAAGATTATATGTGTAGATAGAGATATGGAGACTTATAAATATCTAAATATATGATCAATAAGACTAAAATATGATTTGGGCTTGTGTGAGAGTAGATGACAAAACTTCGTTGAATAATTAACATTCACTCTAATAACAAGTTATTGAAACATCTTGTTCCTTCTGTGGTGTAGGTACTAGCACATGGAGACTGGATGAATGGAGAGGTTCAGGGAGGAAGAATATAATTAAAACACTTTATGTAAATGTGTAAAAATGGAACATGGCAACTTGATGGGACAAGTTTAAAGGTAACTGGTAAGAGGGAGGAACATAGAGGGGTGATTATGATTAAGATGCATTGTATATTCAAATGGTATTTTAAAAAGTATCACCTTTTTACAAGTATTTGATATAAATAGAAAATAAATTGAAAAGCAATATTTTACATTTAATAAAGAAGATACCTAAGATATCTGTACATATTTATATGTAACTCTATTTTATTTGCATAAATTAACAATAATTAATATTAGGGCTTCATTTTCATAATCTCATTGGTATGCATAGTGTATATGCGTGGTCTATATTGTACTCACTTAATTCCCTTCCCCCTCTCCCCATTTTTCAAACCATGTTTGGGGTGGTTTTCTTATGATATCCCCAGACAGACGTGTAGATAACTAATCTATTTTCATATCTTTTTATACCTTGCACACTAACTGTAATGTCCTTATTTTATCTGTTTTAATGATTGACATCCAAATGGAAAATGCTTACAGCCTAAGCACTTTTTATCACGTTTTGCCATTTACATGTAGCCTGTGTTATCTCCTAGCATAATATTGTATCTAAGTAAGCATTTCTAATATTGAAAGAAATAACTGCAAGGAATATGAGTCTCAATATATAAGATGCAAACAGCTGACTACAATTTGTTCTTAGAATCTTAAACCCCTAGGTTATCATTATAGTACTTTGTTTCCTCCTCATTTGTCAGGAGATAAAAGTATATAAGAAGCAAGAGTCCACCTGAAAGCTTTATAATTTTAGGATCAATTTAAAGTATTAATGGTGGTGAAATTAACTAATTTTTTTAATCTAATAATTATCTTACAAAGCAATCACCAGATAAATTTCTTCTTAGAATCTTCATGGCAGTACATGTCTAGCAGTAGGAATGACTAATACTATTTTCTATTATAAAATGAAATACCATAGTGCGATATGATTAATATCTTCATGTGTGTGTGTGTGTGTGTGTGTGTGTGTGTGCATGTGCATATGTGGGCACATGCATTCACAACAGTAGTTCGGGGGGGGGTTGAACTCAGGACCTCATGCTCTTGCTAAGATTATTCCTTAAGACTGATGTGCTACCACTTGTCATTCCTCAACTTCTGGCATTTTGCTGATTAATTGGAGATTAGAATCTCCTGTACTATCCTGTTCCAGCTGGCTTCTAATCTCAATCCCCGGGTTTTAAAATGGAATAGAAATTAACTTTGTCAAAACCAGGAGTTTGAAATGCTTATTGTAATGATTGCTTAGTGAAACCTTTCATATCCAGTCTGAAGTTTTTCTCCACAGCCAGGCACTTGTGGATCACACCTGTAAAACTTAGCTACATAGGAGGCTGAGATCTGGGGAATTACAGTTCAAACTCAGCCTGAACAGAAAAGATCACAGGCTCCATCTTTCAAACAACCAGCAAAAAGCAAGGCTGAAGGTTTGGCTCAAGTGGTAAACCACTTGCCAAAACAGATAAGCAATCCAAGAATAGTAGAAGTCTTGAGTTCAAATGCAAAGCAGACTTTTTTAAAAAAAGGTATTTTCCTCTATTTACCAATATTACCCTGCCTGCATAAGTTTCTACTTAATTAGTGACCTATTTTACACATGTCTTCACTTACAAAGAAATTTGGTGTAATCTAGTGTTAATAGAGTTTTTCTCTTGTGCTTTTGCTTTTTAAAAATATCTTTTATTGTAAAGATACTGTACACAGGGGTTACAGTTACATGAGTAAGGCAAAATGAGTACATTTCCTATCAAGCATTGTTACTCTCTCCTTTGTTTTTCCTCTACTATCCCTTCCCTCCCCACTTCCTCAACTCCTCCCTCCCCACCCAGATTTGTAAAGTTAGTTTTCAACATAGTGCCTTGTACATCTCTTTGTTACAATGGGTCAACCTGTATCCCGTTTCAGAATTTCATTTCCCTTCTGCTCCCCAAATTAGAAAAATGTATATACAAGATGCAGGGCACCAGAATCAAATAGAGTAACAAAAAGGGTTATACCACAGGGGGAAGAACATACAAAAGAGACCAAAAAAATCACATAGTACATTAAAAACAACAACAACAAAGAGAAAGTATCTTGTGTCCATATCTTGGGGTTCATTTTGCTTAGCATCATCTTATATGGTGCTTTGCTTTTGTTGTATAACTTGTATAGAAAAAAAACTGAATGAAAGAATTGCAGATGTATTCAAGTTATATTTAAAACAATCTTTACACAAAAAGTAAGAGTAAATATGAAATTCATTTGATATCTTGTAAGAAATGAAATTCATTTGATATCTTGTAAGAAGTGACATTTTATTGCAATCATATTGCCCATTAAGTGGTTGGGAAAACTTCATCATAATTTTCTATCATAGGAAATAATTAATGCTGCTGGGCTCACACCTGTAATTCTAGCTACTCAGGAGGCTGAGAGCTGAGGATCACAGTTCAAAGTCAGCCCAGGCAGAAAAGTCTTGAGACTGATCTTCAATTAACCATCAGAAAATTGGAAGTGGCACTGTGGCTCAAAGTGGTAGACAGTGCCCAGGTCCCAAGTTCAAGCCCCATGACCAACATTAAAAAAATAGTGCTGTTTTAAGTAATTAGTAGTGTATTTAGTCTTAGAACAATACAATCTTAAATGTAGAGCTAATATGTGATATAAAATATAATGGAGTTGGGACTGGGAAGGTGGCTTAGTGTTAGAGTGCTTGCACACATGAGGCCCTGGGTTCGATTCCTCAGCACCACATAAGCAAAAAGAAAAAGGTCGGAAGTGGCGCTGTGGCTCAAGTGGTAGAGCGCCAGCCTTGAGCTGAAGAGCTAAGGGACAGCGCCCAGGCCCAGAGTTCAAGCCCCATGACCGGACCCAAAAAACTATATATATATATATATATATATATATATATATATATATATATATAAAATGGAATTTAGTGAGGGTACTTAAGAAAAATCCCTACATGGCTAGTTGTTTGGTGGCAACTGGTTTGTTAATCCTTTGACAAAATATCTTCACAGATAGAATTAAAATTCATATATTTTACTCTTCAGTGCCAATGTGTAGATTTAATATTCCTGTAATTTCTTTTTCAAAATCATCATATAAAATTAGATTTTGTAATTGTTATACTTTTACCTATTTATTGAGAAGTGTTTGTTATAAAAACATATTATATATTAATTACTATATTACCTCACATGCTTTGAGAAAAATATTGCCAAATTAAAATGTTTATTTAAACAAGTCAAATTTGCGTTTGAGCACATTCAATCAGATGGACATTTGTTACTGGTGGGAGAGATGTGTTTGACTTTCAATTTGTTAAAGATTATTATAATCATGGTATTGTATATCTTTGAGACATATAGATAATATCAATTTTTTGTAAGTTATAATGACAGCATTGCAAGTTACAACATGTACTGTTGAAATGATCACAGTTTGTTGGAATTTATGTTAAATCTTTGTACACATAGGAACTTTGACATAACTCAAGAAGCACGGTCCCAAACTCAACTGTGTTAAAGATGAGAAACAGATATTTAATCAACCAAAAAGGGAAAGAGTAATTTTCCATTAATTCCTTTCATGTATAGTAGGCTATGGCCATTACAAATGAAGTACTTACCCAGTAATGAACTGAGAAATTTTCTCAGTGATGACCATCTTCTCTAAATAATCTTTCTTTGCCATTACTTTCCACAGAGGGATTAATGCTACCTGCTCTATGATTCTTTGGTAATGAAGACTGGCCAGGGCATGTGTGCCAATCTCTTTGATACTGTCAACCTAGGGACATGAATTCATTTTCTCTGCAAATTAAAGACTTAAAAAGCAAGAAAGTATTTAGAATAGACAGAGCAAGTTTATTTACAAATGAAAGGAAAGTGGAAGAATTCTGTGTCAAGTGGTCCTCCCATAAAGGAGAGCAATAGTGTCCTCTTGGAGGACCATTATTACAGCATGGGGTCCTCTCATAGCCTCCCCCCCTGGGCTCAGCACTGATTGGACGATGGCTTGCGCGTGTGTTGAGCTGGCTCTTTCCATTGGTTGAGTAGGCACCAAGGGCCTTATGGGAAGGAGAAACATTTGTGAGGGAAGCCCAAGGCACTATGGAACAAGAAATGCTATGATGGGCCACATGTTATGGCAGCCCTTCTCTACCCCTACCTACATAACAAATTATTTTTCTCTCCCTTAATACTTACTCTGCAGCCTAGATCTGGAGACACTAAAGACTATTGTAATTTGTAACATCATTTACCAAACAGATCTTTATTTCTTGGAACATCAATCATCTTGCTAATTTCCAAGGTTTACTTAGCTAATTTGACTGGAAGAGCTGATTATAATATTGCCAAGGTTTATTTAGTTAATGTGACCTCTGAGTTGAATTTAATACTGCTTTTCTCAAACACTCAACCAAAGAGTGTTCCTTTAATTAACAAGAACCATCTTTCTAACTACAGCTTTTCCACTACACTGTGCTCCAAACAGTTTCACTCTCTAAGGCCAATGTCACTTTACGGGTGTACACTTATTTTTTTAAATCTTTTGTGGGCTATGTAAAACTGTTCTATTAAAACTGTATGTTTGGCTCAAAAGCATATGATGTTTACCATATTTTCATTGGAAAAAGATGAATTCTATTTCAACTCACAATTTATTTGTACATTTACTTGTCCTTCAACATCTGCTGGGACTGGTGAGAGTTCAGTACAGGAGTAAGTCACAGCCTGAGTTCACATCTCCTGGATGAAATGAAAACAAGGACAAATCACAGTTGGTGTGACAAACCTCATAAAGGAATTCTCACTGGACCACAATCTCACAAGGAAAAAAAAACAGTTGGAAGACACAATATTCCTAAACATGGTATTTGGGGAAAATATATCTGAGGAGTAATAAAATAGATTTAAGAATTTGAGCTACAGCCTATAGTTCCAAAATCAAAGTTCAAACCAGCCTGCGCAGAAATGCCTGTGAAACTCTTATCTCCAATTAAGCAGCAAAAAGTAGAAAGTGAAACTTTGAGTCAAGTGGCAGAACACCAGAGTGGAACAATAAAACTAAGGGAGTCTGCATGAGGACCTGAGTTCAAACCCAGTACTGATAAAGCAAAGAAGGCCAAAAATAATTTAAAGTTCCTTTAAAGTCACCACTTTACAAGAGCAGAAATTCCTTTCAAAGTCTGTTAAAACAGAATCTTTGCCACCCTAATTGAAAGGAGCTTAAGGAGAAAGAGTGAGCTTCCATGAGAAAAGTCTTTCACTCAGACATAGGGCTCTCTAATGTTTAAACTAAGGACTCAAAAGACATAAAACCTGCAACCTCATAATGAAAAGATGATTACATTTCATATATGTCTCCCCTAGGGAAGAAAGACTATTATTTAAAACCAGGTTAGCCAGCAAATACAATCACTTCACTGAAGCATGGGGTTGGATCTCAGGCATAGCTTTATAGTCAAATTAGCAAGCATTAGTTTTCGTGGGGGCTGGAGGTGGGGGGCTTCCAAATCCATCCAATATTTCTCTGGGGAGATAAATGCCAGAGTTCTTTTCATAAGTCTATCCATCTTGTCTCTAACCAATTGAGGGAAGCAAACATTAAACATTTTACAATCTTTAACATCAGCTTACATAATACTATCTTGAAAACACTATCCTTACTGTGGTTCTACTTTTGTTGTTGTTGATATAATGCTTCCAGCTTGGATGATGTAAGACTCTTCAACACACTGAGACTATTGACAATTACATTCTCTTCACGGTATATTCCTTTCAGTCCTCACTTGAAGCTGGACCCCTTAAGAATTTCTAGTTCCTCCCTGCAGTTAATTATCAGTGTAATCAATGAACATCTTCTGATTTTGGCTAGCTTCCCTTTTTTGATACCTTGCCTTTCTCAACTCAGCATGTAAATGCTAGTGGCAAAACCAGTGTGATCTTCCTGATGCATCTTAACTGTCCTCTGTTGTTTAATATATTTCAGTATGTGAGGTCATCCTTCCTACATTCCACACCTTCCCTGTTTTCTTCAATGCTATAAACATGCATTGGGATGTTCAAATAGAGTATCCCATAAAATAAGTTTAGGAAAAGACTTCCCTTGTTGGAAGTATAAAATATCTAATTCCCAACTGAGTAATTGAAATATGTTTTCAAGACATCAAGTTAGAAATGTAGCTTGGAGAGAAAGAATCTTGGTTCAAGCAGTAAGTGCTTAATGGATTCATGACTTGGCCTGAGCTAAAGAGCAGGTCCCTTCCTGACCTGTTCTAACTATTTCTGTGGTGGTTTTCTGGCCTTTTTTGGTGTGTGGCCAGTGCTGGAGCTTGAACTCAGGGCCTCACATTTCTGACTGGCTCAGATCTCAGTTTCCCAGTTGGTGGGATTACAGGAGTGAGCCACAGGTGCTGAACTGCTGCTTAATTTAACATTATAAATCTCCTTTATAGTCAGACAAACTTTCATTGATCACTAGGGTCATCTGTTGAACTTAAATGGTGAGTGTCTGGAAATCATTGAATGTATTAATCCTGATAGTTAATATTGAAAGTTCATTGCTCTGGAATCCAGGCTTCAGTCGTTCACCGAAAGAAACTGGGCACACTTTTATCTTCATTTCCTGGTGTTGCAGTCTTATTTGGCTGGTTTATAGTTTGCTTTCAGATTAATCTCTCGTGTCAAAAACATTTTTGTTTGTTTCTGACTTTAATTAAGTCCTTTGGGCTAAACAATGGAAAATATATTCTCATGTAACTTGATCTAGGTCAAAGCATAACCTAATTTAAAGAATTATAAAAAATTTTTAGAAACAGTGCTTTCCAAAGGCTATTTCATCTGAGATGCAGATAAAATTATATATATATATATATATATATATATATATGTATATTTCCTTCCAGCTTTCTTCCTTCAGAGTGGATATTCATGAATGAACTACAGCAACATTTCAACATTGAATTGTGGTAGAAAATCCTGTGAAATGTTTACATAGATTGAATAATATAAAGCATCATTAAAATCATATGTCACACTTATGATTATTATTAAAAACAAGCACTATAATTTTAATGGTAATACTTTTAGTAGCTTTTAATTTTTATTTTTACTGGTAATGGGTTTTGAACTCATGGCTTTGAACACTTTCTTAGTTTTTTCCCACCAGGTTGGTACTCTACCACGAGCCACATCACCATTTCTGGCTTGTTATTGGTTAATTGGAAATAAGAATCTCTGGGATATATCTGCTTGGGCTGAGGATTACCATAATTCTCAGATCTCAGCCTCCTAAATAGCTGGGATTGCAGAGTAATCCACCAGTGCCAGGCAATAGCTCATAATTTGGAAACATGGAACTTTTAAAGGTTAAAATGCAATGAAGATAACAAAAACCATTTGAGCAAAAATTTAAAAAAATATTCTTATTCTTTGGTTTGTCTACTTCTTGAAAACTTGAAATATTTATTACAAAGAAGAATTCAGGAAGATCTAAAGAGATATGAATAAGGTCCAAAGGGTCTTTGTATCAGTCACAGACTATTATTTCACACAAGAGGATTTAGTAAATTAAATGGGTAACTATTTTTGAAAGTCAAGAACATGATAAAAAGGCATGAAAATGTCTTGTTGGCAGCAATTGCATTGCAGGTATCAACTGTGGAACTTGGAGATGGAAAGGAAGATGATGGAGAAGGACCCTGTTCCTGCTCGGCTGGACCTCTCTCTTCAAGCAGTGCTGTTGGTGGCAGTATTAACTGAGCACCTGAAAGAGATACTCCAAAAGGTCAGGACTCAAACTTTTGAGGGATCAATGCTAGCTGATGTGATTAGTGTCACCCAGAAGCCCAAGGGCTGTTATTTGAAAATTCCATAGTTCAGCAAGTGAAATGGCCCAGTGAACATGAGTCATGAAGAGAGCAGTGATGACAATGATCATCCGCTCAACTTCTTAGCATTGCTATGCCCAACTCATGCAGTGAGCTGATTTTATATATATAAAAAAAATGTTTTCTATGCTCATGTAGCCATCATGAGAGAGGAAAGCTAATACACAGTTTAAACAATCTGAGTTTAGATGATTGGGTGGGGGCATGTGTTTGTATCTTTCTGTGTGTATGTATGCTTTGAAATTAGGGTTTCAAGCTCTTGGTTGGCTTGCTTGCTCACAATTGGTACTCTAGGACTTGAGCCATACTTTCAGCTCAGCATTTTGCTGGTTAATTAGAGATGGAATTTTGCAGACTTTTCTGCCCAGACTGGGTTTAAACTATGATTCTGCATGTGTCCTCCTGTAGCCAGGAATACAGGTGTGAGCCAGTGGCTCCCAGATTTCACGACTGAAGGATACGTGAGTTGCTACCCTACCGTACACACAAGCTGATCTACTGGTACTAAGCAAACAATCATCAGAAGTAAGAGTTAATGATTGTGTTTGCATGCAATCAGATCATGTCTTTCCATTCTTGGTCATGTGCCATCAAAGTACTTTCAAGAAAAGTTATTTCATAAATTAGTAACCAAATACTACCAATTTCAGTAAAAATGAGAAAAAAATTCCTCAGTAATTTTAAAGTTTTAATGAGTAGCATACACAGTAAGGAAGCACCAAGTTAAGATGGTGACTCCCACTTGTAATCCTAGCTACTAAAGAAGCCTATATTGGAGGATCAAAGTTCAAAGCCAGCCCCGGTAGGAAAATCTGTGAGACTCTTTTCTCCAATTAACCACAAAACACCCAGGAATGGAGTTGTGGTTCAAGTAGTAGAGTATTAACCTTGAACAAAAAGCTCAGGGACAGTGCCCAGGACTTGAGTACTGGTACAAGCCCCAGCAGTGGTACAAAAAGAAAAGCAAAGTAGGTTTAAGAAAACATAATCAATAGGGATAAAAGTGGACCCATTGCAACAATGAGATGTACAAGTTGTTATGTCAAAAAATGAACTTTACAACTTTGGTGCGGCAGGGGGGGGCGGGGGAAGGGTAGCAGGGAAGATTGGATGTGGGGACGGGGATGGGGGGGAGGATGGGAAGGGATGGGAAGGGGAAACAAAGGAGGAGACTACAATGCTTGATAAGAAATGTACTCATTATCTTGCCCATGTAATTGTAGCCCCTCTGTACAGTATTTTCACAATAAAAAATAAAAAAACATAATCATTTTCGCAATTGTAATTTTTAATACGCAGTATAAATGTATCATTTCATAAGTAAATAAAAGCTTCATCATACATATTTTTACAGATAGAATAGAAAGTAAAAGATGAACAATCAAGAAGACACAGCATGTTTGAGAATGTAACAATATTATTGTTTCTCCATTATTCTAAAATTAAACTTTATATCAAAGACAGAGGCAGTGATGTTGTCAAAAAAGAAACATACTCTTTACCTGACTTATGTAACTGTAACTTCTCTGTATACTGCCTTTATTATAACAAGTAAAAAGAATGACAGATGCAACAAAATTTTCACTTGGGCTTATTGGAAAGCTCCAAATCTTGAAATTCAAATGAAAGCATAAACAGATAAACAGATAAAAATAAACACAAAGGGGGAATTGATTTGGTATCTAAGAAGATAGAAAACTTAATACAACAATAAATTAAACATGATTGTGAAGTGGACCAATTCAGCAGACTCAGTTTTGTATAAGAACTTGATATTGTTGATATGAAGTGATAAATATGAATAGACTCTCTTAATAGAAATTAAACTCTATAAAAGATAATACTTATCAATTGACAACTAAAAATGAAGCCAGATTAGAAGCCTGTGTACTAAAAGTGATGATTTAATATCTCTTTTTGAATACACGTGGGAAAGAGTTCAGGAGAAAAAGAAGAAAAAGAAAGGATGGAACTAATTTAAAAAAATTTAAAGTTGGCAGAGCCAATTATTTAAAAAAACAGAACTAAAACAATTTTATAAAATATCTTCCAGAAAAACAACAAAAAGGGAAAAATTCTCAGCAGATTTTTTCATGTTAGATACAAAAAACATGTACAAACAATACTGAAAGACAAAAATCTATACACTAATATCTCTAATGAACATAAACACAAATGTGGTAAATAAAATATTGTCAATACAACTCTAATGCTGAATTAAAAAAAAAACACTTTAGACCATAAGGGATTTTTCTCTTTCTTACCTTCCTCCCTCCCTCCCTCCCTCCCTCCCTCCCTCCCTCCCTCCCTCCCTTCTTTCCTTCCTTCCTTCCTTCCTTCCTTCCTTCCTTCCTTCCTTCCTTCCTTCCTTCCTTCCTTCCTTCCCTCTCTTCCTTCTTTCCTTCCTTTTTCTTCTTTATTCTTTCTCTCTTCCTTCCTTCTTCATTCTTCCTTTTTTCTTTCTCTTTGTTCCTCCCTCCCTCCCTCCCTCCCTTCCTTCCTTCCTTCCTTCCTTCTTTTCTCTTTTCTTTCTCTCCCTCCCTCCCTTCCTTCTTTCCTTCCTTCCTTTCTTTTCTCTTTCCCTCCATCCCTCCTTCCCTCCCTCCCTTCCTTCCTTCCTTCCTTTTCTTTTTCTTTCTTCTCTCTTTCTTTCTTCTTTCTTTTTTATTTCCTTTCCTTTGCAGTGGACACAGAGCCTTCTATTTGCTAGGCAAGTATTCTACCACCTGAGCCATTTCACCATCCCTTTTTATGCTTTTGTAAAATTTGAAAGAGAATCACATTTTTCCCAGGCTGGCCTGGGTTGTGATATTCTTTTTTATGCTTCCATTGCTACTGGGACTAGTTATGTGTTTCACAGCACCTAGATCTTTCTGTTCAGGCTGGCCTTGAACTTTCATTATTAGCATGAGACATTTTACCCATTTGAGATTTTTTGTAAGCAAGCAAAACGTATTTAGTAATTGAAAGTTTTAAATCAATAGATTAATTTAAGAAGTCATATTATTCAAATAGTTTGGTGAATATTTAACAACTAAATATTGAGTATTAAAACCTCTTACTAGCTGGGCGCCGGTGGCTCACGCCTATAATCCTAGCTACTCAGGAGGCTGAGATGTGAGAATCGTGGTTCAAAGCCAGCCGGGGCAGGAAAGACCTTGAGACTCCTATCTCCAATAAACCACTAGAAAACCGGAAGTGGCGCTGTAGCTCAAGTGGAAGAGCCCTCGCCTTGAGCTGAAGAGCTGAAAGGCAGCGCCCAGGCCCAGAGTTCAAGCCCCATGACCGACAAAAAACAAACAAACAAGCAAAAACCCTCTTACTAAATTAATAAGAAGGCCTACATAAACTTGATTGAAACCATCCATTGCACTCTGGAGTTATTAAAGGATAAAGACTCCCCCCCATCCTTCCCCCCACCACACTAAAATTTGAAAGGGGAAAGGATATTCACTCTTTTGCTGTTGTTACCCAATATAAAATGCTGAATCTGAGTCACTACAACAAGGTAAAGGAAAGGCAAAGGAATGCACCCAAAATGGATACAGACATGTCTGCAGACATGGAAAAACTTAAAAATCAATCACATTTTCATACACAATGATGATGTGGGAACCAAACAGGCAGTGTGGCTTATACCTGTAATCCCTGCTTCTCAGATAGCTAAAATAGGGAGGGATGAGGCCAAATGGTAGTGAGTACCGATCTCAACAGATAAACTTATGACTATGGTCTTTAATACTTAGGAAGCTATAGTTAGGAGGACTGTAGTCTGAGTCTGGCCTGAAGCAAAGACAGTAGGCACTACCTGAAAAATCAGTAACACATAAGAAGCTGAGTAGCTCACATAGGACTGGCACATAAAAAGTAATAAGAACTCAGAGATCATTAGAAAACTCTGCTTTATATTGATATTACTTATCCTAAACTATTGATTGAGAGGCACATTGCATCCCTATAACATCTCTAACAAAGTTACGTGTGTGAGAGTGAGTGCGTGTGTGTGTGTGTGTGTGTGTGTGTGTGTGTGTGTGTGTGGACATGTTCGGAAAGTATATTCTAAAAGGGCAAAGCCCCTATGATGGCTTTAAAGCCGAATGATGCAAATGGAAAGACCCACCTTACCTGAGCCTGAGACTGCAACCTGGGTACCAGAACCAGGTGGCGTGGGAGAGGTGCAGGGAGCGGTTCCAAGGTCATGGCTGCGGCATCCGGGTCAGTGTACAAGCAAAGGCACAGCAGCAATCCTAGGGAGGAACAGGAAGTTGCTGGAAAAAATGTAGATCCATCAAGGGACCAAGTTATTTTGACACGTGTATAAAAATAAAATGAATCCAGAATACAGTAAGTCTTTTACGAAAAAGCATAGTAGAGAAGTTTTTGCATGCAGGGTTAAGAACAAGACATGATTGATAACACAGTGAGCGTTTGCTGTGCATGCTCAAGGCGCACAGTCCATCAGTGTCAATGAAAACGATTTATTTTGTTCAGAGACTAACAGAAAAGACAAGACACTAACAAGAGGAATATTGCACATCTATGGGACAAAGAATTAGAAGCTAGAAGATGTTAAGTAATCTCAAGCCTCTACAGTGAAAATTAACCAACAAGGCAATTCGAAAATAGGGAAAAGGCACAGGTATGTGGTTCTTCAGTGAAGGAATACACAGAGGTTAAAAAGTACATAAAAATTGGACGTTGGTGTCAGGAGGTTCAGAGCTGAGGATCATGGTTTAAAGCCAGATGGGGCAAGAAAGTCCGTGAGAATTTTAGCTGCAATGAATCACCCAAAGTCTGGAAGGGGAGGCGTGGTGCCTGAAGTAGAGTGGCATTAGCCCTGACAGAAAAGCACCAAGGTCCTGAGTTTAAGCCCCATCCTGGGACTTGGTAAATGCAAAATAAAACCAAAACCAGATCAAGCAATAACAACAACAAAATGTGAAATGCTTCCAAGTTCAGTCGTCACTGGGAAAATACAACTATTAGACCACTGTAAGATACCACAACACACCTGTCAGAATGACTGAAGTCCAAAGAAATAACTGACAGCCCCATTTTGCCATGAATGTAGAGAAAATAATTTCTGATGTTAGTTATAGGACTCACAATGTACAGTCTCTCTGAGTAGCAGATTGTTTCTCATAAAATATGTAATTCCTATATATAAATTGACTTACCATTGCATTTGAGCATTTATCCTGAGGAAATGAAATCCTGCCAGAAGTTAAAAATTTTGTATGTAAATCGTGATTTCAATTTTATTTATCATAAATTAAAACAGAAATGATTCAAATGTGCGTCAATGAGCACATGCGTTAATTTACCTTTGGCCCATCCATTTATACTGTATGATAGATAAACAGGAACAAACTGTTAGCATAGCTACTTGCATAAATTTCCTAATAATTATCCAGAAAAAAATCCAAAACAATGCTATCAGGTACCTTTATAATCCTGAAATGACAAAAACTACTGAAATAGAAAAAAGCCAGTGAGTGTGTGTTATTAGAGAAATAAATAAAATGTGAATACACTGCAAAATACTATGCAACCATTATTAGCATGAAACTAGTTGTTGACAAAATAATGTGGACAGATCCCAATAATACTGAAATAGAACGTTGCTTTGAATCTGAGAAAACTTATGAATTAATTTAGGTGTGGTCAGATCATCACTAATTGTAGGGAATCATAGATCACCTGTGGATTTCTATCATTTAGAAGGGTTGGCAATAGATAGGGTGGGCTTTTGATATGGGATTAAAATGAATGAATAATAAAATGAAGTAACATTTTGAAAAAAGTGAATATTTTATTGATAGCATGTGATGGCACTGCACAAGTCATTTCCACTTTCCCCAGGAATGGTGACCAAAGTCCAAAACCAAAATAAAAAATGGCTAATTACTCAATTTGAAAGCGGGGTGCCATGAGCTTAGACCAGTTCCTTTTTCCAGGTCTTCACAGCTATTGAGTGCTGGCTACACCAGCTGGAGTACTGGAGTACTGCCAAACCCCACCCTACATACATTCCTCAACTCACAGGCCCTGAGATAGACATAGAGACCAGAACGGAGAGACTGTATCAACACTTTGGGGCTCTGCCACCTCCATGAGGTGAGAAACAGCCAAGAATGTTATTTGTACAACCTAAAAGAGTTGAGTTTCTAGACTTCAAAATCTACAGAATTGTTTGTATTAATAGTTAGATTCCAGAGCTGGAGGAGGGATGGAGTCCTGAACTAGGAAACTTTGAGCTCAGTTATGTTGACATGTCTATGTTACCTTGGAGCTGTGAAGGAACTCAAATCCTGAGTGAGCCTCAAATACAAAATCAGAAATGTATGATAGTATAGAAAAATGTTGCTTCAATATTTCTCTGATTTTTCTTTTGTTGAAAAAGTCATCATTATAATTTCATCTTCATCCCAAAAGGGAAAAAATAACATCAGATTGTATTTATTTATTTATTTTTGTCAACTATGGGGTTTGAATTCAGGGCCTGGGCACTATCCTAAGTTCTTTTGCTCCAAGGCTAATGCTCTACCACTTTGAGTCACAGCTTCACTTCCAGTTTTCTGGTAGTTAATCAGAGATAAGAGTCTCATAGACTTTCCTGCCCAGGCTAGATTTGAATTGTGATCCTCAGATCATTGCCTTCTGAATAGCTAGGGTTACAAGTGAGTCACAGCCATCTGAGTTGGCTATCAGATCTTTAAAAACCATGCTTTCACAACTGGAAACACATTGTCCATGAGGAGGGTTGCATTGAGTTATCATCACTGTCTCATTGAGAGTGCTGTACAAACAATACTCTTTAGCACTTACAGGAAAGTCTTCCAAGACATCTGGGCTTCACTCATGAGAATCAGGAAATATTCTGGCCACACTGCTTTTCTTTCACTTGTCCCCATGACCCATTAACCTGATGGCCATTTAGGGCTCTGAGCATATCCACTTCTTACCACCTCAGCCAACTTCATTGTAAGCCAAGTTAGACTCTGAACTGCTTTTCTAATCATAGAGAACCAGATAGCAATCTATAGGCTAGGCTTTTGATTTAAAATAAGAAGAGCACCAAATCTGGTTTTCTTCTATTTGTATCTGGTTCCAGAACCCAGGTAGATTGCCTCTAATCAGTGCACTGTGTTGAATTAGAATAGTCATTGACCAATGCAGTTCTAATCATTTAATCACCCCAATATTATCCTTCTTGAACATATAGTTCAAGAGAATATAGGAATTGTAATGGAGGTTGCTAAAAATCTTATTATGACTCAAAATTTCCTCACTCTTAGTAACTGATCTGTCTTAAAGAGATATCTCTTACCCCACTGGAGTTAAGATTTTGTTTCTACCCTTGATAAATATTTTTTCTTAGCTTTTTTCTGAGACACAAAGGCTTTCAAGTGATGCTCACTTATCACTATAGACCTTATAAACATTTTTTTCTGGGGGCAGGGGAGTGTCCTGAAGGTTTCGTGGTTTGTCTGTGCTTATAAGAGACAGTCTAGGCAAGAACCTGTGATGCTAGATGGAGGGATTTTTAACTACCCCCAAAGCACTGGCATGCGCGTACGCGCGCACACACACACACACAACTGAATTAGTAATATGTAAAGAGAAAGGAACTATTCTATCAGATATAAAGGCATGTGCTAGAGTGCTGTCTCTTATGATAAATATTTTCATTATATTATTGTTTGCTTGCTATTTGGCTAAGAGGTTACTCTTTTGATAGTCTAAGCTTTAAGAAGTCAGATCCTGGGCACACGTGGCTGACACCTGTAACCCTAGCTACTCAAAATACTGAGATTTCAGGATCATGGTTCAGAGCCAGCCCAAACAAAAAAGTCTGTGAGAATGTTATCTATAATTAATCATCAAAAAGGCAGAAGTGAAGCTATGGCTCAAGTGGCAGAATGGTAGCCTTGAGCAAAAAAAAGCTGAGGGGCAGCATCCAAGCCCTTAAATTCAAGCCCAGGACCAGCACATACACACACACACACACCCACACACACACACACACACACACACACACAGAGCAGATTCCATATTATTTTTGGTTATTCTTGAACAACTATGATCACTTTATTAACTACATATTAGTTACCCAAATATAAGGATGAATAGATCAAAAGAAAACAATCTCTATGTCCACAAGTCTTCTAATTTTCTCTTCTACATAAAATTATAGCAAGAATAGCTTCCCATAAATATGATGGGGACTCTGATGCTTAGACATTTAAAGAAGACACCACTTTTATTTTAATGCCTAAAGATGATGCTAGCCTTTGTAAGTCAGGCAATATGTAACCACAGGGTGGCAGAGCTGTCAGAATGATTTAAAACACTCTATTAAGTAAGAAAAGTGCACAACACTGGGAAAATTTCCTTACTTTCCATCTACTAGTGTTTTTCTGAGAAGATATTGTGTAACCAAAGGAGAATATGGAAATCTGACTTTCCCATCTGTGAACAATAAGAAAACATTTAATTCATTATCATCAGGGATGCTAAACAATGAGAGAAATGTGATACTTGAAAAGTATCTATTTTTCTCACATTGAGCTTACTTTCTGGTCCCATATGAGAGAATCAGCTGAATTTGCACATGCATATACCTATGTCCATATATATATTTACATATATATTCACACATATACACACATACACACAGATTCACATAGGTAATACAAACATATGTATGAACATGTACATACACAAATATATATGTACAACTATATTGTATATATGTGTACAGATAAACAAATGTATATATACATGTATGCACACCTGTATAAACGCATGAATATAGGCATTGATATATCAGCACATACATCCCTATATACATAAACATAAATAAGTATATATTCACACACATATGTATGCATACATGTGCACCTCTGTGTCCAAATAATATATACATATATGCATATACATGCAGGCATATGTACACACACATATATACATATATGTATACACATATAGGCGTAGGTATGCATGCACACATATATAGACACACTTATATGTGGAGTGTGCACAATGGTTCTCCAGTGCCTAGATGGGTTTTGAGAAAATTTAACCTAGTGCAGGCCTAGGACTGCCATTGGAGATTTAGAAGAAGTCTATGAGCTACACATGGCCGTGGATACTGTCCTTCTGTGCAGGACTCATCCCACACCACAGCCCTGTTCCTCCTCCTGTGGGCTTCGTTACATTTGCTGACTCTGAGTCCTGTAGCTGATGACCTGGATGATCAGTTTCCACTGCCAAAGATATAGATCCATGGGTTCAACCTCTTCAAATTCCAGCAATAGAAACCAAGGTCGGCTGTGTACCAAGCCATCCATGCCACTTAGAGACACAGAGTGAGGACACGACCTGTGTCAATCTGACCCCCCCGCCCCCAACTACTGACAAAGTTGTAAAGTTCGTTTTTTGACATAACGACTTGTATGTCTCATTGTTGCAATGAGTCCACCTGTATCCCTATTGAAATGATTTGTTTTTCCCATCCCTCGAGAAATTAAACCAACATTAAATACACTGAAAGAAGGGGTTATACTGTGGGGGAGGGACATACAAAGCAACATAGAAATCATCTTATAAATATGTTAGAAACAATTGCATGAAAGAAAAAAAAAACAAAAAAAATTTGAATACTTATCTTGGGGTTCATTCCCCTAACATCAACATATCTGACTTTTTCTGCTTGACTCCGACATATACTAGTTATTGCAAATAAAGGAAACCATGGGACCTATGTTTCTTTGGGCCAGGCTTACTTCACTTAATATAATTTTTTCCAAGTCTTTCCATTTCCTAACAAATGGGGCAATGTCATTCTTTCTGATGGAGGTATAGAATTCCATTGTGTATATATACCACATTTTCTTGATTCCTTCATCTACTGAGGGGCATCTGGGTTGGTTCCATATCTTAGCTATGGTAAATAATGCTGCAATAAACATAGCTGTGCTCTTAGCTTTAGTGTGGTCTTGTTTGTGATCATTTGGGTAAATGCCCAAAAGTGGGATGCTTTCCAAAGTGGTTGAACAAGTTTACCCTCCTACCAACAATGCAGTAAGGTTTCCTTCTGTCCACATCCCCTCCAGCATCTGTTGATATTAGAGTTCTTGGTTATAGCCATTCTAACTGGGGTGAGGTGGTATCTCAATGTTGTTTTGATTTGCATTTCTTTTATGGCTAGAGAGATTTCTTCATGTGTCTATTGGCCATCCTTCTTTCCTCTTCAGAGAAGTTCCTCTTTAAGTCTTTAGCCCACTTATTTACTGGGTAGTTGTTTCTTGGAAGATTTGTTTTGGGGGGATTTAATTTTTTGAGTTCCAAGTATATTTTAGATATGAGACCCTTGTCTGTTGTACCGCTAGTGAAGATCTTCTCCTAATCCGTGGGCTTTCTATTGATCGTGGGAGCTATGTCCTTTGCAATTTCATGCAATCCCATTTGTCCAACCTTTCTTTGATTTGTTGTGTTTCTGGGTCTCTATTAAGAAAATTTCGGCCTGTGCCAAGGAGACCTAGGGTTTCTCTTATTCTGTCCTGTAATGTTTTCAGAGTGTGTGCTTTGACTCCGAGGTCTTTGATCCATTTGGAATTGATTCTGGTGCAGGGTGAAATATAAGGATCTAGTTTTCGTTTTCTACAATTGATTAACCAATTTTGCCAGCACCATTTACTGAAGAGGCTGCCTTTCTTCCATTCTATTTTTTTTTTGTCTCCCTTATCGAAGATTAGATGGCTATATGTCTCTAGGTTCATTTCTGGGTTTTCAATTCTATTCAATTCGTCCTGGGGTCTGTTCTTGTGCCAGTACCAAGTTGTTTTGATTACTATGGCTTTGTAGTAGATTTTGAAATTTGGTACTGATATTTCCTCCAGCACTGTTCTTTCTGTTAAGGATCGTTTTTGCTATTCGGGGTCTTTTATTGTTCATATGAATTTTTGGATTGCCTCTTCTATTTCCTTGAAGAATGAAGTTGGAATATTGATAGGTATTGCATTAAATTTGTAGATAGCCTTGGGAAGTACTGCCATTTTCACAATGTTGATCTTTCCAATCCAGGAGCATGGGAGTTTTTGCCACTTTCTAAGTTCTGTTTTGATTTCCTTTTTCAGGTTTTTAACGTTTCATCATAGAGTTCCTTCACTTCTTTAGTTAAATTAATTCCGAGGTATTTTATTTTTTGTGGGGCTATTCTGAATGGAGTTGCTTTCCTGATTTCAGCCACACTTTTCTCATTGTTGGCAGGACCATTGATTTTTGAGGATTAATTTTATACCCTGCTACTTTGCCAAAGTTTTGAATCAGCTTGAGTAATTTGGGAGTGGAGTCTGTGGGATTCTTTAAAAAATCATGTCATCGGGAGGTGAAGGGTAAACAAAGGAGGAGGCTGCAATGCTTGGTAAGAAATGTATGCATTTTCCTGCCCATGTAATTGTAACCCCTCTGTACAGTATGTTTTCAAATAAAATAAAATAAAAAAATAAAATAAAAAAAAATAAAAAAAAATCATGTCATCTTCAAAGAGGGAGAGTTTTACTTCATCTTTCCCTATTTGGATCCCTTTTATGTTTGCACCTTGTCTTATGCTGTAGGCTTTCTAATACTAGATTAAAGAGAAGTGGAGAGATTGGACATCCTTGTCTCATTCCTGATTTAAGAGGAAATGGCTTTAATTTTTCACTATTAAGTATAATTCTGGCTGTAAGTTTGTCATATACAGCCTTTATTGTATTGAGGAATGTTCCCTGGATTCCCTTTTCTAGTACCTTCATCATAAAGTGGTGTTGATCTTGTCAAATGCCTTTTCTGCATCTATTGAGATAACCATGTCGTTCTTATCCTTGCTCTTGTTGATGTGATGAATTTTATTAATTGATTTGCATATATTGAACTAGTTTTTACATCCCTGAAATGAATCCTGTTTGATCATGGTGTATGATTTTTTTCGATCAATTTTTAAAGTTAATTGGACAAAATTTTGTTGAGAAGTTTTGCATCAAGATTCATCAAAGAAATGGGTCTATAGTTCTCTTTTTTTGATGAGTCCCTGCCTGGTTTTGTGATGAGGGTTATGATGGCTTCATACAATGAGTTTGGTAGTGAACTTTCTCTTTCATTTTCATTAAAGAGTTGGAGAAGTATTGGTGTAAGTTCTGCTTTGAAGACCTTGTAAAATTCCGCCGTAAATCCATCTGGTCCTGGGCTTTTCTTAGATGGGAGGTCTCTTATTGCTGTTCTATTTCAATGCTTGATATGGGCCTGTTAATATGGTTTAACTCATCTTGGTTTAGTTTCGGCATGTCAATATTTGCTAGGAAATCGTCCATGTCTTCCAGGATCTCAAACTTATTAGCATAAAGGTATAAGAAATATTCCCTTACAATGTTCTGAATCTTGGTTGTTTCTGTGGTGATAATTCCATTCTCATCTGAGTTTATTTATTTGGGTATGTTCTCTTCTTTTTCTGATAAAATTTGCTAAGGGTCTGCCACTTATGTTAATTTTTTCGAAGAACCAACTCTTTGTTTTTTTGATTCTTTCCTCACCCTCATGAGATTCCTGTATTGATCTTTGTTTTGCTTCCTCTCTCTCCCTGTCATGCTCACACTGAGACCTTTGCAGGTTTTCACTCTTTTCATTTACCTTGTTTACCTGCAATGTTTGTGGAGCTTTTTGGGAACTCTCCTCTGGATTATTCATTATCTGTTCTGTCCCCTGATTGTCATGAGTGGGAGTTGAGTTCCCGGGACTTGCCATTTTTCTAGTGTTTTTCCAGCTTGTTCTGCCCATTTGGGATGAGAGTAACACCAGTTTTGTGCTAGAACACTATTTTAAGGTAAGCATCAACCAAAGTCCGTAGTTGCACATTCAAAAGTTTTCAGATAGAATACATTTTTATATGCACTATTTGTATTCAGGGTTGTGTGTATGAAAGTACATGCACACAAATATCATTGTTAGAGTCAATAAAGTATTTCTCAAATTTCATTTTCAGTATGCATGAAAATAAGTTAATAGAGACAAAGATAACTGAAGTATTACATCAACTATATCACTAAGTATAACTCTCACATAACAGACATTGTATCTTTAAAATTATTTCATCTTAAATCTGACTCCTAATCCTTGAGATTTCTCTTATATAACAGACCCTGCCCCTTTAACATGAAGACTTCTGAGTATAGAATGACTCTTATAATCCTATTCATTTACCAGGCTGAAGTCTAATGATCACAGTTCAAAGCCAGTGAAGGTATAAAAGTCTGAGAGACTCTCATCTCCAATTAACCCACAAAAAGCTGGAACGGGACTATGGCTCAATTGGTAGAACACCAACCTTGAGTGAAGATGCTAAGCAAAAGAACAAGGCCCAGAGTTTGAGTCTTAGAACTGACGCTCCCAAAATGAAATAAAATAAAGATCATGACAATTTTACAAGCAAAATATTTCAATTACAATATAGATAACACAACTTTATTCCTGTGAGGAGCTTTGCTTATTTCTTTGTTTTTCCCTTATACATACTCATTAGGAATTATCAATTTAGTGGCTTTAAGTAATTATTTTTTTAAATCTAAATCTTCCTGAAATATTGTAAATGAATTAGTGAACATGAAATGCAAAATTCTAAGATGGCCGGTGGAACTTATAAGCTGTGATTTAAATCATTGTGAAGAATATGAGGAGTTTTTCCCTAAAGTTCTGTTTCTTTTTCCATGAGAAAATAGATTTATTAGATCCTCTGCCATGCAAGCGAATACATTACATTCCACCAGAACAAATGACAGCCCTGGGCTGGTTTTCATTGCCACAGAAAACAGATGAGAATTTCAGAGTTAATTCTATTGGATTGCTTCCTACATACACAGTACCAACTGGAAAATCACCCTGACCATTGAAAGTGGGAGAGGAGATCTTTCCTTGACATTTGGAAGAGTGATTTTATCAGTAAATATAGTTGTGGATGGAGGAATAGATGTTTTATAGTCACAAATTCTGTTTTCTCCTGGAAATAAATACAAATTGTCTCACCCAATCCTTTTTCAGAGTTTCAATGTTTAGGGATAGCATTTGCCAGATAAGTTTTACCCAACAAGGTTTTACCAGAAGAAGTGATCCTCTGACATTCTCTCGCATTTGAAAATCATTTTACATTTTGGCATCTCTGTTCTTTCCAGAGTTGATTGCACACAGAAAAGTGTACACTGATGGTGATTCTAGCATTGTTAACTAAAAGGTATTTTGCGTTTATTTGGTGCCTTGTTACTGAGCTTTAGCAACCACCATGTAAAATTGTGCAATGTCACAATCATGCTTCTGTGAAAGAAGCAAAGCTGTATTTCAGCTCTGGATAAGGGAGTTAATCCATTGCAGCACACCCCTAGATCTCAATCTTGTTCCCATTATTTTGCTGCCTGGATACAACCAAGACATCAGCTAAATGGCAAATGTATATATTTTTGCCCGTTCTTTTCTCATTTATTCATTAGACTATTTGTTTCTCTATTCTCATAGGAGAATTTAGGAGCTGTACTAACACTTTTCAGGAAATCTGGCAAACATGTCAAATTCATGTGCTTTGTTCTATAATCAAGATCTCCTCCACCTCCTTTCTGCCCAAATGGGCATAGAACCTACACTAAGGGATCATTCACTGATGTGGAGTTTTAATAGAATTGAATGAGCTGAAGTTCTCTAGAAATCCACAAGAAAGACTGAAGGCCTGTCTCTGTTGGATCAATAATGTATTTTCCCTATAAACCCTCCAAATGGATTAGAGCTTCTTGATGATTGGGTTTGCTTTCATAATAAGTCTCATGAGTTGGTCAGTTTTCACTATTCAAATTGCTGAAAGAACTCACACAAGTTTGAGTTCCCAAAGGATTAAGTACAATTCTAATTGTTCTTTTCCAATCTAACTACTAATGTGGTTTACCCAAGGTAAAGTAAAGGTTGACAGTTTGATGTGATTACCTATTTGGACAGTCAGGACTCCTGAAAAATTTGTCACTTAAAAATGTCTTCTGGCCAGGCTCTGGTGGCTCATGCCTATAATCCCAGCTACTCAAGAGGCTGAGGACTGCAGTTCAAACCCAGTTTAGGCATGAAAGTCTGTGAGACTCTTGTCTCCAATAAACCACCAGAGAACCGGAAGTGGTGCTGTGGCTCAAATGGTAGAGCGCTAGCCTTGAGCTGAAGGGCTGAGGGTCAGCATCCAAGCCCAGAGTTCAAGCCCCATGACTGACAAAAAAAAAAGTCTTCTGATCATCTTTTACTTTTAGTGAGACTAGAATGTTTCTGGAAGAGATCTTTGATGTTTATACAATCAGTTCTTAATTTTGTTTTCAGAATAATATAACTTTAAGAAGCTTAAAAAAAACTCTACAGCTGGAGCTTATTGTTCAAAATGATTTCAGACTTAGTTTTAAGTAGTGCCAGGGTCTTAGGAGAGTGCCTGGACTTTCAGGAGCCTGAGATCTGAGGATGGGGGTGTGAAGCCAGCTCAGGAACATCTATGAGATTTCTAACTCCAATTCACCGTCAAAAAGCCCTAAGAGGAGGTATGGCTCAAGTGGAAGAGCACTAGCCTTGAGCAAAAAAGCTCAGGGACAATGACCTTGCCCTGAGTTCAATCCCCAAGACCAGAACACACAAAAATTATTTCTGGTGTCTACAAGTTATCTAGGAGAAAACATTGTTTTGGAAAACTCAATTGATCTAAGATGAGGCCGACTACACTCAGTACACTTCATACTATTTCAAATCTGGTCACTTTCAGAGATGCTAGGAGATACGATTTTGATGTATAAGCATTGGCACACAATTTAGCCATAACACTGGTAGTCGATACATCTTTTCCTGCCCTTGTCCAAAATGGATATTTCTGATGAAAAGTATTCACACCCTCCCCCCCCTGCCAATCTCACCTTGGGGAGTTGAGAGGTTATTGCTGGTAGCTGCATTTGAGTCTTTCTGTATTTAACCAGAATTCAGACTCTGTTTCCTCCTAGACTAGAATTTTATGTATTTTTAGATAAGCAAACAAATATATTTAAAGTTGCACACAGGTCTACACACTCTCACACAGCAAATAGTATAACAAAATCAATGCAAATATACTTTCCCTTCTTCCTTTCCTCCCTCCCTCCCTCCCTCCCTCCATCCTTCCTTCCTTCTCCCTCCTTCCTTCCTTCCTTCCTTCCTTCCTTCCTTCCTTCCTTCCTTCCTTCCTTCCTTCCTTCCTTCCTTCTTTCCTTCCTTCCTTCTCTTTTCTTTTTCTCTGTATCAATCTATTTCTTATTCTATTTTTCTTTTTTTCTTTTCCTTCCTTCTATCCTCTCTTTCTCTTCCATTCCCTTTCCTCTTCTTCCTCTCCTTTTCTTTTTCACACTTTTTCTTTCTATCCCTTTCTTCCTCTCTGCCTTTTCTTTCTCTCTCTCTTCCCTTCCATTCTCTTCTTTTCTCTTTTCTTGTGTTTGAAATACTAGGGTTGAACTCAGGGCTTCTCCCTTGTCTGGCAGGCACCATCTCACTCAAGCCACACCCTCAGCTTATCTATCTTTCTTAATGCACTAGCTAGAATCATACTGTTCATTTTGTATGGCTTCAGCAGTATTGTTCTATGAACTAAATATTTAGGCGTTTCAATTAGAATTGGTTAATACACAAATAATCATAAAAGATCTATCATTTGAAACCTGTGATTTAAAAGTCACTCATCATTTTTTACTTGCATTCCTTTTATATTGTCTTCATTGATGTGAGCTGATTATAGATTTCCCCATGTAGGAAATTAAGAAATTATAAAAATAAGATTTCCTCATGGAGGAAATTAAGAAATAATACAAAGTAATTAAGAAATAATATAAACTTCCATCTTGGTATTCAACCTCTTCTTCCCCCCTCATCACTTTTCACATTGTAATAAACATTTCCTGGGACTTTTATTATCTCCGTATGCCCAGATTTAAATTCTGCTCTTGCTTGCTTTGAATTTGATTAAAATTATGACTGATTTTCTTTGTTCTTACATTTATTTTTTAAATAAATCTTGCTAAGTTAGAAAAAAATTGTATCATTTCCTAAATAATGTGCTCACAGTATTCTTCCTAGGACCATTGTTCAGTTACAGTAAGACCATATACAATGACAGAATAACCACCACATTCAAACTATAGAATTGTTTCATTTATACAAATATAAATATACCTTAGGGAGTCTGGATATTAATTAGATATATGTTCATTCAAAGACAATTATAACCAAAATATACATTAATTCTACCTCCACTGAATATTAATTAGCAGTATTAAAATTAATTGAATATGACTGTTGGCATTATATAAGTACTATATAGGAAAAAACAACTAGTAATCTTTCTACAGTCTCTCTACTAAATCTCATGTGTCCTTTGTACTGTAGTAATTTTGAGTGTGGAACTGTATACATAGAGAATATTTAGCAACAAAACAAGAGGTGTTGATTATACTTCACTTTTCTGAGTATTTGTGTTGAAATTAAATAAGCCAAAAAGGATAAAAAGCTAGTTATACCCAGATGTTGAATAAAACATCAGAGCCAATAATTTATGATCTTAACGACATGCATGATGTTCAAAAGTGATTTCCCATGCTGATGGCTGCCTCCTATAATCCTAGCTACATAGAAGACTGAGATCTGACGGTTGTGGTTCAAAGACAGTCTAGTCAGACAAATCCAAGAGATTCTTATTTCCAATTAATCAACAGAAGTGGAGATGTGATTTTTTTGGCAGAGTGCCAACTTTGAGCAAAACAACTGAGATTTTGCTGGAGGCCCTAAGTTCAAGCCCTGGTACTGGCACAAGAAAAAAAGAAAGAAAGAAAAAAGGAAGGAAGGTAGAAAGGAAGGATCCACCAGTAATTTTATAAGCAAAAAAATGGAATATGAGTATCTTAACAAGAAACACAAAGTCTTGTATTTTAACATGTTTCAGAGTCATTGGGGGGGTTAGAGAAAAACAGACCACTGCCCATCAGAGTATCTGGCCAGATATGGGCCATGGCTAAGGGTTTGTATTTGTAATAACTGTTGAGAAAGCCCTGATGCTGCTGGGCCCCCATATCCCACTACAGAGAACACTGGTGTGGAAGAAGCATTTTCTTTCCCCAGCACCAAGTCACACATGTACATCACAGTGTTGGTCCCTGATGGTGGTTGACTTGTCTTCTCCATACCTAAATGAAGCAGGCAGGATTTTCAATAGTTACTGGGAGTTGAGTGTGATCTTTGTAGCAGCGATTTCTGTGCAAAGAAGAACAGTATGTGGGAAGTTGCAAGCTATTCTGAAGAGACAAAGATACATTAGAGCCAGGCGGCTTTCAGTACTGTTTATTGAGTACACATCAAAGGTTTACTCTGAAGCAAGGTACAAGACAACTGAAGTAAAGGGCTCAAAGAAGACTTCCTCAGGATTGTCAAAGCTTTGCCTCCCCAGTCAGACTGCCAACCTGAAGTTCGCCTTGCTGACTGGGGCCATACCAGACAAAATCAAGGGAAGAGATCCAAAGCCTTTAAGTCCACATAGTCTGGTGAGACAAATCTGTGGTTAAAACTTTTAGCTACCTTCAGAGAAAGGAGTCTAGATGTATACTTATCCGTGTCTAGTCTGTGTTTTGTTTTTTGTCATTTCCCCCCTCTCAATAAACTTACTTTGGAATGTTTGTCTACCCTAAGCCAAGACAAGTGCCTTTACAGACTGTGGTACCAGTCATAAAACTCATCTGCCAAAACCTTGTTGGAGAGATTTTGTAAAGTTGTAGTATTTCATCTTGATAAAACTCTGTAACATGCAATTACAACCAGGATATCAGGAAAATTCATGTGAAAACCAACTATAAAACAAGTTTATTTCAGAAAAAGATGCACAATACATGCTAAATAGTCATGTGAACACAAGGATTCTTATAAAAGATTGCAAATAGTTGAATGTAAGTATTTTTTACAGTAGGAAGTACAAATGAACAAAATAAATTGTAATTAATTGCATGATTTTCATGTAGTAGAGGCAAGAAGAGATAAGAAGGCTAGACATCATTTTGAAAAATAAGAGGAATACTTTTCGTAATTTGTTTCTGAAATCAGGAGTGTCCAGTGGAAACACCTTTGTATAATTACATAAAGATAAATATATTTTCTTTTATTTTTATAGTTTTATAGTTTTATTATATTCAAGTAGCTGTAAAAAAGAGGTTTCTGTTTAATATGTCAGTTTGTGAGTACAGTGAGTACAATGAGTACAGTGCCTCTTGAACTCTTCCTCTTCCATCATTTTCTCCTTGTTTCCCAACTCTACCCATCCCCTCAAGTTACTTGGTTCCATGTTCACATCTGTACATGCAATATTATGGCTGTACTCATGCACCCGTCCTCTCTCCGCTCATCTGTCCTCCCTTCTCTCAACCTTCTTGCACCCTGCAGAAACATTTTTAATAATCATTAAAGGATTATTCCATTTTAAGACTAAGTCATCTGAGGAAAGAAAAATGATTTTTCAGAAATAATTAGAATTGGCAATTGTTGCACTATTCTTCTGTGTGTGTGTGTGTGTGTGAGAGAGAGAGAGAGAGAGAGAGAGAGAGAGAGACGATAAAAGGCAAAAATAAAAAGAAAGAAAGCTTTGTTAAATGTCAGTGATTTGTTTGTTATTTTTCTTGCTCCCTAACCCCCAGACTAATAAATTGCAGTCTGGACCTTTAGAAGCAGGGTTGTATTAGCTCTGCAAAGGAATTAATGCCTGGCAAGGAATTTCTACACCAGGAACATGTTCCCTAGAGGGCTTGGAGCCATCCAGCCACCCAGAGAGAGAAAGAGAGAGAGAGAGAGAGAGAGAGAGAGAGAGAGAGAGAGAGAGAGAGAGAGAGGGGAGTTTCCTAGAACCTGAAGTATTGTGATTGTTATGGCTCTGTCACATAATGCTGTTTTCTCAAGTTAATATAGGTTTTTTTAAATAACAAGAATTTTGTGCAAATGCTTTAGTTACAAACCAAAGCGTTATCTTTCCTTCCTTCCTTCCTTCCTTCCTTCCTTCCTTCCTTCCTTCCTTCCTTCCTTCCTTCCTTCCTTCCTTCCTTTCTTTCTTTCTTCCCTCCTTCCTTCCTTCCTTCCTTCCTTCCTTCCTTCCTTCCTTCCTTCCTTCCTTCCTTCCTTCCTTCCTTCCTTCCTTTCGTTTCTTGTTTTTCTGCTTTGAAGGAAAGAACATTTACTATTGACAATGATGGCTCATGCCTATAATCATGTACCAGGAAGCTGAGATCTGAATATTGGGGTTCAAAGCTAGCCTTGACAGGAAAGAACCATGGGATTCCTATATCCAGTCAACCAGACAAAGGCCAGAAGTAGAGCTGTGACTCAAATAGTAGAATACCAGCCTTGCATAAAAAAGCTGAGAGAGAGTAGCTAGGCCTTGAATTCAAGCCACAGTATTGTGCGTGTGCACGCGTACACACACACACACACAAATAAAATGGTAGAATAAAGATGATAGAATTATAACATTTAAATTAAAAGAAAACAATATAAGAATGATCACTCTATAATTTATAACCTCAAGATAATTCTTTAAAATCCCGTTGTTAGAATATAATAATAAGGACTTGCAAAAAGTGTCACAATCAGCAAAACAAAGACAACATTTTTCCCCATAGGGACCAGTTTGTGATTAGTGTGGCATTTGATGGGTAAAGGCTTGGGGCAGGTTGATTCTGTGCCTTGGAGTGGTGTGATTTAGAATGCTACACATATAAAAGGGGGTCTGAAATGAACTTAGAATTTGTATATTGATTTAAAGAAACCATTCACAGGACAGTGGTCTTCTATCTCTCTCTCTCTGACCTCAGTTCCAGGCAGAATTGGCAGGTACAGGGGAAAGCAACACTAGAAGGACAGCTACCAATGCAGATTAGGTACACTGAGGCTGTGTAAGTATAGAGATATACAACTATAAATGATTTCTTCATATGGATATAATATTAAAAGCAGGAGGAATTAAGAAAGATGTAAAAGTGGAGAAAACAGCTGGAGGCATGGCCCAAGCTGCCTAGTATGGATAAGTCCTCAGTTCAAACCCCAGTACCACCAGACACTAGCTGGCTCCCCTCTGCATCTTTCCTTGGACACTAAAAGACTATAGAAACATTCTGCCTTTATGTTTAGGTGGTGCTGTTTCAGGGTTCTTTGAGATAGGGTGTCACTTTCTGTCCAGGCACATACTTGGACTATAATCTTCCTTTTATAGCTAGGATAGCAGGGGTGGGGGTGTCATAACCATACTCAGCTTCTAACATTGAGATGAGGTCTCCAGCAGAAACTGTGATGATTCTATTCCCATTTCCCACATAGTTAGAATGACAGTGATATGGCATTGTGCCTAGCTATTGTTTGTAAAGGAATCTCCTGAATTCTTTTCCAGATGGCCTTAAATTGCAATCCTCCTGACCTTAGCCTCCCAAGTAGCTAGGATTATAGGGCTAAGTCACAAGCACCTGGTTCCTGGTGAGCTGTTTAACTCAGGGCCTCTGATTTGCTAGGCAGGTGTTCTCACACTTGAGCCACCTGCCCAGATCCTTTTAGGCTGTAGTTACTTTCAGGTATTTTGATTTAGTTATTTTTCTCAGATTATTTAGTTCTTTTGCGGTTATTTTTGTCCAAGGCTAGACTTAGACTTCAATCTTCCTATCTTTACCTCTCATATAACCTGAGCCAGGCCATGTCACCACTCAAGAGCTACCTGTTGAGATTGGGTTTTGATAAATTTTGTTCAGTCTGGTATTGAACTATAATCCTCTTGCTCTCCAGCTCCCAATAATCTGGGATGTGCATGTGTGAGCCACCTCATGTGGCAGAGAAATGGTCTCAAATGTACCTTCTTTATACCATTTTATGATTCCATTAGAGTTCCACAATAGTTTACCCAATTCTTAAGTGTGTGTTGACTAAGATGGTGTTAAAAAAAAGATGTGTAAATGTGTATTTTTTTCTGGATACTCTGATTATCCAAAGAATAATTTCTAATTAGAATAATCTATTGGCTAGCTGGGTGCCCATGGTTCACATTTGGATTCCTAGCTATCCAAGAGGCTGAGACCTGAGGATTGTGGCTCAAAGTAAGCTGGGCAGAAAAATCAGACTTTAATTTCCAGTTAACCACCTAAAAGGTGGAAGTGGAGCTATGACTCAAATGGTGGGTTGCCAGCCTTTAGCACAAAAGCTCAGAACCAAGCAAGTGGGTCCTGAGTTCAAACACTAGTACCAACACACACACACACACACACAGAGCAAAATAGAATTTATATTACAATGACCGGGCACTGAATTCAAGTCCCAGGACCAGCACCAAAATTAAAAAGAAAGAAAGAAGTAAAGAAAGTGAAGTGCTTTACTCCAATGGTTTAAACTACCTTGTTAAAATATAGATCTGTGTTAGAGGCCTCAGATTTACCTTTACAACCCTAATAATAGTGTGTAAGATCATTTAGTATTGCAAAATCGACACCCTGTCAGAGAGAGCTGTAGGTCCTGGCACCGCAAGAATTAGACGGAAGCATTTCTGAGGCAGATGGACCTGACCTGCCGCCTTTGCCTAACCTCTGAGTAAGCCCAGCGTGTTTTGCATGTCTTGGTGACATGTTTTTGGTAAGTTGTTCACTCCCAAAGCAGCTCCTTCTTGTAGAACTGCCCGGCTTGTTATAATTCTTAGGTTAGAGAAGCAATTCCTGTGGCTTCTCAGAGGCTGATCTTTTGACTCTCAGCGTGGAGTAAGTGAGCGTTTCTGACCATGGCTCGGTACTGGGAGGGAAACCGCGTGAGGGATGCAGATGGCAGCTGTGCTTATTTTGGAAAGTCCGCTGTGCAGATTCGACTGTTTTGCTTAGATTAAAATGCCTGGCTGTGATATCTGAGTGCGTGGAGAAATGCGGGCCAAGCCCTGCCCCTGGAGGAGCTCGTGGGCATCTTCAAATAGGATCATGAGAGGAAATAATCATCAAACTCAGCCTGTGTATCTGAGCTTCACCCATCGACAATATTTCTTCCAGTTCTGAGCCTTAGCTCAGTTCATCAACTGGTTTAAAGGCAGGTGTGGGGCTGGGATGGAGCCCAGTGTGAAATACCTACTTGGGAGATGTGAGACCTTGAGTTTTTGGTTTTTGTTTTTGTTTTGTATAACCCCTGCTTTCACTGTATTTGATGTCGGTATAATTTGGGGAGGGGAGGGAAAAAACAAATTGTTTAAATAGGGATACAGGTGGACCCATTGCAACAATGAGATGTACAAGACATTACGTGGAAAAACGAACTTTTCAACTTTGGTGGGGTGGGGGGTGGAGAGTTGGGGGCAGAGGGGGTAATGGGAGGGCGGGGATGGGAAGGGGAAACAAAGGAGGAGACAACAATGCTTGATAAGAAATGTACTCATTACCTTGCTCATGTAATTGTAACCCATCTGCACGGTATTTTCACAATAAAAACATATTAATAGAAAAAAAAGAAAATGGAAAAGATGGGGGGAAAACCTGGTAAACTATTTTCCTTCCTTTATTTTTTATTATTTGTTTATCCATCCTTTTATTTATGAAAAATGAAATGAAAATAAACATTGGCATAAAGATAAAAACTTTTTTTTTTACCATTTGTTCTTATTTATTTTTATTATCTTTAAGTAGTTGTACAAAGGGATTTGGATTTAATATGTCAGTTTATAAATGCAATGCATCTTGATCAGTGTTACCCTGTCCACCATTCTCCCCTTCCTCTCCCAACCTCACTCATCCCCTCAGGTTGTCTGGTTCCATTTTCACATATGCATACTGAATATTATTATTATAACTTACTTATATATTTATTATCCTTAAATAGTTGTAGAAAATTGGTTTCAATGCAATATCTCTATATATAAATACAATGTGTCTTGTTCACTGCCCCTTCCATCTTTCTCTCATCTCTCTCAACCCCACGCCTCCCCTCCCATTACCTGGCTCCATTTCACTTGTGTACATTGAATATGGTGGCAGCATTTGTCCACCCTTCCTCTCTCCATTTATCCATGCCCCCCTTAAGTCTCATCTCCTCTCAACAACCCATAGTCCAAGTTCCTGATATTGATTTTGTTAGACTGTAGAAGTTAGTTGCTAAAAGAAGTTATAAGAAAAGGAAGTTTTGGTCAGAAATACATAAAATATATTTGAACTCAAAAAATGTTCTTTATTTTGCATGGAAAATTATGATGTTAAAAATGGCACTCACTGGGGCTGGGAAGGTGGCTCAGTGGTAGAGTGCTTGCCTTGCATGCATGAGGCCCTGGGTTTGATTCCTCAGCACCACATAAGCAAAAAGAAAAAAAAGCCGGAAGTGGCGCTGTGGCTCAAGTGGTAGAGCTCTAGCCTTGAGCTGAAGAGCTGAGGGATAGCGCCCAGGCCCAGAGTTCAGGCCCCACGACCGGACCCAAAAAAAAAAAAAATAGCACTCACTTAGAATTCTAGAAATATGCAATAAATAATTATTTATTTGATGCTCTTTAGTGAAAGGACTTCATATTAAAATTGTTATTATTTGTATGAAGTTGGAATTGCTCATCTATTTCCAGTCTTGTGATTTGTGGGAATAATGTTGTAATAGGCAATATTTTAGTTACATTTAATGTTTGATGGGGGAAAATACTTTTTGTGTGTACTTGGCCTTAAACTCAAGGACTTGTGCTCTCACTTGACATTTCACTCAAGGTTGCCACTGTACTATTTGAGTTATACCACCACTCTGGCTTTTGGTGGCTAACTGGAGATACGAGTCTCACAGGCTTTCCCAGTTAGTTTCAAACCTAGAAACTCATATCTCAAGGAGCTAGGATTGCAGGTGTGAGCCACCAGTGTTCATTCGCATTACTCACATTCAAAGACTCAGATTGCTATACTCTAATGATTACTGATACATGGGAAATGGGGCTATATCCCAGGATGATATTTGTTGCATAGTTACCTGTGTGTGTGTAAGAAAATGAGAGAGAAAAAAAGAGAGAGAAAAAAGAAATGTACTCGTTATCTTGCCCATGTAATTGTAACTCCTCTGTATGGTATTCTCACAATAAAAAAAAATAAATAAAAAGAAAATGAGAGAGAGACAGACAGACAGAGAAAGAAACAGACACAGAGACAGAGATAGAGACAGAGATAGAGACAGACAGAGACACAGAGAGAGGCATCAGTGGCTCTCCCTTGTAATCCTAGCTGTTCATGAAATTGAGGTCTGGGGATTGAGGAATCAAGGCAGCCTAGGGAATGTAAGCACAAAGACTCATCTCCAAGTAGCCATCAAAATAGCTACAAGTGGAGAGAATCAGTCCAGAAAGAAAAAGTCATGTAGCAGCCAGGCCCTGAGTTAAAGCCCCAAGATACATGCACACACACACACACACACACACACACACACACACACACACACACACACACACACACACACACACACACACAGTATTCTGTTTACCTCAACAAGATAAAGTTCATGGAAGTGACTTGCTTAGAAGGAATAGAAAAGGGCATTATATTTCTGGGTACCAGTGGCTCACACCTGTAATCCTAGCTATTCAGCAGCAGGCTGAAATCCTAGGATCGCAGTTCAGGGACATTAAAGTCCCTGAGACTGGTATCCCCAATTAAACAGCAAAAAGCTTAAAATGAAGCTGTGGCTCAACTGGTAGAGCACTAATCTTGAGCAACAAAGCTCAGAGTCAATACCAGACCCTGAGTTCAAGCCCAGACAGACAAAAAATTAAATCATATTCTTTATTGTATAATAGAAACTACAGCATACTTTGCTAACATTACTCCCTTGATTTAAAACAGAATACAATTTTAGAAAACATTTTAAAGAAAATAAAATGTCTGTTTTTGTTACTTTGCATTAAATCATCAAAATATTACTTTTTTCATCACATTTCTTATGCATAACTTTTTTCACAATTTCAACAATCATTTCAGCTACATTTGCCTTCAATGCAGACATACTTTCCAAGTATAAAGAAATTTGAACAAAAGATTTGATTTTTGTTAGAAATTTCTCCAGATGGGAATTTTGAAATAAATTTCATGCTATTATTCTGATTTGGGGATAAAATATGGGTTGAGACAGAAATGAAGGAAGAAAATGTTTGTTAAATAGATAATTAAACTCTGTGTGCATTCTCACAGATTTTAATGTCTCCCAGAATATTACATTGGCTCAAGAGATGGGGTGTTGGTTAAATTGAAGCCAAACAATTCGAAATTTAGGAAAATAAGTCACAGAATTTTGTTGAAAAACAAGTTATTGTGGATTCTACATGATTCTTTTTTCCCTGTTTTTGCATCTATCTGAGTCTAAAACTCATGGTAGTAATAACTAAAGCAGAATACAAGTTTTTTTTTTTAATCTCCTTTTTGTTGTTGTTTATTCTAGAAATGTAACAATAGAAGCCAAGGTGTAATACAGTTGATTTACCTTGGTAAATCCAAAATCTAATCACAGGTTTCAGACACATTTCTGGTGTTAAATACTCCCAGGTCTGGTCATAAACCAAGCCAATTACCATTTGGGTAATTTTCAATGATAAAATATTTAATATGTCTTTAGAGTACAAAATAAAATCCAAAATATAATAGATGAATTTCCCAAGCTCAAAACTGACTTCATTGTTATATCATTTCATTATTACAACATAGAACCAGAGAGATGCAACCTATAATACTAATATTTTGGGTTATGTTTAAAAGTAGCTAATTTTACAATGAAATGATAGCATACATTTTAATTAATTTTATGTCTATAATATTTTCATCTTTCTATGTTATATGCATTTATAAAATCTTTCTCTCATACATTTGGGTTTTCTTTAATGTTTTGGGTTTTGTATGTGTGCCAGTATTGGGGCCTGAACTCAGGACCTCGTTGCTGTCCCTTAGATTTTTCACTCAAGGCTGGTGCTCCACCACTTGAGCCACAGTGCACTTCTGGCTTTTTCTTGGATAACTGGAGATAAGAATCTTTCAGATGTGTCTGCCTAAGAAGGCTTTGAACTGATATCCCACAGATCTCAGCCACTTGAGTAGCTAGGATTACAGATATGGCCACCAGTGTCCAGATTATATGTGGATGACTAAAATTAAGTCTGTACATTATTATTTTATCCATGACACCCATTTGAAATCCAAATTAATATGCCAGACAGGCATCATGATTTCCCAACAGCCTGTCAAGTTCAAGGTTTCATACCATCTCTGTTGCAGCAGGAGGACAGGCCCTTTATTCACCCTGAGAGTAAAACTCTGCCAAACAGCTTTTCTGGGAAATCATGTATTAGTTGCCATCAAATTTTGATTGTGTACATGAAGCTGTTTGGCAAAGATTTATATGGTAGGGAAGACCTTTAGAATTGTTAGGAATATCAGAGCAATGACACTGACCTGTGCCTTCATCAACAAAATCCACTACTCACTCAGGAAGTAGGAGAAATGAGAATTTGAACACAGCTCAGGAGGAGCATACATTGACTGAAAGCTATGAAAAAGCATGGATAACATAAATAATTATTGATAGACAAGAAAGTATAATGTAGAAATAGACACTGGCTAAGGTATTGACATACATTGGAAAGAACTATTCCAAGAAATATAAAATGGGTAAAAATGGGTCATAAACAAGACACTGATTTTTAAATTTATAATTGTATATCTATATCTTGAAAGCAAAACTAGTCTACTTTTCATGACTTTTACTTTGCCTTTGCCTATCTCCTCCCCAACAAAAAGAAATAAAAATAAAATCTAAATGAAAGAAAATAGTAAGGTGAGACTTTGTTCTGAAGATAAAGGATTAGAGAAAGCAGCAAATATCTAGTTCCTGAAAGGAGCCCTTATTCTGCTCGGCCAGCACTTCTCCTCTACACACTGCTGTCTGTCCAAAATAAATATTTCTACTATGCCATGAAACGAATTTCTCAGTTTTAATATTGTAACTCCTACTAATATCCATACTCACTTCAGAAACTGTTTCTGTGTGATGAGAGGAAGGGAGAGCAGACTGCTTACTTTGCTGTTGGTCTGCTGAATCCTAAAGTTTAGGACAGGGTCTTTTGAGCAAGTACTATTGTCAGGTAATTACTCAATACAGAATGCCTTAGGAAAGAGTCCTGACCTGGGGCAGGGCTGGGGGTGGGGCTGTCAGGGCAATGCACTTTGACCCTGGGCCCTCAGTGCCATCCACTATTAGGCACTGAGGAGCAGTTTGCCATCTTTGTCACTGCAATGCCATCCTTTTCACTCTCTCAAAAAAGTCTGTTATCTTCTGCTGCTGAATGTCTTCTTAGAGTGTGTGATTGTGTATGGGCTAACAGCTATTCACAGTGACTGGAAGTATGAAATGGTATCTAAAATATGAAAATTTTATTTTCCCTACCCTGTCTCAGATAGTTAAAATAATTTAATTGGAAGTGAAACACTGGTGGCTCACATCTGTACTCCCAGCTACTCAGGAGGCTGAGATCTGAGGGTTATAGTACAAAGCCAGCTATGGCCAGGAAAGTCTATGAGACGTTTATCTCTAGTTAACCAGCAAACAAAGCCTGAAACAGAGCTGTGGCATATATGCCAAAGATCCCAGCCTGGAGACAAAAAGCCATGTGAGAGCTACAGCCCTGGGTACATGGCACACAAAATAATAATAATAATAATAATCTAATTGCTGTAAACAATTTTATATAACAATTTTATAAAAAACTAATCACAGCCTCATGAGCTTCATCAGTTACTTTTTTTTGTTGGTGGTGGTGGTCTTGGAGCCTCAACTCTGGGCCTGGGCACTGTCCCTCAACCCTTCAGCTCAAGGCTAGAGCTCTACCACTTAAGCCATAGCACCACCTCCGGCTTTTATCTGCTTATGTGGTGCTGAGGAATCCAACCTAGAGCCTCATGCATGCAAGGCAAGCACTCTAACACTGAGTCACCCCCTCAACCACAGTTTATTACTTTTAAAGCTTTACAAAGTAGGAATACTCAAGTGATTCCAGTTTGCTTTTTCAGTTAACACTGTTTCTGTCTAAAAGTACCTGGACAATATTAAACGGAGAAAATCTGTTACTATATTTAGTCACAACTAACCTACAATGCTGAATAGACCAGTTTTGGGTAATACCATGTTGTTGTGATTAATATATTTATATAAATGATTTTTCCCCTTTTTAAATTATTGTATTTGGAGACATTCCAGAAAATAAAATTACTTGTTGAAAAATACAACTTGAATTGGATGGTATGTTTTGATTTTCAAATTTGACTCTGTGTAGGCAGCCTCATAATTATACAATTATCAATCTACTTTAATTAATTTCAAGATAATTTTGAGCATTTCTATAAGCCATACGAATATTAGGTAACCTTTCTTTCTTTTTTTCTTTCCTTCCTTCCTTCCTTCCTTCCTTCCTTCCTTCCTTTCCTTTCTTTCTTTGCCAGTTGTGGGGCTTGAACTCTGGGCCTAGGCACTGTCCCTCAGCTCAAGAAAAGTGCTCTATCGCTTGAGCCACAGTGCCACTTCTGGTTTGCTGGTGGTTTACTGAAGATAAGAGTCTCATAGACTTTCCTGCCTGGGCTGGCTTTGAACTGCAATCCTCAGATTTCACCTCCTAAGTAGCTAGGATTACAAGTGTGACTGGCACCCAGCTCTAAGTAACCTTTCTTAATTGATTTTGTTTTTATCTTGAGTATGTGTGTGTGTGTGTGCTAGCACAGGGCTTGAACTCAGGGTCTTGTATTCTTGCTTAGCTTTTTTCTCAGGGCTGACACTCTATCACTTGGGCTACACCTCCACATCCAGAGTTTTGCTAGTTATTTGGAACTAAAAAGTCTCACAGATTTGCTGCCCTGGTCTGTCTTTGAACCTTGATCCTCAGATCTCAAACTTATGAGTATCTAGGATTATAAACTTGAGCCACTGGTGTCTGGACACTTGTTTTATATCTTTAAGGAAAGCTTATACATTTTCTTTCTCAAAGTTTTGAATTCCTAAGTACATGGCTAAACAAACATTCAATTTTGTTTTGTTAAAAACATCCACCCATGGTTTGCTGTAGTTTAGCGTAGTGCTGGGATTTAGAGCATATCTGTCGTAATTCATCCCGCTGAGATATTCATTATCTAAGGCAATTGGATCGATTACACTTGGATTATTGCAGCCATTCATGTTCCCATTTAATTATCGAAGACTCAGCCTTTTCTCAAGTGCCAAGTTTCATCACAAGCCTGTCTCCCAAATCTGTCAAGATGACTTTTCAGTGGAGTGATTCACTGGAAGTCTCACGAAGTTCTGAACGCCACTGGACTCAGGTCAGCACTCATCAGAGCCACAGAACGTGTATTCAGGTCACCAGAGGGCAAAGCCACAGGGGCTTGCTGCCTGCTACCCCACGGGGCCATAGTCCTCCCGGGTCCTTTCCTAGCAGAATCTCCAGGCATTATTTCATCCCTAAGAGCTCAGATGGCTGCTCCGACACACATGTGGCCGCTCAGGAAGGATTCCTGAGTTCTTAGAGTTCAAGGATTTCACTGGGCTGAGAGCCATGGACACACACCTGTGTGTCAACCACCCGTGTGACCGCCTGAGTGGCTGCCCCAATATGCAACAAGCTGATAACATGATGCTAAAAGCAATTAGCATAATCTTTGCGTTTTTTTTTTTTTAGGTCGTGGGGCTTGAACTCTGCCTGGGCGCTATCCCTCAGCTCTTCAGCTCAAGGTGAGCGCTCTACCGCTTGAGCCACAGTGCCACTTGGGTAGAATAATCTTAAAAAGCTTGGATGCCACTTCCGGGGAACCCTTCAAAGGCAACTTTTCTTGTGGGGAACATCAGCACAGATTACATAAGGAGCCTAAGTTCATGCGTCACTTAGTTTATCCTCTACCTTAACTTTAGTAGAGACATGTCTTAGTCTCTCTTTGGGTATGGCTACTTCTAAATCCTTAAAATCCCTAGGAATCTTAAGATACAGAGTTTTATTAGCAAAATGAATACTCTTAAGCAAAGCAGAGTAGCTGAAGCCTTTGGAAACAAACTATCAAAGCAATATTCTTGTCTCCTGGTGGGTGAAAGACATATGTATATATTTCTATATATACACACACATATATATGTACATGTGTACATATATACATATGTATGTATATAATTTTTTCCAGATAGAGAAGAATTAATCAGGCCATTCTGTCACAGAGGCAGTATATAACCAAATTTCTCCAAATCATTTTAAAAGGCTAAGATACAAAGGTGATTTATTATGTACCCGTGGTAACCACAACAGTTAGATTTATAAGTTCAACTTGTGTTTTATATACAAATCACTTCATAATTGTTTCATGGTTCTATTTTGATAGTGAAGCATATCTACTTAACAGATCTTTAAAAAATATATCAAGAAGAATATTCTAGAGCCAGCACTCGTGGCTCACACGCATAATCCTAACTATTCCGGAAGCTGAGATTTGAGGATCATAATTCAAAGCCAGCCAGAGCAAGAAATCCCTAGAGACTCCTATCTCCAATTTATTACCAAAAATGCCAGAAGTGGAGTTATGGTTTATGTGGTTGAGTGCCAGCCATGAGCAAAAAAACAATCGGGAGTTTGAGGTCCTGAATTCAAGATGCAACACTGGCAAAAACATCAACACCAAAAAGAAAAAGTAAAATAGAAGAAAATACTAGGAATGTAGTCACTCCAGAGAAGTGGTAAATATTTAAGGAAGAAGGCATGTTTATAACCTGATTGAAACATTACAAAAGGTATGTACATATTGAAAAAATGTCTTCCAATAAATATGTGCAATTTTATATTCTTATTTGCTAAACATATTTAATGTACATGTGGTATAAAAGAGTATATTTTCTCTGAATGATTTAAAGTTGGTGCAGCATTCAGTGTGGCTTGCTTTATCTCTTAGTAACACTGTGGCTCAGTGCCCTGGACCTCAGCTTCTCCCCTGAGCTCTGGACATGCAAATCTTCTGAACACTCATCTGCAGCGCTCTGAGAGCTATGCCCTCTCTCTTAGGTGATTATGACTTTGTACTGAATTATTTGTGGCTGTACCCCACTTTCTGAGATGAGTGGCATCTTATGGCAGACAAAAACTTTTATGACCTTTCTAGGCTCTGCTTATGTATCTACTACACATGCAAAATTAGTCTGGATGGGTTAAATATTTTCTCCATCTCCTCCCCCTCTTTTTCTTCTTTTTTGTTAATTAAATTTTTTTATTGTAAAGGTTATATACAGAGGGATTATAGTTACATAATTCAGGTCAGGAGTACATTTCTTTTTGAACAGCATCACTTGCTTTTCATTCTCTCCCAGTTTTTCCCTCCATCTTTTCTCTTCCCCAAGTTGTATAGTTCATTTCCAACATTGTGTCTAGTGAATGTCACTGAAGAATTGGTTCACCCTTTGTTCCACTGTCTCTGTGCTTCACCTTTCCTTCTCCAAATCAGATAGACATACACAAGACAAAGTGTACAGAAATCAAAAACTGTTCCCAAAGGGAATAAATCAAAGAAAAAGTAAAGAAACAAAAAAGAACCACAAACAGTATTATGTAAAGAAAAAAAACCTATTGCTTCCATTTCTTGGAGTTCATTTAGATAAACATCATTTTATATGATCATATGTACATAGTTATTGAGCCCTTGTCATCCTCTCCTCAGAATATCCACCTTTGGTCTCACTGTGTGAATTTTTACAGTGTCATTTAATTAATCATGCCCTAGAGTAATTATTTGTCTTTTACTGTCCATTGGGTTTACTTGTAGATTTATAGGTGCATTCTAATTATAGCAAATGAGGGAACCCATGTAGCCTATGTTTCTTTGTGTCTGGCTCACTTCATTTAATATATTTTTTCCCAAGGCTTTCCATTTCCTTATGAATGGTGCAGTGTCATTCTTTCTGATGGAAGCATAGAATCCCATTGTGAATATATACCATATTTTCTTCATCCATTCATCTACTGAGGGGCATCTGGGTAGATTCCATCTTTTGCTTTTAGAAACAATGCTTCATTGAATATGGCTGTGTAGCTTTGTTTGTGGTCATTTGGTTAAACGCCCAGGAGTGAGACTGCTGTGTCATAAGGAAGCTCTAAGTATAGTCTTTTGAGGAACCTCCATACAGCTTTCCAGAGTGGTTGAACAAGTTTACACTCCCACCAACAGTGTAATAGTGTTCCCTTTTGGCCACATCCCCTCCAGCATCTGTTGTTATTAGATTTCTTGATTATAGCCATTCTAACTGGAGTGAGATGGAATCTCAATCTTTTCTTGATTTGAATTTCTTTTATGGCCAGAGATGTTGAGCATTTCTTCATGTATCTATTGCCATTCTTATTTCTTCTTTGGAGAAGTTTCTCTTTAAGTCTTAAGCCAACTTATTAATTGGGTTGTTGTTTCTTTGAGGATTTGTTTTTGGAGATTTAATTTTTTGAGCTCTCTAAGTATATTTTAGGTATGATGCCTTTGTCTGATGCATAGCTAGTAAAGATTCTGTGGGCTTTCTATTTATCTTGCTAGCCATGCAGAACTCTTCCCTTTGATGCAATCCCATATACCTAGTGTTTCTTTGATTTGTTGTGATTCTGGATCTTTACTTAGGAAGTTTTGATCTGTTCCAAGGAACCCTAGTGTTTCTCCTATCCCTTCCTGTAATATTTTCAGGGTATCTGGTCTTACATTGATGTCTTTGTAATTGATTCTGGTGCAGGGTGATATACAAGGGTCTAACTTCAGTTTTCTGCATCTGTGTAGCCAATACTGCCAGCACCATTTGTTGAAGAAGCTGTATTTCTTTCATTCTGTGTTTTTGGCCCCCTTATCAAAGATTAGGTGGAGATAGGTTTGTGGGTTCATTTCTGGGTCTATAGCTCTTCTGGGCTTTCTAATTTTATAGATTTCTGTTCACATGTATGGTCCTGCCTTGAATTGACTCTACCAGAATTGGTCAGTCTGACAATTGTCAAAAGCTTTCTGGCTTTAACAGTGTAATAGTATAAGAGACAAGAATTATTGATAGTCTAACTCTTATTTTCCTTTGTCTTTGTAATTCCCAACTTTTGAACAATTTTAGTGAGATGTTCTTTACAGAGCTACTAAGTTATTATAATCACATTGATTTAAAAAAACTAGACTTACTAAATTTTAACCAAATTAAAATTCAAAAAATATTTAAATAACATTTTATTATTTTTAGTATTCATATAGCTATGTTCAATATAACTTTTGGTAGGCAATTACATATGAGTGTAAAATACTTGATGAGTAATTTGACTGTTTTGGTATCTGGACCTTGATTTATTCTAATGTTGAGAATTATCTAGGTAAGACTACTTGATTTATTACACTAAACTAAATGGAGCAAAGAGAGAAGAGCTAAACTTTTAAACTTTTAAATGCATGTAATGTTGAAGAAGCACTCTTTATAGTGTTAAGAAAAACCTAATCCCTCCTCCCCAGAAATGCTCTTGTGAAAACAACAATGGTCTCAGTAGTCTCAAAATCTTGATACAAGCATCAAAGTACCTCTAAAAAATGATTTCTTGCCAAAGTACCTGTGGCTCACACCTTCACTCCTCATTCCTTGGGAGGCTGATAAGGGGAGGATTGTGGTTGGAAGCCAGCCTCAGCAGAAAAGTCCTCTGGACTCCATGTCCCAACAAAAGGGAAGCTGGATGTGGTGGTGAGCATCTATAATATCAATGACAGCAAGATAGCCCAACGTCAGCCTGAGAAAGAAGTATGAATCTATATTCATATTTCATCTATATGAAAAGCAGGGATTGATGGATGAGAATACCAGCCCAGCCCACAGAGTAAGAGGCCCTGAGTTCAAACCCCTGTACCACCTCACTTCAAAAAAATAAAAACAAAGAAAGAAATAGGAAAACAAAAGGAAATGTTTCCCAGCGTGCTAAGATACGGACTATGGAAAGCACTGGGCAGGCAATATCTTCTGGCGGACAAATCTCAACGTGACGTGGAAAGCCTATATCCTATGATGAGGGACAGGACAGTGTGCCCTGAAGCATCGTCATCCTGTGGAGGTAGGCCTGTGGCTCTAAGTGGGAAAGTACTAGCCTTGATTAAAAGAAGCTCAGGGACAGGGCCCAGGCCCTGAGTTCAAGCCCACAACCAACAAAAAATAAACTAAAAAAATAGAATTTGATACCAAATTTAGGACAACTTCACCATCTTAATTTCAAATGCAGTGATTTGTCTAAGATGTTCTCCAATAGATAATATGACAGTAGTTAAAATAATCCATTGAGGAAACTAATAAAAAGATGTGGTATGGTAATACTGTTCTCTTCCTCTGGCTGGCTAAGGATTTGGACTGAGCAGACAGCAACCAGCCCAAAGCCCTTTATAATACTGTATTACCAGACACTGAGTCTCCCTGATGTGCCAGAATGTTGATCTCTGCTCCTGACAGGGCCACTGAAGTCAGCTCTCTTGATCTGAAAGCCCTCGTGAAGGGTACAGAATAGCTCCTTTGCTTTTTTTCTTTTCTTTAAAAAAAAAAATCTTCCTCAGAATGATCTCAACTTTCCTGATGCTCTCCTATGATCATGGAAGGAGGGAGGGAGAGAGGAATTGCATGTGCTATGAACAATAAAATACAGTAACCTTCAGCCATTTCCAGTCTTCCTGTGACAAATGTCATAGCTAAACAGTTGCAACCTCCAGCACATTTCACCCATATCAATATTGGAAACATCTTTAATTCAATATTGAAGGAGTTAGAGCATTCAGAAAAGGGACAATCTGACTAATGCCATAGCTGACTGTGTGCCAGCGCCTGTCAGGTGGTCAGCCCGGGACACTGAGCTGTTGGCAGGCCAGGCCTACTCCGCTAGACAGCATGGTGTTCATCCTCTTATATATAATTACATAAATGGCACATATATTATATCCTATATAATTAAATATATGATCCTATGATCATAATTATATATTTTGTCATGTATTCCTTATTTTATTACATATTCCATATTCTAGGAAAATTATGTGATGCTCCTTGTTTGTAAACATCAAAATAAAATGAATAATTCAGTGAACTTTCTGTATTTTTTCTACCATTAATACTAATACTTGTGTTGCAGATATAATATATATGTATTCTTACATCTTTTTCCTCAAATGTGCCTTGATGAATACATGGACATATAATATACTTGGTTTGTGTAAAAACTCTATAACTTCTCAATTATTCAGTTGAGTTATGAAAACAGCTAATAGTAATACTTGTGAGACAACAATTTTAGAATGGTTCATCATTATTTCCTATGATCAGCCCAAATCCTTCTTTACATATTGAAGTGAGGAAATCAATTATTTGGTTTCATGTATATAGAGCAGTGGTGGATGAAGTAAGGAATCTGAGTCTGAATAATGTCACAGCCATCCTGGTACCAGGTGATGGGCAGAGCCTGGAGGTCCCTGCTTTGAGGAATATGTAGATGTGTTAGCCCTAGGGGAGCCCTGCTCTTTGTGCTATGTTTTTGTTTGCTTTGTTAAAGCTTGGTCTCCACCCTAACATCGGTTGTGGTCTTTAAAGGCTTGGTGCAATCTCTGTTCTTGGCTGTAGGCCTTTGTAACATTGGCTGCCTGAAATACTCCAAAATTCAACCCCTCAAAATGTGGTTTCTCTATTTTTTTTCAAGAATCGATTTATATCTTATTTGAATTACAACAATATAAGGTCCTCTAATACCTTTCTGGGAGCACTACACACTTGCTTCTCCATGCCGTATTGTTCCTCACTGAAAATGGAAAATTACATGGTTCTACACTGCTGACTCCAAGGAAAGATTCATAAAAAATGAATTGTAAACTCCTATAATCCTAACTACTCAGGAGGCTGAGATCTGAGGATCATAGTTCAAAGCCAACATGGGTAGAAAAGCCTGAGACTCTTATCTCCAATTAATTACCAGAAAACCAGAGTGGAGCCATGGCTCAAGTGGTAGATTACCAGCCTTGAGCTGCGAGACACTGAGCTCAAGTACAAGTACAGGTACACACACACACACATACACACACAAACACAGCCACCCATGCACACACACACACACAAGAGAAGCTATGTATAAGCTTTAATACTTATACATGTAAGCTTTTTTGCACATGTATACTGTATGTTATATTAATATACAACTATATCAGTTGACCAAGGTTTTGTTTTTTTTTTCCCAGTACTAAGGTTTGAATTCAAGACCTTGGCTTGGCTGATGCTTAATTGCATGAGCCATGATGCACTTATATACAGACTCTTTTGCTTAGGTTGGCTTTAGATTGCAGTCCTCTGGATCACAGTCTCCTGAACAGCATGTATACAGGCCAAAGCTTCTAGCACTGACTTGTGTTAACTTTTAACTTTATTTTTGTATCTTTATCATTGAGAGCCAGACAATATTTGCATTTTGGCCCAAATTTCTATTTTACCCCAAATATTAGAAATTAATACCTGGGAGGCAAAGAAACTTTTCTTTTTTATGACAATTGCATCTGAAATTATTTGAGATATTAAATATATTTTACAAACTAAGTATAAGTTACAAATTAAAATGAGACATTTTAAGTTTCCAATTTTTTTATCTAATTTTTATTATTTCTTTCTAACTAGTGATTTTGGATTTGGCTTATTCCTGTTTTTCAAGGAGCTTGAGGTATATCATTAGAATGTTAATTTGCGCTTTCTCTAATTTATTGATGTAGGCATTAAAAGCTATCAATTTTCCTCAGAGGATTGCCTTTGCTATGTCCCAGAGGAGCTGGTATTTGTGTTTATTTATCTTGAATTCACAAACACTTGAATTTACCTTCTTATCTCTTCAATTCTTTGTGCACTAAATAAGGAAAACAAAAGTATTCAAAAATTCAAATTCATGGATAAGTTATTAAATTTACAAAATTATAAAATTTGGAAATGGAGTTTAAATGTAAATCTGTGTGCAAAGAAAGTCAATGGTATTATAATTGATTTGTTACAAGAACAAAAAAAAAAAAGAGCTAGGGCAGTAGTGACTCAAGTCTGCCTGTAATCCAGCTACTCAGAAGGCTGAGATCTGAGGATAGCCATGTGAAACAAGCTTGAGCTGAAAAGTCCATGGAACTCTTTGTCCAATTAACCAGCTAAAAACCAAAGTGGAGATGTGACTAAAGTGGCAAAGCACCAGCCTTGAGTGAAAAAGCTCTGGGACAGGGTCCAGACCCTGAGTTTAAGCCCCATGATAACACACACACACACACACACACACACACACACACACACACACACACACACACACAAAACCTATACACTTAAAACAATTGACTGGTCATTCTTATATTTTCTTGTGTTTATATTTGTGGAAAGTCCTGAAAATTTGCGAAGGGACAGAAAGAATAAGCTATAATCCTAGAGTTGCAAAGCAAGATTGTGCCATTATAAAGGCTCAGTTTTGCTCTCTAGGCTGCTGGTCTTCATCAATCTGCATATACACAAAAAATATTCCACATTTCCTGGCATAATCACTTACCTAATTATGCTTTCACAGATTTGCTCTGAATTTATATCAATGCACATTGAATAATTATAGCAATTTTTCAGTACCTTGTAAATCTAAATTTAAAAAACAAAAATTTTAATGAAAAAAATGAATGAAACCCCAGTTCATGTTTCAATGAGTGACTCTTAAATCCATAATATTGATGTTACATGTGATCATTATTAAAACATGCAAATCATATGCACATGTTAGCTTAAGAATACGCACATCTAACAAAAAATGTGTCTGGTACTCATAGTTCACTCCTGTAATCCTTGCTACCTAGGAGGCTGAAATCTGAGTATCACATTTCAAAACCAGCCCAGGCAGATAGAGTTTAGAGAGTCTTATCTCCAATTAACCACCAAATAGGCCAGAGGTGGAGATGTGCCTCAGTGGTAGAGTGCTAGTCTTGAGGCCAATAGTGTAAGGCCTAGAGTTCAAGCCCAGTAAAGGTGAGAAATATGTGAGAAAAGTACTGCTTTTCTTTAGGGTGGGCACTCAGACTTCTAGAGCATTAGTAAACATACAAAGAGAATTGTCACCTTAAATGTGGTTCTGAGAAACACTGGGATGTAGAAATGCTTCTTCCCACCTCCCCAGCCCCAGCAGTCATAGGAAATCATGTTCCGTGATGTGTATAGAAGGGGAGGACTGTCAAATGAACTGTAGACAGTGAGGAATTCACCTTTCCAACATTTAAATCAAGCCCCAACTTCAACCCCTTTTTTTATTGGTACCAATTCTGGGGCTTGAACTCAGGGCCTGGGTGCTGTCCCTGAGCTATTTTGTATAAGGTTAGCAAACACTCTACCACTTGACACACAGCTCCACTTCAGGCTTTTTGGTATTAAATGGAGATGTGTCTCATAGACTTTCCTGCCTGCGCTTGTTTTGAATCCTGATCCTCACATCTCAGCCTCCTGTGTAGATAAAATTACAGATATGAATCAGCACTGCCCAGCTTGTCCCAGTTTTCAGGGGACCATAGGTATTGCTCCTTGTAATCAGAAAACTGGAAAATTCCCTTTGGAGAACTTGTGGATGCTAACATAAGAGTGTCTGAATAAAGCAATCCAGACAATTAAGCAAATAATGTTCAACTGTGAGTACCACAATTCATAGTTTTGTAAAGATGAAATTTCAAATTAAATTTAAATGGCCAAATAGGCAAATAACCATAAACAAAAAATGTATCTGAAGAAGCCTGTAATACTAAACAACTTGATCAAAACAAAGAAACAAGGGGGGAAAATCTTTGAAAGTAGCGTCCTCTTCAGGAATAAATGCTGTTATTCCTATTCTCAAAGAGATAAAATAGAGAATGGTCAGGGTATGGTGGCAGATATCTGTAGTCCAGCTAGTTAGGCAGTAACATAGGAGCCTGTTGGTTTGAGGCCGGCCCCTGAAATTCTGTTTGCAAAATAAACTCAAAAATGCAAAGGGACTTTAATGTGACTCAAGTGGTGAAGCAGTTACCTAACAAGAGGCAACCCATTGTTAGGTTCCATCCCTGGTAAGAAAAGGATACTGAAAGCTTTAGAAGTTCTGAGAAATAATACAAACAATTACTACTATCAAGAAAAGCAATTGATTCCTGGAAGTAGTGAGGAGGTTGTTTTGAGACTATGTTACTACCATTTTTCACACATACATGCAAAAAAAGTTAGCATTTATTTGGAGAAAAGCAAATCGAATTGTCACCAAGAGTGAGTAATGAAGAAGAGAAGAGTTGCTGAATAGTGTAACATACATTTGTAATACTAACGCTTGGGAGATTGAAGGAGGAGAATTGTAAGTTTGAGGCTACTCTGGGATGAAAATTGAGGCACTTCCCTCACCCCCACACAAGAAGAGCCCAGGTGAAATAGAAGAATAAAACCTATTGCTAAGAGAGAAAACAATATTCTTAGGTGGGCAACATATATAGAGGCTAGTTGTACTGATAGCAGAAAAAGCTGAGAAATATTGAGCTGCATTGTCTGTAGACCTGTCCACGTGGATGTCTTCAGTCTTGTTTGCCTTTAATTTGATGGAGATAGTCTGCCAACTCCTGGTCTTTTCTTCTCAGTTCTGTCCAGATGGAATGCTTACCAAGAGTATTCTATTCTCCTCTTTGATCTGACAGAATACAGTTTACATTTCAATCAAATCCCATTTTATGCAGAAAATGTTCAATATGAGAAATCGCAAAATTCTAAAACAATGTTTACAATACAATAAAATGCATGCTTATAAACATTCTTCCAGTCACAGCATACATAAATCCACTTTAACTTTTAACCAGATTATCATCTAGAAGTCAATGTACACCCAGAGACCACTTTCAGGGTCATTGTTCCAAAGTTTTAAATTGAAATGGAATTATGCCAGAGGAGAAAAGAAAGAACAAAGATTCATTCTCCCAAAACACACAACAAAACCCTCATAAGTGCAAAAAAATGAACACAAAGAACAAATAGAATAAACTTCAAAACAATGGAGCCTGACCAGCTTTTGGAAAGTTAAATTTTGACATCAATTATTCAATTAATTGAAAGCGTAGCATTAAGTGATCAACAAGTTTGTATGCTCAGTTGGAAGGTTTCCTGCAGAAGGTTCCAGATAAGAATTATCCACCGTGACCTGAAGAATGACCTTGCAAACTGTTGGACAAACAACAATGTATTTTGGCAGTCTACATAAGGAAAAAGAAGTATGCCTTTTTAATTTCTCCAAATTACTCTTGCTAACCCAAGTCATGATCTCAGGTTTTATGTAGCCAAAGTTAAAAGCAAAGTAGATCAAGTTGGACTCAGGGTAAATTTGTGTTAAATTGAAGCAAATATTACAATTGCTCATAGTCAACACCGATGACCTAAAGAAAATTACTTTCTGAAATATACTATTATAGTTTTATCTCAAAGAAAATCTCACAAATGAAATGGAGACCATATTTTTCATGTTACTTAATTTATTCATGGAAAAATAACCATTAAACCCAAACCACCAGCAACTTACTTTATAAAATAAAACCATGTTTCATTATTACAACTCTGAAGTTTGTGTGCATGTGTGTGTGTGTGTGTGTGTGTGTTGTGTATAAATGTGTTTAAAGGTGGGGACCTTTAAGTCTTCCCATAAGTTTTCCTTGTTCAAATTGAATTCCACCAAGGGAGAAGAGTTCATTTTAAGTTCAGGTATAAAACAGAAAACACAGTGGTATTCTATATATACTGACTGTGAGGAAATCAAGAGTTTATTTTAGCTCAGGAGTGATTATCACACAAGTAGGGGGTCCCAGAGACCCAGGCTCCTGTTCTACAACCGGGCCTTCAGGACTGGCTCAGTCTGCATATTTACCCAGGAAGGCTAAAGCAGAGCACAGAGAGAGACAGAGGGGGTGGGGGGGGGAGGGAGGGAGAGAGAAGGGGGAGGGGGAGGGAGGGAGGGAGAGGGGGGAGGGGGAGGGAGGGAGAGAGAGGGGGGAGGGGGAGGGAGGGAGAGAGTGGGGGTGTGGCTCAAGTGGTAGAGATCCAGCTCTATGGAATAAAAATTAATTCAAACCCAATAAGGCACAAACACAAAATAATAAACAAATGCAAAAATCTCAATCACCTTTTCCGTTTAGCCAACTGAACAACTTTTTTTTTTAACGAATCTGTATACCAACAGTTGACCAATGTATCACTTTCTTCAGTCACAAGACTAAGAAAACACATTAGACTTCTTTTCATGTATAATAATAGTTTGTGAAGAATAAACTATGAGAAAAAAATACATCCACTTGGAAGAACACATTCTTTACATATGTTTGAGAGACAGCTAAGCTGTGTTTCTTCTCAGTTTGCAAAAATATCAGCTTTGGGCCCCACTGATCTTTGCAATGGGAGGGCTGACAGGGGTGGAGCTTCCCAATGCCACAGATCCCCTTAGACTTTCCTCATACCACCCTGCTGGGCCCGATGTAAGGTCCTGATGCTGGTACATGTCTGCTTGATTAAGCCATTTCCAGGGTGAGTTAACACACCTTAATTGGACTAATGAATTAGACTTTTCTGCATTATACAGATGTGTGTTAATCACCAAGCTGGAGGCAGTAGCTCAAATAAGAGAACAACCATGAAAGCAAGCAGGCTGAGAGACCAAGGCCCTCGTTTCAAGTAAACAAACAAACAAAAGAGCCCACACAAACAACAAAGTAATCAACAAAAAAACCAAAAAGCTCAACCAGGACACTTCAGCTTTAGCTAATTGAGTGGACTAACTCCTGCATCTGCTTCTAATATGGAAAATAAAATTTGGAGGTAGAAGAGAAGGGGTCCAGTGGGGACTTGGAGGATGCAGAGTGTGAGGGGGTGTCAGAAAGCCCTCTCTGGAAACCCCAGCCTGAGGTGCAGGGTGAGCTGGTTGAGAGCCAGGGATGGGTGTGGTTTTGGAGAGGCTTTGTAGTCAGGAACATCAAGATCAGGTCAAACATCAGTGATATCCAGTGACCCTCCTAGGATATTCTGCCTCTGTGTACCCTGTGGCTACTCAAGCCTTCACTCACAGGTGGCAACATTTCTGGTGACATAGCAGCAAACTAAAGTCAATTAATCCACAAGGAGGAAAATAATACAGATAATAAAAGCATATAAAGATTTCGATCATGCTAACAACAAATGCATAAAATTCTACTTTTCTGCCTTGGTTGAGCAAGACAAAGCAATTAATGATAAGGTCTGTTGCATTAATGTGTGCACAATTCATTGAAATTATGTTGCAATTGCAAATGATATCAAAGGGTGTTTAATAGCCTAACACTAGAAGTAAACTGGCCCATATATTTCTTTGTATGTTTAATTTTCTGTTTTAATTTTTTAATTATCCTTAAAAGTTTTATGAAAGGGTTTTAAACCAACATATCAGTTTAAGAGTACAGTAAATTTTGATCAGTGTCACCCTTCCATCATTCCCCCTCAGCTCTCCCACCCCCGCCCATCCACTCAAGCTACCTGAGTCTGTTTTCACATGTGTACATTGAATATTGTGAATGTATTCACCCACCACATTTCCTCTCTTTATTCATCTCCCTTTGTTTCATTTTCTTACCACAGTAATAGAATTAGTAAGAGCAATTTTATCTTATTCTAGATAAAGCACACTCGATAGTTCCAGATGCACTTTGCTAAGTAAATAATTAAAAATGAGAGCAGGTGGTCCCAAGTTTAAAATAATTATCTAGATGCCTCTGAGGGTTTTATTAATAATTTCTTTCCATTGTTGTCTCTGTGCAAAATATGAATGTGATCTAAACCTGTAAAAATCAATTAAAATTCATTACACAGGAGAAAGTTGTATAAGGTGTCAGAATGATTAAAGAGAATATTTAATGGAGGAATGATGTGAAAAGGGGTACCTTTTATTGTTCCACAGATAATAAACAGGGGTTTAGAAATGAAAAAATCAGATTATATTTTGGAGATCAGAAGCTCTGTTTTGCTTCACCTAGGAGTGTTGTTGGTAGGAACATTCCTAGAAATCCTTGAGGTTGAACTTGACTGGATGCTCAATGGAAGCTTAAAGGCATCATTAAATCCCAACTCTGAATTTTACATGGCTTAAGGAAATGAGAGGATGTGGGTATGCATGGCTTGACATGCACACATTTACATAAACAGCCCTTTGATTCATAGTACAGACAGGCAGAGATGTATGGTTCCTTCAGGCAAATAAGTTACATTCAATGGCTTACGAACAGCAGGGCCAGGTAATCTTTACCTTGGGTATAATTGCCTTTGAAAGAGGAGATTGAATATGGCATTTCTTCTAAGAATGCTGCAATATAATTTGGAAGAAAAATGGATAAGAGGGTGAAATAGGCCCTAATTTTGGTAAATTGGTTTAATAGAATTTAGGAAAGATGGGGTGAGTGCAGTTGTAAAAGTACAAATGTGAAAATGGAACCAGGTAACCTGAGGGGAGGCGTTAGTGGGTGGAGAGGGGTTGGGGAGAACGAGGGAAGAGGTGACAGTGATCAAGATGCATTGCATTCATGAACTCACTTTGATTTGAAACTTCTCTGTATAACTACTTAAGGATAATGAAAAATAATTTTTAAAAGGAATCAAATGCATACAATGGTATTAATCACAAATAAATTTGGAAACTACACAAGGAACCTATAGGCTTTATTTGCAAGAAGAAAAAGTCTTTAAAAAGTCAAAGAACTCACAAGACCATGTGGTGTATTACTGTTAGTGTGTAACCTATTAATTTTTTCAGTATTACAGTGTTAGACAACAAATCCTGACAAAGAATCTCATACACCAAGAGACCTATAATGTTCAGGAGATCACTATTTTGAGATTTTTATACCCTAAACTTCCCATAAAATGTCTGTTTTCTAGGACTCCCAGCCACAAGGTTTATGCATACCAGCACCTGAAGACTGAGGTTTATATTGGTTCTGTTTTTTAAATAGATCTATTTTTGATAGGCTGAGTTATGATTTAGCTGGCTTCCAGCTTAGATTTCATATTAGGGTTGGCAATTTTCCCATCATGTTACAAAAAGTTTCATGTTGAACACAATACCCTCTTACAAACCACAAGGAGGTAGATGTTCTCTCTCTCTCTTTCTCTCTCTCCTTCCTTTCATCTGCCTCCCTTTCTCTCCTTTTTCTCTCTCTCCCTCAGTCTCTCCTTCTATCTCTCTTCCCCAATCTCTGTCTCTTTCTCCTTCTCTCTGCCTCATCTCTTTCAGTCTCTCTTCATCTCTCTTTCTTCTTTCCCTTCTTTTTCTCACACTCTGTCTCATATCTGCCTTTCCGTCTGTCTCTTCCTCTCTCACACACAGAGTCATAAAACATAACAACACACTTAGTAATATCTCCTGCTCTTGTTCCAGCTGTCTTTCCCAGGAGCTCTAGTGGTCTTTTGTACCTGTAGAACCTAGGAATGTGCCTGCAACTGACATTTCACAGATTTCATAGTTTTATATGTGCATGGAAGGAAACATGATTTGCCAAAGTGCTCTTTTCTTTAAGAAGTTGTGTGAAGCAATTTCAGCTCAACATGCTGGTTTGTGAGCACAGTGCATCTTGATCAATGTCACTCCTTCCATCCTTCTTCCACATCTCTCCCCACCCCACCATCCCCTCAATTTTGCTGCTTCCATTTTCAGGTATGTACATTGAGTGTTAGGACTGCGATCACCCACCCTTCCTCTCTCTATTCATCTGCCTCTCCTTGCTCAAACTCCCCTGAAAACATGTTTCCCTTTTCTGGTATTCATCTTGATAAACTGACCCTTAGCTGTTCAAAAGAGTTCCATCATTGGATTCCTCTCAGCCTTTAATCAATTTGTTTGTGTCTATGGACAAATGACCCTGTATATGTTTTCATGTGTGTTTGTAATTTAGATCTAACTGGCATATGAGAAGAAATGTGTCCTTTGTCTCTCTGAGCCTTCTTTACTCAATATAATTTTTCTAGGTCTATATATCCATGAAAATGGCATAATAGCCTTTCTGTTGAGGCAAATACTCTGTGTGTGTGTGTGTGTGTGTGTGTGTGTGTGTGTGTGAGAGAGAGAGAGAGAGAGAGAGAGAGACATTTTCTTGTTCTATTCACCCATTGCAAAGCATTTCTTTTCATCAAACACACAGGAATCCCATTCTGTGCAGCTCGATGCTCACACCGTGGAAGCTTCGATCCATACAGGTGGCACTGATCACTTATGAGCAGCATTGTCACTAGGTAACATCAAATTGATTCAGCTATGGAGACCTGGAAGTAGACCATTTGTGGTAGAGAAAGTTTAGAAGCTTCCTCAGCTCTGTCTCATGTTAGAGCTCAATAAAGCCATATTCCATCTTCTTATTAATGTTAAAATATAATTTTCAAAAACACAAAGTCATAATTCTCAGGCAAATGGAAAGCATTTCTACATATCTCAGTAAGTAATCAGTGATTTAGTAAGTTGTTAAAACTACCTAAAATATACTTCCAAAACAAAGTGTTTATAAGCAATTTAACAAAAATATGTGCCAGGCAAAATGATAAACACGGTGATCCTAGCATTCAGGACCTGAAACAGGAAGATCATGGGTTTTAGGTCAGCTTGGAAAACAAAGCTAGATCCTGTTTAGAAGGAAGTAAAGAATGAAGAAAGAGAGGGAGTAAATGAGGGAAGAAAGAAGAGACAAAATGAAGAAGGAAGGGAAGGAAGGAGGGAAGGAGTAAAGGAAGGAGGGAAGAAGGAAGGAAGAGGAGGGAGGAAAGAGGAATATAGGAAGTAAGGGAGAGAGGGAGGAAGGGAGAGAGGATAGGAAGGAAGGAAGGCAAGGAAAGGAGAGACAGAGAGAGGCAGCCAGGAGGAAGGAAATATTGGCTAATGATCCAGCCATGACTTTTGAGGTGATTTTTTTTTACAGAACAGAAACTATTTGCATACCCATCCAGAAAAAATAATACACAATTTTGGTCTCTGCACCTTAAGATTTTTAAAATTGTCTAGTTAACCAGCAATCAATTGATGAGACAATCTAAGCCCATTTCTGCTTTGAACGGACACCCAGTAATTTTTCACCTGTTTTGAAACTTCAACATTTTTTCCTTATACCAACATGCTTTATATATTAATGCATGATGATCCTATTCAGGAACCTCAAATCATTTATTTTCTCATTTCCATATATTTGACCAGAGATAATCATATCACATACATTTTATTTTCTTATTTTTGTACTTTTCTACTTTTTTATTTTCACAAGACTATTTCTTAAATTGTAATAGTAAATTAGAAAACTACATAAATGTTGAATAAGAGGAAATGATTAGATAAACTTTCCACACTAAGAGTATAACATATTATGATATTCTTAAAAACATAGTCTTGGAGAATTTTTAATAAAAAGTTCATGCTAAGGGAATAAAAGCAGTGTGACACTCATTTTATTTAAAATGACCAAAATACCAAAAATGTTTGGACAATATAGTGACTGATAGGTTAATTTGTAGAATTAGTAGTACTTTATATTAAAGTAGTTCTTTTTTAATATTTTATAATAACTGCATTTATATTTAAAAGATGACCTTAAATAATAATCAGCAATAGTATAAACAAAAATGTTAGAAGATAAAAAGCGGAATATTAGTGAATTTGGAGGCATATAACCAAATAGCTAAGATATGTTTAATGAATTGGAAAAATGTATTTTATTAATATTGCCTTCTAACTCAAGCCTTCTTTTATTTATTAAATTTTTAAAATTAGTATTAAGTGCTTGTACAGGTGTTTCAAGCCATCTAACTTCTATAACAGTGAAAATTTAAAAGTTTTTATTTAAGTAGGAGCTTTAGTGTCTGGAGAACAAGCCTGTGGGCTTACAAGATGGTTTGATTTTGCGAATTTAAGGTCCTTGTCTATATCCAAGGGGTATTTGGAAGTTTCGTGCCCTGAAGCTAAGGTAGAAAAAAAAAGAGAGAAAGAAGGGATTTTTGAGACAGTTGATCTGCTCAGTCCCTGGAGAGTTCAATGGCTCTCCTGGATTCTCTGGTGAGACAAGGATAATTGTAGATCACAGCTGCTATGATCCCTAGGCCAGTAGGAGAGGTGCAGAGTCACTCGATGCTCAGCTGACAACCTAGGCAAAGTTCCCACAGACATTTGGAAGAACCAGAAATGATTGAGAAAGCAACCATAGGTTTCTAATGAAAATTCATAATTAAGATCATAGCAATATTAAACATCATGGCAGCAAACTACTTAGTCTGCTTTGTAAACTACGGTTTGAAATTAAGCTATGATTTTTCAAGGAAGATGAAGTTGTGAGACAAGGCCTGTGTCTGTGTGTGAGCAGGCCCATGCCAGTGCTGTCTGGGCTGCTGACACACACCCCTGAGGGGTGAGGAGTCTACAACAGGGTATAATAAAGAGTCTCTCACCACTCCCTTCCTCTCAACTATGGCTCTTGTTGTCCTTCCCTTACTATGGATCTTAAATACTAACCAAATTTGCAGTTTGATGGAGCTTGACTTTCAGCAAACAAACAAAAAATCCCAATTATCTACTGATTGATCTCCATGTGACACTATCAACTTTGTAGGTTATTAGAGAGTTTCCATAAGTAAGACTTATTAACAGCCAAGATTCATTTTAACTTTCAATAAGCTACTTTGATTTTCTACAAAAGTAATCTCCATACATTGTCTTGTTTCTATAGAGAATGAGACTTATTTATGAAAATGCTGTTTGGAATATAGTTCTTTATTTCCAAGTAGATACATCAAGAATTTGCATGGTGATTATTGTTGTGATGCATTGTGGTTCTAAATAAAAATTTGAATTTTAAAAGTTGAGTTATAGCCTGATGCTGATGGTTGAGGCCTGCAATTCTAACTACTCAGGAGGCTGAGGTCTGAGTTCATGAGACTCTTATGTTCAGTTAACCCAATTAAGCACCAAATGGGGGAGGGGCAGGCTGGAAGTGGCACTGTGATTCAAGTGGTATAGAGCGCTAGCCATGAACAAAAAGTTCAAGGACAGTGCCCAGATCCTATGTTCATGCTCCAGGATTGGCACAAGGAAAAAAAGAAGCTGAGTTAGTGTTTAAGCCAGGTTAAATTTCTTATTTCTAAGACATAGAAATAATCCCTGATGGGGCTGAGAAGGTGGTTCAGTGGTAGAGCACTTGCCTTGCATGCCTGAGGCCCTGGGTTCGATTCCTCAGCACCACATAAACAAAAAGAAAAAAGCCGGAAGTGGTGCTGTGGCTCAAGTGGTAGAGCGCTAGCCTTGAGCTGAAGAGCTGAGAGACAGCGCCCAAGCCCAGAGTTCAGGCCCCACGACCGGACCCAAAAAAAAAAAAAAAAAAAAAGAAAGAATCCCTGATGCTTCACAAGAAAAGTATAATATGGAATGATAGCATTAACTCTGTACTATAGTTAATAAAAAGGTCTGACATAAAATTTAAAAAGGAAACAACAACATAAAAAATATGTATTCTCTAATTCATGGCCCTTTAAACTTGGTGATTATTTTTTAAATACGTATGTACATAAAATTTTCCTCACAAATTTACCTTACTATCCATCTGGGGAAAACTAACAGTTTTGCTTCTTTTGACAACCTGATTTTTTTTTCACCAAAGAGAATTTTGACACATTTATTTCATAATATTTCATAGTGTCTCTTATATGTGTTATATAATTCAAGGGAGAGAAAAATGTTCTAGGAACTAAAATCTTAACTGCAAATAGCTAAGCTATTTTTTGTCCCTAACTTCCCCCTGAAAAACCTCATGTTTGATTTTCTGAGTGTTCCCTCTCATAATATAGAAATCAAGATAATTCAGCTGTGAAAACAAGCAAAATTTTTCCTAATATACAACAGCTGAGTACTTCCCTGTCTTGACAAAGAATCTTTCTCTAGCCACGGGGATTTATTTTTCTTAATCATATTTCTATTATGGGCATTTGTGGCTCAGTATGCGTTCTCGTTTCTTTTGAAGAAAACTTAGAAGAATAAAAAGGCGGAGGGATCCTACAATTGTTTTAGCTTCTGTACGTGGTCTTGAAGTGAAAGACAAGAGGATCATTTAGGCAAAAGACAACAAACATCCACAGTTACCACAAATTCCAAACTTGCAATTTGAGAGTGAAAGTGATGCATTAATTCAAGGGTTTCAAGGCAGCTGGTGTAACAGAATGCAGACTTCGTTTTGTGTGCTGTTAACTCCTAGCTTCCTTTGTCAGTCTTCTGGGGGAAACTCTAAGCTTGCTATTTTAGTCTTGCTTTTTTGTGTTTTTTTGTTTTGTTTTGTTTTGTTTTTTTTTTGACTGTTGAACAGGGTAGGGGAACAGGATCACATTCTCTGAAGCAATCCATGTGCTCGTTCAGAATTTCAACAAAGTGGATAAACTCTGGCAGTTAAGAGAAAAATAGAAGGTAAAGTTTCCTGAGAATTGTTAAGCCAACATGCCATTAAATATACCACCTAACATTGTTCTTTTCTCCTCGTTTAGATTTTGGAGCTACCACATGTGATGGAAAAAATCCAAGTTAAACACTCACCCCAGAGTGTGCTCCAAGACAGATGCCTGAGCCTAAGAGTTAGCCAATATAATACACTTCTTTCTATTCTATTTATTTTTTTGCAGTTCAAAGACCTGGCAGTACCCTTGCCCAACGCCTACCGTGAAGGCCAGTGCAGCCATGATCATTGAACAGTGGTTTCACTCTTCTGTGCCAGCTACTTACCTAGACCACATAGAAAGAGGTAGAGAAGTTTTTGAAACCCCCCCAACTTCCACTTAAAACTTTGAGATTTCAGATGATATACTGCTAACCTAGAGACTTTGCTTTAATCAGAGAAACCACATGAAAGCCTGAATTTGTTTAGTTGGCTATTTCAGATAGCAGCAATAAGTAGAACATCCAGAATTTCCATTTCTCTTCAAGTTGGCAGGTTCTCCTCACAGAGAGCTCAATCTTGATTTCATTTTGTGACTAGAAATATTTACAGTACTGTTGTACAAGGATTTTAGCCTTTCCTCTATCTACTAACAAATTGGCTTTTTAAAGAAAGCTTGCGTCTAATTGGAAGTTGTTTGCTTAAAGTTGGGCTCTTGTGCAGTAAATAAGAACTAGCCTGCTTTATTGTGCAAGTTGGAGTTTCCTCGCGGATGAGTGGGCAAGTGGAAAAACTGAGCAATTCTGTTTAAGCATTTTTGTTGGTGGTGGTTTTGTTTTATTTTGTGTTTGTGCCAGTCCTGGGGCTGAAACTCAGGTCCTAGGCATTGTCCTTGCGCTTTTGTGCTCAAGACTAAAATTCTACCACTTAAGCCGAAGTTCCACTTCTGGCTTTTTGCTGGTTAATAGGAGATGAAAGTTTCATGGACTTTCTTGCCCAGGCTGCCTTCAAACTGTAATCTTCAGATCTCAACCTCCTGACTAGCCAGGATTCCAAGCAAAAGCCACTGGTACCTAGCTCTGTTTTAATTTTAAATTGTGTTTTCGTATTTTTTTTAAAAAAGGTAACCTCACAGAACATATCAAGTACCAATTGTGTTTTTCACAAGTTCATTAGTATTAGAAAGAGAAATAGAATTAGAGAGAGAGTGTGTGTGTGTATGTATGTGTGTGTTGGTGCACAAAAATTCCATTTCTATTTTGGTTTACAAAAGATTTTGATATCTGTATGATGAGGAGAGACTGAGGATATGCCTTGAAATAGTGATGAAGAATTTATTTGTGTTATTGATTAGGGGAGTTTCCTTACTTATTGGAGTAGTTTTGTAGCACTTCCTTACTTCATATTTCCTTATTGTATGGACTCATAATAGTATGTTTTCTATGGGCTGAATTGCACCCGTAGATTCATATGCTAAGCACCTTTTTCTGTCTTTGCAGGAAGAGTCTAGACAGAAGTAACTGAAGAACATGGGATAATAGGAAAGGACCTTGATCCAGGAAGTTTAGTATTCTTTGTAGTAAGAGGCTGCCATTGCTGTCTCTGTCTCTGTCTTTCTAGATCTTTTATTTTTCTCTTTCCTTCCTTTCTTTATGTCTCTGCCTCTCTTCTGGCTCTACTGCTCTATCCCTCTGCCTATGTGTCTTTCCTCTCTTTTTCTCTTTTTCTGTCTAGGTCTCTCCCAGTTTGTGTCTTCTCTCTTTTCTCTCTCTGCCTCTGTCCTTCTGTCTGTCTTTCCTTTCCTTCCTGTCTATCAAGTTATGAGAGGACGAGTTACCAGTTTGTTCTTTTCTCTACGACATCACTATTTATAATTTTATGATAGTAATAAAGCCCTATTTAAATAATATATTTCTCCAAAGGAATTGTGATGGTAGATCTTATTTCTGAAGAAATATCCAGAATTTAAATTTAACCACTTCATGTTTTTCAGGTTGCCTAGCAATTACATAATGCTCTACCTTGGCAATTCTGAGATACCACTCTTGTGTTATGATAAAGCATGAAAGAATGGAAAACAAAAAGAGGAGGACAGAAATGAGAAAGGGAAAATAAGCATTGACATGGACAAGTAACTGTCCATTTCATTAAATTCCAAAGAAACCAAATTGTTGTTCCCTGGTGGGCAGAAACTGTTACCTCTATCTTAGCACTCCTCTCTTTTCCCTCTTCTAATTACTATTACTAAGTTGGCCGGCAGTCCAGGTGGACTTTGTTTCTTTTTCTTTTTTTCCTTTTTGGCAGGGGTATGACATCAGGGAAAGACAATGAGAGCAGCTATCACTATTTCCTGACAAAGGCACCCTTCTTGGACTGCTTTGCTCCCCTCTCCTGACAGGAAAGGCCTAACACCGGAGCAGCACTGCACATGTGGTGATAAAGACAGAATTGTCCAACAGGAGGCATTCTTGATAGATAGAGATCAGTAGAGAGAAAGATATTTTCCTTTAAGTAGTTTGGGTCCTCTTTGTTATGGCAGGCAAACTTTTATGCAACCTAATAGATTATGCAAAACTATTACTACAAACATGTAGTATTCAACAATAAAAACCTATGTAAACACCATGAACATTATGGGAGTCCATGCATATTTCTGAAATTCTAAACCTTTAACTACATTGGGAGCACTATGCATAGGATAACTTAGAAGTAGAAAGAGAAAATAGAAATAAAAGTGAGACTACAGATCAATTTGAGGCCTGACCTGGTATTTCACACCTGGAATCTTGCTAGCCAGAAGAAAGACAAAGGAGGATATGGGTCTAAGGGCAGCTCAAGGGAAAAACAAGACCTTATGTAGAAAATAAACTAAAAAAAAAAGGCTAGGAAAAGTTCACTCATATGAAAAAATAAACTAAAATATTGATATGTGATTAGATACCTTACACACGAAATTTTATATATATATATATATATGTATATATATATATATATATGATCTCTCACCAATATAAAAATTATCCCTTATGAACCTTACTGCATTGTTGGTGGGAGGGTAAACCTGTTCAACCACTTTGGAAAGCAGTATGGAGGTTCCTCAAAAGACTCCACATAGAGCTCCTCTATGACCCAGCAATCCCACTTTTGGGCATTTAACCAAATGTTTACAAACAAGACCATACTAAAGCTACCAGCACCACTATGTTTATTGCAGCATTATTTACCATACCTAAGATATGGAACCAACCCAGATGCCCCTCAGTAGATGAATGGATCAAGAAAATGTGGTATATATACACAATGGAATTCTATGCCTCCACCAGAAAGAATGACATTGCCCCATTTGTTAGGAAATGGAAAGACTTGGAAAAAATTATATTAAGTGAAGTAAGCCAAGCCCAAAGAAACATAGGTCCCATGGTTTCTCTTATTTGCAATAACTAGTATATGTCGGAGTCAAGCAGAAAAGGTCAGATAAGTTAATGTTAGGGGAATGAACCCCAAGATAAGTATTCAAATTTTTTTTTGTTTTTTTTTTTCCCTTTCATGCAATTGTTTCTAACATATTTATAAGATGATTTCTATGTTGTTTTGTATGTCCCTCCCCCATGGTATAACCCCTGCTTTCACTATATTTGATATCGGTATAATTTGTGGAGGGAAGGGGAAAAACAAGTCGTTTAAATAAGGATACAGGTGGACCCATTGGACCAATGAGATGTATAAGTCCTTATGTCGAAAAACGAACTTAACAACTTTGGTGGGGGAGGGGCGGAGTATGGGAATGGATGGGAAGGGGAAACAAAGAGGAGGCAACAATGCTTGCTATCTTGTACTCGTTATCTTGCACATGTAATTGTAACTCCTCTGCATGGTATTCTCACAATAAAAAAAATTAGAACACACACAAAAAATTATCCCTTATATAATTCAAAAAAAACTAGATTAAAAAATAATATTTATTGAAAATATGTAAACTGGTTGTATATAAAAGCTAGGATTAAAAAATTATAATCAGAAATGCATATTCTTTTTTTTTTTTTTTTGAAGGCTTCTTGAGTTTTTATTTTATGTACAAATATGGTCTTTCATTGGGGTTGAAGTCTTGAATAGTCCATTCAATTAGTCCAACTTAATGAAGCCGATGTCCTTCGCATACTGGCGGAAACACTGCCGGCACATGTTGAGCCCGTACTTCCGGATCAGACCGTGGCGATTAGAGCACACGCGGCAAGAGCGAGATCCCTGGCCGAATTTTCGGGGGTGACTCCAGTAGAGCTGCTGGTGACCCATCTTGCTTCCACAGGTCCAACGAGGAAAAAGGGAGAAATGCATATTCTTTTGAAAGTATTTTTCACTCAATTACCAATGCACTATTTTATCTTTTACTGCATGTTTGGAATTCTGACATATTTATTTGAAAGGTCAAGCTTCTGTTCAATTGTTGGTGTGTGTGTGTGTATGTGTGTGTGTGTGTCCGTCCTGGGGCTAAACTTTTCTTCTCAAGGCTAGTGCTCTAAACCTTGAGCCACAGCTCTACTTCTGGCTCAATGTTGGTTACTTACAAACAAGAGTCTCAGGGACTTTACTGCAGAGGCTCACTTCGAAACATGACCCTCAGATCTCAACATCCTGAGTAGCTAGGATTACAGGCATGAGTGACTGGTGCTGGGCTCAGTGAGGATTTTTTTAAACAACTTGGAGGTGTGACAAGGGAGTAGGGGTGAGGGAAAGTGGGAGAAAAATGAGGGAGAGGGTAACAAGTTTGGCAAGAAATGTACTCACTATCTTGCATGTGTAACTGTAACTTCTATGTACAACACCTGGCAATAAAATTAAAATTTGAATTAAAAATGCAAGTGTAAATATCATCAACAAGAGTTCAAGTAAGAAAACCATATGCAGCCTATTATGGTAGCTCAGGCCTCTAATCTCATCTACTAAAGAAATAATGTAGGGAGGTACATCGTTTGAAGCAAATGTTAGCATAAAATAAGCAAGGGGCAATCTCAGCAAAAAGCCCAGTGTAGTAGAGTTCATTTATGATACCAGCTATAAAGGAGGCATAGGTAGGAGGATCAGAGAGAGTATTGACAGCAAGTATTGACACAGGTATGAGAACCTACCAAAAACTGAAGCAGAAGGGACTGGAGATATGGCTCAAGTGGTAGAGTGCCTGCCTAGTTATGATATCAAACCCAAGTAGCACCAAAAAATACACACACACACACAAAGACAACCCATACCAGTTTAAGGTAATAATATCCCTGCAGCCAAGCATTGAGCTGTCATCTGCTTCAAAGTATGACACAAAAATGCAGATACCAACTTTCTGCTCTTTGGACTCACCTAATATGAAAGACAACTTCAAAATATCCTTTCCCTTTCTGTGTGGCTCTACTTACCATTGGATTTTATTTTATTTTTCATGAATAATGACAAATTTCACAGCTCTAAATTCCCTTTTCTCCTTTTTGCAGAAAATGCACAAAATAAAACCACATTTCTCTAAAGAAGAACACATGGTTAGTTCTTAGAAGAGGCAAAAAAAATCTCTAGTTGGGCTACCCTAGTAATTATGGCCAGCTGCTCAATTCTGCATGCAACATGACCCATAAATTAAATGATCACCAACATGTGTATAGCCACAGGTAACAAATATTATATTTGGAGGAGGGGAGAAAATGAAATGGGTTAATGGATAATGACACAAATCCAAGATGTTTGGCTATGTGTGGACTGGCTTTTGTCACATATCATTGGCTTAATCCTCTGTGACACTGGCTACTTAAGGTTTTTAGGAAAAAGCATATTTGATATCAGTGTTTTTATTGACGTCTTATTGTGAGGTAGGTTTTTGCCTTTGAGCAAGAAAAGAGAAAATAGAAACAGATGCAAATCAGGCCATGTTTTCTTTTGTTTTTGTCTGCATAAAACTAATGTAAGTCACCCAGTCAACATAGATTCTAAATGAAATACTCATTTTTTGTGAGTAAAGTGCTCATTTTGTACATAATGTGTTTCATGTCCAATTTCATCAGTACTGCAAGTACTCAAGTACTGCAAGTAGAAGCTGATGACAGCTAAGTATATTTCATTTGAATGAGGAGGTTCTTAAAAGCTGGGTGGGGGGAAGTGGAGGTGTGGCTCAAGTGGTAAAGCACTGCTTTGAGCATAAAAAGCCAAGCAATGTCTAAAAGGTTCTGAGTTCAAGCCCGACTTGAAAAGCAAAAGCAAAAAGACAACAAAAGGCAAAATCAGAACAAAACTACAAAAAACATCCAATAATATTGCCAAGCATTTTTGGTTCATGCCTGTAATTCTAGCAACTCAAGAGGCTGAGATCTGAGGATCAAGGTTTGAAACCAGCCTGGGGAGAAATGACTGTGAGACACATATCTCCAGTTAGCCAGCAAAAAGCCAGAAGTGAAAAAGCCAAATGAGAATTCAAGGTCCTGAGTTTAAGCCCTAGTGCTTACACAGAAAGGAAGTAAGTAATAAGCATGAATATAAAACATCCTCAATGTGAATTTCAATTATTTTTGTTATTATCCATAAGTAGTTGCACAAAGAGATTTCAATTTGACATGTCTGTTAATCAGCACAATGCATCTTGATCAATGTGACCCTTAATATCATTTTTGACCTATTTCTTCCAACTTTACTACCTCAATTTTCCTAGTTCCATTTTTGTATGTGTATATTTAATATCATGATTTCATTCTCCTACTCCTGTCTTCATTCCTCTGTCTCCACTCTGTACCTTCCCCTACTTCCAACAACACATGTTCTAGGTATTTATTTTGTGAAGCTGTAAGTTAGTTGTTCAAAGGCGTTACACCATTGGAATCTTTCCCTGCATATAACATACTTCAGTCAATTTGTTTATGTCTGCAAAGGTCATGAAATTTTATCTCATAACTACTAACAATGATTTTATAGTTATAGTCTATAATTATTTTATATCCATTTTCACATTCAAAATTGAATTGCCTACTGAGAGTGGGTGAAATCTTAGCTACTCAGGAGGCTGAGATCTGAGGATTATAGTTTGAATCCAACCCAAGCAGAAAAGTCCATAGGACTCTTATCTCCAATTAATCACCAAAAAGCTGGAAGTGGAGTTATGGCCCAAATCATGGAATGCTGGCTTTTAGAAAAAAAGTTTAGGGATAGTGCCCAAACCCTGGGATCAATCCCAGGCCTGGTACACACAAACACACTGTCTCTCTCACACACACACACACATACACACACACAAAACTATAAATGTTCTTATTAATTGGGGTTTATAAAACACTCATATTATAAATCCAAAATTATGTCCCAGATGAGTTAAACAATTAGTTTCAGACAATAACATTATTGGGTGGGTAAGATCAATTTCATGTCTAATGTCGTGTGTCTGCTCTGTGAAGATTATATCTGTACTTAGAATCATTGATGGTTTTAGAACCTAAGTATCAAAATCAACAACATAGATATAAACATAGCATCCACCTGAGGAAGGTGTTGAGGAAAGCATCAAATATGTTCATATAAGCTCAGTGTTGTGTCAGGTCTCAAAAGATGTTAATGTTATGATTATTATATTCTTTTCACTAGAAGCACATGATCTCAATTATATGTGAATAATTAAAAAAATTGTTATTAAGTAATTGTACAAAGAGTTTATAATTCCACCATAAGTCAGGTTATAAGTATAATGCACCTTAATCAATGTCATCCTTATTAGTATTTGTTTTTAATTTGGCTGCTCTATATCCCAAAATTCATGGGACATTTCACGCCACCTTTTTTTGTAATAAGACTGTCATCAGGCTGTTTTTCTTATTCTACCTTTCTGTCTGTCTATCTATATTGAGTCAGTACTGGGGCTTGAACTCAGACCCTCAAACTCTTCCTTGGCTTCTTCACTGAAGGCCAGCACTCTATCCACTTCACCCGTTATAATGGCCATTATGAAAACAAACAATAAGAGATGTTAGCAAAGATACAGTCAAAAGGGAACCCTGATGTTGCTCAACCACTCTGGAAAGGAATATGGAGGTTCCTCAACAAGCTAAACATAGAAATGTGGGGAAATCTGTGAGGAACACAGGTAGCAAAGATGGCCCTGAGAGGAAGTTGAGTGGGCAGAGCCAGATTTGTTTAGGCTCAGTGTGTAAACAACTCATGGAAGCTTAGGTGCAGTGCATGATAGGGTGTGGCCTTTACACGCAGTCTTTTGCTTTAAAAAGGGGATGCTCCTTGTTAATAAACAAGTTCCTGCTTGGTTGGACTCCCCGCTGCTTCTGATTGTCTCCTGGGCTAAGGGAATGGGCTAGTGGCCACACTTTGCACTTACCTCTCCTCGGACCCCGTCCGTCCAAAGACAGACACGAAGACCCAACATAGAACCATCCTATGGTCCAGCCATTCTACTTCTGGGCCCTTATCCAAAAGATTATAGATCAGGATACTCTAAATCCACCACTACAACCATGTTCACTGCCGTACTAGTCATCATAGCCAAAACGTAAGGAATCAGCCCAGATGCCTGACAATAGATGAATGGATTAAGAAAATACACACACACACACACACACACAATGGAATTTTACTTATTATGAAGAATGATATTGTATCCTTTACAAAGAAATGGAAGGATCTGGAAAAAAATATGTTAAATGGAGTGAGGCCCAGAGAGATAAAGTGCATGATTTCCCTCATAGGAAGAAGCTAGAATTAGTTTATAAATATGATAATAAATACATTGGGTGGTATGCAAATATTCAATGAGATATTGCAGATTTAAAGGAGAGCTCAAATAGTGTAATTCCTTATAAGGCAAAGTCCAAGTTCAGCTAAATAAATAACAGAAAACAGGTACTTGAAATGGGTGGTGTGAGGGGGTCAAGGGAAGAAGAGTAGATAAATGAAGAGAAAAAGTGGGGAAGAATGCAGTCAAGAACTCAATATATATTTTACTTTGTGTAAATGTATATTTTATTATGTATGAAATTCTCAAATGGCTTCTGCATTAAAAAAAGTAATTCATGCTTGGTTCTAAATTATTTCCAGTCTTCACATTGTTTTATTATATATAATAAACAGAAAGTAAGCTGTGATTCCAATAAAAATCACTTTTGTTGATTGTTAGAAAAAGAAAATTCAATGTATAGCCTACAAAATTAAGACAAGTTTTTAAATTATTATTATAAAAGTGATGTACAAAAGGGTTACAGTTACATAAGTCAGATAATGAATAGATTTCTTTCTAGACAATATTACTTCTTTCCTTGGTCTCTCCAGTAAGGGAAAAGATTGGTTGGAAGGGATGAGTGAAAATGTTGAAAGTGGTGACATTAATCAAGATGCTTTGTATTCATAAACCACTTTGTTAAATGACAAAATAAAAATCAGATACAGAGTTAATCTAAATTAGTTTGTGAAAATACTGTCACAGAATGTTTGATAGGCTAAGAATTATTTGAAACACTCATTTAGGGCAAAGGGGGAGAACATTTTAAAAGGTAATATTAAGAAGCATTGTACACATAACCTGACTTACAGAATTGTAATCTCTTTGTGCAACTACTTAATAATAAAATAATACAAAACTCTCATGTATATGAGGGTACAGATATTGACCATCTGAGGTTCATAATTTCAGATGTTGAAAGTCACTTCATTTTTTCCTCTTACTGTTAATGATAGTCTCAGTATTTTCCTGAACGACACAGAACATTAATCCAGGCAGCAGTGTCATAAACCAAAAAGCATTTTGTTAGAGAACTCATCTTTCAATGACAGTAGGTCTAGAAAAAGAGCATGAATTTCATGATTCTCTGAGCACAATGTTTTGTTGGTGGTGGTGGTGGTCATGGGGCTTGAAATCAGGGCCTAGGCACTATCCCTGAACACTTTTGCTCAAGGCTAGAACTCTATGACTTTGAGCCACAGCTCCACTTATGCATTTTCAATGGTTAATTGGAGATAAGAGTCTCAAGGGGATTTTTCTATCCAGGCTGTTTTTAAACACTGATCCTCAGATCTCAGGCTTCTGAGTAGCTAGGCTTACAGTCATGAGCTATTGGTGCCTACCAACATTTTTTTATTTGTACCCTACTATTCTTTATTCATATGGAAAATCATATTTATTAATTATATACATTTCATCCATTACAATAGTTTCAGCTGTGTACCTGTTGAGAATTCTAAGCCCCCATTGGTCATTCTTGTTGATTTCTCCAGTAATTTGCTTCTTTTTCATCAAAAACACTTTTCACATTGGTGGATCATTATTGTTAAAGTCAACTTTCCATTTTGAAGTGTGTTCTGAACTTCATTTTTTATTTAATTCATAGACATTTTCTTTTAAAGAACATCCATGCAGTAACATTTAGAATTCACAGTCCTCTGTGGGAAAAAAAAAATCTGTTGATTGACTGAATTCCTGGTACAAAATTGAGTTTCTTTGTTCTGAAAGGAAAGAAAAAGAAAATTTAAACAAGTTGTTTCCTTTGGTGGAGTAGAATCCAAGCACAAGCATTGATCAAAAGTTTTTTGTTAGCAAGAGCAATTTGTTTATTAGCCATTACCACCTACAATCATATGCAACACTTCAGTCTTTGCCAAAAAGATGTTTACAGTTAACTATGGCATAGGTTCCATGTACAACTCTGAAACAATGGAGTTGTTTAAGACCATAAATCAGTGAAACAAATCAAACAAAGTGTTTTGGAGATACATAGACACAGCTCTGCATGCAGCCAAAGAATGAGGTCAATATGTGGTAAGCATTGCCTGCACGATAAAATATTTAATGTTACTCTACACAGTCTACTTCAAAGGAATACATACTTGTGTTTATGCTAGTTATTAAAACAAATAGTAAATTAGGTTCTAGTTGTTTCTCCTTTCTTAATCTAATTTCCAAACAAAGTTTGAATTTCTTTATTTTCATGGCTTCAAAAGGAACTTATCTTTAGAGAGTGATAGTCAAAAATGTCTTGAACAAAAGCTTGTAGATTGACAGGGAATGGAAACAAAGAAATAAAATAAAAACAAGGAAAAGAATATCACTCTGGTTTCTATCAACTGTCTTCCAGTGATGAAATACTGTTGCTGGGACTGGTAACCCAAAGCAAATCAGGGAGAGACCTTCAAGTCATTCTTTGAAAGAGAAACAGATGGTTAACACTGGGGCCAAGTGGCTCATGCTTGTAATCACAGCTCATCAGGAGGCTGAGATTTGAAGAGTATGGTTTGAAGCCAGCCCCAGCAAGAAAGCACATGGGACTCTTATCTAGTAAAAGTGGAAAGTGGAGGTGTAGGTCAAATGGTATCACTCTAGCCTTTTGTGATTAAGCCAGGAAAGAGCTCATGCCCTGAGTTCAAACCACAGTAGTGGTAAACACATAAATTATTTAGAAAGTAGAAATCAAACACCATTTCTGTTGTTTTGTCCTAGGTATTAGCTTGTGCCAGAGAATACTCTTTTCAAGAAATGGTTATTTACAGCAAAGAAAATACTTCATTTACTTCAGCTTAATTTTCAACAGAAACTCAGAAATTACCAAAGAATTTTGTTATTTTCATTAGAATCTAATATTACAGTTTAAGGACATCTTTTCCTCAGTTCTTTTCTGAAAGCTTTGTCCTAGACAGTACATGTTTTCCATCAGATGATTCCTTCCCTCCCTCCTTCCTTCCCTCCCTCCCTTCCTTCCTTCCTTCCTTCCTCTGTCCCTGTTTCCTCTGTCTATGTCTGTTTCTCTTTCTTTTATTTTTTTGTCGGCCATGGGACTTAACTCTGGGCTTGGGCACTATCCCTGTGCTCTTCAGCTCAAAGCAAGCACTCTACTGCTTGAGCCACAGCACCACTTCTGGTTTTCTGGTGGTTAATTAAAGATAAGAGTCTCACAGACTTTCCTACCTGGGCTGGTTTTGAACCTCAATCCTCAGATCTCAGCCTCCTGAGTAGCTAGGATTAACAGGTGTCAGCCACCAGCACCCAGCTTGTCTCTTTTTTGGGCAGTAGTAGGGTTTGAATCTAAGGCCTCAGGAGTACTAGGTAAAGAACACTATTAATTATATATGCTTTTATGCATTTGCAATGTTAATATTTGAGTTCTTCCTTCATATGCTATATTTTCCATATAGAATATGAGGAGAATATAGGCAAAGTGAACAAACATTCAAGAACCACTTTACTTCATCTCGTACCATGGTTTACTGTCCAATTTTATTTTGACTCATTAAAAGTCCTCAATTTTTAAAAAAAAATATTTTTTGTGCTGACACAAAGTATTGAACTCAGGACCTAGGTGCTGTCCCTTAGATTTTTCACTCAAGGCTGGTGCTCTACCACTTGAGCCATGGCTCCATTTCCAGCATTCTGCTGGTTAATTGGAAACAAGAGTCTCACAGACTTTCTTGCCTAGGATTGGCTTAGAACTGCAATCCTCAGATCTTAGCCTCCTGAATACCAGGTGGTACCACTGGTGCCCTGAATAATACTAGTAGTCTAATTTGCAACCTTTATTATTACAGCATTTATTTAGATTTATATAACAGCTTCAAATATAGTCAAAAGTACCTTTGTATCCATATATCCTTCTGACTTCTTCTAAGGTTAGCAATTTTCCTAACCATGGTATATTATTCAAAACTAAGTGATTGACATTTGTATAGTACTGTTCTTTGAAATCTAGATAGTTTCTCAGAATTAACTATTCTTCCCAAGTTCTGTCTTTTTTTCTACAATACAACAAAATAGACTTCGTTGAATTTCCACAGACTTGGTATCTGATTACACATTATCTATCTATCTATCTATCTATCTTCTATCATCTGTCATCAATATGTATGTATCTGCTATCCATGTATTAATCATCTATCATTTATCATTTATTTGTCATCTATCATATACTTGTATCTATTTATTGTCCACCTGTAGGTATCATCTATCTTTGATCTGTGTCTGTGATCTATCTATCTATCTATCTATCTATCTATCTATCTATCTATCTTCCTCTCTCTTTCTCTCTCTCTCTCTCTCTCTCTCTCATCTGTACATCGGTCTAGCAGTGCTTCATGTCTCCATGAAGTCTGTTTTCCACTTGTTATTTTGAGTATAGAATCTTGCTTCCCACCAAGGCTGGGTGTCTGAAGGTGATACAGCTACTTTGAGGCCTTCTAGCTTCCTTCTGCAGAGAGGAATCTTTCCCACTTGGGCTATTCCAGATCCGTGACCCTCCTTATCTCTGACCTCAAGCTGTGGGCTTGGAGTTTTGTACAGGAGGTTGGAATTCAGGAAAAAGTTAGTGAAAGAATATCATTTTCATGCTGAGAATATAAATTTGAAATAACATTATTGGTAATTAAAGATATAATGCATAAACCCAAATCACATAATGTATTTCTCAAGTTATATCTGTGCTTTGTAGTATTAACATTAAAGAGGATGCATACTTTTAAAAAAAGATGTTTCTGTCAAATCCTGCCACATATCAAAAGTCTGGTAAGTAAAATGGCTGGGAGGCAAAAGAGATTATTTCCAGCTTTATTGTTTGTTTCTCTGTGTGTGGTAGTGATGGTTGATTCAGAATAGAGTCAGTAAGTAATGAGATTTTTTACTTAACAAAATAATTAGGCATTAATAGAGGTGAGAAGAAAGCCATAACCAGCAATGATAAATGTAATTCAGCCACATTTATATCATGTTAACTCTTAGATTATATGTTGGTATTATCACTCATAGTACTATATTTTTCTATAAAAAATATTTTGGCAGATAAATAAAAATAATAGAAATAGATGAGAAATGCAAACATTTCACTGATAGATAGTAAACAAATGTTCTTACATGTCTAATCTGTACCCGTTTGATTTGCAAAGTTTTCAATTGCAATGGATTTTACAGATTTTTTACTAATAAAATGATTTTGACATTCCATACTACAATGATATTGTATCCTTTAGAACAATTTTTGAAGATTTTGTATGTTTCAGAGAATGAAGAGTACAGTTTATTTTGAGGTATTATTGTGGTAACAAAATGATTTTGTTGAAATTTCAATATTATATTTTCTTATATAAAAACTTTCATTTACTCTTAATTAAAATATTCCACCTGAGTTCACAACATTTTAATCCTAACCAAAATACTTTGTTAAAATGAATTTTTATGGTAGCCACATTCTGTTACAGTTTTATATTAACTAATGTAAGATCCAACAGCATAGTTTGTCAAAATTAATATAAAAGGAGCTATAATCCAGAAGTTTTAAGAGTATTTTCCTGTGAAATGCAGATGCATGTGCCTGTACGTGTGCACGCACACACACAGACACGCACAGATTTATGTGTGTATATGTGTATGTACGTATTGTGTGTATGCATGTGTGTATATATGCATGTATATGTGTGCATGTGTGAATGGGTTGTGCATATATGTGTGTATGTATGTGTGTATTTACCCTGGCTGTGGAGGGTGAACTCATGGCCTAGACTCTGTCCCTGAGCTTGCTCATGGCTAGTGCTTTACAACTTCAAGCACAGCTCCACTTCTGGTTCTTAAGTGCTTAGTTGGAGGTAAGAGTCTCCTGGAACAAAGGAAGATATTTTTAGGAGAGAATCACAAAATCTCAATGGCTATGTGAATATGATCATATAAAATGATATATATTGACATGAACACCAAGAAATGGAAAAAAAATATTTTCTTCTTCTCTCCATTGCTGTTTTTGTTTTCTGTATGTGTTGTCTTTTTTGTAAGGTTATCTGCTTGGGGGAGGGCAAGGGAAGCACAGAAATGGAGAGACAAAAAGTGAAGAAATGCAGCAGTATCACTCACTAGATACCATGTTGTAAATGAACTATACAACTTGTGTGGGGGTGTGATGGGAGGTAAAAACTGGGAGAAAGTGAGAGAAGGGGTTACATTGTCCAAAAAGAAATGTACTCTTGTACATAACATAAAAAAGAAAAGAGGGAGGGAAAGAATCTTTTCTTCCTGTGCTGGCTTTGACCTGCAATCTTCAGATCTCAGCCTCTTGAGTAACTAGGTTTCCAGGTGTGAGCCACCAGCACCAAACTGCACATTGACATATTTAAATATCCCAAACATTGTTTAGGAAAAATAGAAACCTATGTTTTATGTATACATAAACCTTTTCTGTCTGGGATGAGTCAAACCTACAGTCTGTGAGTTAATATTTCAGCTATAGCAGTTACCAGTTACAGGAACCTGGGAAATGTATTTACTCTCTCTGTGATGTATTTTCCTCAGCCTTATCATGTAGTAGTTGAGATGAAGTAAGTGAGAAATTCAGACCTGTGAATATGTGGTTTGTCAATTCATAGTCTGCCTACTTTTCCCAAGGACCTTTATGTATTAGCTCAGCCCACACCTATATCTCTTTTTTGCCATAATATGACTAATATTAAATGTAGAGCACCTGGAATTTTCTATAAGCTTCACCAGGATTGATAATAAACATTAATAATGCAGGTAGAATCTTAATTATAAGCCATGTAACAAGGTATACTTATGACCTTAATCTGTATTTCTTGACTTTGGCCCAGTGTAATAACATAATTTGGCAGCTAGTTGATTTCTATGGAAAAAATTAAATAAGTAGAAATCTTTCATGTCTACATTCCAAATGGGAAAAATCACCAGTTCCTCAGCAGAAGGTTTGAATATTGGATAAAAAATTATTTCTATATTGAAAATATTCCTGCACAGTGTGTTGATGTTATAGGAAATCTGACAGAGGTTCTATTTTATAATTATAACTATTTTTTAAAAAATTAATAATGTTATAATTCATTAGATTAATAATTAGAGTCTGGTGTCCATGAATTCATAATGTACAAGAATTGAGGTATCAATGGAGCATTATTAATCAAGGAGCCAATTTATTTTGTGTTTAGTGCTTACACTTATACTGAATACAAAACATAAAAATAAATCACATGTATAATAATGAAACATGTCAGTTTCATGAATGCTAATAAAATTATGTAATTTCACAGACAACATTTGATCATCTCATCAAATAAAAAAAGACCCTGTTACCAGTGACTGGCAGCCCACCCTTGTAATCCTGGCTACTTAGAGGCTGAGACCTGAAGATTGCAGTTCAAAGTCAGTCTAGAAAGAAAGGTCTATAAGACTTTTATCTTCATTTAACCACCAAAAATCTTGAAGTGAAGCTGTGGTTCAAGTGGTTGAGCACCAATCTTCAGTGGAAAGAAGCTAAATCACAGTGCAAGGATTTGGGTTCAAGCTCCAGGATGAACACACACAATAAAGAAATAAAACTATTCATATATACAAACATTTATTTGTGTGTATAGTGTACATATATGTATATATACATATATAAATTTATACATATTGTATGTATGTATATGAGTATGTGTATGTATGTATATATATATATATGAAGAGAGAGAGATTCCCCAGAATACTGCTACATAAATAAGATGAATGTTTACCTTATTTCAATGGATACCAGAAACCCAGACATTGATTGCCTGTTCTAAAATTAGATATACATCATTCAAATAAGCGTCAGGATAGATGCACACTTTAATTGAAAATGGGAAAAAATAAGATATGGTCTTTTAGCTGCTGAATAACTCCTTCATTCCCTTGCATTAAAAAAAAAAATCTGTGTAAGTCTTTAACCACAACTTAATATAGTTTCATGTTACACTGAGTTCTTGTTTGTATGTAAGATCTAAAGTTTCAATATACGGTGTATTTTCCTTGCTTGTGTACTTGTAGGGGAAAAGGGTAACTTGAACTTAAATAAAATAACTACTTTTACAGTAAACATCTGTACACTTCTAAAATCATGAATAAAAGTGTTTCATCATAGTTTTGATTTAAAGCTCCAAAGCTCTGTTGTTAATTCCCAAAGAGTAACATATCTTTGGCAAAGACATTAAAATACTGATACTTTTGTTCATTGAAAAATGACATTTTAGAACCATAAATGGAACTTTTAGAAAATTTTACTTGCAAAAAATAAATGACTATTTAGTAGATGACCTTTAAGATCTGTACTTTGAAATATTTTTTTTACTATGCAACAATGTACAATTTTTTTTTGTTTTTTGTTTTTTGTTTTTGTTGGTCATGGGGCTTGAACTCTGGGCCTGGGCACTGTCCCTCAGCTTTTCAGCTCAAGGCTTATGCTCTACTACTTGAGCGACAGTGTCACTTCCGGGTTTCTGCTGGTTTACTGGAGATAAGAGTCTCACAGACTTTCCTGCCCAGGCTGGGTTTGAACTGTGACCCTTTGATCTCAGCTTCCTGAGTAGCTAGGATTAGAGATGTGAGCCACTGGCACCAGGCAAAAATGGTCCCTTAGAAATATTCAATTCCTGTTATCTTACTTTGGAATGACAACTTATTTTTTTATTTTTCTTTTCTTTTTTTTTTTTAATTGTGAGAATACCGTACAGAGGAGTTACAATTACATGGGCAAGATAACGAGTACGTTTCTTTTCTTTTTTTTAATTTTTTTTTTGTGTGTGTGAAAATACTGTACAGAGGGGTTACAATTACATGAGCAAGATAATGAGTACATTTCTTATCAAGCATTGTAGCCTCCTCCTTTGTTTCCCCTTCCCATCCCATTCTCCCTCCACAACCCTCCCCCCACCAAAGTTGTAAAGTTCGTTTTTGACAACGAGTACATTTCTTATCAAGCATTGTTGCCTCCTCTTTGTTTCCCCTTCCCATCCCTTCCCATATGCCTCCCACCTCCCCCCACCCGATCTTTTTCCCCACTAAATTTGTAAAGTTTGTTTTTCGACATAACAACTTCTACATCTCATTTTTGCAATGGGTCCACCTGTATTCCTAGTTAAATGATTTGTTTTTGCCATTCCCCTCCACAAATTATACCAACATCAAATACAGTGAAAGCAGGGGTTATATCATGGGGGAGGGACATACAAAGCAACATAGAAATCATCGTTTAAATATGTTAGAAACAATTGCATGAAAGGAAAAAAAAACAAAAAAAAATATTTGAATACTTATCTTGGGGTTCATTTCCCTAACAATAATTTATCTGACCTTTTCTGCTTGACTCAGATATATACTAGTTATTGAAAATAGGGGAAACCATGGGACATATGTTTCTTTGGGCCTGGCTTATTTCATTTAATATAATTGTTTCCAAGTCTTTCCATTTCCTAACAAATGGAGCAATGTCATTCTTTCTGATGGAGGCATAGAATTCCATTGTGTATATATACCACATTTTCTTGATCCATTCATCTACTGAGGGGCATCTGGGTTGGTTCCATATCTTAGCTATGGTAAATAATGCTGTAATAAACATAGTGGTACTGTTAGCTTTAGTATGGTCTTGTTTGTGATCATTTGGTTAAATGCCCAAAAGTGGGATTGCTGGGTCATAGGGGAGCTCTATGTGGAGTCTTTTGAGGAACCTCTATACTGTTTTCCAAAGTGGTTGAACAAGTTTACACTCCCACCAACAATATAGTAAGGTTCCCTTCTGTTCACATCCCCTCCAGCATCTGTTGTTATTAGAGTTCTTGATTATAGCCATTCTAACTGGGATGAGGTAGTATCACAATGTTGTTTTGATTTGCATTTCTTTTATGGCTAGAGAGGTTGAACATTTCTTCATGTGTCTATTGGCCATCCTCTTCAGAGAAGTTTCTCTTTAAGTCTTTAGCCCACTTTTTATTGGGCAGTTGTTTCTTTGAAGATTTGTTTTTAGGGGATTTAATTTTTTTGAGTTCCAAGTATATTTTAGATATGAGACCCTTGTCCAAAGAATAACAACTTATTTAATCACTAAGAAAGACTGAAAGAATGTCTGTAATCCAGGAATTTATTTTGAACTATGACATAAACTTACGCTCCTCCTATGATGTAAAAATCATACTTTTTCTCATCCTAGGTAGGTGAATTTGGTGGTACATGTCTGTAATTGAGCTACTCAACATCTCCTAGCCAAGCCTTTGGGGAGCTCAGTCCCTGCCCTTCCCAGGCAGAGAACACTGCTGAGGTCCCATCTCAACAGAACAAACTGGCAATTACGTTAGCTTGTTTTTTGGAAAACATAAATAGCAGCATTGAGGCTTAGGATAGCCTTGGGAAAAAGTGATGCTGTATCTTAAAAATAACCCAGGAGAAAAAGGCTGGAGGCACAGATATCAAAGCTCCTGCCTAGCAAGTGCAAAGCCGTGAGTTCAAACCTCAGTACCACATCAGTACATTAATAGTATAGGCCGCTGTTTTTTTGCGTGTGTGTTTTTATGTTTGTTTGTTTGTTTTTGTCAGTCATGGGGCCTGAAACCTGGGTTGGGGTGCTGTCCCTCAGCTCTTCAGATGTAGACTAGCGCTCTACCACTTGAGCCTCAGCCCCATTCTGCCTTTTCTGCTTATGTGGTGCTGAGGAATCGAACCCAGGGCCTTATGCATGCAAGGCAAGCACTCTACCACTGAGCAACCTTCCCAGTCCTTGACTGCTGTCTTTATAATGAATAATAATACAACATTTGTTGAGAAGTCTTACTACTATATTTTAAACTAAGTTTTTAAACAGCCCACCATGATAGAATTATTAAAGTGAATTGCACTTAGGTCAAATCAGAAATCAAATAAACTGCAAACTGGGAGAAGTTGGTTTAAGTGGCTATTTCTTGCCCTGTAACACACACATTTCTAGGACAAATCTTTTTAATCATATTGCTTATTTTGTGCTGGTTTTGGGCTTGAACTTAGAGTTCATGCTAAGGTCTTTTTGCTCAAGCCTGGTGCTCAACCACTTAAACCACACCTTCGCATTTGGCTTTTCACTGGTTAATTGGAGGTACGAGTCTCAACGACTTTCTTGTCCAGACTAGTGATTAACTGAGCTCTTCAGATCTCAGTGTACTGAGTAGCTAAGTTAAACATATTGTTAAGTGTGAAGCAGGACCACTGTGTAAGTGGTAATTTAGAGAAAGGATGTGTAGAGAATATAGAAGCATGTAGTTTAAAAGAGAGGCCCTCATTAATGACAGAGATTCTGAAATGGAACTCTCAGCATTCCAAGAGCTGTGTTTATGTCTTTTCCTAAGTAACTTAATGGATTTTTGAAACCTCATCTTCAGTTACATTGCTCTTATTAAATGGAAAGTTTAATTTTGTCTCTTGATTCTATTAAGTAGAAAATCTTGTTTGCATAATCCCACAGCATTTCTTTATTGAAAATACCTTTTTTACTTTTTCTGGGAGTTTCTCTGCATTTACAATTTTATAAAAAATTAAAAGGGAAAAGGAAATGCATATTTCCACTTGAGGTGGACACTTAGGTATCTTACCAAACTTTCATCTAGGCACACAGCCCCAAATTTCCTTAGAATGTAAGAGAATAAACTTAAGAAAGAGAATGCAGAGTGATAGGAAGGTTTAAAACACCAGGAGAAAAAAAGCAGGGCAAAATGGCTCAAGCCTGTAATCCCAGCTACTGAAGAGCTGAAGATCAGTTACTGGGTTTCAAAGTGACCCAGGCCATAAAAGATTTTGAGATTCCATCTCACTTAATGTTTGGGCACAGTGGGGCATGCCTGGCATCACCAGCTGAATAGAGAAGCACAAGTACAGTAACCATAGCACATTCCAGTCCCGGTGTAAAGGAAGACCTTACCTGGAAAATAACCAAGATAAGAAGGGACTGGAGTAGCAAAGCATCTACTTAACCAGTGTGAGCTCTGAGTTAAATTCTTAGTACAATCCAAAGACAAAGATCTGCAACATGATGACACATTTGTTTCCATTTCTGCAATGGAAAGCATTGAATGCCTGCTGCAGGACCAGGAATTGGGTCTATGCAGGAGCATGATACAGGAATCCTCTCTGTGCATGCATGTGTGCACGTGTGTGCGTGCATGGGCAGTGCTAGAACTTGAACTCAAAACCTGAGCATTGTTTCTTAGCATTTTTGCTCAAGGCTGGCTCTATACCACTTAAGCTACTACTCCACTTTTGGCATTTGCTGGTTAATTGGAGATAAACATCTCACAGAATTTCCTGCCCTGGCTGGCTTGAAACTATGATGCTCAGATCTCAGCCTTCTGATTAACACTCATTACAGGTGTGAGCCACTGTTGCTTGGCCAGAATTCCCTTGATAACACATGCATAAACTATTTTATATGAGATTTGAGCGAACTATACATAAAGAAATAACAACTTTGTTTGCTTACCAGCAGTGATTTCATAATAAATAAATACATATAGAATAAGTTTGTTGAATTACCATACCATATATCAAAGTTCAATTAAAATGAACAAATGATATTGGTAAAAAATAAACACTAGGAAGAGAATTGCAAAGTTATTTGCTGGGGGCTGGGTGGCTTTGGCTGTTCATATGCAAAGAGAAGGGGAGCTCTGGGAAAGGGTCCAGCCAGCCTTGGGAGACTACCCATTATCTTTCAGCTTATATCTTACCATCCTTTGTTTTTTCACATCATTGTTTTTGCAGCCAAGGTCATCTTTTTAGAATGACAAACTGGTCATTTCTTTCCTTTCTCTGCATAACTATACCAAATGCAGATTTTGAGTAACTCATTGCTCCTTTTCCTTGGGCCACCAGAAACTTTCTTCCATTGTTCCTTCCCCTCCTTCCTTCTCTCTGTGTCTCTGTGTATCTCTGTCTTTGTCTCTGTCTCTGTTTCTCTCTTTCCAAAGCCAAACCAAGCAGGGAATTGCATGTGACTTTCACCACCAATTTACAACCAAAACCTAGAAGTACAGGAATATCTGAAGTGGAAGAGTGCTAAACTTGAGGAAATATTTCTAAGGGACAGCCTCCTACTTCTGAGTTCAAGCCCCAGTACCGGCGCACACACACTGGTAGTTCCCTTCTAGTCCTGTCACAAACAAGAAAATTAAACACCTGGCAGTATCACTTGCTACAGATTACACTTATAATTGCTCCCCACATAAAGATGTTGTTTGTCTGGAGACTATTTTTCTGTCTCATTACATCTCACACAGGCATTGTTTCATAGTTTACTCAGAATTAACCTAACTCTGAATGGCTGCTGGCATAGCCATTATGAGTAATTGACATTGCCTGAACTTCATCCCGGTAAACAGGAGACTCACAGAGCAAGTTACTCCTTTTCCTAAGGACATTACTCCACAAGAGCAAACCCTGTGCTTGGATAGGCCACCCAGTCTGAGGAGGGCTCGGGGAAGTGCATTCCCTTTGGTTTTAGTATGAGTTAACATCTACAATGAGAAGTAGGAGAATGAGTGCAGGAGAGGATGCAATGCAGAAAGCTGGTATGTCAACAAATGAGGGTAAAAAGACATTCTGAATAACAACTCCTGTGCCCAAGTGAAGAATTTATTTTTACACTTTATCAATCTCTTCCATTCGTAATTCTTCTCTTACGTGTGCACTGGCGTGATAATTGATTAAAACATATGCAAAAGTATGTCTGAAGGAGGTCTTTCATATAGGAATGCTCGTTCAGATACATAAAGCAAAAAGTTCATAATGATGATAAAATGCAATGTCTTAATGCATAAATCAGAGTTTTTTTTGTTCCTTTTTGTGCCTGTCTTGGGTTGAACTCAGGGCCTGGGCATTGTCACTGAGGATTTTTGCTCAAGGGTAGTGTCTACCACTTGAGCCATAGCTCTACTTCATGCTTTCTCCTGATTAATTGGAGATAAGAATTTCACCAAGTTTCCTGCCTGAGCTGGCTTTGAACCAACATCCTCAGATCTCAGCCTCTTTAGTATCTAGGATTATATTTGTGGGCCATTAGTGCCCAATGCAACAAACAGTTTTAATTCTTGGGCCACAAAATAAAGGTTCATCCTAACATGATGTAATGGTTATTTCAGGTTAATGCAGGTTTTGATTTTTTTTCAATTGACTCGTATATTATCCATTGACTATCTTAAATACCTATTTATCAGACATCACAAGCTCATGCTGATAATCCTAGCTACTCAGGAATCTGAGCTCCTGGGGAATGATGATTCAAAGTAAGACTGGACAGAAAAGTCCTGAGACTCCATTTCCAAAATAACCAGCAAAATGCTGGGCTGAGGGTGTGGCTCAAATGGTACAGCACCAGCTATGAACAAACTGAGTACCAATTTTAAACCTTGGTACTGGGAAAAAATGCCAGATATCACTTTAGGCAGAGTGTCATGTCAATAAAAAAAGAAGCAAAAGTGCATTTAGGGGATTATTTTGTCAATCTAGTCATGACATAATTTTTTTTCCTTCCACAAATGTCTCAGCATAAAGTACATGTTGAAATATCTGCTTCCACCACAAAAATGCTGTTGCTCTCTTAGGAATACATAATGGCAAAATGTCTCCTTAGTTCATTAGAAAGCTGGTTACATCACTCTAGAACAGATTTATAAGAAAAAAGAATAGGACCGTTAAAGTTATTCAAATTTTTTCATTTTCATTTTATTATTATCTTCAAATTGTTGTACAGGGGTTTCACATCAGCATATCAGAGTGTGGTAATAATGTGACCTGATCAATGTCATGCTTCCATCTTCTCCCCCATCTCTCCCAACCCTACCCCTCCCGTCAAGTCACCTGGCTCTATTTTCACATGTGCACATTGAATATTATACTCTTTACATCTAACAATGCCATTTTTCTCACAATAACCTGTTCCATTACTATTCTAGCACCAGTCACTATGTTCCTGTGGGAACAATGAAGAAATGCAGCATAAGGAGGTTTCCTTATTCCTAATAGGTGGACTTACAATCAGCTACACAGAGCTGACACATTTCTTTAGTTTCCTTCACCTTACCCAAAAGCACATCCTAAGGAAGAGCACATGGGAGGTGATCTACAAGAGTTATAGTACATCCTAGGCAATGTAATTCTACTGAATTCTCTTATTTGTCTAAATAATGGAAATTGGCCACGTATAGAAAGGCAAAAGTTTCAGGGATCTCACCTACAAAAATTGGATCCTTAATCCCAAGTTGTTTTGAAAAGCACAAGAGCCATTCCAAAACAAAATTATTGCACTGTGAGAAAAAAAAGCCATGAATATTCTAGATATATTTTAATATTTCCATGATTTTTATTTACTTGTTTGTTTGCTTGTTTGTTTAGTGCTAGTATTTGGTCTTGAACTCAGAGTCTTGAGTTCTTGTCTAGCCTTTTCACTCAAGGCTGGTTCTCTGTGATTTGATCCATATCTTCCCTTCTGGCTCTTTGCTGGCTAACTGGAAGTAAGAGTTCCACAGATGTGACTGCCTAGGCTAGCTTTGAATGTCAATCCTCAGAACTCACCCTCCTGAGAAGCTATGATTATTGTGAGGCACAAAGGTTTGGCTCCATTGAACTGTAAATTTTCCTAGAGATATAAGAAAATAATAACTTACCATCTGCTTAATAAAACCTGGCATAATCTAATAATGTTTAAAATTATTTCCTGATGCCTAACACTATTATCAAAAGAAAACCTCTTAGGAAAAAATCAAGTTTCATCATCAGCAACAATAACTTGGAAACATTTTCTTTTTCATCTTGGAATGCCATTTTGAGTTTTACATTTTCAGGCCTAGAAAGACAGTTTGAATATTAAGTGATTGTTTATGATTTTGAGTAGCACTTACTTTGATTTGTATTTAAAAGAAAAATCATTAATTAAAAATAAACCACAAAGCAGACACAGGTGGTTGGTTTTAATTTCAAACAAAGAACAATGGTCTCTCCTGATTTTTTCAGAGATTTTTGCTCCCCAAAAAAGTGTAATATTGTTGAAAGGAAAATTGAAAAGCCTGTTATTTATACAGTTTTCTCCATATATCAGAGGTAAATAAAAAGTCATGCAGGTGTGGAAATAAAAGCATCATTTAGGACTGGTTACATTTTACTGGATGTAGTTTTTGTAGCTGTCTTGGAAAATTTGTGGAATGCCAAATTTAATTTTGAAATTTCAAGTTCAAATAGCAACAATAGCATTTCTTTTACTTTCCTGTTCCTTTCCAAAATTATAATAAAATAAGCTATGTGGCTCTGACATAAGACACCTCCTTCTTCTACTTTTCTTTCAATCTATAGTGTTACAAATGGTGTTTTGTAATGTTCTTAAATTCTTTTAACACTCAAAGAAGCTAAAAAATAAGCAGAGAACCAGAATGCTGATAAATGGAATATACCTGTCTTCTACCAAGGAAAAAGAAAAGATACAGAATAAAATATGAGATGAGCAGAGGCACTTCTGCTTAAGAAATATATTGAACTATTATGCAGTTCACTACTTTCCAGAGATAACTGGTATAAAATGGTTCTCTTACACAAAAGAAAATCCCAGAGTCAATGTGGTAATAAATGAAAAAAAGAAAGTTTTCAATTTAGTGGTTCATACTTACCAAATTGTACTCAATAAATATTTCTTGAACTAAAAGAATCACTCCATCAGTGTATGCAGAGGAGAAATACCCCTTCCTGGAATTGGAGGTGTGGCTCAGTGGTAGAGTACTTGCTCTGAGCCAATAAAACTGAGGAAGAGTTCAAGTCCTGAGTTTGAGCCTGAGTTTCAACCCCAATGCCATCTCTCTTACTCTCTCTTTCTTGCTCTCTCCTTCTTTCTGTCTGTCTCACTTGCTCTCTCTCTCTCTCTCTTTCATACACACACACACACACAAACACACATACACACACACGGAATGAATCTATATTTCCTTTTTGTTTTAAGTAGGGTAACATTGTATAGCCCACGCTGACTTAGAACTCATGATTGTCCTGCACCAGTCTCTTGAGTCCCAGAATTACATGTGGATACAATCAAGCCTCATTTTGTTTAAAGGAATTTCTATGCTAAAGAATACTACCCTAGTCCCAGTGTATGCCTCCGTAATTACTCAGAGGCCATAAGTGAGAAGACAATGAGGAATGAACCTGTAATAGGAAGGCAAGCCATGCCAAGTTCAGCAAAAAGTTGGAAATGAGTGAGGAGCAGACAAAATGCTTTGTTGATTTTAAAGCAATAAAGGCAAAAACGAAATTCTCATTTTTAATTACTACTCTATTGCAAAGCATGGTATAGAAGAAAAATTCATCTCTCAATGCTGGCTAGAATTCTGGGATAGGGTAATTATGCTTTAGTAAAACTAATTCAGGGTAATTTAAGTTAGCAAGATTTTAAAAAATCTGAGATAATTCAAGACTGAAAATTATATATATTTTAAGCTTGCAATTACATATCTACAAATGTGTCTTGAGGGTACAGTGTTGATTACAGTTTTGAGGGAGATGTTTAAAATATAAGAAATAAAAATAAGTAAAATTAAATATTTATAATGTTACTAAATAATAAATTCTCCCCATACTTGAATAGTAGAAAGAATGCATTCAGAAAATTAGGAGACTGTAACAACTGATAAATTCAGGTATACTGAAGATGAAAAGAAATTGCTTTTGAAATAGGCGAAATGAACCCCAAGATAAGGACTCAAATGGTTTTTCTTTCTTGCTATTGTTTCTTACATATTTATAAGATCATTTCTTTGTTGCTTTATATGTCCCTCCCTCACGATATAATCCCCATTCTCACTGTATTTGATGTTGGTATAATTTGTAGAGGGGAAGGGAAAAAACAAATTGTTTAAATAGGGATACAGGTGGACCTATTGACCCACTGCAATAATGAGATGTACAAGATGTTATGTCGAAAAACGAACTTTACAACTTGGGGGGGTGGGGAGTGGAGATGGGAAGGAATAGTAAGGAAAAACAAAGGAGGCAACAATGCTTGAAAAGAAATGTACTCATTACCTTGCTCATGTAATTGTAACCCCTCTGTATGGTATTTTCACAATAAAAAAATGGTACTCATAAAAAAAGAAAAGAAATATTACTAATTAGGAATATTGAATAGATTTTTTTTTGTAAGAATACCGTACAGAGGAGTTACAATTACATGGACAAGATAACCAGTACATTTCTTATCAAGCATTGTTGCCTCCTCTTTGTTTCCCCTTCCCATCCCTTCCCATACTCCCCCTTTTCCCCCACCGGATCCTCTCCCCACTCCCCACCAAAGTTGTAAAGTTCGTTTTTTGACATAAGGACTTGTATGTCTCATTGTTGCAATGGGTCCACCTGTATCCCTAGTTAAACGATTTGTTTTTTTCCCTTCCCCTCCACAAATTATAGCAACATCAAATACAGTGAAAGCATGGGTTATACTGTGGGGAAGGGACATACAAAGCAACATAGAAATCATCTTATAAATATGTTAGAAACAATTTCATGAAAGGAAAAAAAAATTGAATACTTATCTTGGGGTTCATTTCCCTAACATCAACTTATCTGACCTTTTCTGCTTGACTCAGACATATACTAGATATTGCAAATAAGGGAAACCATGAGACCTATGTTTCTTTGGGCCTGGCTTACTTCATTTAACGTAATTTTGCCAAGTCTTTCCATTTCCTAACAAATGGGGCAATGCCATTCTTCAGTGCTGGAGGGGAATATCAATATCAAATTTCAAACTCCACTACAAAGCCATAGTAATCAAAACAGCTTGGTACTAGCACAAGAACAGACCTCAGGACCAATGGAATAGAATTGAAAACCCAGAATGAACCTAAAGACCTATAGCCATCTAATCTTCGATAAGGGAGCTAAAAAAATAGAATGGAAGAAAAACAGCCTCTTCAGTAAATGGTGCTGGCAAAATTGGTTAACTACTTGTAGAAAACTAAAGCTAGATCCTTACATATCACCCTGTGCCAGAATCAACTCCAAATGGATCAAAGACCTCAGAGTCAAAGCAGACACTCTGAAAATATTACAGGATGGAATAGGAAAAACCCTAGATCTCCTTGGCACAGGCCGAAACACAACAAATCAAAGAAAGGTTGGACAAATGGGACTGCATGAAGTTGCAGAGCTTCTGCATGGCAAAGGACATAGCTCGCAAGACCAATAGAAAGCCCACGGATTGGGAGAAGATCTTCACTAGCCATACAACAGACAAGGGTCTCATATCTAAAATATACCTGGAACTTAAAAAATTAAATCCCCCAAAAGCAAATATTCAAAGAAACAACTGCCCAATAAATAAGTGGGCTAAAGACTTAAAGAGAAACTTCTCTGAAGAGGAAAGAAAGATGACCAATAGACACATGCTCAACATCCCTAGCCATAAAAGGAATATTGAATATTTTTATTGATATATTCAATCATACTTAGAGAATTTCAATGAAATATTTCCATGCCTGAGCTCAATGAATTTTGAATCTGTTTTACCCGATTTATTACTATAAAAATATAGTAATGATGCATATTTCATAACAAAAATACAAAAATTGATTATTTTAAGAGAACAAATGAGTGAAAATTTTACTTACTCTTACTAGTTTCTTTTTTTGTTGCCAGTTCTTGAGAACTCAAGTCCTGATGCTGTCCCTGAGCTTGTTTGTTCAACACTACTGCTCTACCAGCTGAGCCACAGCTCTATGTCCAGCTTGTTTATGGTGGTTCATTGGAGGTAAGAGTTTCACAGTCTTTCTTGCCTGGGCTGCGTTCAAATCACTTGAGTCAGTCACAACTCCACTTCTGGCTTTTTGTTATTAACTGGAGATACGATGGGCTGACTTTGAACGTCAATGCTCAGATCTCAGTCTTCTGAGTAGATAGGATTGCAGGCATGAGCCACCAGCACCCAGCACACTTACTTTTAATGACTTCAAAGGATTCTTGGATTCACGAATATGAAGGACTATGAAAGTGTGCTAAAAAATTAGGTTTGTAGTCCAGTCATGTAATCATCTTCTCGTCTAAATAAGAGATTTGAGCAGGGCACAATGGACAGAGGAGGATGCGGTGCATTTACTTGCCCAGTTGAGGATGGGCTGAGTTCTTCACCTGGAGAAGAGAAGCAGATGGGTCCCTGGAGACTGAAGGTCGCCATCTAGCTCAGAGCACGGAAGGACAAAGAAGGCTAAAGAATAAGACCACAGTCTCTGCAGCCAAAGGAGCTTCAGAAACAGCACAAGCTCATCCGCCCAGACCACAGTTCTATTTCGTTCTCACTGCATTGTCTCAAGAGAACGTTCAGCTTTATCTTTAGCATAGCCTTCCAAGTTTGGCCTTCTTTTTCTCTCTCTATCTAGAGGTGGATTATCAGGCCTCTGTTCTCTAAAAGCTGGCCTTTTAATTATCAGAATTTTTGTTCAAGAAGAGAAGGAAAAGTATTTGAAATAAAAGGAAGGATTAGATAGTTATATTCCCTGCGGCAGAAAGACACAGAGGCCTCCTTCCAAGAGAGCTAAAAGCTTGTGCTCTGTTCCCCGGAGAGTCTTATTAAAATGATTGCCCCTCTGGCTGCTGTGGCAATACAGTTAATTATGTCCTAAAACTGGAGAGTGTATTATCTAAAATTGAGTGTACAATCTACAATTTCTGAAACATCTGTGTAGATGACCTTGGCAAGTAAGAAAGACATGCCGCAGACTGCAAAGTCTATTTGAATCAAGCATTCATTCTGGAACGCCTGGGATGGAATTCTGAAGTAACAGCAAAGGAATGAAATCCCGAGGAACGTCCCCAGTTTGTTAGAATTTTCTTTGTTAGAGAAGGACAGGGGATGTGGCTTCCTCTGCATTCACTAGGAGGGAAGGGAGCTCTCCTCCACAGGGATCTTTATGGTCACAGCGACTCAAAATCTATGGTCTGCCAACTTTGGCAAGTTTGATTTGAGCCAGATTTGATCTACTATAGCAAACCCAACTCCTGAAATTTCAATATTGTCATGCAACAAATATTTACTGGCCAACAAAGTATTTAATGAGTCTGGTTTTACTTAGTACTGGATTCTTTTGTAATAGAGCTCACTAAGAATTCAGGTCTTCTACTAATACACTGAGTATAAAATCCAATCTCAGAGTACTGGTGGCTCATACCATAATCCTAGCTACACAGGAGGCTGAGATCTGTGGATGGCAATTGGAAGCCAATCTGAGAAGAAAAGTCTGTGAGACTCTTACCTCCAATTAACCATACAACAGCCTGAAGTAGAGCTATGGCTCAAGTGATAGGGTGCTAGCTTTAAACATAAAAAGTAAAATTAAGAACTAAAAAGATCTGTGACAGTGCTCAGGCAGCGAGTTTAAGTCTCAGACTCAGCCAAAAAAAATTTCCTGTTAACAATGTGATCAGAGCTCTGACACCATTGACAAGCAGCAAAATACAACTGCAAGTGGTATTTGTTTGGTAAAGCAAAATAATATCTCAGCTCCTGGAGAGACAAGATATTGAATAAAGGAAAAAATTGATATTTAATGTATACTTACCAAAAGACTTATTGCTAAACAAGCAGAAGATTGTGAGGCTCTGAGTTCAAGCCCCAGTACCAGCATCAAAATACATACAAACATACATACACACATACACAAATATAATATATATGTGTGTATATATTATATGTGGATGTTAATATAAAAGATATGCTAATATATGTATTATTTGAAAATGTTTCCTTATGATTCAGCTAATTTAAAAGGGTCAGTAGTCTACTGAAAAGTAGCAATTAGTTAAATGGCTAAAAATGTACAGCTCTAATACATGTGACATAAGTAGACACTTTTTACTTATGCAGATCTAAATAGGATGAAAGTTAAAAGTGAGGAAAAAGTGCACACATGAGAAACACAGAGAGCTTGAGTGGCTCTATGCAGCAAAACAGCCTTTAAAACTGGAAAATAGTTGGGGTATTTCTCCAAAGCTAAATAACGCTATTCCTAAGGATATTTCTGGGGGGAAATGAAACATTTGCCTTCATGATTAAAAGAAAACCCACTGCCTCATTCTTCATATAAAATAAAACCTGCTGCTGGTGGCCCAGGCCTGTAACCCTAGGTACTCAGGAGGCTGAGATCTGAATATCACGCTTTATATGCCAGCCCAAGCAGACAAATCCAAGAGATGTCCATCATCAAAAAAGCTGAAAGTGGAGATGTGGCTCAAATGGTAGAACTTCAATGTAGAGTGAAAAAGCCAAGGAAGAGTGTGAGACCTTGATTTCAAGTTTCAGAACTTGTACTAAAGTAAAATAAATTTAGGTAAAGAAAAGAAAATAAGAGGAGGAGAGGAGAGAATAGAGAAGGGAAGAGGAGAGGGGGAGGAGAGGGGAGGGGAGGAGAACCAGGAGGAGGGGAGGGGAAGAAGAAGGAAAAGGAGGGAAGAGGAAAATAAAGGAGAGGAAAGGAGAGGAGAGGAGAAGAGAGGAGGAGGAGGAGGAGGAGGAGGAGGAGGAGGAGGAGGAGGAGGAGGAGGAGGAGAGGCGAGGAGAAGAGAGGAGAGGAGAGGAAAGGAAAGGAAGAGAGGGAAAGAGGAAAGAAAGGAAAAGAAAAGAAACACCGAACCAGTTCCAGAGTGTATCAACTGATGTGACATGTTTTATAGTTCAATAAAATTATAAATGGATTTCAATGTTGAAAATGAATGAAAACTTTTAACTGAAAATGAGTCCATCAACATTCTTAAAATGGAATTCATTCCAAGATTATAAATGTGCATGGTATCAATTAACTTATCATTACAAATTCAAAGTAAGAAAACTATCAGTGACAACTTCCAACAAAATGCAACACTCTTTTTCTCATAAAAATACATTATTCAAGTAATTAGGAAATGGATGAATTCTTCCTTACCATAATTCAACATGATTCAAGGACTAGCATGATGTCTTTAATCATGAGAACATTCTGGAGTTTTGTAGGCTTATTATCAGATTGTAACCTAGTCAAAGAAATTAGACACATTAAAAAAATTAACATTGTGAAGTTGGAAAGGAAAGATAACCCATTCTTATTTTAACATGATATTACTATATATGTGGAAAATTTTTGAAAGAAATAATTGTGTAACAAAATATCAAGAGCAAACCCAAAAATATTTCTGCAAATTTAATTGTCCTAAGTAATAAGGCAGAGACCCTACTCTTAAATCCCACACAATAAATAGCATCTATTTAAAAAAAAGTTAGAGTCTAAGGGAGGATCTTATAATGAAAATTTGGAAAGTAGTTGAAATTCACAAACAAGACATAGAAAAATGACAATTGTAATCTTGGATAAAATATCCACTTTCAGAAAAGGATAGATCTTCCCAAAATATGCTGTAAATTTAATGTGATCCTAATAAAACTATCAACCTAAGAATTTGTTGGAAGTAGGCAAAATGACTCTTAATGTTTTATAGAAAGAATAAAAACTTTGAAAATTTTTCCAAGAGGAATAAGAAAAAGCATTAGGGAAATGGTCCCTCCTTGTTGTTGGATTATACTGTAAAATATTAATAGTTGGGATGGTATTAAATTGCAGCTTGATTAAACACACAAACCAATGGGCAGAAGAAAAGATTCAAGGGACTTTCTAGTACAACACAAGAATCTTCAAAATAAATAAGAGAAATATCACCTTCTCAAAGAGCTGGGATAAAACACCTGGAAGGCAGTCTGTAAATCTGAAGTACCATGTTTCCTATCTCACAGAAGAATCAAAGATTTATTTGTGAAAGCTGCAAAAGAGGAGAATGGATGAGCAAAGTAGTCATTATATTCAATGCACATTATGTAAAAAGTGAACTATGTAACTTGAAGGATGGGATGGGAGGGGAAAAATGGGGAGTAACATTGACCAAGAAGAATTATCCTCATAAGCTAACTTAGGGAATTCTAACTCCTTTGTATAACTAGATAATGATAATAATAATAATAAAATTTAAAAGACAATAAAGCATACTTCTAGAAAAATAATCATAAACCTACAAAAAAAAAACCTATATCCAATAAGGAGCATTGAGTGGAGAAGCCATTGTTAAGTAAGATATAGATTTTTTTTGTGTTTGTTTTTTGTGTGCCAGTACTGGGGCCTGAACTCAGGAAAATATCCTCTCACTTGACATTTTTGCTCAAGGCTTGTGATCTACCATTTGAACCACAGCTTCACTACCAGCTTTTTTCCTGCTTAATTAGAGATAAGAAATTCATAGATTTGTCTGCCTGGGTTCAAATTAGATTCTCAGATCTCAGCCTCCTGAGTAGCTAGGAGTATAGTTATGAGCCACTGGTATCAGGCATCAGGCATCTTTTATTCATTTTTAATGTCAATTTAACTCTTTGTTTCCTTCCTTCCTTCCTTCCTTCCTTCCTTCCTTCCTTCCTTCCTTCCTTCCTTCCTTCCTTCCTTCCTTCCTTCCTTCCTTCCTTCCTTCCTCCTTTCCTCCCTTCCTCTTTGTTTCCCTCCCTCCCTCCCTCTGTCTCTCTCTCTCCCTCTCCCCCCTCTCTCTCTTTCAATGCTGGTTCTGGTGTTTGATCTCAGGGCAGAGAGACTGTCCTTGAGCTTTTTTGCTTATGGTTGGCATTCAACCACTTGAGCCACAGCTCCACTTCCAGATTCCCCCTTTTTTAATGATTAATTATAGATGGGAGAGTCTCACAGACTTTCTTGCCTGGGCTGGCTTCAAACTGAGATCCTCAAATCTCAGCCCTCTGAGTAGCTAAAATTATAGGTGTGAGCCACCACCATCTGATTTAACTTTTATTAAATCAAACTACTTCATAAATAGACCTCTCTTAATGCCTAAGCCTTTATTTTCTTACTGTTTACTTTAAATAAACCAAAAATGTTTCCATCTGTGTCATATCTGAAACAATGTCTCACATATATACCTGTAGTTATGTAAAACTCTAAATGCAAATATGCCATAAACACTGGTAGAGTTGTATAATGACTTTACATGTGAAATTGCTGAAATAAGTATGTAAATATTTAATTTTGATAGTAATACAGTTAAGTGATATGCATTAGAGTATAGATGTTTATTAGCATTATTTATTTACATTCTTTTGATTTATCCACATGAATACAGATTCTGTTTTATGTCCTTTCATATATTATGAAACTGGGGCTTGAACTTGGGGCCTGGGCTCTGTCCTTGAGTGATTTTACTCAAGGCTAGCACTCTACCACCTGGGCCACAAGTGCGCTTTGGGGTTTTGGTGGCTCACTGGAGATAAGAGTCTGACAGATTTTCATGTCCTGCCTGGCTTCAAACCACAATCTTCAGATCTCAGCTTCCTGAGTAGCTAGGATACATGCCCCTGCCTGTTTGATTTTTAGGCTTATAGTTAAATTAATATACCATTAGAACTTGTTTGTAGTGCAACTGTTGGCATTTCATTTCTCTCACTCACATTTAGATGCATAGTTCAAGCCAAGCAAAACAAAAACAAAGCATAATGACTGGTTCTGGAAGTTGTAATGTGGTTACCCTGGATTTAGGATGTGTAGAGCCACACAGGATCCTGGGCAGGGAAGGTGAGCTGGCCTCCACCTTTGCTTAGACAAGCTGTACTTTCTCAAGACATCAGACAAAAATCATATGAAATATAACTATATGAAGCATATCATAAAAACAATTTCAAATGCATCACATTTATATAACTTTAGGGATTTATAGAACCACTCATTTCTTTAATGAGTTGGGACAAGTGAGATTTCATTTTCCTCAAGATAGAAGTAACAGCCAAGCAATCCGATAAAGGGAACAAACTAGAGGTCTTCCTGAGTTGACTTCTACATCTATGCTCTTTAATTCCAGCAGATTTCTAAGTCATTGGAATTCACGTCAAGATGAAAAGTTGAATTTATCAAGAACTGGCTTTCTCATTCTCAGTGCAAAGACCTTTCAATGTCTCTGTCTCTTGGCTACCCTCTTTGTAATAAATGTACGCTTGATGGATAATGAAAAACAGCTGAGTAGTTTAAGATACAGGAGACTTCTTTTCTTCTTCTTCCAACTAAGATTGGTCTTATTCTTCATAATCTCTCCCAGCTGCCAGGAATCCATCTTATCTTTGCATGAGGTGAAATTTCCATTAACAACTATCAGAGTAGCCGGGTCAGCCTTGAGTGTCAAATGGGAGGAAGTGCCCAGCACAGCCATGACAGAGATGACCCAAAACAGCTCAGAACAACTGGGATGTATTAAAAGCCTTCTCACTTTTATAAATGATTTTTTTCCATTGTTTTTATTGTTGGCAAGATAATTTTAGGAGGGAAAAAAAGGACAGGATAGCGTAAGGGTAAACTAATTAGTTGTGATAACTGAAGAAAGATGACAGAACATGTCTCACAAGCTGTTGCCACTGAACTGATGAGGTCTTCAGATTACAAGCCTTCAGGGTGTTGTTGCACTGTGTGCCATACAGCTCAGACCATGAGAGCCATTTCAAGTCCTTCATTGCATCTAGCTCATCGCCACCATAGGGAAGAATGAAATAAGTTCTCCTAATTTACATTTAATTAAAATGTAAGTAAATGTATATGTGGAAATGAAGGGCTCAGGATATTTACATTTTTGAAATCGGCATCTATTATAGGCACATGTAAGTATATATATACATATACGTACATGAGTATCTAAATTAAATATATACATGGTTAGTTTATATACATGGGTAATTTATCTGCATATGTATTTTTTCACTCCATTTATTTTTCCATTCATTTCAGATTATTCCATTCCTTATGTACACTAGTATTTTATGTGCAGTTACTATGCATCAGAATCATAAATCAGAATATCAGTAGACATGTACAGAATTAAATTCTATGTGACTAACATTCACAAGTAGATTTTTCTAACAGTATGCTTGAGGTTGGGCTTAGGCAGCTCACATCTGTAACCTTAACTACTCAGGGGGCTGAGATCTTATGACCAAAGTTTGAAGCCAGCCAGGGTAGACAAATCTGGCAGACTCATCTCCAGTTAACCAGAAGTAGAGTTGTGGCTCAAGTGGTAGATTACTAGCCTTGAGAGTAAAATCTAAGCAAGAGTATGGGGCTTTGAATTCATACCCAAATACTGACATAGAAATAACAATAAACAATAACCACAAAAATCACAGTATTTTTGAAAGTATGGCAGAGATGAGTAACTCTGGTCTGCTCATGGCAATCTCAGTTCACAATAGAAATTGTTAAGATTTTGATTCTAGCTGGGCACCAGTGATTCATACCTGTAATCCTAGCTACTTGGGAGGTTGAGATCTGAGGATCATGGTTCATAGCCAGCCTGAACGAGAGAGTTTTTTGACATTCTTAGAGAGTTCTCACATAAAGCTGTGGCTCAAGTGATAGAGCCTTGAGCATAAAAGCTTAGGGACAGTGCTCAGGCCCTGAGTTCAAGCCCTATTTCTGGCACATCCATACAGAAAAAAATTTTGACTGAAACTTATTCCTTTCTATATTTACACTCAAGGCAATTTTCTGATCTCAAGATCTCATGCTGGCTAGACTGCTGTTCTACCTCTTTGAGCCATGCTGTCAGCCTTGCTTTTTGTCAATTACTTTGACATGTATGCTAGCAAATTTTTTTGCCTAGGATGGCCTAGAAATGCAATCCTTTAGGTCTCAACTTCCTACCATCTAGGATTACAGGTATGAGACAAAGTTTCCATTCACTTTCTGTTGTGAACAAATCAAATTTTCAGGTGTGCCACAAAAACCTACATGAATTACAAGTAAATCTTCTGCCTGCATGAATAAAAATGAATACATAACTAACATCTTATCTTGAAACAGTAGTCTATGTAATTCTTCCATGTTCAGTTATTGAAGGCCAGATATAAGTATAAATTGATATAAGTTATATAAGTACAAACTGATAGAAATTGGAAATTTAATATAAATATTTTCCTTGTTTTATTGAGCCAAGTAGGTTGCAGAAAAATTGACAGTAATTGCTATTCTCTTAATTTCCAATTTACTTTAAAGTTTGCATCTTACCATGGAGGGAAACCATATGAAACTGAAGATAGATGATTTGTGATATTGGTTGAGTATACTAATAAATTAGAATAACAATACCTGTACCTGCTAGAATGTTGTACTGAATACCAATTAAAATTAAAATTAAAATTAAAATATTTTTAACTTTCACTTCTTTGAGTAAATTAATAACATGGATACCATCCAAGCACCAGTGGCCCATGCCTGTAATCCTAACTATTCAAGAGGCTGAGCTCTAAGGGTTGTGGTTCAGAACCAACCTGGGCAGAAAGTCTGTGAGTACAAGTAATACCTTTTTTTCTAAAAAAAGTAAAAAGTGGCACTGTGGCTCAAGTAATAGAATGACAGACTTGAGTGAAAAAAGCTCAGGGACAGCCTGAGGCCCTTTCTTCAAACACCAAAATTGTCACACAAAATAATTATAAATGACATGAATACCAATCAAAACAGTTATGGCTTTAAATGAAATAGAAATCTGTCTTCTCCACAGTTATCAGTAGTTGTAATTTTCCTTCTTACATATCAGGAACTCCCAGGCTTGAAAGCCTGGCATGGCTCAGGTGGCAACTTAATGTTATTTCCAGGCTTGTGGCCTTGGCCTGGGCTGCTAGTCCTCATCTCAAGTGACTACAGCCATCCCAGCAAGGGTCTGAGGAGGCAAAAATCCTCTATTCCTTTTTTTTTTTTTTTTTAATTCTATACAAGAGCTTGAATTTAGGCCTGGCTGCTGTCCTTTAGCTTTTTTATGAAAGGCTGGCACTTGACCTTTTGAGCCACATCTCCATTTCCAGCTTTTTCTAAGTAATTGCAGATGAGTCTCATAGACTTTTCTGACTGGGGTGGCTTCAAACTGTGATCCACAGATCTCAGCCTCCTGAGCATTCATGATTACAGACAAAAAGGATGTCTTTCTATACTTCTTTTTTAAAGAAGATTTAAGGCAGACAGAGAAAGTTTATTTGAAAGAAAAGAAAAAACAATGAAATAAATTTCCCATGGAGACCCAGACCTGGGAGTCCATGAAATCTCTTAAAAGTTCACTAAAGGGGCTGGGAAGGTAGCTCAGTGGTGGAGTGCTTACCTTGTATGTATGAGGCCCTGGGTTTGATTACTCAGCACCACATACACAGAAAAGGCCAGAAGTAGGTGCTGTGGCTCAAGTGGTAGAAAGCTAGCCTTGAGCTGAAGAACTCAGGGACAGTGACCAGGCCCAGAGTTCAGGCCCCACAACCGACCAAAAGAAAAAAGCTTACTAAATATAGCATCTCAATTAACTTTGATTTAAAAATATTATTTTTAGTTGCACAATTTACCATGTCAGATATGAGTACAATATATCTTGATCAATGTTGCCTCTTCCATCATTTTCCTTCATTAATGCCAATTTCACCCAGCATCATTCTCTCAATTTTCTTGGTTCCAATTTCACATATGTACATTGAATATTATGACAGTATTCTCCCACCCTTCTTCTCTTCATTCATCTGTTCCTGTTCCTGAGCCTTCTCAAGCCCCACTGACAACACACATTTCAGTTTCCTGGTATTCATTTTGTTAACTGTAAGCTAATTGTTCAAAGGAATTATGTCATTGTTGTGCCTAGGTCACAGGACCCCCACCAAGAGTTTTAAGGTTTTATTTAAACGGGCTGCAGCTCGTCCTACACTCTGACACATTGGAGCCTGGGAGGAGAACCCTGAGATAAAGATTTACAGGAGTTATAAAGGCACACAATCAACCAGGTGTTTGGATTACCACCACGTGTTGCTCTGCTAGACAGAAACAAGCAACAAGTGGTCACTGCCTCAAAACTTTAATCCTTCATCATTAGAACCCTTTCATACATACACCATACTTTAGCTAATACATGTTGTATATATGCTTATATGTTTATATGTATATATATGTTTACATATATGTTTATAGATTAGATCTAACTAATCTCTAACATGAAGAATGAGAAAGAATTAGCTTAGACTAACAAGACAGTATCTATCGCAGAAAATGCTGCCTAAATAAAACAGAAGCAAGCCAACATGGAATCCAGGGTGGATGCCTGTTGGAGCAGGCATATTCATCCCCTATGAAGGTACAAAGCTACCATTCTCTCAAATTCACCCTCTTTGAATTTTATAACCTAAATTTTAATTTGACTTCTTCAGTTATCATTGAATACTCTCTAAGTAGTTACTAGAGTTCTCCGGAAAACCCTTGCATCTGAACTCTGCACTGAACATATACATCTGGAACCTGGCACATGGAAGACTGTCACTTGCATATCCACCAAGACCATGCATATCTGGGCAATGCTTAGTCCTGCTATGAATCCTTGGTGTATTTATCTATCAATGGAGAAGAAGTTCCCTAGGCACTGTATCCAGATAATTTGAATTACAATGAATCAAATCCAAAAGGAAATGTGCATGACTATTGCACCACTGTCTTAAATAAATAAGCAAATAGTCAGATAGGCCTAAATAGACAAATAGTCTCCAACAAATAGACAATTCCATCCATATTATGATACAGAAACATGCTATGATAGAGAAAGACATGGGCAGCAAAGTAAATTAAACATAGATTTCAGAGGTTAAATAGAGCCCCCATCTGCTAGAAATATGCTCTCAGAAAGAATCAACACCTCATAAAGTGTTAAAGAAGAGTCAACTAAGTGATAGGGCAGGAGTAGCAGTGCTCTGGATTTGCCAATTGTGGATACAAGGAGTGTGTGTATCTGCATATGCATGTGCATCAGAAGAGAAGGACAGAGGACCAGAGCAAGGGCCTTACCTGAAACCCAAGCACCGGAGGCTGACAGGAAGACATTATATTGAGCAAATGATATGAAGTTGAGAGTTTGGGACCAAATCCCCCAAGTACTTTTTCCAGCAGACCACAAAAGGCAAACTCAAGGATTTGAGCAGGATAATGACACAGATATATTTACAATTGAAGACTCATTCTGGCTCAAGTGTAAAAGATAAAATTCTGGCTTGGAGTAGATTAAGACAAATTGCTCTGGAGACTCCTTTAAGTTACACATACAAGGAATTAGAACTATGTGAAGTGAGTCAGTGGCTGACAGTGAGGTTACGAAGAATGGGACATATTTGAGGAATATTGAAAGATAAATGTGACAAGACTTCATGGTGGATATTAGGTAGAAGGATAATTCAAAATAAGGATCCATGGTGTGAAGGGTCACTTACAGATGGGAGAAATTTCTCACTGCTGCCTTTGTCCATTCCATAAGGCTGTTTGTGAGGAAGAGGTTTGATAATTCAACACTGGAATATGGAAAGCAGGCAGTAGTTCATATGCTGACCAGAAAATATCCTACCTACTTTCTAGTATTGGAAACAATCTTGTCTTCCTACCCCATCCAAGAAGTCTCTCATTAGGTAAAACATGCACAGTGGGGTACCAATACTTCCTCAATGCATAGCTCATCTTTATGGGAACAACCACCTGCATTTAACATGTGGCACTACCTATGGCACACATTTGTCTGCAAAATCAGATGATGAACCTTTGGTAGACATAATACTTGTCTGTTCAGGTTTGAAATTCCCCATTGCCTACTCAAAAGAAAAGAAAGGAAGGAAGGAAGGAAGGAAGAAAAAGAAGGAAAGAAAGGAAAGAAAGAAAGGAAGGAAGGGAGGGAGGGAGGGAAGGAGGGAGGGAGGCAGAAAGAAAGAAATACCTCTACTATATAATAAACACTCAATGGATGTTTTCTGAATTGAAACCAGGGAAACTGAATTCCTTTGAAATGAAAACAATAGGTGCCTTTGGTCCCCATGCTGAGGTGAAGGGAGGGTCATTTCTGGCCAGCAGGCTATGGCTGACTTTAATTAAACATTTTATACCATTCATCTGGTGTTGGGTAGCATGTCTTCGAAAACACAGGAAACATTAGTCTACAGATGAATAGCATAAAACCTTTTTACAATATTTCCCTCAGTTACAAGTAGATTATATACTAACCACAATATTTTCTGTTCCATTCTAGAATCATAGAAGAATGCGTACTATCAGTGGACACCTAGTGAGTGTAATAATGTACACATGGCACATGATAACAACCTTATGTTGGTTTCAGAAACTGAAAAATTAAAGAGTAAAGAATGTTATGACTTAAAGAGTACAAGCATTTGCATGAAGTCATGCGTTTGAAGGCAAGTCTGCACATGTGGGGAGCATGAATGAGAGCTGTGTGTCCCTACATGGTAACTCATATCTCCTTCAGTGTATTCATCTGCATGTGAGCACTATGGAAGTCCAGTACTAGGCTCCAAAGGGGTCCTAAGCACTGATACATCCAACAAGTGTTAGATTGGAACCCTATGCAAATAAATGTTGGAGGCTGAAGAACTAAACAAGCACACAAGATGAAAACAGTCTGAGAGTTGGAGAATGACTAATGGACTTCAATTTATCTTGATTACCTCTTTTTTCTCCCCTTTTACATGAGTATTGCCTCTGCTTGGCTATTTTGCTCAAGGCAGGCTGGTACTCTTCCCTTTGAACCACAGCTTCACTTCTGGCTTTGTGGTGGTTAATAAGAGATAAAATTCATGGACTTTGCTCCCCAGGTTGGCTTTGAACTTTGATCATCAGCTCTCAGCCTCCTAAGGATCTAGGACAAAGGAGTGAGGTGCCAACAGTTGAATCAGTATAGTAGTAAGTCAAAGGGGATTTTTTTTAAAAAAGAAAAACTCAATATTGTGTGTGTGTGTGTGTGTGTGTGTGTGTGTGTGCGCGCGCGCGCGCACGCCAGTCCTAGGGCTTGGACTCCAGGCCTGGGCTTTGTCTCTGAGCTTTTTCACTCAAATATGGCAGCCTTCCCACTTGAGTCGCAGCTCCACAGCTCCACTGCTTTGCACTGCAATCCTCAGATCTCAGCCTTCTGTGTAGCTAAGATTATAGGGTCAGCCACTGGCACCTGGCAAAATTTAAGGATTTTAAGCAGAAAGATTACATATGATGCATCATCTTTAACTTATAAGAAAACTGGTTGGGAAGATGTGGCTTATGAAAGCAAACCAAGTCAAGCAAGGAAGCACACAAACAAAACCTAAGAGGAATAATTAGAGACATTTCCATAGTCCAGGTGAGAAATTATGGTTGGTTTTGATTAATAGCAATGCAGACACAAGTATGTGGAAACACCCAAACTGCATTTAGGAGATAGAGTATTGAAAAATATGTAGCTGTTTGGGGGAGGGGGTAGAACATACAGGTGATAAACTTCAGATCACCGTTCACAGCAAGACCTGGCAGAAAAGTCTGCAAAACTCCATCGTCCAAAAAGCAGGTCTGAGGATAAATTATAAGGGGTAGAGTGCCAGCTGAGAAAGAAAGAATGAAAAATAAGAGCAAAGTTGAGCTATAGCTTCACTTGAAGCTTTTAGTGGTTAATTGGAGATAAGAGTCTCATGGGTTTGCCTGCCTGACCTGGCTACGAACCACTATCCTTGGGTCTCAGCCTTCTGAGTAGCTAGGATTACAGGTATGAGCCACCAGTACCCAGCTTTTTAAATATGATTTTCACAGATTTACTTTTCTCACTTAAAAATGTGCTTTTCTTATTCTTGTCCCTGCTACGTCTTCCTCATTCTTTACATGGCCATTCAATCATTTTCTTCTAGACAGCTTTTAAATAAACATCATACAACACTCATGCAAATGTTCACCACTATTACTTTCCAGATCACTATTTATTCTACTTCATAGAAATCATTTTATAGTTTTGTTTTGGTCTTATTTCTTATTAGCAGTCTCTTTTGCTAAAATACAGTCTCCATAATAAATGAAATTTCTACAATCCCATCATTGGTACCCCCCTCAATCTCTTAAATTTTTAAATCACAATTCAACAATTATTTGTAAAGTAATGAGATAATATATCATTTTTATGCCCAAGGGTTATTAAATTCCTTTATCTTATCCTGAAACATTACAACTAAGGCTATTAGTCACAGAATTCAGTGTTTGGAAATTGCAAAACATATCATCTTTATGTAAATTATTTGTATTTTCATCTTTATATTGCTCATTACAGAAATACTTTGCTTTTGTTTTCTTGCTTATCATTTAATTTCAATGTGTACATACAAAGTGATTGAAAGCAATTCTATCACCAGGTACCTATGCTCAAGGCTGTAATCCTACCTACTCAGGAGGCTGAGAACCGAAGCCAACCTGGGCAGGAAAGTCCTTGACACTCTTATCTGCAATTAGCTAGCAAAAAGCCCAAAGCACAGTTGTGGCTCAGGTTGTAGAATACTAGCCTTGGGCAAAAAAACTCGGGGAACCTGCCTTCACACCAAATCCAAACCCCAGGACCTGCACACACACACACACACACACACACACACACACACACACACACATACACACACACACACACACACACACACACACACACACACACACACATCATGCTATCAAGTATCACAAAGGAATATCTGTATAACAATAATACCCACCAGGTTAATGTATACTAATCAATTCCAGTGTTGGACTTTGAAAACATGAGACTCGAGTTTTCACTCCTGAGGTCTCTTTTTACTATAAGCAAAGGCAGGAAATAATAGCATCACAATAAAGTTATGCCCTTAAGCTTGCACAGGTCCCAGGTGCAGGTTGTTCATTCACACTTTAATTCTTCTACCTCTAATTTTGTATCAATTTTGAATAACAAATTTCAGGTCATCCATCAATTTATAATATTTATAGAGTCTTAAGCCTTATTGTCCAACATGTTTTGGTTATTTCCTTGAAGAAGGAACTTTGAGAGAATGCATAAAGCCATCTTGAAGAATAAGCAAATGTATACCTTATTTGGTGGAAAAAAGAAAGTAATCAGATTTGGAAGACCTCATAAGAATACTTGCTGTGCAGCCGGGTGCCAATGGCTCAGGCCTATAATCCCAGCTACCCACGAGGCTGAGATCTGAGGATCAAGGTTCAAAGTCAGCCAGAGCATGAAAGTCCATGAGACTCTTCTTTCCAATAAACTACTAGAAAAACAGAAGTGGCACTGTGGCTCAAGCGGTAGAGCGTTCGCCTTGAGCTGAAGCGCGCAGGGACAGCACCCAAGCCCAGAGTTCAAGCCCCACAACCTACCAAAAAAGAAAAAAAAATACTTGCTGTGAGTGATTGTGTGTGTCATTATGGGTTTTTCTTTTACTCTGACCTCTTCCTGAGCAGACTCCTTTGCAAAGCTTTACACTTTACATATTTTAACCTGACCCTTCTCATGAGTGCCTCCCTAATTAGTTTAATTTTAAGATTACTTATTATCCTTCCTGAGGTTGTAGAATAGAGAGCTCTACCTGATAGACTTGGATGGAATATTAAAATATCATCAAATAAGATGATGGATGGCTGATAGATAAATTTTAGACAGATAAATAGATAATAAATGGTAGGTGGATGATAAATAGATATTAGGTAAATGATAATAGATGCTAGTTAATAAATAAGTAGATTATAGATAAGTAAATGTTAGGTAGATGATAGATAGATAAATTATAGATAGTAGATGTGTGTGTGTGTGCACACACGCATGCACCTGTGTGAGCACATATGCGCAGAGATCTATTGTGACCAATTGGCTCACAATTAGACGTCCATAATTTGCAGACCCAGGAGACTCAGTGATGTAATCTAGTGCATGTTTCTAGTCTGAGTCTAAAGACAAGAGAATCAGAGGAATATAAATGAATAAATTCTAGCCCAAAGTTACAGCCATTGCTCAACTCAGGTTGGTAGGTAAGAAAGGAAAAAAGTAAATTCTCCATCTAACTTTATGTTCTCTTCTATCATGAGTGGGGTTTAGTTGGCCTTGCTGAGTCTGCTGGTGAAAAGGCCAGTCTTATTTGGAAAGATACTCGTGGGCAAACCAGTAAATAATGTTTCTTGTTCCTGTCATGTGGACAGATTAAATTAACCATCACAGTGCTTAGGGGTTCAGACAATGAATATGCACTTAAAGTGTATCCTCTGAGAAACCATTGAAAAGAGCGCAAAGGTGAAGGTCCCTGATTGTAAAGAGAATGGGAGAAGGGATGGAAAGATGTGAAGTTTATACAACTCTCTGGAAAATGTTACCTGGGATATGAGGAAAGAGTTCTGAAAGAGAGCAGTGAACATGGAGGAAATCACCATGTTGAAAATCATCTACTAAGAGATTGACAGTTGTCAGCTAGAAAGACAGATGCAATGGAAGCCCAGTTGTACCTGGGACAAATCAGTCTTATTATCAGCTTTCTCATCATCGTATCTCATTTCTGATGCTGCATCCCAGAATCTGTATTGAGTGCTTTTTTATAAAGATACAAAAGGCAGGTATTTAGGCACTAGGAATATAGAATAAAACCTTCTGCAGAAGTCAAAATCTACTCAACCTGTCCTGTTCTTACCAATGATCTCTTGTTCATATTTCTTAACTTGTTCATAAATATGAATAGCAAATCACGGATTACTCAGCATGTGAGGAAACTTTATAGGAGATATATAATCTATCAGAAAACAATAGGAATAATTATTCCACAGGAAAAAAGACATAATTGAAGGGAAAATGTTTAAGTATCTCTAAGAGAATATGAAACAGGATTTTCCCCCCAAAAAATAAGAGAATAATTCTGTTATGTTTAACAATAGAGAAAACATTGTTTGGAAATTTTAGAGATATCAATGCACTTACTATAATATCAGTTAAAATCTTAAAAAATTAAATCCATGTAATATTTGGGTAATAGTTAAAGATAGAAAAAATTCAAATATCCAATATGAGTATATATACATCTTCTCTCCATTGCAGAATTGGAATACTGTCACAATAAGAAGTAATGACATAGTAAAACCACTTGCACAACCATGTCCATTTTGCTGTCCATGCTACCCACCATAACCAAGTAATGGATACCACCCAGATACCTCTCAATGGACACAAGGATGAAGAAAATGTGGTATGTATACATAATGGAATTTTATTCTTCCATCAGAAAAAAGTGATAGTACATCACTTGTAGAAAAATGGATAGACCTGGAAAAATTATGTTAAGTGAAGTTAGACTATTTTAAATGAAGTAAGGCAGGCTCAGAGGAACAAAGTACATACATTTTGTTTCATATATGGAAGTTAAATCTAAGTGATAAATAAATTATATAAATTACATATATATGTAAACATACAAAGGCCTTCTGCATATACACTCAAATATGTTAACTAAATTATAGTATATGCAGGGGGAATTCCAATGGCATATCCTTTGAATAAATAACTTACAGTTTAACAAATGAGTATCAGGAAGCTGGAACTTTAAGTGTTAGAGGGGTTAGGTCAAGAGAAGAGAGGTAGATTGGTGCTGGTGGCTCACACCTGTAATCCTAGCTACTCAAGAGGCTGAGATCTGAGGGCTGTGGTTCACACACACACACACGCACACACACACACACACACACACACACACACACATACATATACATATATTTATACATATATATTTATATAGATACATACATATACATATATACACACACATATATATATATACATATATATATATATATATATATTTTTTTTTTTTTTTTTTTTTTTTTTTGCCAGTGTGGGACCTGAACTCTGGGCCTGGGCACTGTCTCTCAGCTCTAGGCTAGTACCCTACCACTTGAGTCACAGTACCACTTCCAGCTTTTTCTGCTTATGTGATGCTGAGGAATTGATCCCAGAGCCTCATGCAAGAAAGGCAAGCATGCTAACACTGAGCTACCTTTCCAGCCCAGATCGTATATTAGTCTTGTTATACACATAAAAATGAAAATCTACTATTTCATATTTAAAATTAAAATCTCTGTTTTAGCATTTTGGATATTTTTTGGCACTATTGGATTTGAACTCAGGGGTTTAGCCTTACTAATCAGACACTTATGCTGTGGAGCTCAGCCTCTACCCCCAATTTTAGAAACGTATTTTCTTTTTTCTTTTTTTTTTTTAATTTTATTTTATTTTATTTGAGAACATACTGTACAGAGGGGTTACAATTACATGGGCAGGATAATGCGTACATTTCTTACCAAGCATTGCAGCCTCCTCCTTTGTTTACCCTTCACCTCCCTTCCCAGCCTCCCCCCTCCCCCCACCCAATCCTTCCCCCCCTCCCCCCCCACACCGACATTGTAAAGCTCGTTTTTGACATGACATTTTGTACTTCTCATTGTTGCAACAGGTCCACCTGAATCCTTAAGCGACTTGTTTGTCCGGATCTCCTCCACTAGTTATACTGACATCAAATATAGTGAAAGCGGGGTTACACTGTGGGGGAGGGACATACAAAGCAACAAAGAAATAATCTTATAAATGCGTTAGAAACACGTGCATGAAAGGAAAAAAAACATTAAAATACATATTTAAGGGTTCGTTTTCCTAACATCACATTATCTGACCTTTTCCGCTTGACTCATACATATACTAGATATTGCAAATAAGGGAAACCATGGGACCTATGTTTCTTTGGGCCTGGCTTACTTCACTTAATATAATTTTTTCCAAGCCTTTCCATTTCCTAACAAATGGGGAAATGTCATTCTTTCTGATGGAGGCATAGAATTTCATTGTGTATATATACCACATTTTCTTGATCCATTCATCTACTGAGGGGCATCGAAACGTATTTTCTTTAAATTAGAGTTCGGAAAAAACATTTGTGCCAATCCTGGGGTTTAAATTTGTGGCTTGAATGCTGTCCCTGAGTTGCTGTGCTCAATGTTAGTAATGCTATACCACTTGAGTCACAGCCCCAGTTTTAGCTTTTTGGTGGTTAATTGGACTTTCCCATCCAGCTGGCTACAGGATAACAGGTTTGAGTTACCAGTGCCTGGCTTAGGATAGCTTTATCTCTTCACTTTTATTCCTTTTGTCTTATATTAAACTGTCTTTCTTGCTGAGTGCTGGTGGCTCACACCTATAGTCATAGCTACTCAGCAAGCTGAAATTTGAAAATTTCTGTTTGAAGCTGGAAAAATAGCCTGTGAGACTTTTATCACCAATTAACCACCAAAATGCTGTGAGTGGCGGTGTGGCTCAAGTGCTCAAGTGCTACAGTGCTAGCCTTGAGTGGAAAAAGCTAAACAAGAGAAAGGGGACATGAGTTCAAGCCCTAGTACTTTCATTAATCAATCAATCAATTGATGCATAAACCTATGTTCTATTTATTTTTACTGTAGTATCCTTTTCTTTTTTCTCCTTTATATCTCCAAATACTTTTCTTCTTTTCTGTATTTTAATTGTGCATTTTATATAATTTTATTTTCCCTTCTACATAGCATTATGAATTTTTTGTATTTGCTCTTAGGTTTCCAAGATCCATTAATGGCTAAGTTGACTGTCAAATCATATCATCAGTTCACAGATAGTTTAATTTCTTTACAATTGTGTCTTCCCATTTTCTCTACCTGTTTTATCACATGGCTGTAATTAATTTCACACAGCAATAAATATAGCACCTAGTAAGTGGTACTGTTTAAACTTTTTTTACATAAAGCTTGGCACCAGTGGCTCATGCCTGTAATCCTAGTTACTCAGGATGCTGAGATCTGATGAGTACAGTTCAAAGCCAACCCAGGCAGCAAAGTCCATGAGACTCTTTTTTTTTTTAATTGTGAAAATACCATACAGAAGGCTTACAATTACATGGGCAAGATAATGAGTACATTTCTTATCAAGCATTGTTGCCTCCTCCTTTGTTTCCCCTTCCCACCCTCCCAACCCCCTACCCCCTGCCAAAGTGTATAAAGTTTGTTTTTCGACATAATGACTTGTACATCTCATTGTTGCAATGGGTCCACCTGTATCTCCAATCAACCACTCAGAAAACCAGAAGTGGCGCAGTGGCTTAAGTGGTAGAGCACTAGCCTTGAGCTGAAGAGATGAGGGACAGTGCCCAGGCCCAGAGTTCAAGCCCCAAGACCAAAAAAAAAAAAAAGAATATAAAAAAATAAAATGTTTACTTTCATTCATTCTTTGTCTAATGAGCTTCTCCTATTTATGTACATCAGAGTAATGTAATTTTCTCTGAACAATTGGTTTTAATATTTCTTTGAAAGCAGTTCTACCTGTAACAAGTTCATTTAGCTGTGTTTATTTCAGAAATTCTTTACTTCTTGTTTTATTCTTTTCTAGTGAAGGGATCAAACTTCTCACTTTCAACTCGCTCAGCTTTATTGCTCATCACTGGTGCTTGATCACATGAGACATTTTTCTGGACTGGCTTTGGACTGGTTAATTAAAGATGGAGTATGTTAGACTTTGTTGGTGGGCTGGCTTTGGACTGTGATCCTTTAGATCACAGCCTCCTTAGTAGATCGTATCACAGTCATGAATCACTGGCACAAGGGTTCTTTACTGTTAGTAGACAATTCTCTAGATACAGAATTTTTTTGTCTTATTTGTTTACTTAAAACTGTAAGTATCTTCCATTTTCTTCCTGCTTGTGTAGATTTCTAAAGAGAAATCCAATGTGATTCACACTTGTCACAATTCACAGCTACTCTCTTTGGTTTATTGCGTTCTTTATTTTTTTCCTACATTCCATTTTAGAAGTTTTTACTGACATATTTTCAAGCTCCCAGATTCTTAGACATGTTCAGTACATTGACATCTTCAATGTTACTTCCATTGTAGTTATCTTGATTTATTAGCATTTAATTTCGATATTCTTGTAGAATTTCCTCCATTTGTGAACATTACTTCTCTCCCTGCATATCAGACATGTTCTGTTAGAATTCATATCATATTAATGTTAGCTGTTTCAATGATTCCAAAATCTCTGTCTGTCTGAGCCTGCTTCTGACGAATAACTTGTGCTCTTTGTCCTGTCACATCATAAGTGCTTTGAAAGCCAGGTATGATCAGAAATAAATGGAACTCAGCCTGGCAGCTCTTTGTCCTGGGAGGTTACATATTCTTCTGGCTAGAGTTAGATTCTGCTTGTTGTTTATAGCAATTGTATGTTAATGATTTTTTTTTACTAACTCATTCTGCTTAGTTTGCCCTAGATGATCCTAAAAAGCATTTTAATGTTATAGAACTATACTATATAATATTATATATTATAATATACTTGCAATACTCTTACAGTACAAAAACCCTGCTGAGGAAATAGTAATGAGAGATGAAAGGACAATTCCTCACTGCCTCCAGTCTGACTCTCTCAGGGAGTTCAGGGAGGCTTCTCTAAATCATTTGAGTTTTGTTAAAATTTCACTTGATTTGGCTCTGAGAAAAGAGCTTTACCTAAGTATGGATCATTATTTCAAAATTAATTATTTTTGCCTTGCTTATTTCTAAAATCCAAAGGGGATTTTTCTTTGATCTTCACAGTGAGAATCTTTAATTCTATTGGAAATAAGGGTTAGGAAAGTGAGCCAGGGGGTTGTGATCCCAGTGAATCAGGAGGCTGAGAACTAACGATCATGATTCAAAACCAGCTCAGGCAAGAAAGTCCACAACATTCTTATCTCCAATTAAATTCCAAAAGGCCAGAAGTAGAGCTATGGCTCAGGTGGTAGAGCTCTAGCCTTGAGCACAAAACCTCAGGGACAGCACCCAGACTCTGAGTTCAAGCCCCACAACTGATATGCATACCCAAAAGAGTTAACGCTGTTAACAACACTGGCTCCAGATTTGAGCATCAGCTCTTCTTTATCTCACTCATCCCAATAAGCTGTGATTTATTTTTACCCAATTATCTGACATTGTTTTGTGTTTGTTTGTTTGTTTTCTCGTGAGGTTTGAACTCTGGGCCTGGGTACTGTCCCTTAGCTCTTTAGCTCAAGGCCAGTGCTCTACCACTTGAGTCACAGCACCACTTCTGGTTTTCTGGTGGTTGATTGGAGATAAGGGTCTCACTGACATTGCTGCCCAGGCCAGCTTTGAATCACGATCCTCAGATCTCAGCCTCCTGAATAGCTAGGATTACAGGTGTGAACAACCGGCGCCTGGCCAATTATCTAACATTCGGAGTACAGGGATCTGTGAGTTCAGCTATACAAAGAGCCTAAGGAGAGTTGGTGAGTTTTCATTTGTTCAAATTTTGTCTTCTTGTATAGATGACACTAATATCTTAACATATTAAACCAAAAACCTAGACTTTCAGATGATGGTTATAATTTTTTTTTCTACCTGGTTCAGCACAAATAGAGCACCAGCTTTGAGCAAAAATGTTAACGAAGGGCACAAGGGAATGTTTTTATGCCTCAATGCTCTCTCCTCTCTGCCCCAGTATTCTCTTCTCCCTCTCTCTCTCCTTCTCTCAAACACAAGTATTTCTCTGACTGTAAAAATGGTTCACTCTACTTCATCATATACATACACAAATATTTATTCTTCATACACACACAAATATTTCTCTACCTTTAATAATAATTTATTCCACTTCACCCTATCAGGATCTTTGACTAAATCAAAGTAAGAATCAAGCAAATTTGAAAATAAAGCAATGTAGGACTGACAATAAATGATATCAAGGTAAACACTTCCTGACTGACTGAATATTGAATTCTTTGTATATAATAGTGAATTCAGAAGGAAGTCTTCATCTGTTCAAACAATAGCATTTTCCCTAGTTTTCATTAGCTTTCTCTATGACGTAAATTTTTGTGTGACCTTTATTTTCAGTCATGGTACCTGCTGTTCTCTTTATGGTCCAATTTGCATCTTTGGGGAGTAGACAAGGGAACTTCACAGTGATTTAGGAACCAGATGGATGGAATCAGTTGCCACATTTTTTCTCGGCCTGGGATGAGAACATCTGCTGGCTGAGCTGGGTGACATGTGCTTTTGTCTTTACCATGAACCAGATATATTCCTGTATTTCCATTCGAAACAGAGAAAGTTGCTGTAGTTCTTTGAGGGGGTGTGGGGGGGAGTCCCACCTGTAAATAACAATCTACTAGGACACCTTGGCAGAATTATGAGCTACTTGAGGGTCTGGGATGAAATGTAGAGTTCTGACACAGAGTGAGGAAAGCAAAATGAGCAGAGACATCTTGTCCTGGTCTTCTCCAGGTTGTAAAATCTCCCACTGAGAAAACACGGGAAATATTAATAACCCGACAGGAACTGTCAAGGTTCACATGGTGGTCTTCATGCCAAGGAAGCTCAATAATTCGTGAAGGAAGATCATCTTAGCCAAGCTGAAGTAAAACCTGGTGATAAAATTGTTGCCATTTTAAAATCATTCTCTTAACACTGGAAAAAATATAACTCTTTTTGGTATAGCATGCCACTAGTGACTAATTTAATACTAGTTTTTAAACTATGCCCAGTGGTATGTAAAAAATGGTATATTTAAACACACACACACACACACACACACACACACACACACACACACAATTCTTATTTGAACCTTTTTGTTTTTGTCAGTACCAGGACTTAAACTCAGGGCCTTATACTCTCACTTGACATTTCCACACAAGGATTAACCATTTGAGCTACAGTTCTATTTCTGCCTTTTTGTTGATTAATTGGAGATAAGATTCTCCTGTACCTTCCTGCCCAGGTTGGCTTAGAACATGAGCATCTGTGTCCCTCTCACTTGAACTTTTAAAAGCTGATTTTTTGGAATTAGCTATATGATATATCTACAGATTCCTTTCACATAGTACCATGGGATCAACTGGCTGAATGGGAATGAGAGACAATTCATTGGTGGCAATAAACACAATAGTCTAAAGAGGGGGGTTCTACAAAGCTTCACATTGGTTGTATTAGTGCTATCAATCTTTGCATTATTTAAATGCCATAGAATGAGGAAAAAACAAAGATATTTTCCAGATCAAGTAGAGTGAATGGTAATAAGATGTATAGGAATGATATTTACAGCTAGAGTAAGTCTGGATATAGTTATGTGATTATATTTGTTCTGGTTCAATACATAATCTTTTCTATGAGCTCAATGCAGATTAGAAGACTAGTTAATTTTAGCATAGAATGTAGGCAAAATTGGAAATTGGCAAAGTTAGAGAAGGGCAAAATATCTGGCTGTCAATGAAATTTAAAATAATAAGCTGAATGCTTTTTATATTGTGTTAACAAGGAAATGGTCTTCCATAAAAAATAAAATGAGCTATGGAAGAATACTCCCCTGATCCTAAGGAAAGAAAGCACAGAACCCAATAACACAGAAGAATTGAATCTTCAAGTATTATTGAAACTGGATTCAGGGAAAAGGGGAATGAGGTAAGTTAATTAGGCATGTTATTCAGATGAGAGAAGATAATGTGTTGCCTCAGAACATTGCAATGGAAACAAAATTGTGGCATTAAAAAGCGATGTGATTTAAAGAAACTTTCTGAAATAGACTAAAGTTCAGGAAAATAAATGTATCTGGGTATTGATTCCTACATCCTCTCTCTTGAAAATATATATCAACTACTACTTTTTACTGAGTGGTCAAAAGATTTTCTTAAAGATAAATATTAACAATCAATGTTTTTTTTCTGCCAGATCATTTCCTTTTTCCTGAGAATCACTGTGTTTTAAAATCTTCAAATGATTTCACAGGAGTCTGTGGTCAAACCTTTCCATTTACGTGCCTAGCACTTCCAGCCAGAGTCACCACCTCTATCACTCAGAACTGTTACAAATAGCCACATACATGAAAATGTACCTGGTCATATTATTTTAAGCTGAAAAAAAACCTTGTAAGAGAAGTACAAACGTAAGTTTATATGCAAAAATGAGGACTTCAATATATCTGTGTATGTATGTGCCAAGAGTAGGCCTTGAACTCAGGGTCTGGGCACTGTCCCTGAGCTTTTTCACTCAAGACTGGCATTCTACCACGTGATCCCACCTCTGTTTCTGGATTTCTGCTGATTAATTTCTTTTGGAGATGGCTTTGAACAGAGATCCTCAGACCTCAGCAGCTAAGGTTACAGATGTGAGCCAATGGCTTCCAAATAGGATTTTACGTTTCCATCAAGCAAACAATATTTTGTTTCATGTGTAACTAAAAAATATGAATAAATTAATCTCTGATATCTTTGACTGTGTAGGCAATTAAACTCAAGGCCTCCAAGTTATAAGGCAAAGACTTTACCTCTTGAGCCACATCATTTGCTCCTTGTTATATTGGTCATATTCCAGAGAGAATGTCATGTTAGGCTTAGGTCAGCCTGGGCTGTGATCCTCTTCTATGTGCTTATTCTGTGACAGATGTTTTCCCTTGTACACAACCACTCTTTCATCTTTGTAGCTGGGATAACAGGCAGAACCCACCATACTCACTTCTTAAACCTTGGCTGGACTTGAAACTTTTTTTTCTTATTTATTTTTCCTTGAACTCAGGTCCTTTGTGCTCTTGCTTAGCTTCTTCTGTCAAGGCTGATACTCTAGCACCTGAGCATCACCTTGATTTCAGCTTTTTGCTGCTTAATTGGAGCTAAAAATTTCAGAGTCTTTGTTATCTGGGGTGCCTTCCAACTGTATTCAGATCTCAGCCTCCTGAATAGCAGGGATTACAGACGTGAGCCACTAATGCCCAGTTTGGTATTAAATCTCAATTCCATGGTCTGCACCTTCCAACTAGCTGAGCTTACAGGCATGACCACCATGCCTTGACCTGCATCAATCTATTTATGATTATTATGATAATGCTTTTGCATTCATTGAGTGTGTAGTCAGATGTTAAAATTTATATATCAAGCCTATAGATTCACCTTCCATGTATTATTTTATCCTCAGAAAAAAGTGGCAGAAAATAGTACTATTGGTTTGTTGTTGTTGTTTTGTCAGTTGTGGGGCTTGAACTCTGGACCTGGGCACTGTCCCTGAGCTCTTCATCTCAAGGCAAGCACTCTACCACTTGAGCCACAGTGCCACTTCTGGTTTTCTGGTGGTTAATTGGAGATAAGAGTCTCATAGACTTTCCTGACCAGGCTGGCTTTGAACTGCAATCCTTAGATCTCAGCCTCCTGAGTAGCTAGGATTATAGGCATTAGCCACTGGCACCCAGCAATACTATTGTTTTAAAAACCAGAAAACTAAAGATCAGTAAAGTACAGTGAGTTCTTAAGTTCATATGGCTAGTAAATAAGTTTAAATCTAAGTCTGTTATACTCCAAAGAGGAGGGAGAGCGCCTTGGGCATCCAGGCTGGCTGCACAGATTTAGCCATCTGTGGGAGAGTTTGCAAGGTTTTAAAACCCCTTAAGGGGATCAAGTTTGCAAAGATTAGAAAGGTCTTGTTATTTCATCTACAATTTTAATCAAATTTCAATATGCACTGCCGACCCCAGCCACCACCAGCAAGCTCCACATGACGAAAATAGAGAGGAAAAAATCATAAAGACAGATGGAGGGATTGAACCCAGGAACAATCACTGCCTTATGTTCTTTTATAAGATCTCTGTAAAAATAGGTAAACGGACCTGTGTTACTCAGATGAAAATGTAATAAATGTTTACACAGTTCATCAGTTAAGAATGTAAATTTAATTTCCGACTTGGAAATTTTCTGCTGTCTGTGCTAAAACTATGGATGGAACAGAATGTATTATTTGCCCATTTTAAGAGAACATTACAAGATAGGGACTTTGAGAGAGGAAGAATGTATGTTTTTGTAGCTTTTAGTATAAATGATTGGGTCATCACCATCGTCATTGCTATTTAAAGTGATCACATAACAAAGCTAACCTGTTTATCATCTAGCTTCATGTAAAAAAAAAACTCATCAAAGTCACTCAGTTACTATTTCTGTGACTAGGTAGAGATTTATTTATTTATTTATCTATTTATTTATTGCCAATCCTGGGGCTTGAACTCAGGGTCTGAGTCCTGTCCCCTAGCTTTTGTTCTCAAGGCTGGCACTCTATAACTTGAGCCACACCTCCACTTCCTGCTAACGGGGGGGGGGGGGGGGGGGGGGGGGGGGGGGGGGGGGGGGGTTAATTGTAGATTAGAGTTTCATAGACATACCCACCCAGGCTGTTTGGAACCATTATCTTTAGATCTGTCCTGAGTAGCTAGGATGACAGGAGTGAGCTTTCAGCTCCTGAGGAGACATTTATTTACAAGTCATCAAAGTGCCATTTGACTGACTTTTAAGGCTTGGAAAAATGTGAGCAGTTGGTAAATATAATTCTGATGTTTTGGGAAGTGAAAAGTTAGAGCCAAGACCACTACAGAGCCTGAGGTTACTTAAAGTATCATTTGTTAAGAACAAGTCAGGGTGAATTTTGAGGATTCTCTGCCATTCAGAGTCTTCTTGCTTATGGAAATTTCAGTGTTGAATGTTTATTCCTTTTCATTTACTGTGATACGAATTTGGTCCTACAGAATAATCCCTGAATGTTGAGACATTTACACACAAATATCAGTAATTATATAAAGGAGTGCCTTTGTAAAAATTGAGGACGATAGTTTATCAAATCTCTCTCCAGTAGATAGAACTGAATAAATGAAATGTAATATTTAGGGATAAATTTTCCAACTTTGTAATATTTTCAGGATACAAATCTTTGCAGATATTTAACTTTTATTTTACATAGTCAAAGCTAAAGAACTAAACAGAACTGAGAAATCCACTTGTATAATAATATGATTAAAGAAGCATGCCAGAGGCTCATACCTGTAATCCTGGCTACTTAGGAGTCTGTGATCTGCGGATCGAGGTTCAAAGCCAGCCTGGGCAGGAAAGTCCGAGAGAATCTTATCTCCAATAAACTACCAGAACATCACAAGTGATATTGTGGCTCAAGTGGTAGAGTGCTTGCTTTGAGCTGAAGAGCTCAAGTAAAGCACCCAGGCCCAGAGGTCAAGCCCCACTACCATCAATAATAATAATAACAATAACAATAATGTGATTATAAATGTGATTTACTGAAGGAAATATACTTTCTTAATGCTTAGGCATATTTTTTGATAAATCCATATAGTAGCAGTAAAATTTGTGTGTATGTTTGAATGATTGAGACAGAGTCACTTAAAAATGAAAAAGTAAAGTTTAATTCTTTGATAATCAGGAGGTACAAGATAATAAATATTGTTCTTAGTATTCATAGACCATATTAGCTAATGTTAAACTGATGACTACTATGTCCCCACCAGAAGAAAATGTAATCAAAATAGTAGATAATTGATAGAAGATACTAGGAAAAGAAAATTTAGACATCTTCCCCATTTTACATATCTGATTAAGTTTTTTGCATTATCCACTCAATTGCCCTATTCATATTTTCATTAGAAGTGTGGGTGGACTGTGTAGACTTAATGCTATGCTTATAAGGTTCTCAGAAAGCAAAAATTATGATCAGAGCTTCTCTTCCGTGCCATGTCTAGAAGGCAGAATGTGTAAATTCAAAGCTTTCTCAGAGAGTGTTAAATACACTTTGACTCATTCTTTAAACAAGAGCAAAACCATGAATTTTAACTTACCACTGATTGCATGCTGGAAAATGTAAACTACTCTCAAAAGGTCTTGTTCAAATATTATTGAAATTTTCAAATACAAATATCAGAAAAAATGGCAAGATTAATTCTATCTCTCACAGTATGACTGACAAGATTCTTAGAGTCTTATTATCTGAACTAAGTAATAGTCTGATCCTAGTTCATATTAAATAATGTCTTTTGATGGCACTAATGCCTCACACCTAGAATCCTAGCTTATCAGGAGGCTGAGATCTGATGAGAATGTTGTAAAGCCAGCCCCAGCAAGAAAGTCAATGAGATATTTATCTCCAATTAACCACCAAAAAACCAAGTGTAGAGCAGTGGCTCAAGTGGTAGAGTGCTAGCCTTGAGAAAAGCTCATGGACAATACCCAGTGCCTGATTTGAAGTGCCAGGACTGGGGGGAAAAAAACAACTAAAATATTGTCATTTTAACTTTTATTTATTCCTCAATTTTTGCACAAATATATGTCAATGGCAAAATAATAAAAATGTGAATAAATAAGAATAATTTCTTTAGGGCCTGAGATAAAATTCTTCCAACAATATTATTGATAAAGAATAATTATTGAAAGTGGGGGAAGAAGGTGGAGGAGAAGCTGGAAGCTAAACAAGCTCTTGCACAGAAAGCAGTTTTAGTCTTCCAGTGAAAAGTCCTAGGCTCAAGAGTCACACCAAGTGTGCCATCATACTACAGAGAGTTTTGCCAGAGAGGAAAAATCCAGCAGGTTGGTTAAGGAGACAGATCTGAGCACTTGCTGGTGTCTGTGGCAGCAGCAGTGGTGGCTGCTCCCATGGCCACCATATCAACAGAGAGAGCCCTGAACAAAGGAGCTCTGGCCGCTATATCAACAGAGAGAACATGGACAAAGGTGCCAGAGGCAGTGTGCAAGCAGATTCTACTCACTGCCAGCAAGAACAGCAAGATTTCTGATAGCAGAAATCTTCATCCTGCTGATCACAGATAGTCACAGACTATGGATGTCCCAGAACCAAAGGATTGGCATGAGTACCCCAAGACATCCTCACTCTTTCTCATGGAGCAGGGATGGGAAATAGCCTTTCCCCCACCAACAGAGAAGAACTCTATCTTGGATACTGACAAAGATTTGGCCAGAGCAGCTAGCTTGCAACTCAGGTCTTGGAAGAAGACAGTAGGAGCCATTCAATAGGTCATAGGAACCTATCCTGCCTGGCTCAGCTTCACCCAGGGGAAAGTTGCCCTTCCCAGGCAGAGAAAGCTCCACCCCCCCCCCCCAGGAGTAACTTTCTTCACTACCTAAACAGAACCAGAATCTGCCCCTCCCAACTGCAGCCTAGGCAGCGGACCCAGCAACAGGATGGGTAATAGAAAAACAATTGAAACTCAGTAAACATAAATCCTGAGAATGGCTCCAGACTGGGCTCTGTGAGTGTCTCCAGAGCTAGTGATAAGCTACTGATTGCTCACAGGCTTCAACCCTACCCACAACCTAGCCTCATCACAGCAACTCCAAGCTAGAGGAAACAGCCATCTCCCTCTTTTGTGATACTCAAAGCAAATCTCCCTCTCACTGAACTAGCATGGGAGGAGGATCATAAAGTCCTGGGTAAGGCAGAGCTTCTCTCTGCCTACTCAAACAAACTGACCTAAGAAACCAATCAAGCCACAAGAAAATCAAACACCACAAGCAAACCAGAGACTCCACCAAGCGACTGGTTACAGACACAGGGGAGATACTAAATCCCCTCCCCCTCCCCAAAAAAAATCAAAGAACTCTTTTTTTCTACCTAATTTTTTAATTAAAAAATTTATCCAAAAAACAGTACTTTCCCTCAAATCTCTCATAGATTTATCCAAAAAAAACTACTTTGCCTCAAATCTCTCATAGATCCAAAGACATTAATTGATGGGTACTTTAACACACCACCATCCCAACTGGACAGATCAACCTGGAAAAAACTCAACAGAGAAACCTCAGATCTAAACAACTGCTTAGACCAACTAGACTTAACAGATATCTACTGAATATGTCACCCAGCAGCATCAGAATACATGTTTTTCTCAGCAGCACATGCAATATTCTCCAAAATAGACCACATTTTAGGTGACAAAACAAATTTGTCCAAATTTAGAAACATTGAAATTATGCCTTGCATTCTCTCAGACCACAAGGAAATAAAATTAGAACTCAACACCAAAAGCCACTAAAAAGAGTCCTGTAACACATGGAGGCTGAACAACACACTGCTGAACCACCAGTGAATCATGGAAGACATTAGAAAGGAAATTCAAATGTTCATGATATTCAACCAAAATGAATATACAAATTACCAGCTCCTATAACTCTGAGTTCCTACATCAACAAATTGGAAAGATCTGAAACCAACTACTTAATGAGACATCTGAAGCTCCTTGAAAAAGAGTAGCAAGATAAACCCCAGTCCAGCAGACAGAAACAAATATTTAAAATTAAATCAGAATTAAATGTATTAGAATCCAAAAAAATCCATAGAAAGAGTCAACCAAAGAGTTGGTGCTTCACAAACATTAACAAAACTGAGAGACCATTAGCAAATCATGAGAAAAAGAAGAGAACACACCCAAATTAACAAACACAGACATGAGAAAGGAAACATCACCAGAGAAACAACCAGTATTCAGAACATTATAAGAGAATACTTCTCAAACTTTTATACTAGTACGTTTGAGAATCTGGATGAAATGGATGATTTCCTAGCAAATATCTACATGTAGAAACTAAACCAAGAGGAGTTAAACCAACTTAACAGAACCATTTAAAGCATTGAAATAGAAACAGAAATAAGAGACCTCCTATCTAAGAAAAGCCCAGAACTGGATGGATTTACAGCTGAATTCTACAAGGCCTTCAAAGCAGAACTAACATTAATATTCCTACAACTCTTCAATGAAAGTAAAAGTGAAAGTTCACTACCAAATTCTTTCTATGAAACCGTTGTAACCCTTATCCCAAAACCAGGCAGGGACTTATCAAAGAAAGGGAACTATAAACCCATTTTTTTGATGAACACCGATGCAAAACTTCTCAATAAAATTTTGGCCAGCCAACTTGAATAATTCATCAAAAAATAATACACTATGAGCAAACAGGATTGATTTCACAGATGTAAAGCTGGTTCAATATATGAAAATCAATTAAAAAAATTCATCACATCAACAAGAGCAAGGATAAGAACCACATAATCATCACAATAGATTCAGAAAATGCATTTGACAAGATCCAACATCCCTTTATGATGAGGGCTCTGGAAAAAATAGGAATCCATGCAACATTCCTCAATATAATAAAGGCTGTGTATGACATGACAAACCTACAGCCAACATTATACTTAATGAAAACATAAAGCCATTTCCTCTAAGTTCAGGAACGAGACAAGAATGTCCACTCTCTCCACTTCTATTCAGTTTAATATTAGAATGCAAGACAAGATGCAAACATAAAAGGGATCCAAATAGGGAAAGATGAAGTAAAAATCTCTCTCTTTACAGATCACATGATCTTGTATTTAAAGAAACCCATGGATTCCACTCCGAAAATACTCAATGATTCTAAACTTTGGCAAAATCAATGGCTTTTTTATATTCCAACAATGAGAAAAGTACAGTGGAAATAACAAAGCAACTTCTTTTGTAATAGCCCCCCCAAAAAAATAAAATACCTACGAATTAACTAAGGAAGTGAAGGACCTCTAGAATGAAAACTTTAAAAACCTGAAAAAGGAAATTAAAGTAGAACTAAGGAAGTGGAAAATCCTCCCATGATCCTGGATTGAGAGGATCAACATCATGAAATTGCAATACTTTCAAAGGCTATCTACAAATTCAATGTGATACCTATCAATATTCCAACCTCATTTTTCAATGAAATAGAAGAAGCAATCCAAAAATTCATATGGAACAATAAAAGACCCCAAATAGTATAAATTATCCTTAACAGAAAGAACAGTGCTGGAGGAATATCAATACCAAATTTCAAACTCTACTACAAAGCCATAGTAATCAAAACAGCTTGATACTGGCACAAGAACAGACCTGAGGACCAAAGGAATAAAACTGAAAACCCTGAAATGAACCCACAGACTTATAGCTAACTAATCCTCAATAAGGGAGCTAAAAAAGCAGAATAGAAGAAAGCCTCTTCAATAAATGGTGCTGGAAAAATTGGTTAATCACCTATAGAAAACTAAAGCTAGATTCTTATATATCACCCCGAACCAGAATCAACTCCAAATGGATCAAAGATCTCAAAGTCAAAGCTGACACCCTGAAAACATTACAAGAAGGAACAGGAAAAACTCTAGGTCTCCTTAGCACTGGCCGAAATTTTCTTAATAGAGACTCAGAAACAACAAATCAAAGAAAGGTTGGACAAATGGGATTTCATGAAACTGCAGAGCTTCTGCCTGGCAAAGGGCAAGATCTATAGCAAGATCAATAGAAAGCCCACAGATTGGGAGGTCTTCACTAGCCATACAATGGACAAGGATCTCATATCTAAAATATACTTTATTAGAACTCAAAAATTTAGAACTCAAAAAATTAAATTCCTCAACAACAAATCCTAAAAGAAACAACTGCCGAAAAGTGGGCTAAAGACTTAAAGAGAGACTTCTCTGAAGAGGAAATAAGAATAGACACATGAAGAAATGCTCAACTTCTCTAGGCATAAAAGAAATACAGGGGCTGGGAAGATGGCTCAGTGGTAGAGTGCTTGCCTTGCATGCCTGAGGCCCTGGGTTCGATTCCTCAGTACCATATAAGCAAAAAAAGAAAAAAGCCGGAAGTGGCGCTGTGGCTCAAGTGGTAGAGCACTAGCCTTGAGCTGAAGAGCTGAGGGACAGCGCCCAGGCTCAGAGTTCAGGCCCCACGACCGGACCAAAAAAAAAAAAAAGAAATACAAATCAAAACAATATTGAGATTCCACCTCACCCCAGTTAGAATGGCTATAATCAAGAACTCTAATAACAACAGATGCTGGAGGGGATGTGGCCAAAAGGGAACCCTACTGCATTGTTGGTGGGAGTGTAAACTTGTTCAACCACTTTGGAAAGTAGCATGAAGGTTTCTCAAAAGACTATACTTAGAGCTCCCATATGATCACACACAAGGCTATCAAAAGCTACCAGCACAACTATGTTTATTGCAGCATTATTCATCATAACTAAGATATGGAACCAACCCAGATGCCCCTCACTAGTAGATGAATGGATCAAGAAAATGTGGTATATATATATATATATATATATATATATATATATATACACACACATATATACATACACACACATACACACATACACACACACATATACACACACACACACACATATATACACACACACATACACACACATACATACAGTGGAATTCTATGCCTCTATCAGAAAGAATGATACCAACCCATTTGTTAGGAAAGACTTGGAAAAAATTATATTATGTGAAGTAAACCAGACCCAAAGAAACACAGTTTGGGAAACATGGTTTCCCTTATCTGCAATAGCTAATATATGTCCAGGACAAGCAGAAGAGGTCAAAAAGCTACGCACATATGACCATATAATCTCATGCTAAGCAAAATGAACCCCAATATAGGGACATAAGAGATTTTGTCTTTCTTATTGTTCTTTTTGATGTACTTATAATGTACTATGTGATTTTCTTTTGTTTCTTTGTATGTTCTTCCCCCATGGTACAACCCCTGATATCATATATTTGATTCCGGTTTCCTGCATCTTGTGTATCTATTTTTCTGATTTGGGAAGGGAAAGGTCAATAAGAAAATGCTGAAATAAGGATACAGGATGACCATTGTAACAATGAGATGTACAAAACAGTATATTGAAAAAGGGGCAGGGGAGGAAAGAAAGGGAGAAGTTGGGGAGGTGGGGAGGAAAGAGATGGTAGAGGAAAAATAAAGAAGGGGGTAATAATGCTCTATAGGAAATGGACTCATTACCTTGCTGATGTAACTGTAGACCCTCTGCACAGTATCTTTACAATAAAATATATATATTAAGAATAACAAAATAATAATTATTACAATTAATAATGTTCCATTATGCTTCAGTATTTTGAAAATGTTAAATCATGCTTTCATAAGAAATACTAGATTAGCAATTTCTGTTAGTAAAAATAAGGTACATATATTCTCCCAACAATCTTTTTTTTATTGTGAAAATACTGTACAGAGGGGTTACAATTACATGGGCAAGATAATGAGTACATTTCTTATCAAACATTGTTGCCTCCTCCTTTGTTTCCCCTTACCATCACTTCCCATCCTCCCCCCTACCCCCCCCCACCCAATACTCTTCCCCCCCCACCAAAGTTGTAAAGTACGTTTTCAACATAACGACTTGTACATCTCATTGTTGCAATGGGTCCACCTGTATCCCTGTTTAAACCATTTGTTTTTTCCCTTCCCCTCCACAAATTATACCAACATCAAATACAGTGAAAGCATGGTTATACCGTGGGGGAGGGACATACAAAGCAACATAGAAATCATCTTATAAATATATTAGAAACAATTTCATGAAAGGGAAAAAAAAATTGAATACTTATCTTGGGGTTCATTTCCCTAACATCAACTTATCTGACCTTTTCTGCTTGACTCAGACGTATACTAGTTATTGCAAATAAGGGAAACCATGGGACCTATGTTTCTTTGGGCTTGGCTTACTTCACTTAATATAATTTTTTCCAAGTCTTTCATTTCCTAACAAATGGGGCAATGTCATACTTTCTGATGGAGGCATAGAATTCCATAAATCTTGAGTAATAAATATTTGCTTTGCAACTTAGGGCAATTTAAAACATTTCAATACACTTAACAGACTTGTATCACTTGAAAATGGCTCTGGAGCTTCATGTCCAACTATAAAACAGAAATTCAAAGTCAGCTTTAAAAGATTTTTAAAAATTTATTTATTTTTTGTGCCAGTGCAGGCACTTGAAAATCAGGGCTGGGGCACTTTCCCCAAGTTTATTACACAAGGTTAGTGCTGTAACACTTGAGCCATAGCTACCCTTCCATACTTTTGGTGGTTAATTGGAGGTATGATTCTCACAGACTTTCTGGCTTGGGCTGGCTTTGAACCAAGATCTTCAGATCTCAGCCTTCTGAGTAGCTAGGCTTATAGGTGGGAAGGAAGTTTTGAAAGACTTTTACTGTTATTTTGTTTCAAAATGCTTTGGTTAGGTTTGGGTTTGTCTTCTAGGAATCAGACTATTTGTATAGCAGTGGTAATGTTTTCTTTTTTCTCTATAGGCTACATAATTAATTTTTTCCTTAGTTCTTTCTTGCTAGAAACTTTCAGAATAGTACATTTATTTTGGATGATCTACAGTTCTCTCTTCTTCCGTCCTTCATTCCTTTCCCCCTTCCTTTCCCTTGCCTTGCCTTGCCTTGCCTTGCCTTGCCCTACCTTGCCTTCCCTTCCCTTCCCTTCCCTTCCCTTCCCTTCCCTTCCCTTCCCTTCCCTTCCCTTCCCTTCCCTTCCCTTCCCTTCCCTTCCCTTCCCTTCCCTTGCCTTGCCTTGCCTTGCCTTGCCTTGCCTTGCCTTGCCTTGCCTTCCCTTCCCTTCCCTTGCCTTCCCTTCCCTTCCCTTCCCTTCCCTTCCCTTCCCTTCCCTTCCCTTCCCTTCCCTTCCCTTCCCTTCCCTTGCCTTGCCTTGCCTTGCCTTGCCTTCCCTTCCTTGCCTTGCCTTCCCTTCCTTGCCTTGCCTTCCCTTCCCTTCCCTTCCCTTCCCTTCCCTTGTTTCTTCTTTTTCTTTTGTTTTCTGTTGTTGTTGTTGGTTGTGAGTCCTGAACTCTGGGCCTGGCCGCTGTCCCTCAGCTCTTTAGCTCAAGGCTAGTGCTCTACCACTTGAGCCACAGAACAACTTCCAGCGTTTTCTGCTTATGTGGTGCTGAGGAATCAAACCCAGGGCCTCATGCATGCAAGGCAAGCACTCTACCACTGTGCCACTTTTCCAGCCCCATTTGTTTCTTTTTTTTTATGAATGCTGGTACTGGGGCTTGAACTCAAGACCTCATGCTCTTGTTTGGCTCTCAACAGAGAAGCCACATTTTGAGAGGTGGAATTGGGAGTCTTTATTGGAAAGCTGGTCACTACAAATGGACTCTTGTCACAAAGACCTTCAGCCCCTCAAATAGATTTAACACTTAGAAATCTGAGCCATGAGAGCAAGAGAGGAAAGTAAGAGCAGAAAAACAATACCAACAAAGATCAACTCCAGTGGAGAGCTGGAGTTAGATGTACCTGGGGGTAGATCTTCCCTGCCTCTATCATGAAGATAAGATGGTGCCAGATGGCCAAGATGGCACCAGTTCCAGTATTCTTATTTCAGAGCTATACCACATGAAACACACCTCCACTTTCAATTTTTCCCGCTTAACTGGAGATAAGAGTCTCACAGATTTGTCTTCTTGGGGGTGACTTCAAACCACAATCCTTACATCTCAGCCTCCTAAGTAGCTAGAGTTCTGGGGTGACCAAACAGATCCCAGCTTGATGCAATAAAGTTCTTATGCTTGTGCAGTAGTGCATCACAGTGGTGGGGCTTTGCTTTTCATTTAGTCATTATATTCATTATATATTCATAAATATATTATATATGTATATTTATATTTTGTTTAGGGGATTCCATTCAATATGTCAGTTTATGAGACCCATGTAAGATCATTCTTTTCCTTCATTTCTCCCAACCCTACCCATTTACTCAAGTCACCTGGTTCCATTTTCACATATATACCTTAAATATTATGGCTGCATTTGCCTATGTATTCTCTTTCCCTGCTTATGCTCCTTGAATCTTTACCCTCTTAGAACTTGCGTGTGTGTGTGTGTGTGTGTGTGTGTGTGTGTGTTGGCCCTTGGACTTGAACTCAGATCCTGATCAGTGTTCTTAAGCTCTTTTGCTCTTTCATTTGTGTCACATCTCCACTTCCAGATATTAGTGGTGAATTGAACATGAATGTCATGGACTTTCTAGCCTGGACTGGCTTTCAACCACAATCTTCAGATCTCAACCTCCTGATCAGCTAGGATTACAGATGTGAGTCACTGATGCCTAGTTGGATTGATTTTTGATTCATTAAAATTAAAACGTTATCAAGCATTAACCTTAATCCTTAATTATTGAGATTAAGCCTTAGCATTAATTTTGATTGGATTTATTTAGCTTTGGTTCTTAAGTCCAGTAAGCTTATTATCTACTAAATTTGGAGTAAGTGAAATATGAATGGCTAATTATGCACCTTTGGAATTGGTGTGATATTAACTTTAGTTCCAAGTATAATAATGTCTTCTTCTTTATTTAGTAACATTGACATTCCTTTAAAAAAAAAAAAGCTAATCATTACCCAAACTAATGGCTGTTATTTAAGATAGTGGCTTTGGAGATCTAGCTAACTAAAGGCATTCTTATCACTCACAATTCTCTAAAAGAACTAAGGAAGTACAAGAGGATTATATCAGATACTACAATGGGTAACTATTTTCTGTTTTCTGTGATCCCAACATATGATGATGATATGATGATGACACAATTCAAAATATGAGCTTGCCATAGGTATGGACTTTAAAATTAAATTTCATATTAATGGCCTTATATTACAACTTTAGTATTTGGACAAAATGGGTATAAGTGAAGGTAACAAACATAAATTTTTGTTTGATCTTCCTAGTTTCATTATTTTACTCACCCTCTAAAAACTGCTTGTCAGTTTATAAGAGTGATAGAACACTGAAAGAAAATAAGTTACATAATTTAGAGGAAAATGGCATACAGATTTAGTTTTGTTTGGCTTTTAGAGCTATATATATAATGTATTTCTCCTAAAATTAGAGGAAAAAATAATGGGTTTTCTATTCACGAGGAAACTTAATTTGAGCTAAGCAGGCTAGAACTAAAGTCCCAAGGTCTCATCTATCATGTGGAATTTTGTTTCCTTTCAGAATTTAACTACATAAATGCTGGATTAACTTCATAAAGAGAAATAGCCTCAGCCTGGATAACAGCATGGGACAGAAAGTTTGGAGACATCTCTGTGCATCTCCATGACCTCTTTAGTAACTTGTCTTGTTATTGTAGGGGTACACTCTGGGAAGATTATAGATTTGATGGCAGAGGTCTTTCCCAAATCCCCACTGTAAGCATTATGCCACCTTCGGTCCTCAGCTCTACCAAGACCTAAGCTCCTCCCACCCCTGGAGTTCCCGCCATACAGCTGGTCCCTGTCCACCCAGACCCACCTGAACTCCTATCTACTTCACTTCCTACCCCAGACCCTGCTGCTGCCTAGATAGTAGAGGGGGCCATGTGCTCCCTCTCTGGGGGAAACATGGCTCCTCTAATAAACCTTGTAATAATCTTTCTCCTGTGCCTGCCTGCCTCTGCGTGGTCTCCTGGGATGGATGTGACTGATCCTTTCACCTACAATCTATCTAAAGCCTTAGCCCTCTCTTAAAGAAGTTGCTTCTTCTCCATGTACTTCTTAGATATTATCAGGTCTTGTGCTCTTTCTTAAATATTCCTAATTTGTCTTCCTTTCTCCTGACTTGTGCAACAAAATTTCACATTGTCATTTATCTGGTTAACAGAAAAGTATCTTTTGTATGTTGGTCACAAGGAAAAATAGTAATTGAAAAATAGATGGATAATATCAGATTATATGAAGTTAAATTTTTGAAAGTTAAAGCAGAGTAGACATCTCTATTAAAAGCTGCTCCATGGGCTGGGAAGGTGGCTCAGTGGTAGAGCGCTTGCCTTGCATGCCTGAGGCCCTGGGTTTGATTCCTTAGCACAACATAAGCAAAAAAAAAAAAAAGCCAGAAGTGGCGCTGTGGCTCAAGTGGTAGAGCGCTAGCCTTGAGCTGAAGAGCTGAGGGACAGTGCCCAGGCCCAGGCCCAGAGTTCAGGCCCCACGACCGGACCCAAAAATATATAAAAATATTAAAAATAAAAGCTGCTCCAGTTGATGGAAATTGCTTATTTTCTGGAAACAGTAGACTATTTGGGACTCCGGCATTTCCTAGTGAATCGCATTGTGTTTGGCATGACTGAGACCTTGGAACTTAGGGAACAATGTCAACTACAAAGCTTTACCTTTCATATATTTTGTTTAACATCAGCCTAAGAACAGAGTACACTTAAAATTCTAGTCACCTAAATCCATGGGGTGTTTGTAACTGTGGTGCATGATTTAAAAGGAATATTTGGGAAAATAATATTAACCAAATTTATTACAGTGATCCATGCTGAGATGCAAAGGAATTTGTAGTAACTTGGATCTGACTCTAAACTCTGATTCTATATTTCTATTGAATAAGAATTTGGTGGCTGTTAGTATTTTTTATTATTTCAGTCAGACATTATCTTACAAGTAAGTTTGCTGTAGGGAAAAAAATGGTGAAACCCACCCCTCTCCTAGCCATGCCCAGAGACAACCTTGTGTTCTACCATTCCCTGGGACCTCCTATGGCAACTCCTCCTTCTTGGGGGTAATTGGTGGTCTATTTTGATTAGGATTTCTCCATACAGGCAGAAAAACTTCTAGCAATTTCTAAGCATTGACAGCTAAGCAGTAGTGCCTATTGACCTTAGACTGACCTTTGCAAACCAGTTCCTGCACCAGGCTTCCTGCAGGTATCTGATACATACATTTAACGCCCTTAGGAAGGCATATTTGTGCATGCATAAATCCCTTCCAAAATTCCAGCCACAATCCCTGATTTCTCTAAAACCAACCATGATCAAGTCCCATAAAGCTGGAAATTCTAACCATGTGCTTGATCTCAAGTCATCTATCTCAAGCCCACTATTTCCCTTAACAAGGTCATTTCTCTCTCAGTTAACTTCTTGGCTTGCTACTTACTTTGGATGAGGGTGAGTGTGCGTGCATGTGTTCAGTCTGTTCTTTGCTTGAGAGACCAAGGTTGTTAATCCAGGATTAACAACCAATAAAAATAACACATCATGGAGTGAGTTGAAGATACTCTCATAAATATGGAGAGATGGATGGACACACACTGTGAAGACATGTAAAGATTCCTCCATTAACTTAACATTTTCCACGTCATCAGGGATCATGAATTGTAACTATCAACAGCCCTTTTATACCCTGCGATATAAAACATACCTGCCAATACAACACATTTGTGGCAATTAGCAACTGGAATGAAGAAATGACTTTCCTCCCAGTGAATTTTAGTTGTCATTTCTTTGTAGCTGTTTCCTGTGCAAGAATTCAAATTCAGAATCACAGCTTGAATTTCAGTTCAGCAGGTTATGTCTATATATTTTTTATTTCCCTGCCTGCTTTGACTTAGGGCTTCAGACTCTATGCTCAGCTTTCTCCCTGAATGTGCACCATGTTTTCATCCATACAGAAATGCTAATTGGGGATTTGTGGCGCTCCGTCAGCTCATCTGCTTCTGCCAGCTAGCAGTTCTGCTGTGCAGATTTGAGCCACCTAACCTGTATGCGCAACTCATGACTTTCTGTGAGTTTCCATCAGGATCGACTCACAACCCACCAGCACAGTGTGTACTATAATCGCAGAACACAGGGCCTTGGTCAAATGGCACAGTGTAATCACTCTACTTGGTCTTTCTGGCTAAAATGATTAAAGTAAAGGTAAGAATATCTTTCATCATAGTTAAAGATGAAAAGAATAATTCATATACATTAAGAACTATACCATGGTAGAGAATGGTGGAAGGGGTGACATTGATCAAGAGGCACTACTCATAATCTGACTTTATTTTATTAAAACTTTTTGGAAAACTACTTTAACTTAAATAAATAAATAAATAAATGAAATTATACCATAAGTAGACTAACATATTGGGTAATGATTGCTATTTAGGTAGCAGAATTATCTACCATTAACTATCAGTATTTATCCCTCTACCACTAACACTAATTGTCATGCAGACTATACATTTAATGTGTGTACTGTCATATCTAGATGTAATATATTTTAAGCTAAGAACTCTAAGATGTAGATAAATATTCAGTCAATGTTCTGGTAGGAAACAGGTAAGTGATAACAGTTAACAGATAAAGTTTGATTCATGTTGCCTGATAGTTTAATAATTAGGAAAACATTTTCTTAAGCTCGGGTTTCAATCCTGAAAATTTTGATCTCTCCGTTCTTTTTCTTAAGTATAATTTTAATTTTGATTGCTGGTACTGGGCTTGAATTCAGGGCATCAAACTCTTACTTGGCTTTTTCACTTAAGGCTGGTGTTCTACCACTTGAGCCATACCTCCACTTTCAGCTTTTTGCTTGGTTAATTGGAGATAAGAATCTCATGGACTTTCCTGCTTAGTTGGTTTCAAATCTGGTTTCCCAGATCTCAGCCTCCTGAGTAGCTAGGATTACAAGCTTGAGCCACCAACATTTGGCACTTTACATAAGTGATAAATAAGTGATTTTTTTTGTTGTTCTAATTTTAATGGTGGAAAGGTAAAGCACATATTTTTTTATAGAGGACACAAAGCCTGTATTAAAGGCTTTGCTGTTGTTGATTGGTTACAGTTGCTCTACTATAAGACAATCCATATTTTGTTTGTAAATATTTTGTGTTTGGTTACTGCAAATTACACATAAACAAATGTCTTTCAAATTAACTGAAGTTTTTAGGGGCTGGGAAGGTGGCTCAGTGATAGTGGTTGCCTTGCATGCATGAGGTCCTGGGTTCAATTCCTCAGCACCACATAAGCAAAAAGAAAAAATCCGGAAGTGGTGCTGTGGTTCAAGTGGTAGAGTGCTAGCCTTGAGCTGAAGAGCTGAGGGACAGCGCCCAGGCCCAGAGTTCAGGCCCCATGACCTGACCAAAAAAAAAAAAATTAACTGAAGTTTTTAAAGAAATGATAATTATAAGAAGTCTGAGTTGGTTTTGGCTGCTATGATGAAATGCCATATATTAGATAGTTTAGTAACAACAGAAATTTATTTCTCACAGGTCATTGAATAGAGGAAATCTGTGATGACACCACTTGCCGATTCAATGTCTGTTGAAAGATTGACTTTTGGGTCCTCCAGTCGGCACCTGCCAATATGTTTTGACCTGAGAAGGGAACAAGGGAATAAGTTTTTAATTGTGAAAATTCTGTACAAAGGGGTTACAGTTATGTGAGCAAGGTAATGAGTACATTTCTTATCTAGCATTTTTGCCTCTTTTGTTTTTTCCCTATCATCCTGTCCTTCCTACCTCCCCCTCCCCAAATTGTAAAGTTCGTTTTTCTACATAGTGTCTTGTACTCATTGTTGCAATGGGTCAATCTGTATCCCTGTTCAAACATTTTGTTTTTTCCCTTCCCCTCCCCAAATTATACCAACTTCAAATACAGTGAAAGCAGGGGTTATACCATGGGGGAGGGACATACAAAGCAACAAGAAAATCACATGGTACCTTATAAATATGTTAGAAACAATAGCAAGGAAGAAAAAACCACTTGTGTCCCTATCTTGGTGTTCACTTCACTTAACATCATCTTATCTGATCTTTCTGCTTATCCCAGACATATACTAGTTATTGCCAATAAGGGAAACCATGGGAACTATGTTTCTTTGGGCCTGGCTTACTTTACTTAATGTAATTTTCTCCAAGATCAATAGAAAGCCCATAGATTGGGAGAAGATCTTCACTAGCCATACAATGGACAAGGGTTTCATATCTAAAATATACTTGGAATTCAAAAAATTAAATCCCCCAACAACAAATCCTCAAAGAAACAACTGCCCAATAAATAAGTGGGCTAAAGACATAAAGAGAAACTTCTCTGAAGAGGAAATAAGGGGGTGGGGGTAGAGATGGGAAAGAATGGGAAGGGGAATCAAAGGAAGAGACAATATGCTTGATAAGAAATGTACTCATTACCTTGCCCATGTAATTGTAACCCCTCTGTATGGTATTTTCACAATAAAAAAAAAAAAGAATGACCAATAGACACATGAAGAAATGCTCAACCTCTCTAGCCATAAAAGAAATACAAATCAAAACAACGTTGAGATTCCACCTCACCCCAGTTAGAATAACTATAATCAAGAACTCTAATAACAACAGATGCTGGAGGGGATGTGGCTAGAAGGGAACCCTACTGCATTGTTGGTGGGAGTGTAAACTTGTTCAACCACTTTGGAAAGTAGTATGGAGGTTCCTCAAGACTCCACATAGAGCTCCCTTATGACCCAGGAATCCCATTTTGGCCATTTACCCAAATGATCACAGACAAGGCCATACTAAAGCTACCAGCACAACTATGTTTATTGCAGCATTATTTACCATAGCTAAGATATGGAACCAACCCAGATGCCCCTCAGTATATGAATGGATCAAGAAAATATGGTATATATACACAATGTAATTCTATGCCTCCATCAGAAAGAAATGGAAAGAACTCTGCTGTTTCTATCAGTAGGACCTGAACCCAAGTTTGAGGTTCCATCTTCATGTCCTGCTTAGCTGGGAAAGATCATATTTCCTAAAACCCTAATCCTTGGATAGCATGATGTTCAAATGAATGTTAGAAAGTTACAATCATCCCAGCCAGCACAGAACCCAATGATCTCTTCATAAATTATTTTTGTGAGTAGGGGAAAAAACATTGCTCAGATACAATGTGAAGTAACAAAGGACAATGTCAACTCACTTGAAAACAGTAAGTACAACCTTCATTTAAGCCATCTTCCACCGGATGCTTCCCTTGGCCTTCCTGGGAGCTGCGGGATTACTAAAAAGCAACCTCTCTTCAGAACAGGGCAGCTCATTCCTGCCACCTTCATAGCTTTCTGGCAGGGTCTCCATTTGCTGAATTCTGCTTTCTGGAGCAAGGCTGCCCCGCTTGTCTGGCATTTCCACTGCAGCTTAAATGCCTCTGCAAACAGGGCCTAGTTCCCTAGCCCTTGGATTTTGTTCAAGTCTAGTTCACCAGTCTGCAAACAAAGCAAGCCTCCCTTCTTAAGATGGAGCCAGGTGGAGTCCATTTTCCAAACATTCTCACTGATTTGGGATTCAATGAACAGCCATCCCACCCCAGCCCCCAGATAAATGCCTCTTGAGCCCTCAGCACCTCCTCTGAGCTCTCCTGGTCAGGAAGCCACTTTGCCTGCTGCCTCTGGTATCAGCCCCAATCATCAGAACCTGGCCAGCAGATGGGCAGCTGTTCTGTCTCTGAGAGAAAAACTCACGGAGTATTTTCCCTATTCAGTTCCTCTTATGGATTGTTGGTGGTTAATGTTTTTTTTCTGATCCATCATTGTAAATGCTCTGCAGCTGCTTTGTAAGTGTAGAACCACAGGCATAGACACAGGACAAAACATGTCAATATGAAGACAACTCAATGAATCCAAATCTCCAAAGTATTTGGAGAAAGAAATCAGCATCCCAGGAAACAAACTTACAATTTAGGTACTATACATCCATTTATACATTTCCTTTCACAATGGCTCCAATTAAAAGTCATTTTCTTCATTTTCCTTTTAAAATTAATGCAGCTTGATATTATTTAGTGATACTTACAGAATATCATTATCTTGAAATACAATAATTTAACATAATTCTGACACGAGTTGACTTGTCATAAGTATTTTCTGTACCAACAGTTTTAGCAAAATACAGCAGTGCTACAGTTTTTTATCATTTATAACATTTTTTATAATTAAGTTGGTCCAGATATTTATTTAATCAAAAGAACACATTGTTTGTATACTTTAAGTTATACCTAAAGAACTAGCTGGTAAAAACTAGTTGCTTCTTCTAGTTTACTTTGAGCCATGATTTTTGTGGGTAGTGAAATTTGTCAATTTTCAGCTAGGGCTTTATTTTATAAATGTAAAATTTTTGGAAAGCCTCTTCTGAAGAATGCAAAGAAATAGTGTGCAAGTTTGCACAAAAATGAAAACATTTGGATCTTTTCCACATCAAGGTAAACTTCAATCATTTTTTTCTACAATCTAAACCAGATGAGTCCAGTAGGACATATGAAAAATGATCTTGAATTTTGTGCCAAAGAGACAAGTATAAGTAAATTATTATGATTTAATACACAAAAATTTGATGTCTTATGTATTAGCTTAATATGAAAAACTTATTATAAAAATATATTTATATAATTTTAAAAATCACTAGAATATGCACAAAAATAAATGAAAAGGAAATAAATAATCTCTTTGGAGGTTTCTAGTCTGAAAGTCAAGGAAATGTGGACCAATGAAATTTTTTGTTTATCTTGCTGTTTTGAGACAAGATTTCACTATGTAACCTACACAGGCTTTGTGTTACTGCCTGTTATCTTACTGTCTGTTATCCTAAGTGCAAGGACTGTACACACGTGACATTACACCTGGCAAGACATTCTTTAAGCAGATATTCAAAGGATTTTCAGTGTGACAAATAGGAAGGCAGATTCATTGTGGTGAAGTTAATTCAGTGTTGACAGCTGTCCCCTGGGAAATATGAAATGTGTCCACTGGGCAGGCTTTAATTGGTCAAAAGCCACATGGAGCACGTGTGTGTATGTGTGTGTGTGTGTGTGTGTGTGAGAGAGAGAGAGAGAGAGAGAGAGAGAGAGAGAGAGAGAGAGAGAGAGAGGGAGAAAGAGAGAGAGTGTTATGGCGATTGAACTCAGGGTCTCATGCTCACTCTCACTTTGCTTTTCCATTTGATGCTGTTTCCCTAGCACATGAATCACACCTGACTTCTGGCTTTTGCTGGTTAATTGGGGATAAGAGTCTCACAGACTATGCTGCCCAGTCTGACTTAAATCTCAATCCTGACATCTCTTAGCCTCCAGATATTTTAGAGCAATCTACTTTCAGGTCCAATATGTTTCCCATAAACTGGGTCACCCCAATTTCCTAGCCCTTGATCACTTCAGTTGATTAACCAGTTGAGGTATAAAATTGTATTGAGGCTGAGTATCTTCTATAAATACAGGTCTGTAAAAATAATTCTCTTTTATAATATGCATTCTAATTCTCAATGGCTTTTGATGCTCACATTTTTATTAATAGAACTAGACAAGAACAAAAATGATAAAGCAGTAAGCGTCTGTTTACTTTCAGCAGTCCATTTTCAACTCAGGCCCTCCTTTTTCCTAAAGTGTTCTATCACTTGATCTAAACACTGGTGTCAAGCACAGTGAATGACAAGCACAGTGAACATCAATATAGTAATTTTATATCACAGTTGATTGATAGTTGCAAAAACATACCCACACTTTAACTGAATTCTTTTCATTGTTTTATTGCATTATTATATAAATATTTGCCTTCATTAGTTCTTATTTCACTTCAGATGAAAAATATTTCTCCTAGGTTAATAGAAAAACTGCTTTTTTTTTTTTACTTAATTTTTTGGGGGAATCATAGTTCTATTGTTGGAAACAAATTGTTATTTCCTAACAAAATTATCTTTACTCTCTTACCTTCCCCTTGACAAAAGCCACTAGCAGAAAAGTATTACCAGGGGAAATAAAAGCATTATATCATTTTCTGATTCTTTGCTCTGCTCTTAAATCATTGTTCCATTTCTTTGTCACATTGGATTAATAGTAAGAGAGTAGAGACATAGCACAATGTCTGCTTCTGGGATTTGTTTTTGAACAGCAGTGAGTTATTTTCTGTGTTTTGTTTAAATATGGTACATTTCTTCATCTCAGTTTTTTCCTAGCTTTTTAAAATCTAAATTGTCTATCTGTATTTCTATACAGTTTGTATGAGTGCCTCTGAGACAACTATTTTCCAAAGGAAGTTGATCTTTGTTCAGTATCTTGTAACTGCTGCACAGTACAAAAACTCTTTACCTAAGATTTTCAACTTAGCTTGAGTCCAATGAAGATCATGAAATCCATTGGATGTGAATGTCAAATCACATATTTCATTTATTTGCCAATTTTCACCAACCCTTTTCTTTCTGTTTCCATTTTTTTGGGGGGGAGGGTATTGTGTTTTTGGATTTTTTTTTTTGCCCCTACTCACTTTTGAACTTTAGAGACTTAAGTCTACTTGACTTTTCTTGTTCAACTGGCACTCCACCATTTAAATCAAGCCTCCAGTCTGAGAACTTTTTAATGTACTATTGTTATTGTATAGGTGATACACAGAAGAGTTACACATGCCAAGTAAAGAGTACATTTCTTTTTGGACAATGTCACTCCTTCCCTTACTCTCTCCCAAATTTTCCCTCCTGTCCCCAAGCACAAGTTGCATAGTCCATTTTTCACATAGTGTCTAGTGAGCACCATTTCTGCATTTGTCCACCCTTTGTTACACCTTGTCTATGCCTCACTTAAACTACCAAACTGAGTTTTTGCTGGTTCTTTTAGACAGGGGTTCTCATGGCCTGATCTACCTATAATCACCTTGAACTATAGTTCTCTAGGTTTAACCTCCTAAGTATGATTTCAGACTAGCTATGATTTCAGACATGGTCCATGGGTACCAAACTACATCAATCCTTTCTCTGAGTGTTTATGAAATCTGTGATACTAAAGGGCAGGTGTTTATTAACATGCTCCCTATACAATATTCTGCTTTATCATTATTGTTTCTGTAGAGTCATATTTGCACTCACTAGTTATGTTTTCCCCTTTTAAAGTTTTAAGATTTTTAAAAAATTTTCTACTAATTTCTGTCTGCTCATGCTTTGTGTGGCATCCTCACTAAACTGGGTTTCTCTGCTTAAGCCTTGTCCCTCACGTGCATACAGGATATACTGATGGGTAGGTATCAGCAGTCTGCCATTTCCTCATAAGTTCCATTCCAGGAATTTTTAAAAGAAGTTGTTGTTAGGTCAAAAGGTAGTTGTAATTGAGCAGAGTTTCTAAAACAATAGTTCTGAGTTGGGCTTGGCAGTGGCATGAGGATCCTAAAGTGAGTTTATGTAAGTAAATCACAGTGGTGACAATCACTGTTTACTTGGTTGACTATCAACTTTGACTTTCAAAGTTGAGTCTGTTTTGAAGTAAGCTACTAAGTTATATTCACTACTGCCAGTGGCCTTCATACTAGAGACAGAAAATATGCACAGTCTTATGATTGCATAAGATAATCTAAAGTTCTCTCTGTGGACATTTTGATGTCTATTCATTCTCCTTTGTGTTTTTTTTAATATGTTCAATAAGTACAGGGCTTTGTATCTAGGCTCTGCCAATGTCATTGTATTGTTCATAGCTTGGCAATATTATGTTGCATATACAAATCAAGTATGAATGCATGAAAGCGATGCCAGATACTAGGTATACACTGGATACTATACACATGAGATTATGAAAAAGATTGCTAGAAATATTTTGAGCCTTTCTTCAAGATGAATTCTTACCTTTAACGTTTCGGTTCAGTGTCATCCAGGTGAGAAGGAGACACTAGTCAGTGTTTGTGCATAATGAGGAAATAGTCATGTTATGTTGAAAATGGAGTATCCTCTAAATGACTTTTCTTAGTAATGCAAAGGTTTGAGCTAAAATTTGAAAATAATTAATGAGTATTACATAAGTGACAAATACACTGTCAAGAAAAGAACACCACACTCAATCTTTCTGCTGTATATTGAATCACAGTTTATTCAAAAAGTCAAAGAAACACACAGCAGTCATGAGGAGAGAAGTGGTGAGCAGCTACCAGGCTGGGCAAGTTATTTTAGGGTAGGTTAAAGGAGCTTTGTCCCTTATCCTAAAAGCTATGTGAAACTGTCACCAGAAGGAGGTGAGAATTAGTGAAGCTCCCCTTTAAATATAGGAATTCTTCACTTAGGGTTCTTGACTTCAATCATAGAGTAAGAATTTCTGAACATGCCACAATGGTAAGAAAACTTGGCAGAGCTTTATTAAGTAAACAAGCAAGGAAACAGACAAAAAAGCAGACAAACAGAAGGGCAGGGGCACACTCTAGCAGAGTGTGGGTGCTCTCATAGAGACATGGAGACACAAAGACACAGACACAGACAAGGAGACACCCAGAGAGACACCCAGCTCCTTGGGCTGTTGGGTATTTATAGAGTAAAGGTCTGATTTAAGTTAGGCAAAGCTAGGTGCTTTGTTTTTGCTTTAACTACACCTGCTGTTATTCTCTGAGTTTCCAGGTAAGAATGCATAGTGCCATAAAACAGATCCTTATCATTGAAATAATGAGACATCCTGCTATCTGCATTTTGGGGCATCCTGTCAGGCAGTTGTGAATTCTTGGGTGAGAAATGCATCCCTTTGAAAGAATGCATTCATTTGCCTCTCTTTGAAGCAAAGATAGCATTTCTAAGTTTTTAGATACCATATTTCTTAGTTACCTACACCAAGCCTCAGTTTCCATAAGTTATCCTTCTTCATTTCCCCCCAAATGACTTTTGTTTCCTTAATCTTAAGGGAAGTACATGAAGGAATATCTCCTGTATTTACTATTAGCTGACCATACCTTGTTTTTCCTAGTCTATCTGGCTTCAAAACCATTGATGTGTTCTGATTGCACAAAAGATTCTTTTGAGTTTTAGAAAACTCATTCTGTCTGCTTGGTGGAGAAAAGGATATGGATGGGGAAACTTAGAAGCTTCTAAAACAGTGGTAATGGTGACAACAGATGAGGAAAGGCATTGAAAATTAAAGAAGCTTCCAAATTTGAGAATATGGAAGGGGTAAGTTAGGTAAGATTTGAGGTTTGTATAAAGTGTATGTGAAAAGAGGAAGTCAAGATTTGAGAAAGAATGTGAATGTTATAATTTTCCTCTGAACATAAAGATACTGTTAGGATTTGAGTGAATATCTCAAGTTTAGTCTTACAATATGATATCTACAGATATTTTAGAATAATAAAAGCAGAAATAATCTTTTAAGTGTATATATGTGTTTGTGTGCATGCATCTATGTGTGCACATACATTTGGGGGTATGTGTGGTTTCCACTAAAGTCTAATCTGGGGATATGTATGCCAGGAATTGCTTTGTTAACTAAAACCACACATGTATAAGAAAAAATGTTATTGAGGACTTCCAAAATTAGTGGCCAGTGAAGTCTGAACTGACAGATGAGGAGAAAAGATTCTGTTGCAGGTAGAGATATGGAAGCAGAGTACTGTCTTGGAAGATGGTGATAGACGTACATGAATGAGAAAAAGAGAAAAAGGGGAATAGTTGCCAAAAAACCAAGAACACTGAGAAATATTTTAAAATGCCATTGTATTGGGAAATTTAAGAAACTGTAATTAGCTCACTTTTAGCAAATCAATTTTAAATAGAATCATCATTGAAAAACAAATATGAAGGATGAGGTAAATTAAATTAACATGGTAAATTATATATAATAAAGATACCAAAACCTAGAAAATGCACGTGAAGATAAAGTTATGAATCAGATGTGATATTTATCATCTCTCATTTCTGACTGTTTAATGTGAATTTTAAATTAATCTGGCTAGTGCTGTGATAAGTTTTCCATTTTTGAATAAAACAGCTCAAAATAAGGATGCAGATGAGATTTTTCTCTGAATTACTCTCATTCAGGGAGTTTTCCAAGTGTACACTAAGTAGATCAACTCTGGAATTTTCAGTTCTACATCTTGCATTACATTTTCCATTTTGTTTGGATTTTCCTTAGCAAATTTGAGCATATTTTTATTGTTTAATTTAGACAAGAGACATTAGTTCTGCATCTCTATTATACAGCATGGTAACATCATGGACTGGATCCCTAAGATTCTGCTAAAAGAATAGATATTATGTCTTTTCAACATATAAAATGTCAAGTGTGTGAGGTCATAGATGTTTATTTTATATAGTATATATTTATGTATAAAATAATATATATATTCATGTATATACATATATATTGATTTTATATACACATATATGTACATATATTAATGTAAATACATATCAGATCATATCCAGTTAGTATATATAACAAAATATATCATTCAGAAGCAAAATACAATAATTTTCTCTAGCTAATATTAGAGGCTGTTTTTTTCTCAATTTTTCCTTATGGATACGTCTTATATTGCCTATTTTTATATATGAATGGGGCATTGGGCATTGTGACCATTAAAATTTACATCATTTGCTTCATTATGATGAACTTTGAATTGTTGAGATGTTTGATGATCAATGTGGTCAGTTGCTGGCTTATTGGTTGGTTGGTTGGTTGGTATTGAATGGGAATGAAGTTTTAACTTAGGGCAGAGAACTTTCTAGGAGGGCACATATCACTTGAGCAAAACCTTCATTTTTTTCCACATTAGATATATTCCAGATAGAGTCTCTTGCCTTTTGGTTCTGGCCAGCCCAGGACAATAAATCATTCTCCCTTAATGCCTCCTGCATAGTGGGGATTGCAGACTAGAAGCATGGAGCCTGGTTTAGTCTTTAAAACAGGATCTAGGTAACTTTTTACCTTGGTTGGCCTAAAGAAATTACCCCTCTATCTCCACCTCCCAAGTATTAGAAATTACAAGCATTGGTTGTTGCATTGTCCCATAGCTGAGATGCTACAGTTTGAGCTACACTTCTAATTCCAGTTGGTTACAAATAAATGGAGATAAGGATCTCACAGACTTTCCTACTTGTGCTGGCTTTGAACAGTGATCCTCAGATCTCAGCCTCCTGAGTTGTTAGGATTATAGGATTGAACCACTGACATCCAGCAGGACTGCATGATTTTTGACATTGTAGGGTTTGTTTGTTGTTGTTGTTTGGCTTGGTTGTATTATTATTATGTATGTAAATCAATTTTCAGCCAAAGACTCCAGGGTCCCTCCTGGCCTGGCCCGATTCCCACTTCTTTGCTCAGTGTCTCACAACCTCAAGACTTCTTAGCATTGGAAAAGCAATGCCTTCCATGTAAAAGATATCTGTGTTTTGTCTTGAGTTTCTTGCTAGGCATGTGAGTGTGAAAATCCCCTTTAAGCAGTGGCCTGGTGGGAGACATGCAGCATACTCTGCTTTCCTCCCCCCTTGGGAAATCCATGCCACCCTTCCTGCTGTCTCACTCTCTGAAAGTCATATTCTTCTCCATCATGGCTGAAAGCACTTTCCTTCTATACCGTGTGAACTCTGGTGTTTTCATTCATTGCCCAAACCAAAGTCAAATTACAGATTTTTTTTTCTGGTCTTGGGGCTTGAACTCTGGGCCTGGGCACTGTCCTTCAGCTCTTCAGCTCAAGGCTAACACTCTACCAATTGAGGTATAGCACTACTTCCAGCTTTTTCTGCTCATGTGGTGCTGAGGAATAGAACCCAGGGCCCCACACATGTTAGGCAAGCACTCTACCACTGAGCCACCTTCCCAGCCCCTAAATTACAGATATTTTAAACAACAACAAAAAATCTACTTAGCTGTATTTGGAATTGATTGGACTAGAAGTCAGTTACCCTTTAGAATCCAGAAGACTGAAGTCTTGGGCCAATTGGATTTATTCCTAATGGATGTTGCAACAGATTCTGGTGAAACCATTTAAGAATCTCCAGGGCCTGGTGCTGGTGGCTCAAACCTGTGATCCTACCTACTGAGATCTGAGGGTCATGGTTCAAGGCCAGCCAAGATAGAAAAGTCCATGAGACACTACTCTTCAACTTCTACTTCTTCAAAAAGCAAAGGGGAGGTGTGGCTCAAGTGGTAGTACACCCAGACTTATGCAAAAGCCTGAGGCCTAGGCCCCAAGTTCAAGCTCCAATACTGGCACATTCATACTCAAAACAATAATCTTCAGAAATATTTAATCACATACTCTTATTTGATTTGCACTCATAATTTCCATGATCATTCTTTAGCAGTGACAGAATTTGAGCTCCTACAGAGGTGACTGCATACTGAGATCTTTAAGTTACCCCAAGACCTCAAACTAGCCTCATCTCATATCTGTAACTATCTGAAAGCAGCATCCTGATGTTCCTGGAATGTACACAGAACAAATTAAGCTCCAGCACATTAAAATAACCCAGATACATGTGGCCTGAGAAAACTTAAAACAATTTTTTTTCTGGTCATATGTGTAAACTTAAATGGGTAGATTTGTCACAAATTAAACAAATTTTCACACTTTCTAAAAAAAGTATTATTATAAGTAGAGGAATATGTTTAATAATTCCTAAAAAGCCCAAACAAGGAAGTTTAAGACATCTGGATTTCTCCAGGAAGCCTCTGACTATGTATTTTCCAATGCTTCCAGATGCAGCCTGAGCTGAGCAAGTAGGGGCTGACCAAAGTCCTGTCAGAGAGCTCCTGGAGTGCGTGAAGCTGTAATTGAGGCAGGATTTCCAGGAGAAAAGATTGAAGGGGGGAGGGGGGAACTGTTAAACTCATTGAAGACCTCTCTAATTTGGTCCAGTCTTCTAAGATACCTGTGGTCTCCAAAAGGTGAAAATCAAGACACCAAGTAACTTTCTGAAAATGTTTATGTTAGGTCTTCCTCCAGGGAGATAGGACTTTGTGAGAAAATGAAATTCTACAAGTAAGCCCAGGGTACCATCCATGAACACAAAGGGATGTTTTGTGCAGGTAGTGTTGCAGCAGGAGGTGTTTGACCTGAGAGTATGCTGCTTACAAGGGAAGACTTTTAATAAACTTGACAGTACAGCAAGGAAGGAAGTGCACACTTCACATCTAAACTCCTAAAGTCATCAGGAACAGTTTGGAAGAAGACTTGGAGAGGATCCAGGGGTGTGGCTCCTGGGATGGATTGGTTAAAACTTTCCAGCAAGGGTGCAGGGCATCCAAACCAAGACAAGAAAGTCTTCATCCAGCCTCTTCTCATTTCTGTCTTACATTCTTCCCTGCTTCCTTCTCAGTACAAAGAAGAATGGGTTAGAGGAAAAAAGGCTTGTTTTGGTATTTTATCTGCCAGTTTAGAAGGAAGGGAATAGGTTGGATGAAAAATCCTACTTCTACTGTAAATTTTTACCCCCTATCTTATTTGATAACCTCCACTCTTCAGGATTAATAGATATCATCCTATGGATTACTGATTCTAAATAATCTTTTTTTTTTAATTTTATTTTATTTTATTTGAGAACATACTGTACAGAGGGGTTACAATTACATGGGCAGGATAATGCATACATTTCTTACCAAGCATTGCAGCCTCCTCCTTTGTTTACCTTTCACCTCCCTTCCCAGCCTCCCCCCTCCCCCCCACCCAATCATACCCCCCCTCCCTCCCCCCCCACCGACATTGTAAAGCTGGTTTTGACATGACATTTTGTACTTCTCATTGTTGCAACAGGTCCACCTGAATCCTTAAACGACTTGTTTGTCCCCATCTCCTCCACATGTTATACTGACATCAAATATAGTGAAAGCAGGGGTTACACTGTGGGGGAGGGACATACAAAGCAACCAAGAAATAATCTTATAAATGCGTTAGAAACACATGCATGAAAGAAAAAAAAACATTAAAATACATATTTGAGGGTTCGTTTTCCTAACATCACATTCTCTGACTTTTTCCGCTTGACTCATACCTATACTAGATATTGCAAATAAGGGAAACCATGGGACCTATGTTTCTTTGGGCCTGGCTTACTTCACTTAATATAATTTTTTCCAAGCATTTCCATTTCCTAACAAATGGGGCAATGTCATTCTTTCTGATGGAGGCATAGAATTCCATTGTGTATATATACCACATTTTCTTGATCCATTCATCTATTGAGGGGCATCTGGATTGGTTCCATATCTTAGCTATGGTAAATAATGCTACAATAAACATAGTTGTGCTGGTAGCTTTAGTGTGGTCTTTTTTGTAAACATTAGGGTAAATGCCCAAAAGTGGGATTGCTGGGTCATAGGGGAGCTCTATGTGGAGTCTTTTGAGGAACCTCCATACTACTTTCCAAAGTGGTTGAACAAGTTTACATTCCCACCAACAATGAAGTAAGGTTCCTTTCTGTCCACATCCCCTCCAGCATCTGTTGTTGTTAGAGTTCTTGATTTTTGCTGTTCTAACTGGAGTGAGGTGATATCTCAATGTTGTTTTGATTTGCATTTCTTTTATGGCTAGGGATGTTGAACATTTCTTCATGTGTCTATTGGCCATCCTTCTTTCTTCTTCAGAGAAGCTTCTCTTTAAGTCTTTCGCCCACTTACTTATTGGGCAGTTGTTTCTTTGAGGATTTGTTGTTGAGTGGTTTAATTTTTTGAGTTCCAAGTATATTTTAGATATGAGGCCCTTGTCCGTTGTATGGCTAGTAAAGATCTTCTCCCAGTCCATGGGCTTTCTATTGATCTTGCTAGCTATGTCATTTGCCCAGCAGAAGCTCTGCAACCTTATACAATCCCATTTGTCCAACCTTTCTTTGATTTGTTGTATTTCCGGGTCTCTATTCAGAAAATTTCGGCCTGAGACAAGGAGACCCAGGGTTTCTCCTATTCCATCCTGTAATGTTTTCAGAGTGTCTGCTTTGAGTTCAAGGTCTTTGATCCATTTGGAGTTGATTCTGGTGCAGGGTGATATATAAGGATCTAGCTTAAGTTTTCTACATGTAGTTAACCAGTTTTGCCAGCACCATTTACTGAAGAGGCTGTCTGTCTTCCATTCTATTGTTTTAGCTCCCTTATCGAAGATTAGATGGCTATAGGTCTGTAGGTTCATTTCTGGGTTTTCAATTCTATTCCATTGGTCCTGAGGTCTGTTCTTATGCCAATACCAAGCTGTTTTGATTACTATGGCTCTATAGTAGAGTTTGAAATTTGGTATTGATATTCCTCCAGCAGTGTTCTTTCCGTTGAGGAGCGTTTTTGCTATTCGGGGTCTTTTATTGTTCCATATGAATTTTTGGATTGTCTCTTCTATTTCCTTGAAGAATGAGGGTGGAATTTTGATAGGTATTGCATTGAATTTGTAGATAGCCTTGAGAAGTATTGCCATTTTCACGATGTTAATCTTTCCAATCCAGGAGCATGGGAGGTTTTGCCATTTTTTAAGTTCTGTGTTGATTTCCTTTTTCAAGATTTTAAAGTTTTCATCATAGAGGTCCTTCACTTCTTTAGTTAAGTTAATTGCTAGGTATTTTATTTTTTGTGGGGCTATTACAAATGGAGTTGCTTTCCTAATTTCAGCCACACTTTTCTCATTGTTGGCATACAGAAAAGCCATTGATTTTTGGGGGTTAATTTTATAACCTGCTACTTTGCCAAAGTTTTGAATCAGCTTGAGTAATTTGGGAGTGGAGTCTATGGGATTCTTTAAATACAAGATCATGTCATCTGCAAAGAGGGAAAGTTTTATTTCTTCTTTCCCTATTTGGATCCCCTTTATGTCTGCATCTTGTCTTATTGCTGTAGCTAGGCATTCTAATACTAGATTGAAGAGAAGTGGAGAGAGTGGGCATCCTTGTCTTGTTCCTGAGTTAAGAAGAAATGGCTTTAATTTTTCACCATTGAGTATAATGCTGGCTGTAGGTTTGTCATATACAGCCTTTATTGTATTGAGGAATGCTCCATGGATTCCTAATTTTTCCAAAACCTTCATCATAAAGGGGTGTTGGATCTTGTCGAATGCTTTTTCTGCGTCTATTGAGATAACCATGTGGTTCTTATTCTTGCTCCTGTTGATGTGATGAATAATATTAATTGATTTGCGTATATTGAACCAGCTTTGCATCCCTGAAATGAATCTTGTTTGATCGTGGTGTATGATTTTTTGGATGAATTGTTGAAGTCGGTTGGCCAAAATTTTGTTGAGAAGTTTTGCATCAATGTTCATCAAAGAAATGGGTCTATAGTTCTCTTTCTTTGATGAGTCCCTGCCTGGTTTTGGGATGAGGGTTATGATGGCTTCATAGAATGTGTTCGGTAGTGAGCTTTCTCTTTCAATTTCATTGAAGAGTTGGAGGAGAATTGGTGTGAGCTCTGCTTTGAAGGCCTTGTAAAATTCCGCTGTAAAACCATCTGGTCCTGGACTTTTCTTAGCTGGGAGGTCTCTTATTGCTGTTTCTATTTCAATGCTTGATATGGGCCTGTTAAGATAGTTTAACTCATCTTGGTTTAGTTTTGGCATGTCAATATTTGCTAGGAAGAGGTCCATTTCTGTCAAGTTCTCAAACTTATTAGCATAAAGTTTTGAGAAGTATTCCCTTATAATGTTCTGAATCTTGGTTGTTTCCGTGGTGATGTTTCCATTCTCATCTCTGAGTTTATTAATTTGGGTGTGTTCTCTTCTTTTTCTCATAAGATTTGCTAAGGGTCTGTCAATTTTGTTAAGTTTTTCGAAGAACCAACTCTTTGTTTTGTTGATTCTTTCTATAGTTTTTTTGGAATCTAATTCATTTAATTCTGATTTAATTTTGATTATTTCTTTCCGTCTACTGGATTGGTGTTTATCTTGCTGCTCTTTTTCAAGGAGGTTTAGATGTGTCATTAAATTGTTAGTTTCAGATCTCTCCAATTTGTTGATGTAGGAGCTCAGAGCTATAAACTTGCCTCTGAGTACTGCCTTTGCTGTGTCCCAGAGGAGCTGGTATTTTGTGTGTTCATTTTTGTTGAATAGCATGAACATTTGAATTTCCTTTCTAATCTCTTCCATGACCCACTCATGATTCAGCAGTGTGTTGTTCAGCCTCCATGTGATACCGGACTTTCTTTGGTGGCTTTTGGTGTTGAGTTCTAATTTTATTCCCTTGTGGTCAGAGAGAATGCAAGGTATAACTTCAATGTTTCTGAATTTAGACAAGTTTGCTTTGTGGCCTAAAATGTGGTCTATTTTAGAAAACGTTCCATGTGCTGCTGAGAAAAACGTGTATTCTGATGCTGCTGGGTGAAATGTTCGGTAGATGTCTGTTAAGTCTAGTTGATCTATGCAGCTGTTTAGATCTGCGGTTTCTCTGTTGAGTTTTTGCCGAGTTGATCTATCTAGTGGGGAGAGTGGTGTGTTAAAATCCCCAACAATTAATGTCTTGGATCTATATGGGATTTGAGGGAAAGTAGTGTTTCTTTGATAAATTTGGGTGCTCCATTGTTTGGCGAATAGATATTTAGAATTGTAATATCCTCCTGAAGGAGAGATCCTTTAATTAGTATGTAGGGACCTTCTTTATCTCTTTTCACGAATTTTAATTTGAAGTCTATTTTATCTGATATTAGGATTGCAACTCCTGCCTGTTTATGCGGTCCGTTTGCTTGGTAGATTTTGTTCCAGCCTTTAACATTGAAAATGTGTTTGTTTTTACGGGCAAGATGTGACTCCTGCAGGCAGCAGATAGAAGGGTCTTGTTTTTTAATCCAACTAGAGAGTCTATGTCGCTTAATTGGAGAATTCAGTCCGTTAACATTAAGAGATAGGACTGAGAGGTATTTGGGAGTTCCTGCCATGTTATCTACCTTCTTGGGGGCTGCGAAAACTGGGTTCTTTCTATGGTTCTTGGATTCTCAGTTTGGGTGCAGTTTCTTGGCCTTTATTGCGGTCTTGTTGGTTTTCTATGTGTAGGACATCTTTAAGAATCTTTTGTAGGGCTGGTTTGGTGGAGATGTATTGTTTCAATTTTTCTTTGCTATAGAAGGTTTTTATTTGGCCTTCAGTTATGAAGGAGAGTTTAGCTGGGTACAGTATTCTTGGTTGATAGTTGTTTGTTTTTAGGGCATGGCATACATCATTCCAGGCTCTTCTTGCTTTGATTGTCTCTGCTGAGAAATCTGAGGTGATTCTAATTGGTTTCCCTTTATAAGTGATTACCCTTTTCTCTCTGACAGCTTTAAGGATCTTTTCCTTGTTCTGAGTTGATCCTGTGTGGATTATAATGTGGCGGTGGGATGTCCTATTCTGGTCTGGTCTATTTGGGGTTCTAAAGGCTTCTTGTATCTGGACAGGCCTATCTTTTTGCATGTTTGGGAAGTTCTCTGCTAGGATCCTGTTAAACAAATTTCCTAGACCATTAACTTCTGTTTCTAGGTGCTCCTCTACACCCATTATCCTTAGATTAGGCCTTCTGATGGTGTCTTCCAGGTGTTGGATAGATCTATCATATTTCTTGGACTTGTCTTGGATGGTTGTATGTTCTTTCTCTATAATATCTAGGCTGTCTTCAATCCCTGAGATTCGATCTTCTGCATGGTCTAACCTGCTGTCAAGACTCTCTACTTTGTTTTTTATCTCTTTTCCTTCTAGTTGGTCAGCTTTGATGGCTTCAAGTTCTTTGTTGAAGCTCTGTTTTAGGTCTTGTATGAATTTCTTTACTTCCTTAATTTGGTGTTCAGTGTTTGTCCTCAAATCACTTAGTTGATTGGTTATGGTTTCTTTGGGCTCCCATTCCTTCTGTTGGGTTCCATTCAGCATTCCCTTTGTGGTCTCCCTGACTTCCTTCAGCTCTTTGTTAATGGATTCCATGAATGCCTTTAGTGATCTTTGTGTGTTCTCTACCTGGTCTCTCAATTCCTGTATTACTCTTTGATTAGCTTCCTCCCGTTCGTGGGATTCCTGCAGATCTCTTTGAGTGTTCTCAGCCTGCTCACGCCATTCCTCCCTTTCTCTTTGAGTATTCTCAAGTTGTTCACGCAAATCCTGTATCAGTTTTTGAGTAGCTTCCTCACGCTTATGATATTCCTGTATAAACTTCTGGGATGCCTCCTCTTTCTCCCTATCACGCTCATACAGAGTCTTTTGTACGTTGTCAAACTTTTCATTTATCATGTTTGCCAGCAGTGTTTGTAGAGCTGTTTGGGAACTCTCCTCTGGATTATTCATTATCTCTTCTAACCCCTGATTATCAAGATTGGGAATTGAGATACCCGAATTTGCCATTTTTCTTGTGTTTTTCCGGCTTACTCTGCCCATTTGAGATGAAGATAGCACCAGTTTTGTGCTAGAACACTATCTTAAGGCAACCATCAACCAAAGTTTGCATTTGTACAGTCAATAGTCTACAGATACAATCTAGTTCAACAGATACATCTATTTGACATCAAACAACTATATGTTAAAGGGCTTCGAACCGCAGAGAAGAATTTGGAAAACCAGAAATTATTAGGGTTAGGGAGAGATGTGGGTAAAAAATAGGAATAGATTGGTGTGGGGAGGCACAGGGAGAGTTAACTATGTCCTAATCACAATGCAGGAAATAGGTTGGGTATGATGCAAGTAGAGAGAGAGAGAAAAAGAAGAAAGGGAAAGGGGAATGAAAAGAGACCAGAAAAAAAAAGAAACGTAAAAATTAATGTTATTTTAGAGATTAAAGGACCATCTATTTATAGAGGAATATGAATATGTTGAGAGAAAGGGAGGGACATAGAGGAGATGTGAAAAACTTTAAAAAAATGCTTAAAATATTATATAGGTATAAAGAGGTAGTACTGCTATTAATGAATTTAAGTCTCAGAGGTTTTGAATTGAGTAATAAGTTTGTGGATTAAGTGTGTACACAATGGGGGATAGGGTCTACTGGTTAACTACGGGTTTATCTGAGGATGTGCAGGACAAGAGTTAAGTCATATAAAGAAGAACAAAGAGGAAAAGATGGAAAGGATAGGAGAGTGAGAAGAAAAGATCAGAAATTCAGTAGAGCTAGACAAAAAACAAAAAGATAATTAAGAATGAAAGAAAAAGAGAAAGAAGACAAGAAAAGAAAGGAAAACACACATTCACGTATTCCTAAAATAAAAATTATAAGAGGAGAAAGAAAAAAAAAAAGTTAATGGAAAACAATTATTTTTTCAGAAGAGGCAAAAATTAAAGATTAATAAAAGTTTTAGAAAAGCAAAGAAATTTTTTTTATATATATAAGGTAACATAAGACGAAAAAAAAAACAAAACAAAAAAAGAAAAAAAAGAAGAAGAAAAAAAAAAAAGTTCTTTGATTTTTTTTTTTTGGGGGGGAGGGGTGGGAAGAGTCCTGTATCTCCCTTTTGTCTGTAACCAGAGTGTGGTTGGAGTCTCTGGTCAGCTTGAGGTCCTGTGGCTTGATTGGTTTCTTAAGTCAGTTTGTTGGAACAGGCAGAAAAATGCTCTGCTTTACCCAAGATTTTGAGATCCCCCTCCCAGGTTAGTTTACTGGGAGGGTGATCTACTTTGAGAATCACAAAAGAGGGGGGATGCAGTGATGAGGCTAGGTTCTGGGTAGAGTTGAGGCCTTTCTACAAACAGTAGCTTTTCCCTGGGGCTATTTTGTGAAAAAAAACTCACAGCACCCAGCCTGGAGCCATTCTCAGGGTTTCTGTTTTTCAATTGATTGTGGTGGCTGCTAGAGGGAGGGGCAGCCTCTGGCTCTGGTTACCCGGTGAGGAGAGCCACTCCAATGGCTGGCGCCTGAGCTGGGTGACTTTTCCCTGGATGGAACTGAGTCTGTGAGGTCACTTCGCCGTTAAGTTCTTGTGACCTGCTAAATGACTCGTTTTATTCCAAGGCCTGAGCTGGAGCTAGCCGCTCCTCCAAGCTTTGTCGGTATCCAAGATGGAGATCACCGGTGCTGGGGGGGAGGGGTGGCCTTCCCTCCTCTGCTCCCAGAGAAGGAGTGAGGAAGTGGGGCTTCTACTCACGCCAAGTCTTGGATCCTGGGTCGTCTCTGGTCTGCAAAGTGCAGGATGAAGTTGTCTGCTCCTTGTCGGTTCTTGCTGGTGTTGAGTAGAATCCGCTCGCCCGCTGCGTCTGGCTCCTTCGTCCCGGACTCTCTGAATGAGCGCTCAGGTATGGCCGCGGCTGCGGTCGCCGCTGCGACCCTGAGCAGGCGCTCAGATGTGTCTGCTTGGCTTCCCCTCTCTTGACTAACTCTCTGTCCTGTGATGGCACACTTGGTGTGATTCTCTGGCTTGGGACTGTTCACTGGAACTCTGAAACTGTTTTCTATGCAAGAGCTTGTTCAGATTCCAGCTTCTCCTCCGCCATCTTCCCGGAACCGCTTCCTCTAAATATTCTTATGCAATATTATTATTAAGTTTGAGTTTTACTCGATTGCTTTGATTTCTATTGCACTGATTTTTTTCTGAGTACAATATGTCACAAAAATATCTCGATGTATGCAAGTTTTTAGTTTCATGTTTACGTTAAAATTATGCTTCAATTTAAATCAACGTCAATGGAAACTAGGATTTAATATCATCAAGTTGTCAATTCCTCTCAGATTGATCAATAGATTCAAGGTAATTCCAATCAAAATCCCAGGATGTTATTTTGTGGCTATTGATAAACATGATACTGTTTCTGAGGGCGAACAAAAGCTACATCTCCGTGAAGCTGCTGGGCTTAAAGACTCACCCTCAGGCTGTTACAATGAAAGCTGTAGTACAATGGGGGAAAGTAAACATGTACCCTGACATGGCACAAAAGAATGCCCCAGAGTAGGCTCACATAAACACAATCACCTCATCTTTTGCAAAGCAGAGAAGACCAGGCCATTGATAAAATGCATGCCTTTTGTCAGAAGGTTACTGGAACATCTGAAAATCTACCTAAGAACCATGAAATTAGACACCAGTGTTGCACCCCCCACAAAAACTAACTCAAAATAGATCATATGCCTAAATACCAAACATAAAAGCTATAAAACTATGAGATGCAAATGTAAGGGAAATTTGATATGTGCTTGGGTTAGGGCATGCCTTTTCAGATACTATGCCAAAGGCATAAATCATTAAATATGCATTGTGTACACACATGAACATGTTGAATTGCAACCCCTTTATACAGTAGTTTGAAGCTCATAAACAATAAAAATGAACAGAAAATAAATAATTGGTAGATAGTAATTCATTAAAATTAAAAGTTTCTGCTTTGTGAAAGATATCAAAGTGGGCATTGGTGCTATTGCCTGCTTTTGAGGAAGCCAAGCTCTAAAGATCATGGGTCAAAGTCAGAAAGAGCATTAGAGTATGGGAAACTCTTATCTCCAGTTACTCAGCAGAAAGCCAGAAGTAAGGGTTTGGCTCAAGTGGTAGAGTGTCTGTCTTGAGCAGAAAAAGACAAGTGAAATGCAAGTACCTGAGTTCAAGCCCCAATACTGACACACAAAAAAAAGATGATCCATATGCCAGAGGAAATATATGCAAAAACATCTGATAAAGAAAAATGTAGAAAAATATCTAAATCTGACAATAGGAAAACAATTTGAGCAAAAGATTAGAACAGACACCTCATCAAAGAGGTCAGTGGTAGAAATACAAAATAGTGCAGTCTTATAGCTCAGGAGTTTCTTAAAAAAGCTAAACAAAACTTTGCCATGTGAGCCAGCAATGGATGTATTCCTTGGTATTTTACCCAAGGGAGTTAAAAACTTATATTCACATAAACAAATCAACTAAATGAGCATATTTATGACACCTTTCTTTATAATTGCCCAAACTTGGAACCAACCAAGATATCCTTTAACATGTGAGTAAATAAACTGTGATACATGCAAGCCAGAAACTATTATTCAGTGAAATTTAAAGACAAGGAAAGATATAGAAGAATTGACGTAAGTATTACTGAGTGAAGAAAACCAGTCGAAAATGTCAGTTTCCTATATCATCCCATTGTAATACTGAGGAATACAATATAGATAGTAAAGTTATCAGGGATCCATAGAAATGAAGGACCGGGCAGGACACTGATTTGGGTACAGCAAAACCTGGTGATCCTAAAAGGACAAATACCAACCACTCTGCTTAACCAAAGTCTCCATCACTATAGGAGTGAACCTCAAGTAAACTGAGGCCTGGGGTTGAGGTTGTACAGATGCAGTATAACAAGTGTGATATGCTGGGCAATTTCTTGATGGTGGAAGAGGTGATTTCTCCCTTAATGACAGTAGATAGGAAAATGCAGTGTGTCCTGCTCAATTCCTACGAGTTCCTTAAAAATAGATTTGAAATTTATTTTTAATAACAGCTTAAAATCAATTTGTTCTATTTTATTATTTTATTCTGTCAATACTGGGCCTTGAACTCAGGGGCCTCAAACTTTTGTTTAGTTAAGTTAGTTTTCTCTTTCTTTCTTCCTTTCTTTCTTTCTTTCTTTCTTTCCTTCTTTTTGCTCAGGGTTGAGCCCCATTTCTACTTTTAGCTCTTTCTTACTTAATTGGAGATAGGAGTCTCATGGACTTTCCTTCCTAGACTGGTTTTCAACCATGATCTTCAGATCTCAACCTCCTGAGTAGCTGGGGTTATAGACATAAGCCACCATTACTTGGCTAAAATTTATTTTGATTAACATTATTCAGTGTAATAATTAAAATTTTAAGAGCTCAAATAGTGAACCCATCAACAAATAACTTACTTAATGTAACCTTTTCCAAATGAGTGTTACTACTGAAATCATTTTTATATAAAATTATTTTTATACACTGAGAGTAGGATCTCATATTTCTTTGTGTGAAATACTGTTTGAATATAATAATGGTAAAGAAATTTTCAAATGAATTTGTATGTGTCATTCTCTCATTTTTTCTCTCTCTCTCTTTCTGAATAACTTACTTTTCTCATCTTTTAAAATGGAAGATTTTTTAGTGCTTTAGAGTTTTCTTATTTGGTTCCAGTCTTAGGGCTTGAACTCAGGGCCTGGGTGCTGTCCCTGAGGTTTTTTGCTCAAGGTTAGTACTCTACCACTTGAGCCACAGGTCCAATTCCAGCTTTTTGGTAGTTAAAGAATCCCAAGGGCTTTTCTGCCAGGGCTAGGCTTGTACATGATTTTCAGATCTCAGCTTCCTGTGTAGGAATACAGATGTGAGCCACTGAAATCTGGCTGGATTTTAGTTTTTTTTTAAACAGCATAAAAGTAAAAATGACAAGCAAAAAGTACCAATAATAAATCAAAGGTAGAATGTGCTCCTATTTCCTGACTCCTAGTGTCAAGCCAATTGCTCTGCCAAAGAAAGCATTCAAGAATAAACACTTCGCCATGGGGGCGAGGTTTGTGCTCTCTTTCCCTCCACCTTCCCTGTACTGTCATGAGAGTTCGGAGGAGATTTCTCCTCAGTGTTTGTGGGAATCCTCCACTGCTTCTCTGGTGGATTTGCCTGATTTTATACTTGATTTTTACATCCATGTTGACATATGTAAAATGTGATCATCTGACACTCACTTGCAATCTGTTTGAAGGCCTGGCACTTGGATGCTCATTTTATTTGGTCGTTGTTTCCTGTTCTCCCGCCCCAGCCCCCGGATGAAAATTTCACCAATGACCCCGTCACTACATTGGATTTTACGCCCTGTTTGCTTCTTTCCTGTTGTTAGAGAATCATTAGTCTTGGAGCAGGCATCTCCCCCTGGACTTGCAATATCTCCTGGGTCTGAGTCTAAGCCTGCCAGACGCTCTCTTCAAGATCTTTCCAGTTGGATTCCTGATTTTGGCTTCCATGGGTCTGCCTCTGCTGGCTCCATGACAGTTTCCAGTGTTTAGCAGACAAGAGGGAGGCCTCCATTTCCGGTCGCAGTAGTTAGCGACTCAAATGTAACCTTCCTTTATAGTCACAGTACTTATCTTTAAAGCAGCACTGTGCTATTTGAAAAAATGTCTCCATCTTCCTTCCACATATACTTGCAATGATAACTTAAAAAATAATGTCCTTGTCCCACTTCCTTGCTTTATTTATTTCTTGTCTGTAAAGCATGTATAATCATACTATCTGCCTAATTCCATGCCTTGGACACTACATATGAGTTGAGAACATTTTAGCTGTCCTCTCTGTGTAACTCACCAAACAAGAGGACTATTCCACAGTAGCTCTCAACACATATGCAATCTACAGAAGACTAGATACACAATGTGACTGAACCTTTGATGGACAAATTAGAAGCGGTGGCTCATGCCTGTAATTCTAGCTACTCAGGAGGCTGAGATGTGAGTATCCAGGTTCAAAGCCAGCCCAGGAGGGAAGGCTGTAAGACTCTTATCTCTAACCAGCAAAATGTCAGAAGTGCTGCTGTGGTTCAAGGGCTAAGCATTAGCTCTGAACAAAAAATGTTCAGGGATAGTGTACAGGCCTTCAGTTAAAGCTCCAGGACTAGCACAAGAAAAAGAAGGAGGAAGAGGAGCAGCAGGAGAAGGAGGAGGACGGGGAGAAGGAGGAAGAGGAGGAGAAGGAAAAGGAAGGAAGGAAAGAAGGAAGGGAAGGAGGGAAGGAGGGAAAGAAAAGGAAAGAAAATAAAGAAAGAAAGAAAGAAGAAAAGAAAGAAAGAAAGGAAGGAAGGAAGAAAGAAAAGGAGGGAAGGAGGGAAAGAAAAGAAAGAACAGCACCAAGAATTCCAATTGTGGAAAAAGGCACAGAATTTTTGCACAGTAAGTTTGGCTTATGTTAATATTGACCAAAAATGTAGAAGGTTTTGAATAAAAGTATTGAATAAAATTTTTCTCTTTTCCTGATATATTTCCTGAAAAGAAAGTGATTACTTTGTGATTCGGAATTCCAAATCCATTTTATAAAAAACAGCCATTTCCCTTCCATTAAAAAAAAAAATCTGCCTCTCATTTGTTACAGAAAAAAATAAGTAACTAGAAATTGTCCTCAATGCACTATTGAAGTTCGGAGACTCTCACTTGAGAGAAGCAGCCAGCCCTCTCCAATGTGCACAGGATTATAGCTTCATAGAAAAGGCAGCTACAAAATCACACAGTGCTCTGCTACCTTTAAGTTACTCTGCCAAATCATAGAATAGGTTGCTCAAGCCAAAGACTATCTAACAGGAAGTATGACTTTAGGAAATTGTCTTCCGGTAAGTTATAGGGCAAAATAAAACTAAGGCATTTCAATTCTACTTGAATTTCTTTTCCAATGGAACAAAATGAAACCACTATATTTAGTATTTTATCTAATGGTATGTATGTTAGTGTGTATACACACACACACACACACACACACACACACACACACACATTTATACATATATATATATATATATCTTGCTTGGGAGGTCACAAATGTCTCACTTATTTTGTATGTAAATATACATGTAACTTTTTTCTTTTTTGTCAGTCGTGGGGACTGAACTCTGGGCCTGAGCTCTGTGTCCCTCAGCTTTTCAGCTCAAGGCTAGCACCCTACCACTTGAGCTGCAACACCACTTCCAGCTTTTTTCTGCTTATGTAGTGCTGAGGAATTGAATCCAGGGCTTTATGCATGGGAGGCAAGCACTCTAACACTAAGCCAACTTCCCAGCTCCACATATAACTTTAAAAATGTATCATTTATTCTTTTTGTGTGGTTTGTTGTGTGTATGGTGTGTGTGTGTGTGTGTGTGTGTGTGTGTGTGTGTGTGTGTGTGTGTGTGTGTGTGTGTGAGTCCTGGGGCTTGAACTCAGGGCTATTCACTCTCATTAGCTCCACTCTGGCTTTGTGTTGGTTAGTTAGAGATGAAGCTTATGGACTTGTCTGCTTGGACTGGCCTTAAGCCTCAGCCTGCTGAGTAGCTAGGATTATAGGCAGGAGCCACTGGAGCCTGGCTCTGAAGCTATACCATATTTGAAGTACCATACTCGATACCATATTTGAAGTAGAATTATTAAATAAAACAAAATAATATAAAATTCCAGAAGGACTTTAGCAATTCATTTGCCAGTACTGGTGCTTGAACTCAAGGCCTCTCATTCTCATTTGGCTTTTTCACTTAAGGCTGGCACCCTACCACTGGAGCCACAGCTCTGCTTCTGGCTTCATTATAGTTAATTAATAATAAGAGTCTCATGGACTTTTCTGCCTGAGCTGGCCTGAAACCTCAATCTTTCGATGTCAGCCTCCTGAGTCGCTATGATTCCAGGCTTGAGCCACAGCCCCAGCTCTAAAAATCTCAAAATCTAAGGGAGAAAAAAAAAAACTCTTGATATAAAGACAGAGTTGGATTGACTCAATTTTTTTCTTTTTCCTTATTTATAATTACTTGCTTTGAAGTAAACATTGTGTGAATGATTGTAGATGCTATAGAGGAAGCTGAATTTCAAATTCACTTCCTAACTTTTCCCATGGCTCAACCGCAGGAGCTCACAGTACCCTGTTAGCTAAATTTTCTGAAGTAATCCTCTGGCACTTTTTTGTTCATGCTACAATCATTTGCTCTCTCTCTCTCTCTCTCTCTCTCTCTCTCTCTCTCTCTCTCTCTCTCTCTCTCTCTCTCTCTCTCTCTTTCTCTCTCTCTCTCTTTCTTCTTTTTGTGCCAGTCCTGGGGCTTTAACTCAGGGCCCTTGAACTGTTCCTTTTTTTTTTTTTTGCTAAAGGCTGACACTCTACCTCTTGAGCCACAACCCCACACAACCCCACAGCCCCACTTTTGGCTTTTTGTGGTTAACTGGAGTTAAGAGTCTCATGGGCTTTCCTGCACAGGCTGGCTTTGCACCACGATCCTCACATCTCAGCCTACTGAGTAGCTAGGTTTACAGGCATCCAATGCTCCCCTTTATACCAGACTTGTTTTTGAAAGCAATGGATTTCTCACCTGAGCATCTCAACACACTTCCAGTTGGCCTCAAAGCTGTAGAATGAGTTATACCCTGGGGCTCTGACAGGAAGGACCTCAGTGCAAGTCCAAATTTCTGTCATAAGCGTGTGGGTGTGAATTGCTCCTGTCCCTCCTTCTTTGGGAACCTCCCTAGTCACACTTCCTTCCTACCTTCTAGTGTTAACCCCTCATATTTGTATGCCTTTACCTTCCTTTAATGTGAAAACATTTATTAAGTAAACAAGTGAGTGAAATTATGGATGGTTCTGTCCTTCCAGCAAGCTCTAAATCTATAAATCTGATATGATGGAGAATTAGAGATGAATTATAGTATTTGACTTGAACTGTATAATGAATAAATTTAATGATATGATGGGGAATTAGAAATGAACTGTAGTATTAGACTTAAAATGATGAAAGGACTTAAAATATGAATGCAACTAAGCTTCTGTGGATAAGACTTTCTTGGTTCCTAACTAGCTATTTTAGCTCTTGTAACCCTACTACTGCTCTTTCCTGAACCCATTGTTCCCCAATTAAGCTGAACCATTAACATCCTTTGTTCTGTTCGTTGAGCTTCCCGGGGAATTCTAATGCAGTCCCAGCTCCTGCAGGGAGCAAATGGTACCGTTGGGTGGAAAGTTTATACTTAAAACTGGTTTGGTTGTCGTTTGGGAGCCAGTGGCTCCAGCCTGTAATCCTGGTTCAAAGCCAGCCCGGGCAGGAAAGTCTGTGAAACTCTTATCTCCAATAAACAACCAGAAAACCAGAAGTGGTGCTGTGGCTCAAGTGGTAGAGGGCTCGCCTTCAGCAGAAGAGCCTCTGAGGGACAGCGCCCAGGCCCAGAGTTCAAGCCCCACGACTGACCAAAAAAACCAAAACAAAAAACAAAAAAAACCTGGTGCAGTCATTGGTTGGAATCTGAAAAACAGATGACGTAGGAGGTATGGTCCTAGCTCCCCTTCTTCCACCCCTTCCCCAGCCCCTGCCAAGTAGTGATGTTTAAAAGGCCAAGGTGGGCTGGCGCCAGGCAGTCTCCTGAGCTCCTGACCTCGGGTAGAGTCCTGGCACGTCGTGCTCCAGCACTCAATAAAATCTAAGTTTTAATTGCGGATTGTGTGATCTAGCTGCTGCCTTTTCTCCAATACAAATCTAAATAGCTAACAAATAACTATAATCCAAATATTCTTCAGACAAGCCAGACTCAATATGGTTCTTCTTCAAATTGTGGTCACTGTAGTGACATTGTTACTGTTAGGTTTTTAAAAAGAGGTAGCCGAGTAAGAACCACACCATGCCGGCTGGCACCAGGCCATCTTGGTCCTCCACCAGTGGGGAAAGGCCTGAGCTGGGAAAGAGAGAGAGTTGGGAAAGAGAGAGAAAAGAGCCAGAAAAGAGGCTTCTGGGCCTGGGCTAGGCCTTATCTAGGGTATGGGCAGAGAAAGGTGTGGCCACATCAAATTCAGATGTGACCTCAGCGGATGCAGATGTGATCTCTTCCAGAGAACTGCGTGCCCTATTTCATGATTATTAAAAGGCTGGAATGTAAGGTCCACTCCTGGATGGCAAGCAGACTCCACCCTTCTTGCTGCAAAGTCTCCACCCAGTACCTGCGTTACCTAGGCAACTGGCACACCTGGAAGAGGTCACATCTGCATCCGATGAGGTCACATCGGAATTTGATGTGGCCACACCTTTCTCCGCCCATACCCTAGATAAGGCCTAGCCCAGGCCCAGACCCCCTCTTTCCTAGCTCTTTTCTCTCTCTTTTCCAGCTCTCCCAGCTCTCTTTCCCAGGCTTTTTCCCACGGAGTGGAGAACCAAGATGTCCTGGTGCCAGCCGGAACGATGAATAAACCTACGCCTTACCTGAATACCACATATGTGATGTGATTCTTACTCGGCTACCTCTTTTTTAAAACCTATCAGTTACCAGTGAAGTAAGACCCAGGGCAAGGATGGGAATAAGAGAATAAACAATAAAGCACTAATGAACATATTTGGGATCAATAGAGTGTAATTTATCTAAGTAAATATTAGATGTCTGGAAACAATCTCAATCAGTTTCAGCAGGACTAGTGATTTGTTGGGTTTGGTATACTAGGATGGCTCCTCTGTAAAGAATCTGACTTCAGCGTTTCTGAGGTCAGCACAGGAAATATCCTACACTTTGGAAACACCGGTATTTTATAATTTAATAAAAGAGATTGAAGAATGATATTAACCAAGATTTAGCTACTACTTCAGTAATTCTTAGAGGAACTATAGAAATTACCTGACCTCTCTATACCACCTTTTTCTTTTCCATAAACACATGCATTGCCAATGGCACCCTTGTTTCATTTATTTTGACACACATCTTCTGTGACAAGTGATAACATGTAACCACTTCTGCAAAATTCAATACTGCCAAACACTATCCAGTGTGCTCTACATCCATTCTTAGACCTGCAAAGAAAGTCCAATTCTCTCTTTTTTTGTTAGTAAAGAAATGTTTACTTAAACTTTAAAAGTTCCTCTCACTTATCATTTTGTTTCAACTAGTAAAGTCAGGGTTTAAATTTAATATTTAAAATACAAAGAACGGTAGAAGCTGTTTTTATAGAACTATTCCATATAAATGCCTGAAGAATGATAGATTAGTGCATTATTTTAGTGGTACTGATGATTATATCGGCAGTTTTTTGGTATCCTTTAAAATATACTTCATTCTGAAATAATTGGGTTTCACAGATTGTTATAAGCAATATAACAGCATAATAAATACAACATTCACCCACTTTGTCTCAATGTCAACATTTTCTTGCATAACCAGACAAAATATCACAACCCTAACAGACATGGATATAATCCAGTGCTTTTACTTAAGACTTTCTAATGTATATGCACTCATTTGTGGGTTGATTACTTTGTGCTTGGTTATCTAAAGATATTCCTATTTGTAAATTTGTAGGACTCCCAGGATAGAGAAGATTCAGGAAAGTCCCATCCCCACAATGACTCCATTTCTATTTACCACCCCTTGTCCCCAGCAACCACTAATCTCTTTCCTATTTCTAGAATTTTCTCAATTTGAAAATGGTACAATAATAGAATCACACATTTTCTTAAGATTGTCTTTGGGGGTTTGAGTTTTTTCCATCTAGCATCATTTCCTGGAGATCCTATTCTTTGCCTTTTCTTTTTCTTTCTTTCTTTTTTCTTTTTGCTGGGTACCAGTCCCTGTTTGGGACAGATCACAGTTTGTTTATCCATGTACCTATTAGATAGTTTTTGGAGTCTTTCCACTTGGAATATGAATATATGAACATTAATATCCAGGTTTTTGTGAAAACATGTTTTCAATTTTTTAGAAAATGTTAAGAATGAGATTTCTTGTTACAGAGTAATCTGATGTTCAATTTTTTTCTTCTCTTTCTTTCTTCTTTTTTTTTTTTTCAACAGAACAGTTTTCAAGAATGTCTGCAAGTAGTTTACATTCCATTAACAATGTGAGAGCAATCTATGTTCTTTACCAGGTCAGCAGCCTTTGGTGTTGTCAATACTTGTATTTTGGACTTTGTCTTAGGTATGGAGAGTTAGGTCCCTGTGGTGCTAATTTGCATTGGTAAAATGGCTTTACTTGATATGAGGCTAGAGAGCAATGCATAGAACTAATGCTTAGAAGTGGTTGACAAACACAGGAAGATGGATTCAATTCTTGTTTATATTTACCCCTAATATTCTGGTTGAAATTTACCAACTTTCCTTTAATTAAAATCTTACTTTTTTTTTGGGGGGGGGGTCCGGTAGTGGGGCCTGAACTCTGGGCCTGGGCACTGTCCCTCAGCTCTTCAGCTCAAAGCTAGCACTGTACCACTCGAGCCACAGCACCACTTCTGGCTTTTTTCTTTTTGCTTATGTGGTGCTGAGGAATCAAACCCAGGGCCTCATGCTTGCCTTGCAAGCGCTCTACCACTGAACCACCTTCCCAGTCCCAAAATCTTACTTTTTTATAAGCTACTTTTTTAATAAATATTTTTAAATAAACTACACATATGTATGCGAGGCTGGAAGTAAAGGTGAAAGATGGACAGGACTGGAAGTTATGTAGAATACTCAAGAGCTCAAGATTAATATTTTGTGAAATCTGTTCCTTGGTCATTGTAATGGATTTCTTCAAATCTAAATGCAATGAGTAATTTCTTAGGGGAAGCCATAAAACTTGTTAGCACTGAGGTTTTAGTATGCAAAGAGAAATGCATGGCTGAGGCTTATCTGTGAGACAAGATGTTCTCTGATATCTCTTCCTACTGCTATTGTTGGCTTCCTAGGTATCAGGTGAGCAGAAATGGTCCAAGTCCTTAACCATCACAATTTATGCATTATTCCACATGAGGGCATCCAGGTGTTAAGATATTTTCCTGCAGCTAGAATAGTTGCTGGGACTGTTGAATAGTAACTTTAATAAGAGATTCCTTTGTTTGTTTGTTTGTTTTAAACTCTCTAGCAAGTTTCATACTGTTTAGGGTTGAGGATTTTATCTACTTAGTCTGCTGAATTCCTTTGCTTTCATACAATCAGCCTTAAAGTATTTCCATGTAGCCAAGGTGTTTTTGAGGGTGACTGCCTTCAGTACACTGATATTTGGCAGATTGCAGAAGATTCAGTACACTGATATTTGGCAGATTGCAGAAGATGCTGGAAGTCACAAATTCCCATACGTGGTATCTACACCAGGGAGAGTGAAGATTGTTCAATCCTCTAGGTACCTTTTTTTTTTTTTTTTTTTGCTTTCTTACTTTAGCAAATAGGCCTTAGGGGTTATTCCAAGTTTGCAGAGTGTGTCATTCTCAACTCAAGGCATAATGGATGGAACTGTATACACTGTTGTTATGGGCTCAGATTCTTAGAAGCTTGTTTCCAAGAAAGCCCTGTGTTAGGCCAGCAATGACCTCACCTCGGGATGATGTATGAGGCCAGAGGCCTCAGTCTCCTGTGGAGAGCTCAACAGACATTGGAATTCTATGAAAAGTTTCTCGTTCTCCTGAGCAGATGTCTCTGAACAGCCTCTGGCCCAACTGGAGATGGAAGAGGAGATTATTCAGGCTTCTAACATGAAGGGCTTTCTCACTGGCAATAAGAATGCCAGTTTTCTTGCACTTTGGCTAAATTCTAGAGACCCATGCATGGGGATTTCCATTTAAAATGATTTTATTCACGGTAATTTTCTGAATTTTAATATCTATATAATTTTATGTAAGATAGATAGATAGATAGATAGATAGTTGTGATGATTCATGTATCTAAGCCCCATGGAACATTCAACTTGGGAGACTTGGATTATGATATGTCCATCATGGCATGTCCACTCTGGGTATTTTGATGGCAGAGAAGTCTACACATATTTTGATCATTGGATACACTAGATATCTTTGAACCTTTCCATTATTTTCTGAATGTGAAACTATTCTAGCTGGTGCCAATGGTTCACACCAATAATCCTGTCTACACAGGATGCTGAGAACTGGAGGATCTTGATTCCAGGTTAGCCTGGAGAGTCTACTAGATGTAGTTTCCAAGCCACCAGTAGAAAGCTAAGCTACAGGTATGGATCAGTGGTAGCATGGCAGTCGTAAGCCAGAAAGCTGAGTGATATCATGAGGCCCTAAATTCAAGCCTACATAGCAGCAAAGAGAAGCAGGTAAATTAACGAATAAATAAAAGTAAAAAGTAGGTCTTAAATGACAATTATTTGTTCTCCCTTTTGAAGGTGTCATTATTTTTCCTTCATTACTAAAGGATGCTTATTGGATCAGTTTAGAACTTGAAAAATAAGGTTCCACTTCCTCTGTCCTCTATGTCTTGTTTTTTTACTGTATGTAAGTAGTCATGCAAAAGAATTTCAACTGTCTTTTAACGATAAATTTATTTTCATTCACATTGTTCTCAATGTGAAAAAACAATATACAATATAACAAAATTAACTAACAAAAACCTAAAAAAACCCCAACATGTATCCTGTTTCAGCGTTTTGTTATTTCCCTTCCCCTCCCCAAATTAGAAAAATGTATATATGTTAAAAATGAACTCTACAACTTCTGGAGGGGGTGGGGGAAGTGGGGAAAGGAGGGATGGCTGGGGAAAAACAAAGGAGGGGGTAACAATGCTCAAGAGGAAATGTACTCATTACCTTACTTACGTAACTGAACCCCTCTGTACAGTATCTTTAAAATTAAAAAAAAATGATACTTACTGAAATTAAATCAAAGAAATGGAAGCAAGAGGTTTTTCAGTTTCATCTTTATTATTATTATTATTTTACTGTTTGCAGTTCTTTTTTTTTTTCTTTTCTTTTTTTCCCCTTTGGTTTATTCCCTGTTGTTGTTGCTTTTTCTTTCTGTGCCCTTTGTATTGTATATAAGTTTATCTGATTTGGAGAAAGGAAGGAGAATCACAGAAACAGTGAGTATGAACAAAGGGTCAATTGATACAACAGTGATGCTCACTAGACATTATGTTGGAAATGAACATTACAACTTGGGGGAAGGAAGTGGGAAAAAATGAGGGAAGGAGTAACATTGTTCAAAAATAAATGTACACATTGCTTTACTTATATAAATATAACTCTTCTGTACATCACCTTTCCAATAAAAATTTTAAAAAGGAAAAAACCAAATATGCTATAGGATAATTACTAGCACTCCTACTCTAGTTCTTTGGACTTAGAGGTGACAATAGGCAGGGCCCCTTGAGAACTGAGAGAGGCTGAATTTCTATGAGGCAAGTCATGGAGGGCGGCAAGGTTTCCTCACTCACACCACTCATTGTCTATTGCTGTTCTTTTTTTTCCCCCTCTAGGGCTTGATCTCAAATGGTCTGGGCACTGGCCCTAAGTTTTATTGCTCAAGGCTAGGGCTCTGCCACATGCACCACAGCTTCACTTCCTGCTTTTTGTTTAATTGTAAATAAAAGAATCTCATGAAATTTCCTGCTTACACTGGCTTCAAACCTTAATCCTCAGATCTCAGCTCAGGTGTGAGCCACGAATACCCTGTCTCTATTCCATATTTTCAGCTCTCAGTTAACTGTGAGTAACTAGCCCATAGGTAAGGAAGGGAGTTCCCTGGCTGTTCACCCACAATTTACCTTTCTCTGTAGTTTTTAGAAGTTTAATTATAATCATAATTTTTGTGTGTATGTTGTATTTGAGGCTTAGATTCAGGACCTAGACACTGTCTCTGAGCTCTTTTGCTCAAGACAATGAGCCATAGCTCTGCTTCCTACTTTTTGGTAGTTAATTTGATATACGAACAATCTCATGGACTTTTCTCCCTGGCTGGCATTGAACCAGGATCCTCAGACCTCAGTGTCCTGAGTAGGTAGGATTTCAGACATGAGCCAGCTATACTTGGTTTATAATCTGGTTTTGGTATGGATTTTTTTGGATATAAGCTCCTTGGTATTTACCTAACTTTTGGAATATATAACTTTTACCTTTCTTCCAATTTAAGAGTTGTCTGCCCTCCTCCGTAACCCCAGATTTACATGTCTTGCAGCTCTGAATTCTTTCCTCTTAACTATGTTGAATTGAGGAGATGAATATCAAGGCTTTGGTTTATTTGTCCACTTGTCCCTGATAGTTGGTTCATTCTATTTCTCATCCCATTGACTATACTCTCTCCAGATCTCACCTTACCTTCTCCTTAGCATTGATGTAAAGCTTTGGTCTTCCACTGAATGCTTCACTTACTATTGTAACTTTTCAGTTCTTTAATTTCATTTAGCTTATTTTTGCTTTTTTTCTGAGCTTTTGGACATTTTTCACTTGGTTGCCTGTCTCCCATGCATTAATAACTACTTGTCAAATCAATATTTAAGATGATTGCTTCAAATGATTGTGCCATACATATTCCCCTAAACGTTAGTGTCACTGGATTGACATTTGTTGTCAGCTGTCATTTTTCTGATATCAAGGAATGACAAGAAATGTCCAGTTGTATTTTAAACACTTTTGATAATTAGGAAACATTTTGTCCTATTTTAGTTTTATTTCAACACGTGGGCTCTGGCCACACTGACTACAAGTGACAGGCCTGTGACACAAGGAGCAGGTATTGGGTTTGGTTGTTACTGCTGTTGCCCTGGGACCATCGATCTAGCACATGGCTGACCTGTGGTGAGAGATAGAAATTCTTGACCAGAAGTGGTGGTTTTGCTATAGTCACCATGTCTCTCTATGGTCAACAGAAATAGACAAGGTCCCCGGCAACTGAGGTCAATGATCCTTGGTCTGAAGAGCTCACATTGGCTTGAAAACATAACTACTGCCACTTCTGTGCTTTCATTCCTTCTGCTTTACTCTTTGCTATGTTATTTTATTAATATGTGTCTATATGCCTGTCTCTCTGACATGGTTCCCTCCATTTTATGCAGCTCACAGAAGCATTTTGAAAGACTAACTACACTGTAATAATGATTAAAGAACTCATTTTATTTCCTCATGTGGTAGACTTGATGCCTGCCATTGGTCTTATGTGGTAAATTCAAATATCTTTCCAACCACTTGAAACACGTTGTGAAAACACCGGATGATTTTAAGCTAGGATGTCTGTTTTAGTGCATTAAACTGTCTGTAGGCTAATTCCCTAATTAAAAAATAGAATAATAGAATCCATCTTTTTAAAAAGCCTAATTAATATGTTAGAAACTTTAAAGTTTTAACATCAAAACCTCCATATAGTCACTAAATATATATTTTTTCTTTCTTTTCTATTTATGTTCAGCCCCAAGAATTTTCAGTGGAAAGATTACATTGGTTAAACACAGAAAAATTGTTTAATATATGTAATATATATACTATATTATATATATTAGTGTATATGCATGTTTATAATATCCATATATATGATATAAATGTATATTCTTTTCAGTGTATGTTTTACATATCTTCAATAAATTTTATCTTATAAATTACGCACAATGAGAGAATGACAATCATTAAAACAAAATTATACACTGTACAATTTAAAAACTATATATATATATATATATATATATATATATATTACAACTACTATTAACATCACTGCTTGAACTCCTTGTATAACTATGACCAAGGCACATAATGGTGACTTGGAGTCTAGCACTGTGACAGTAGAACAGTCTCTTATAATCAAGAGGGCTACTAAATGTTTACCATAAGGTAATAATTATTTTATTTCACTTATTTATTGTTCAATTTGAAGTTTCACAATTTGAGTGTATTGCTGAATATTGGTCTTCATACACCTTGTTACTGATAGTATGTTTGTTTCTCAAATGTTTTAGTTCTGAAGCTTGTGTCTGTTCATTTGCCACTACCAAAGTTTGAACTCAGGGTGTTGCATGTGCCCAGCTTGCCTGGTCTGCTGGCACTCTACCTCTTGGGTTACACCTGCTTGCCTTTTTGTTAGTAAATTAGAAATTGAGCCATGTGAACCTTTCTGGCTTGATTGACTTAGCTACATTGCTCCAGATCTTAACTCTTGGCTATCTTGGATTATAGGCATGTGTGACTGGTGCCTGACCATCTGTTAATACTTCAAGAAATTATTTTATATTATTTTCAGTATCTGCTTTGTGGTTGAAACACACTTTTTTATTTTCTTATTCTACTTACTACATTTTTGGGAAGGAACCAGTGTTAAACAGCTTATCAATTAGTTCCCTGTGGATTCTTCTACAATGTCCTTTTGTATTGGACGTTCTGTTTCTCTTTGGAGTGTCAAGTACAGACTGACTTATTCAACCCGCTTTGTCTAAGGTGGGTTAGAATCTGTGTGTGTGTGTGTGTGTGTGTGTGTGTGTGTGTGTGTGTGGACTGGGCATTACCTCTGAGCATTTCAGCAACACATTTCCTTTGAACTTTCTGGTGATTAATTGGGACTTTCCTGCCTAGGCTTTGAGCTATGATCCTCACCTCTCAGCTCCCTGAGTAGCTGAGGACAAAACCATGAGCATCAGTGCCCGGTTTGGGATTAAGAACTCCATTTTTCACTGTTTCTTTTTTTAGGAACTTCATTGTTCATTGTTTTAATTTAAAATGTTCTTTATTATGGATTAGCTCTTGTCTGAATTACCTTGCTCATAGTCTATGTTACTTGATAGTAGAAATAATTATTGTATTTTGCAGATGATCCTATTTTTATTATTAAAAATAAAATTCATTTTCAGAATTCAGGGATCTTTGCCTGACAGTAAAGAACCAACTACCCATGGCAAAGAGAAAAATCCTTTAACCATGTCCATAGAATTTTACTTCAAATCTACCTTTGAAGATTCAAAATAGTTCTTTTCTATATTTATTTATTTCATAAGAAAATTATGTCATATAATAAAATGATTATACATAATCTACCATACAATATCTTTAGATTTTAATTTGGTACATTTTGTAGGGGTTGATAGTAAGTTAAATATAAAAATATAAGAAGCAAAATTTGATTCTGTTCATGTTATTTGTACTGCCAGTGACATGCTGATAAGAAGTCAAAGTCTCAAGATTTGAATTAATAATACAAAATAAGTCATGCACTGATTTCAGGCAGTTTCTCTTTTAACTTATAATAATTATTCTTCTTCATACTACATTTAAAATTATATATTTTGAGTGTAATCACCATCATGTAAGTAAATAATCTGGTAGATATTGTTTTAGTCTCAGAAGGAATTTATTCACATGTGTTGCTAACTTTCATGAAGACTTTATTGAGAATAAATAGCGCAAATATCCAGGATTCTTGTGTATACTGTACTAAAGTCACTTACAAAGAAACCACAAACTACAGAAACTCTCCTGTTCAAAAAAAAGAGGAAAGGCCTTTTTAATTATATCTCTAAATTGAGATATACCACACAAAATACATCCAGGAATATTTTATTTTTATCAGACATAAAATTATATATCATTTAAAAAGTTGGATTGAGTGAATTTCTTATATAGGTTTACCCTAGAAAATAATGAATTAATGTACTTTGTGGTGGAGGTGGGAGCATTATCCTTGAGTTTTCATTCTCAATGTCAGCACTCTACCACTTGAGTCACACCTTCTAGCTTTTTGGTGGTCAACTGGAAGTAAGAGACTCATGGACTTCCTTGTTCAGCCTGTTTTGAAATGTGATTCTCAGATCTCAGCCTCTTGAATAGCTGGGATTACAGGTGTGAGCCACTGCCTCCTGAGGAATTAAACTACATTTAAAAATCTGACATAATAGCTTTGGTATCATTGAGTGTGAGGCCAGTAGACCATCATGAAAATAGAAACTAAATGTATCAAGAGCAAGCAAAATTTAAAAATTTTGCAAGTCAAATATTAAATTAGTGCATTTGGCATGTTTGGTGCCTTTTCTATAATCTAATAATTATTTTCCCTATAAATTAATGTATATAAATATCAACTTTCTTTGATATCATGCTATATCATTTTTTAAAGTTTATTAGTTTTATGAGCTTTTTTGGATTTATTATCTTAAGTAGTTGTACAAAGGGGTTTCAATTCAACGTGTTAGTTTGTGAGTAGAAGGTTATTGGACAACCTCACCCTTTCACTTACTATTTCCCTTGACCTGTCCCAACCCTATCAATCCCCTCCAGTGACCTGATCCAATTTCACATTTGTATATTGAATAGTATGACTACATACAGTAAATACTTTAAAATGATCACTAAATAGTTGTATGAAGACATTCCAATTCCATATGTCAATTTACGAGTACAATGCATCTTGATTAATATAGTTTAGTGATTTTTAGTTTGCTTATTTGCTTTAAATTTGGGAAGAAAAATAATTAGATCATGGAAACCAACATGTATTCCAGAAGTAAAGACTATTCTTAGGTCATGGGTATTTGTTTTCCTTTTTCCTTCTTGTTGAAGTTTATGATAGAACCTCAATTTCCTATTGAAGCCTGGGGACACAGTGTTCATTGGAACTATAAGGTTTGGATCTGCTTTTCTTCCCAACTCCTGTGATGTCTGAGGTTGGGATCCATTGAAAATACTCACATTTCATCTGGTTCCAATTAAATATAATGCATACAGTCTTGGAAAGTAATCTACTTTTTTGCCTATTAGTAAATAATATTGATTCTGCTTTATACAAATCACTAAAATTCTGTAACACCCAGTAAAACAACAACAACAACAACAACAACAAAATAACAAGGGACATCTTTTAAAACTTTGCCGTCTTGTGTAAAGTTTTACTTTCATATTGTATTCATATATATATATATATACATATATATGTATATATGTTGCTTTAATAGTAACACTATTACCTACTGACATAAAATATTTTAAACATGCATAATTAAAACCTAGGGGGAAGAAAGACAATAAAACTTCAAAACTAGTTTAAGGTTTTTGCAGTTACACTTTACTGCCAAGAAAAACAGATAATTTTTTCACACTGGGCTGAGAACTGCAGGTAATTAATTCCCATGGCAGAGAAAGGTAAGAAAAGTGCTCATTCCATGTTCTCAGGGCAAAGTGTCAAAGGAAATCTACAAGAGTCTCTGCTGGATTTCAGCAGAGCTGGACACACAAGTGTGGATGAAGCAGGGGTATGTGTCCACTGAAGAATAATTTACAACAGAAATATCTCTGCGGAACACATCTGCTACAACTAGGGCAAAGCTCAAGGAACACAGCAGAGAGACACAGGAGCTGCCTGATTCTTCAGGGTGAGCACAGCCATTGGCTTCCTTTTCCCTTGAGGGGCTTCCCACTCACACAGGTAGGACTCAGCTGAAGGTCTCTGGTCTCCACACCCTGACTTGAGTGCAAAGAGTAAGATTGCTTCCTCTGAATCCACCACTTGTCCCTTTCCCTTCCCCTTCCCCTCTCCATCTGCTTACCTCCCTTCCCCTTCCCCTTTGATCTTTGGTTGCAAGGTCAGCAGGAATTCAAGGAAAATATGTGGCCTCATGAATTCTGGAAATTGTACAATGAAGTGAAGGGGTTCTGTGAACAGAAGAGAGACCTGCACACCATTAGTGAGAAAAAGTTGTAATTTTCTTGAGGTTGGCCAAGGCTTTACTTTTCCAAGACTTTTTATGTTTTGATCTTATCTACAGGGACTCCAAGAAACAGTACACTAGGGAGCAAGGGTAGAATTCCAGGTCACCCATAAAGCATCTGCACAATGTAGGCTGTCATTGGATCCTTTGCAGGGAGTTTTCAGATGGGCAATGGATAAATATCATGGTGATAAATTTGTGTGGAATTATGAAACCATATATTAGCAGCATATGCATTATAACTATTATATATGTAATTTAATATATATGTGTATCTATAGGCAATTTAATATATCAGAGCCCCAACATACATCTTGGTTTTTGTTTTGTTTTGTTTTTGTCGGTTGTGGGACCTGAACTCTAGGCCTGAGCACTGTCCCTCAGCTCTTCAGCTCAAGGCTAGTGCTTGAGCCACAGTGCCACTTCTGGCTTTTTCTGTTTATGTGGTGCTGAGGAATCGAGCCCAGGGCCTCATGCATGCAAGGCAAGCACTCTACCACTGAGCCACCTTCCCAGACCCACAACATACCTCAGATAGTAAAATAGTTAATGCCCACTTTGAATGAAAAATATACTATAAATCGATCCTTCTTTTGTTTTGGTGCTAGCACTGGTGATTGAACTTCATGCCTGGGTACTGTCCCTTAGCTTTCTCACATAAAGCTGGCAATCTATCACTTGAGCCATACTCCCACTTTCAGCCTTTTGCTTGTTAATTGGAGAAAAGAGTCTCACAGATTTTCCTACCCAGCCTGACTTTGCACCACAATCTTCGAATCTCAGTTTCCTGAGTTGTTACCATTACAGGTGTGAACCATCAGTTCCTGGCTTTATGCGTACAGAGGGAAAAAAACTACAGAATGACTGAAAGCCATCTGTGTGAGAATTTCTGGAATGATAAGCTGAGGACATGCTGTTACTGAATTATGCTGACTTCATTCCCTTGCACTTTGTAAGTTGCCATTTTTCTTGAATTTTCCAGTTTGTGAAGAATAGAAACAAAGGTCTCACAACTGCAAGTCATATATATTGAAACTACTAAAAGATTTTGCCTGTGTGTACTGATACATAGATTATTTCACCAGGCCAAATCATTTAGAGACATGAAAGAGGAAACAAATGTGCCATTCTCCAGGGAATAGTTTTCAAATTATGTACACCAAAGCACTGGAACTCCAGTGATGTGCAACTAGTCAGGTACAGAGGTAGAGGAGCAACCTTGAGATGAGGAGCAATGTTCATAGTCTCCCAGGTGTTTCTCAGAACAGTTAGCTTTAATGTGCTTTGCATGTGGAACATTCTCTATCTTAAACGCTTACTATATTACTATGGTTATTCATCTATATGCTCGAAGATCCAGACCTCAAATGTTCATTTGTGAAGGGAAATACATTTTTATGTGTCTTCATTGCTGTCTTACTGACATACCTTTAGAAGAGTACAAGTTTTCTGTTATCTTGACACGCTAATTCACACTACCAGGTAGAAGGTTTAACATAGCCTTTCCTCCTAAATCATCATTTGAAATTGGCCTAATTACATGATAAAATAACTTCATAAGAATAGAGCAGACATTTTTTTAAAAGAGGGAGACTGATTGGTTTCCAATGTTGTGGATTTCTGCTTTTGTTTTTGTTTTCTGTTTTCATCCCTCTAGACAGCCAGAGCATGTAGGATATGCCAAACATGCAGACAATAAAATGTAAGTGACATTTACAAAATTGGAACAATCTGGATGTAGATTCATTCTTTATCCCAAAGCTGTTACTAATCCACTGGCCTCATAAAAATGTACTTTAAAAGTAGATAATTATCATAGTTTTTATTGTTAGGTATATATTTTAGAGCCTTAGACCCTGAAAACTTAGTCGCATAAATACCAAAGCTATATTTGTTTTTGTTTCCTTTTGGCAGAGTTTGTTTTTATTTGCACATGTTAATTGTATAAAGGGTGTAATTTCTGTATGTTCATACATGCATATTATGTGTTTTAATCAAATTCACCCCCTTCAATATTCTCTTGGTCTCCCTCTCCCTTACTTTGCAATTTTAATGGATTTATTTATTCTAGTTTGATACATGCATTTAATATACTTGCATTACAATTACTCTTCTAACTCCCATTTTCCTTTCCCCTTTCCACTGACTCTCCCTGCAAAAGTTCCCTCCTTTATATTCATGCCATTTTTTCATCTAGATTATAAGGGTGTTCCCCACCTCTAACTTTATTGTTCTGGTACTGGGGCTTGAACTCAGGGGCTCACCCTCTCACTTGGCTTATTGTCATTATTACTATTATTATTATTATCAACATTATTATTGCACAGCTGGCTGACTACCAATTGAGCCATACCTCCATTCCTGAATCTAGATTCTAGAGAAAACATATGACATTTGTCATTTTCATTCAAATTCTGTTGGGAGTACTTTTGAAAATCAATAATAATAAAAAGTTTATTTAAAACATTGTGATAAAGCAGTAAGTCAAATTCTGTATTATATTAGATAGTCTATAGTTAAAATCTATTTAAACTTTACATGTTATTATTGGTCAGTCTTAGAATTTGAATTTACAGCTGGGCGCTGGTGGCTCACGCCTGTAATCCTAGCTACTGAGGAGGCTGAGATCTGAAGATCACAGTTCAAAGCCAGCCCCAGCAGGAAAATCTGTGAGATTCTTATCTCCAATAAACCACTAGAAAACTGGAAGTGGCACTGTGGCTCGTGCAGTAGAGCTCTCGCCTTGAGCTGAAGAGCTGAGGGATAGCACCCAAGCTCAGAGTTCAAGCCCCACAACTGACAAAAAAAGAAAAAAAAAAAGAATTTGAGTTTACAGTTAGAATGGTTGTAATCTTTGTTTTTGTATTTGTATTAAAGGAAAATTCATAAAAATAAGTTATGTAACAGTTGTCTGTTTTGAATATCACTTATTTCACCTACCATGGTAATGTTTAATCCTGCCCATTTTCTTGCCAAAAAAACCCTATAATTTTATTCTTCAGTATGGCTGAAAACCAACCATTTATCACTGAGACAGATTCCGTGTTGTGGCCTTTGTGAACTGTGCTGCTGTAAACAGGACAGGTATGTAGGATTCTCTGTGTTTGTTATCCTTTTTCAGAAATATGTCCAGGAGTGGCATAGCAGGGTACTTTTACTTTCTCAAGGAATTTTTGTAATGACTTCCATAGTAGCTACATTATTTTATTTTCCCACCAACAGAATTTAATTATTTAATTTCCTTTCATGTTCACCAGCATTTGTTGTTGATTGCTTTCTTGGTGATTGGCACTCTGACTGGTATGAGATGGGATCTCATTGTTGTTTTGATTTTATTTCCCTTGTTATTAAGGATGTTGAATACATTTTATTAACATGTATTCACTGAACATTCTATTTCTTTTGAAAATTATTCTATTAATTTGACCATCTTAAATGTTTTTTTTTTTAGTATTTAATCTTTCAAGCTTTGTATATATTCTGGATATTAGACTCATTACCAAGGCATAGTTGGCAGAGACATTCCCTCCTTCTGCCGGATATGTTTTTATTCTGGTAATTATTTCCTTTGCTTCAATCCCATTTCATTGGTGTAATCCCATTTGTCAATCCTTCCTCTGATTTGCTGAGTTAGGAACTTTTTGCTGAGTCAGGAACTTTTGCCAATGACTATATGTTCCAATAGCTTCACTATGCTTCTTGTAGCTTTGAAGTTTCAGTGTTACATTGATTCAATTTTGAATTGATATTAATACAAGGCAAGAATCAAGGTTCTAGTTTTAGTTTTCAGTTTGTGGACATCCTCTTTCTGAAATACCGTTTATTGAAGAAACCGCCTTTTCTCAAACATATGCTTTTGATATCTTGTTAAGAACCAGGAGCCTTGTAGTAATGTGGAGTTACTCTGAAACTTCTATTCCAGTGGTCTTCCTGCCTGGTTTTTGTGCTAGTACCATACTATTTTTGTTACTACAACTCTGTAGCATAATTTGAAGTCTGGAATTGGACCTCTAGCATTGCTCTTTTCCTTAGATTTGCTTAGCCATTCTGGATCTTTCATGCTTTCATATGAATTTTAGAATTGAAGTTTTGTTTTTACTTTGTTTTATTCTGAATAATGCTGGGAATTTGATAAGATTGTATTGGATCTGCAGATTGCTTTCATTATACAGCCACTTTAGACAATGATAATTCTGCCAATGATCCATGAACATGAAGTTTCCCTCTTGTAGTTTCTACATATGACAATGTTGAGTTTCAGCCTCCACAGAAAGGAGAGAGAGGCATGTGGCTTTTATTCATTTTGATGATTGATTTCTGACAGTCAAAGCTCAGCTCAAATGTGTTTCAGCAACTATTAATTTTCTAATGACTTCAAGTGAGGTTTAAAGTCAGACTTTAGCTTTTCTAGTATAGGAAATGGAAATGTCTCATTTTCTCTCCCAGACACACAGGAAAAGAGCAATGGGCATGCTTCATGCGTTCTTTGCAAACCTACTAAGACTGCAGTTCTGTTGTGGTGTTATTCATCTCTCTAGGGGAACTGCTCATGCAAAATAGACTGCACCTGTGCTATCTGACTGCTGAGTTTCATTAATTATCATTCTTCATTCATCTTCACCAGGTCTACACACCCACCCAAGCATCTAACATAACATCTGCCTCTGGGATTTCTCATAGTTCCATGACATACATGTCACATGTGGCACAGGCGAAGCTTGGGAAGATCTGAGATTCTATGTATGTATGTATACATTTATGTGTGTATGTATGTATTTTTGTCTGTATGGAACTTGAATTCAAGGCCTCATACACTTTGGCCTTTTTGCTCGAGACTGGTACTCTTCTACTTGAGCCATACTTTCATTTCTGGTTTATTTATTGTTATTGCTTATGAATTAAAGATTAAAATCTCACTGATTTTCATGCTAGGCTAACTCTGAAATTTTTGAGATAACAGTACCAGGGCTGAATGTGAGATTAAGAACAACAATAAAAAAAATACTATTGTTTGTGCTTAGAAAAGAAGGTTTTTGGCCTAGTCACCTGTTTTTGACCTAATTTATGGCAAATTTGTAAGAAAGAAATAGATGTGTGTTCTTGAAAATGTCATTTCTAACCTGTCTCTTCTTTCTGGAGGAAAATAGAATTTGTACTGTTTTCTTAAATATAAAAAGTTGAAAGTTCTTTTAAAAATGATTACTAGCTTGTCTCCAAGTAGAATCTTTGGAATGCCTATCACAAAATATGCACATTCAAGTTTGTAAGTGGTTGTAGTTCTTTCCACAAAACCCCTTTTGTTGTCCCAGGTCTTTTCCCCAACTTCTCCTTAGCTCAGATTCCTTTGCTTTAGTGTCATGGCCATTAAAGCATAACAAACAAGCGTCCTGCCTCACAAAAGCATTCGACAGTGTTGAGTTCAATTTTGGTTTTGGATTAATTTGGGATAATTACATAAATTGTTGACAAATAAACATTTGAGAAATTTTTATGAAGGATAATTTTGGCAAACCACAATAGCCTTTAAACTTTGCTTTAAATTAAAAGTCTAGCAGTTTATTGTGTGACTGTGCCAGGATAAGGCAATAAACCACTCTCATATTCCAAAGAATGTTTCCATTTAAAATTTACATTTACAAGTCTAATAAGCTGTTGGAGCCCTTTCTACTCACAGAATATCTACTGATGTGCATAGCTTTGCTTTATTAGAGAGTCAATTCTTAGTGTTTCTTGAAACAATTTCTGTTATTTTTTTGCAATGGAATTTTGGAGGTAAAATAAAAAATAATGATACAATTCTAAAATAAACTTACTAAATGGATGGTGTAATATGCTTAGGGCACTTATCATGAAGATAGTGTTTTCAATGACTTGTCTAATAAATCTGTTTTCTATTTCTGTTTTGTCCTGTTGAGTTTTAGGACATAATTTATTCAGGGTATTTAGAAGATTTTACATTAAAGTCATATGGAATGTGATTTCATCCACAAGAGATGTAGTTAACTTCAAATATTATAGCCAGTAAATATTACTCATTCTACATAAAGGTCCTAAATTCTACACCCGTGCTCTAAGATGTAAATTGTAATTCTGTTTTCTCAAACTTTCAAAATTTTAAGTTATTGAACAGACTTGATAACAGAATTGAAAATTATTTGGGGCACAAGAACTTGTTTGTAACTGAGCTTCCTTGGGAAGAAAACCTGATACGAAAACGCAAGCCCACCCATCAACTTTGTGCATGCATGTTTTGAGTGGTGAGCACCATGGAGGAGCCACATTCTACCTTAGACATAAACAAGCATCCGAAATGAAAGGAAAAGCCAAGTGCAGTGCTCGTGCCCATAATCCTAGCAACTCAGGAGGCTGAGACCTGAGAATCACAGTTCAAAGCCAGCCTGAACAGGAATATCTGTGAAATATTTATTTCCAACTAACCAGCAAAAAGTCAAAGTGGAGTTGTGGCTCCAGTGGCAGAATGCTAGCCTTGTGTATCAAAAGCCAACTGAGATCACAAGGTCCCAAGGGGCCTGAAGTATGTAAATGTGGAGTTGATTCATGGTTAAAATAAGTAGAAAGGGAAAGTTCTGGCATGTGATATGGACTCTGAAGTCCTCTTGAGAGTTCTAGGAACCTCTTTGCTACACTCTTCATGGAGTTGTTATTTACTACAGTCCCTGTGAGGGCCAAATGTTGACAGATCATTTATAGTTGTTTCTCCTGTTCTACAACACCAAAGGCAGCACATGCTTCCAACTATAGACATGTTTTCAGGAGCACAAAGCTTTCTCTCTCTCTCTCTCTTGCTCTCTCTCTGTTGTGTGTCTCTATGTCTCTATCTCTGGCTCTTTCTCTGACACACACACATACTCACTCACACTGGCAAAGTTTTCCATGTTTGGGAAGAGGCAGCAATAAAGGAGCCAGGTGCTGGTGACAGATGCATGCCATCATTGCTGGTTCAGCAGCTGGTATCTGAAGATCCTGATTTGAAGCCAACCTGGGCAAACAAATCTGTGAGACTCTTACCACCAGTTAACCAGAGAAAAGCCAGGAGTAGTAGGGAGTCTCAAGACTGAGTCTCTTTCTCTGTCTTGAATGAAGAAGCAGATCTACATGATGAAGCCAAAAGTTCAAGCTCCATTACTGGCACCCACAAAAATCCTAGTAAATAAACACTGCAATGAAACAGAAACTATGGATGAGCTAAAGTGAGAGAAAAGAGATGAAAGGTGCCTAGTTCTGGTAGTTCAAAGATACACAGAATGATGGACCATTTTCTTCTGCTCATGTGCTGTCAAACACCAGCAATTGCTAAGGCATTGTTAATCAGTAAATATCTTTTAGGAGATAAGTAAATCAGTAAATGCTCTTTTAGGAGATAAGAAATCTGGAACTTACAGTTGGCCCTTAACTTACCCCTGTCAGACAGATGGATAACTGGCAAATTCATGATTTGAACCCAAACTTAGTTTCTAAGTAATATCTGTGCATTTCTTGATTTTGTATGTTGTAGGATATTTGTGAAACTATCAATAAAGTACCTATATTTATGATGTCGCTTTATCTTTTTACAGAAATAATTGCTTCATTTTTGCAGGTTTAGGGAAGCACATTAGGGAATGGTTTTTTATATACACTAGTGTCCATACATTTACTTTATATACTTTGCTTATCATCCTATAGAAAGGTGGTAATAGGAAGATGGATATAGTAAAGAAAAAGTGAAAGAATGTTATATATTTCCATTGCATGCATTATTTTATGTAGTGCCATTAATTGCTGACAAAAACTGACACCCAGTTTCTTACTTATGATAATAAAATCCAAAGATTCAAAGGCCAAGTGCAGTAGATCATGACTGTAGTCTGGCTACTCAAGAGCTAAAGACCAGGAAGATTATGGTTCAAGTCCTGCCTAGGAAAAATGTTAAGGAAACACATTAATGAACAAGCCATATATGATGGAGACAGGCTTATACTCTCAGATGCATGCTGGCTCAAGTGGGAATACCATGGGCCAATTTGGCCCAAATAAAATTTCAAGAACTTACCTCAAAAATAAGTAGTGTAAAAAGTGCTGGGATTTGGATTAAGTGGAAGAGTGTCTGTTAGCAAGCATGAGGGCCTTTAGTTCAAATCTCAGAAAAAGTCTCCAAAGTTCTACCAGTTATTCTATTTTGTGAAATTTTAATGTATGTAATTATTACAGAATTTGTGTCAATTCCAACAAACACTTTCTACAGACTTCATGTGTGTCTCCCAGAGATCAAAGTTTACAGACTTGCAATTTAAAGATAATTTAGCATTAAAGCTATTGCTCTTATTCAATCAATACTATTTTTTATAAGAAATTCACACTTGCCCAGAACCGCTGATTCATGTAATGCAGAAAGGGTGAACACTGGAGGATGGAGATTTGAAGCCAGCCCAGGCAGAAAAGTCAGGCAGAATCCATCTGCAATCAAACAACAAAAGGTTTGACTGGAGGAATGGCTCAAGTGATAGAGCATCAATCTTGAACAATTAAGTTCAGGGAAAATAGATGAAAGAAAGGGGAGAAGGAAGGACAGAAGGAAAGAAAGAAAGAAAGGAAAGGAAGGAAGAATTCCTATTTTAACTTTTTTTGTTTCAAATGTTATGCAAGACATTGAAGATAAAACTTCTCGATATGTTGTGTGGTGACTTCTTCAGAACCCATACATTATCAGGTGCAGATTCCAAAATGTGTATGTGTGTGGTACAAGTTTTGATTAACAAAGAACAGCAAGGTCTGAGATTAAGAAACCCTTGCCTGTCACAGGGAGCCAAAGAAAATTCCTCAGAGAATCAAACTGAAACTGAGAATCACATAAACTATAGTGATTGATTCTTAAATTTTTCTCAGTGTTAATCAAAAGCAGTTTATCAAGTCATGTTTGATATGGTAGAGTCATTGATTATATTCTTTGGGCTTTGAGAGAAACAAGTATAATAAATACTGATAAAACAAGTAAGTTGTAAAACGTTTACCTCCAAATGCATATGAATACCATACCTCCAAAAACTGCATTCTGGATGGGAACTGTACAAATTTCTGTGTGCTTAGAGATTGAGGAAGAGCTAGACTAGATGATAACTACCTTGAAAAGGATATTTATATGTGTACATGCTTGTGTGAAATTTTGTGATCAGCCCAAAGGGGCATGACACCTGATGACACGATCTATCTCAGCTTTGATAATATTTTATAAGAGCAAGACTCACTGTAGACTTTAATATTTGATTGTCATACTCTAAAACTAAAAAATATAGCATACCTTATAAGGCCAGGCACTGGTGGTTCATGCCTATTATTCTAACTACTCTGTAGGTTGAGATCTGAAAAGGTTCAAATCCAGCCGGGGCAGGAAAGTCCAAAAATATAGGTGTGGCTCAAGTGGTAGAACACCAGGTTTGAGCAAAAGAGGTAAGGGAAAGCACCCAGGCTTTGAGTTCAAGCCCCAAATACTGGCATACACACAGAAAATAACGAATCTAAAAAATAAAAATATATCCTAACTTCAGAAAATCAAAATTAATGGAAATCAAATTTAATGGAACTTGGAATTACATTTTAAAGAGAAATATGCAGACAGCTCTGAACTCCTGTGTCAGCATCTCTGAACTTTTGACCATCAGCATTCAAGGAGAAAATGGTGTTCCTCCATGAAGGGTGACCATGGCAACAGAGCAAACCAGCCCATTGACCAAGAGTGCTATTGATTAAGCTGCATGATGACAATGAACTCTAACATGAGGAAAACAAGAGCAGGAATGCATTTCTTCATACTACTAATAAACTTTAATTTTTTTACAATAGAAAGTAAAATCTAAATTTCATATAAGTGTTGGAATGAAATAGCTTAAGATGAGAGGTTTGGATTTCAGTGATTTGTATTATCCTGCAAAAAATAAAATAGAATAAGAAGCTGAAATTTTACCTGCTATTTTTTTCTTGCCATATGTGATGTTTGGTTCCAAGTGATGGATTTACTTTTAGTGATATAATTTTAGTCCTCAAACTGCAATCTGGATAGATGAAGGCAAAGACTGCCATTATATTCAATGCACATTATATGAAAGTTGAACTACATAACTTGAGAGTATGGATGGGGTTGTTAGGAAAGGCAGGGAGAATAAAGGTGATAAGTTGCATGGGACTCAGAATACAGCTTGTTGAATTGAAACTACTTTGTACAACTACTTATAATCAAATTAAAAAAATAAAAATAATCTTCCTCTTATAGAGAAGTTAATCAGAGTAAATGAGCATGGCACACTTAATATTTGTCTTTTTTTATTCTTTCCTTTATGTTGTAGAATGTATTCCCTTCTGTGTAGTGTGGGTCAGACTCAACACCTTGCCCAGTACTTGAGTATTCAGAAGACCTGAAGACAAGCCGTGGTTTCTGACTATTTTAATCCTTTTCTCTGAGGAAAACCAGTTCTGATGTGAAGAAAAACCCAGAAAGAATCCTTTTGGATGACTGAAGCCTCCACAAAACCATCAATGAAGAACTTCATGAGCATGAGCTTGGGAGAGTCCACCAGTCCCACACAAGCCTTCACATGAGCACAACCCTGGCTGGCCCATTGAAAGCTTCTGAGGATCTCTGAACTGGATATGTGATTCTGCCATACTTCTGGAGCTCATAAAATGTAAAATAATAAAATATATTTTTTGCAGCCCTTAATTTAGGAATCAGTGTATTTTAGGTAAGTTGACAACTTGATTGATTTATAAGTGGAAGAATTGGAAGTTAAAGCCAGCACTCTGGTTTCTCAGTTGATGCTGTGCATATGAAATAATAATGTCCAGTGGTCACTGCTGGGGGCTGTGCCTGGGTGGAGACCCCCTTTGCAGGTTACAGTGGGGCTGATCAGGGAAGACATTGCAGATTTCACTCAACGTCAGATGCTTCCAGCAGGCCAGCCAGGGGAGAATTTGAAGAATGTTAAAGAGTAAATCTAAATGAGATCTGTAATGAGAATGCCATTTTGTGTTAAATCTACCAATATAGCGAACTTAGATACACTCACCAGTTCCAAGTATTTTTTTTCCATATACAGTGGGATAAATGGTGATATTACCACTAATGATATGGGTTAAGAAATGAATGCATAGGTAAGTGGTACATGAGAGAGATCTGGATTTTGCTGGTTAATTGGAGATAAGAGTGTCTTGTATTTGTCTGCCCAGGCTGGCTTATAATGTCAGTTCTCAGATATTTATTTTTCTTTTCTTATTTTTTGTGCTAACACTGGGACTTGAACTCGGGGCCTTGTGCTTTTGGTTGGCTTTTTTTGCTCAAGGCTGGTGCTCTTCCACTTGAGCCACAGCTCCACCTTAGTGTTTTGCAGGCTAATGGGAGATAAGAGTCTCATAGACTTTCCTGCCTGGGATTGTTTGGTACCTCAATCTTCAGATCTTAGACTCCTGAGCAGCTAGGATTGCAGGGGTGTGTAACATGCTTAGCTCCTGGCTAAGCATTCTTACAAAAGGAAGTTGGAATATACTCTCTTTCTGTTTAGTGTTTATATTTTACTGTTCTTCCTCAGCCTCCTGCTCTGTAGAGCCTGTCTTCCCTGTGAATTTTTTTTTTAAAGCAATATTGCCTTCTAAAACCTGAATAAAGCCAGGGCTAAAAACTGTTTAAAACTGTTTAAAATCATAACGGATCTGAGTAATACAACCATGAATTTATTGGGATTTCAGTCCCACAAGGATGCCACAAATGTGATTTTATTACCAGTAGTCATCTCATGAATCTGTAAAGTTAGTTGTTTCTTCAGCTTTTCCATAACCTTCTGTGCATTGTGGATGTTACTACAGCATGACAGAGGGATACCACATGTAGACAAACCATTGTACATAGTTGTAATTGATTCATCCGTTAACATAGGCATAAAAAATCCACAATCTTCTTTGTCACTATAAAAATAATAATGTATAGTTTAAATAAGTTATAATAATAACATAATTATTATTTTATATAGATTTTACTTGTCCAAGAATAAAAATTAGTTTATTAGGGGGGAAATTGCTTATCATATCTTGTCGAGAAGAGAAAACTCTCACTGCAAATAATGCATTTTAACTTAATTTTTACTACAGGGGTTTCAATTCAACATATAATTTATGAGTACAATACATTTTGTTTCCATCACCCCATCTTTCCAAACACTATCATCCTCTCAAGTTACCAGGTTCATTTCCGCACATGTACAAGTAATGTGTTTTTAAGTAAATTTTATGTCTCTAGATTTTCACAGAATTTAATATGGTCCTTGGTATCCATATAAGACTTATTGGAAATAATTGTTTCATCTAAAGGTATCTGTTCTCTCTCTCTCTCTCTCTCTCTGTGTTTATATATGTATATATCAGTAAATATATATACACATATGAATATACACACACATTTTTTGTGTAGATACATATATATGTGTGTGTGTGTATATGGGTGCCAGTACTGGATTTCAGACTCAAGGCCTCATGCTAATGCTTGGCTCTTTTTGGTTTTCGGCAAGTCTGGGAGTTTGAACTCAGGGCCTGGGCACTGTGTTTTGCTGAAGGCTAGTGCTTTACCACTTGGGCCACAGCTCCACCTTCAGCTTTTTGGTAGTTTATTAAAGATAAGAATCTCATGGACAGCACTGCCTTGGCTGAGTTTGAACCACGATCCTCTGATCTTAACCTCATGAGTAGCTGGGATGGCAGGCTTGAGCCACCAGCACATGACTTGCTTGGCACTTTTTGCCCAAGGCAGATGGTCTACAATTGAGCCATAGTTCTCTGTCTGGCTTTATGCTGGTAACTTTGCAATATGAGTCTCATGGACTCTTTTGCCTAGACTTGGCTTTGAATCTCAAACCTCAGATCTCAGCTTCCCAGTTCCAAGCATGTGCTAGCAGTGCTTATCTAGTTAGTTTTGTTCTCAACTTCATTGAAAATAACAAAGCCAGTAATCATACACAATTGATTTCTAACTCATGTATTGTATTGAAATTTCAAGAGGAAAATTAAAAGGAAGAACACTGAAGGAAATTTCAGAAAGAAAGAAATAAGAGTAACATACATGATAACCAATATGTATAGAAATGGAGGAACTCATAGCTCTAAACTCAGCAACATGTACCTCCGGAGAAAAGTGAGTATATGAAAAGCAACTATTCATAAAATGGAATTAAAAATGTAAAGAACATTGGAAAAGTCAGCATTTTTTAAATCACAGAAAAGACACATGCAAAGCATTTATTTTTGGAATCACATTAAGATGAATTTTTAAAATCTATAACTTGAAATACGATGCTATTATCAAGTTAAATGTCTCTTGTTAAAGTTTTTCAAACTATTGTGGCCAATATTAAAGAGGGAATCACATCTAGAATATTATAACTTTAAAGCCAAGGGTCCCAAGCTGGGATTAAGCTACTGTCTCTCTTTCCAGACCCATCCTTCTTGGAATCTGAATTTTGCCACCACCAGAATCATGATTATCTACACAACTCAGTGTGCATTTCATTAGGAAGTAAACCTTCAATCCTTTTTAAATACTACCTTAGTTTCCAACACATGGTACAAACAGAGATTAGAAAGCTGAGGATTTACAGAGAGAACAAGAGTGACCCAGGAGGGTGGCCAACAATAGTAGGCTGGGGATCTCCTCCCTATCCAGAATAGATGCTAATTGTGACACAGGGCCATGGTGGCAAGGGATGGCATGGAGTGTCTTTTCAGTGTAAAGGTGCAAGAACTGAGTCTGGAGCTGTTCTCAGAGCAGTACAGCCAGGGTGGGCACACTTTCCAAATTTCTAATCTCGTATCTTAGAGTCAGAGTAGGAACACAAAATCAAATCCTGATTAAATGTAGAACTCTTCTGGAGCTCCATTTGTATTGATTACATACACACACATACACATGAGCACCTACATATACATATATATATGTGGGTGCATACATGCACACATGTGTACGTACATACTCTTTGTATAGATGCACTTATTTATGTGTAGGCATGTATACACACAGTTCTATGCATGCAAATATGTCACACACTGCTATATGTATGCATGCATGCACATATTTGCATATATTTTATGTGTTTCTGCATATGCAGATACATATATATGTGTATATGGATATTTGTATATACATGCAAACACATTTGTAAATATGCATATTTACATGTGTATAAGTAGACATATAGGTGCATGTACATGTGTATATACTTATATGTACACATATGTTTTGAGGCATGCTCTCATCAAAAAGTAAAGCTACAAAAGAAAAATTAAGCTAGGCTATCTCAAACTTCCTACCTAATCCAGAGTGATCTTAAATTTGTAATATTTCTGCCCTTATAGTCTAAGTGCTTGGATTTCATGCACATACCATCACACTTGCCTCAGCTATACCAAATTCTAATTCTGACAAAACATAGGAATACTGAAGGTATTTTAATGCTCACCAATATGATAAGTAGAAATAAGTATCTTGCTTATTTTTGCACTAAAATTTCTGCTTATGAAGTTGAGAGTGATTTTTGCACTGATTTGCCACTTTCATTAATTTTATTTCCTAATTATATGCTTTGCTTAAATTCCCATTAAATTATTTGGTTTTCTAAAATACATCTATGAGCTTAGTATGTTACATAAATACAAAGTTTTTATACAACTTCATCTCAATAGTTGACAATGATGTTAGTACTTTGCTATATTAATTTTGCAAAATTGAAAGAAAACAGTTACCTCCATTATACAAAATTGACGTGCCAAAGATTTCTTTGTATGGTGAAAAGTAAATTCAAATACTTGGTGAAACTGGAATATGAAGGTTTTAAATCCTCTTAGAGATGGTCTGGTTAAATGTGTTTTGTTTTGTGGCTTGAAATTTGTTATTCAAGAGCATTAGTTTCACTTGCCTTTGGGTATTTTAGGACAGTCTTCCACATCCCAGGGGAGCTGGACCTCAATCCTCTTTGTGCATACCTGGGATGACTGATGCAAAGCATTCAACTTATTGGATCTTATGAACTCCCTTCCTTAACTGGTCTCAAACTGTGATCCTCCAGACCTGTGCCTCCTAAGTAGCTAGGATTATGGGCATGGCTCACCATGCCCAACCTTTAAATGCATTTTAAAATGATATTTTATGTGGTTAATGCACTCCAGACATATGACCATCCCTTTTCCAAATAGAAGAACACAAATAATGGGCTCATTTATGTCTTCAGAGATCGTTATCATCAAAAGCTACATCTAGAAATGTGAATAAAGTGTCTCTAATCAACCTACCTAATCTACATTAAGTACTGAAATGATCAAAAATAAACTGCAGAATTGTTTATAAATCTTCAAAATATAAGTCTGAATATATTACTTCCCACTAAGGCATTTTGACTTGATTTCATTGTATTAAAGATGAGCACCCTTAAAATGAACTCCACGAAGGCAGGTGCTGGTCGTTAGGTATAATCCTAGCTACTCAGGAAGCTGATATCTGAGTATGGCAGTTAGAAGCCAGCCCAAGCAGAAAATTAACTATGGAAAAACCAGAAGTGGAGCCGTGGTCCAAGGACTCAGAAACAGTGCCAAGGCCCCAAGTTTAATCCCTAAGACAGGCAAACACACACACACACACACACACACACACACACACACACACACACACACAATAAATGAATTCCAGGGAAGTCAGGACTTCTACCTTCTCTTGGGTGCCACCTTGCCAAGCACCTCTAAGCAGTTAGCTCGTCCACACATAACCCTTCCCTTCCAAGCAATGTGGCTCCTTTCACACCTTTGCCTATGCTATTCTCTCATGCCCTGGTACCTACTGACTTCCTAACTTAAACCCTTGGAGCTCAAGTATTGTTAGCACAAAGATTTCTTTAGCACCAATCTACCAACCCTTTTTACTCCTCCTCTTAGAGACCTTTGTATGGGAACTCAGGTATTTCATAGTTATACATTCAGTACTATTACGGCCATTTCAGATTTATGAATTGTATAGGTGAAGGCACTCCAGAAAATTAGCACTAATGTGGTATGTATTGTGTGTATGTACCTATGTTGTGATAGATTTTTATGAAACGCTCATCACAAGAAAATTTAAATTTAGTTTCTGCATTAGCAGTCAAATGATAGCAAATGCCATTTTACTTCATAATTGTCTTGGATTTTTTACATTATTAAGGTAGTCAAGAGTGTTATTACAAGGGCTGGGAAGGTGGCTCAGTGGTAGAGGGCTTGCCTTGCATACATGAGGCCCTGGGTTCAATTCCTCAGCAACACATAAGCAGAAAAAGCCAGAAGTGGCACTGTGGCTCAAGTGGTAGGGTGCTAGCCCTGAGCTGAAGAGCTGAGGGACAGTGTCCAGGCCCAGAGTTCAGACCTCATGACTGACAAAAAAAAAAAAAAAAGAGTGTTGCTACATTCTTTCTGATGGAAGCATAGAATTCATATATATATATATATATATATATATATATATATATATATATACACACATATATATAATATTTTCTTTTTTTAATTTTTCTTTTTTTTATTGTGAAAATACTGTACAGAGGGGTTACAATTACATGGGCAAGATAGTGAGTACATTTCTTATCAAGCATTGTAGCCTCCTCCTTTGTTTACCCTTCACATCCCTTCCCATCCTCCCTCTTCCCCCAGCCAATCCTCCCCCCACCAAGTTATAAAGTTCGTTTTTGACATGACAAATTGTACTTCTCATTGTTGTAACAGGTCCACCTGTATCCTTATTTAAACAACTTGTTTTTCCCCTTCCCCTCCACAAATTATACCGATATCAAATACAGTGAAAGCATGGGTTATACTGTGGGGGAGGGACATACAAAGCAACAAAGAAATAATCTTATAATTTCGTTAGAAACAAATGCATGAAAGAAAAAAAACATTTAAAATACATATCTTAGGGTTCATTTTCCTAACATCACCTTATCTGACCTTTTCTGCTTGACTCATGCATATACTAGATATTGCAAATAAGAGAAATCATGGGACCTATGTTTCTTTGGGCCTGGCTTACTTCACTTAATATAATTTTTTCCAAGCCTTTCCATTTCCTAACAAATGGGGAAATGTCATTCTTTCTGATGGAGGCATAGAATTCCATTGTGTATATATACCACATTTTCTTGATCCATTCATCTACTGAGGGGCATCTGGGTTGGTTCCGTATCTTAGCTATGGTAAATAATGCTGCAATAAACATAGTTGTGCTGGTAGCTTTAGTGTGGTCTTGTTTGTAAACATTTGGATAAATGCCCAAAAGTGGGATTGCTGGGTCATAGGGGAGCTCTATGTGAAGTCTTTTGAGGAACCTCCATACTACTTTCCAAAGTGGTTGAACAAGTTTACACTCCCATCAACAATGAAGTAAGGTTCCCTTCTGTCCACATCCCCTCCAGCATCTGTTGCTATTAGAGTTATTGATTATAGCCATTCTAACTGGGGTGAGGTGGTATCTCAATGTTGTTTTGATTTGCATTTCCTTTATGGCTAGGGATTTTGAGCATTTCTTCATGTGTCTATTGGCCATCCTTCTTCCTTCTTCAGAGAAGTTTCTCTTTAAGTCATTAGCCCACTTATTTACTGGGCAGTTGTTTCTTTGAGTATTTGTTGTTGGGGGATTTAATTTTTTGAGTTCCAGGTATATTTTAGATATGAAACCCTTGTCCGTTGTATGGCTAGTGAAGATCTTCTCCCAATCCGTGGACTTTCTATTGATCTTGCTAGCTATGTCCTTTGCCATGCAGAAGCTCTGCAACTTCATGCAATCCCATTTGTCCAACCTTTCTTTGATTTGTTGTGTTTCCGGGTCTCTATTAAGAAAATTTCAGCCTGCGCCAAGGAGACCTATAGTTTCTCCTGTTCCATCCTGTAATGTTTTCAGAGTGTCTGCTTTGACTCCGAGGTCTTTGATCCTTTTGGAGTTGATTCTGGTGCAGGGTGATGTATAATGATCTAGCTTTAGTTTTCTACAAGTAGTTAATAAAATATTTTCTTGATTCATTCGTCTACTGAAGGGTATCTGGGTTGGTTTCATATCTTAGCTATGGTGAATAATGCTGCAATAAATATAGTTGTGCTGGTAACTTTAGTATGGTCTTGTTTGTGATCATTTGAGTAAATGTCCAGAAGTGGGATTGCTGGGTCATAGGGGGCTCTACCTGTAGTCTTTTGAAAAACTCCATTATTGCTTTCCAGAGTTGTTGAACAAGTTTACACTCTCACCAACAGTGTAGTAGCATTCCCTTTTGGCCACATCCCCTCCAACATCTGTTGTTAGATTTCTTGATTATAGCCATTCTAACTGGGGTGAGGTGGAATCTCAATGTTGTTTTGATTTGCATTTCCTTATGACTAAAGAAATTGAGCATTTCTTCATGTGTCTATTAGCCATTCTTATTTTCGCTTCAGAGAAGTCTCTCTTTAAGTCTTTAGCCCACTTATTAATTGGGCAGTTGTTAAAGAATGACACCACCTCATTTGTTAGGAAATGGAAAAACTTGGAAAAAAATCATATTAAGTGAAGTAAGCCAGACTCAAAGAAATACAGGTCCTATGGTTTCCCTTATTTGCATTAATTAGTATATATCTAGAATAATCTTATCAGATGAGCAGAAGAGCTCAAAAGCTACATGTACATATGACCATATAAGATGATGCTAAGCGAAATGAACCCCAAGATATGGACACAAGAATTTTTCGTTGTTGTGTTGTTTTTAATGTACTACATGAAGTTTTTCGTTTCCTTTGTATGTTTTTTCCCCTATGATATAACCCCTGTTGTCACTGTATTTGATTTTGGTAGCTTGCATCTTGTATATACATTTATCTAATTTGGGGAGGGGAAGAACAATAACAAAATACTAAAACAAGGACACATGATGACCCATTGCAACAATGATACTCATAAGAACTACGATTTGTGGTGGGTGAGGGGGAGAGAATAGCAGGGGAAAAACAAAGGAGTGGGTAACAATGCCTCACAAGAAATGGACTCATTACCTTATTCATATAACTGTAACCTATCTATACAGCACCTTTACAATAAAATTACAAAAAAGTGTTATTACACTACATTCTAGTAATTACACTACTAGAATTCGAATAATATACCAATAGAGTCCTCTAGTGACCATGGTGCTTCTGCGGGGAGGTGAGGGTTCTGTTGCATGGGGCATTCACTCAGCCAGCCCTGCAGTGCTCTTCCTGCTGAGAAGCTATGGAAGGCCCAGGGTGTCACTCTTTCTTTGGACCCAGTGAGTGGTGCCATCATGGTGGATCTGACTGAAGATATTGCCTTGCTCCTTCCTTGCATCTGTGTCTCATTTCATCCCTCTCTTGCTAGAAATATCCGTCCCCAGGCTACTGGCCTCTGGAGTGCCGAGTTCATGGCTTTCCCTAGAGGCTATTTCACACGAACTAGAAGAGAAAGTTGATTTCGGAATCGAAACTTTAGTTTTGAAGATGATCAAGACGTAGGCAAAAACAGAGCAAAGAAAATTTACAAAAATTACTTAAATTCTGTGTTTGCTTTCTGTTTGCAAAGTATGGGAACGATGTATAGACTGGACTTGGCGGTGCTTAAGAATTAATGGAAAGAGCTGGAACGCTTCTGAGCATGCCCAGATACTCTAGCGCCGAAACACCCATGTGGCGCGCGAGCCAGCCTCCTGGAGCCCGCTGTCCGGGAGCCCACCCTCGCGGAGGCCCCCTCACCCAGCCAAGAGCCAACCTCTGGAGCCTGCCTCCTGCCCAGCATAGTCGGTTCACACCTCCTCCACTGAGCTGACACTGCTGGAGCTCTCTGGAGGGCGGCCCTGCACGGTAAGGCTGTCCATGAGGATCCCTCATCCACACAGGTCTCTAAAGTACACGGCTGACCTATTAGGAAGACATTCCGAAACAAAATGTGGGGTCTCAGACAACTGGGCATGTACACAGTGCTGGTGCTCGTGGGCAGAGGACAGACACCCTCTGCGAGGCTGGAAAGGGAAAGGGGGCTAGGGCCATCTGCTAGGCTTTGTTATGGATGGTGCATTCCTACCCAATTATGCAGAAAGGACTGTAATTGGTTGGGAGACTGAGGGGGAGGAGAGGGGGGAGAGGAGAGCGGTCCAGCATCAGAGCCATGTCCTGGGCCTGAAGCAGTGATGTCAGCAGGAAGAGTGCTCTTTCCTGGCATGTTGAATTAAACTCCTTTTGTACAACTACTGCAAGATAAGAATGATAATAATAATGACAAAAGATAATTTTTTGTCTTTCATCCCATTGTATTTTTAACATATTTATAAGATTATTTCTTTGTTGCTTTATATGTCCCTCCCCCAGGGTATAACCCCTGCTTTCAATGTATATGATGTTGGTATAATTTGTGGAGGGAAAGGGAAAAAACAAATCGTTAAAACAGGGATACAGGTGGACCCATTGCAACAATGAGATGTACAAGTCGTTATGTCGAAAAAAGAACTTTACAACTTTGGTGAAGGGGGGTGGGGGGGAGGATGGGAAGGGGAAACAAAGGAGAAAGCTACAATGCTCGATAAGAAATGTACTCATTATCTTGCCCATGTAATTGTAACCCCTCTGTACAGTATTTTCACAATAAAAAATATCATAAAAAAGATAGAAGTAAGATGCAAAAGATAATACAGTAAAAATTAAAACTCACGTATCCAAGGAAGAACAAGGGTGGTATTCTGTCCAAAGTTCCTATGGCGGCACCTCTGAGAGCTGGGGACCCAACAGAACGCAGTTGCTTGGTACTTGTGAGTGATGCCCACCCTGGAGTCCGAAGAGGAGGCAGGGCAGAGATGGGGAACCAATCATGAGCCTCCACTTAGCACAAGGCTACTCCCCAGCCAATCAGGCCAAAGGCATACCGTTGCAGGCAGAACCAAGAAACCTTAGATACAGCAGTGGGTGAGCTAGGGACACTGGGATGTGGGCCCCGGCTTGCACACTGGGTGCTTCTCACTGTTGTTCGTTTGTTTTCTCACTTTCTAGTAAATCTGCTCTGTCTGCTTTAAAAGTTTTCCTGCTCTTTAATTCTTTAATTGAGAGAGAAAAACCAGACCAAGCTCTCAGTAATGCCAAGGCGGCAGAGGAAACTAAGTGAAAGATAAGAGCTGTGTGAAGTGTTCATGGTCCTTCCAGGCCAAGCCAAAAATGAATGACCCAAGGGACACTTCCTGAGAATCACCCAGATGGATCCAACCTCTCCTCTGTGTACTTAGATTGGAGGTTCTTGTTCAGAATAGATGGCAGAGCCAAACCTGTTCTTTCCTGTCCTTTATTTTCATATATGCATATATATACATATATAATACATATTTATATTATCGCCTTTAGTGGCACAAAGGGGTTTCAATTCAACATGTCAATTTCTGAGTATAACACCTCTTGACCAGTGTCACGCCTTCCATCCCAGACTCATCCTTTTCCTCAAGTTACCTGGGTCCATTTCTGCATATATACATTCGATAGGATGACTGCATTAGCCTACCCATCCTCACTCAGTTCATATACTCGTTTCCCTTGACCTCATTACAAATTCCGGCTTCCTGCTATTCATTTTGATAAATTCTCCTTTAGTTGTTCAATTGAGTTACATCATTAGAACCTCCCCATGAATATGCCATACTTAATAATTAATATGTTGGTGTGTGTGTGTGTGTGTGTGTGTGTGTGTGTGTGTGTGTGTGTGTGTTTGTAATCTAAGGCTTTTCTGTAAGATGCCTAAACTATGAAGCACAAAGCACGGTGACTAGTGCAGACACATCAGGGTTGGCTACACCAGCTAAGAATGGAATATATTCTCTTAGTGCCATGAACACAGTGTGTCAGTTTGGTACAAGGTCCCAGCTTCAGTTTAAATGATTATTGTTATTTACTAACCAATAGTAGACTTCAGGAAGCATAAAAGAAGAATGCCATGCACTGAGGATAACCATGTGTGAAACTATGTGTCAGGGCCTATGAGTTTGTGGAATATTATATTGCTGGGAGATCTCCCAACATAGAATGGAATCAAAGCCAAAGAAATATTCCAACTGTGATTCCAAATTCCACTGAAATTCTACCCTCCATGGATCATAAAAGGTCAAAGCAAGCATCTGCTATTAATTTGCTGTATTTAATAGAATATGAATTAAAGAGGCAATTTTGTCACAGAGAAACAGAAGACAAATGTGGTTTCCCTTCAACTGAGTCCTATAAGCTGAGAGTGTACATATATATAGAGATATTTTATGTATGATTATTTTTAAACTGGCAATAGGACATTGTAAGTGATGATTATTTAGAATAGAAATTGCTCTAAATTGGATCCTATAAAGCTTCAATAACATATAATCTCATACTTAATTTTATACATATACAAGGGACCTCATATGTATCCATGTAAAAGAAGAAATTCTAAACTCCATTTCTGTATATATTCATCATCTCCACAAGCTATGCATGTAGCGTGATTCTGAAGCTTTGTTTCAAGTCTGATCAAATGCTCTTGATCTTCAGTGTTGGAAACGCTGATGACAAGATTTCTTTACTGATCTTAGCAAGCACACACATATCCCACACATACACATAGATGTGTCTATGCATGTTTGTACATGCATGTATTTATATGTGTACATGTATCATGTGCACAAACAGTTGACATATGGTCACATCTATGGTGGGCATACACTGTTTTGTAGATGGCTTTTGTTCTTCATATTATTTGGAAATTATTGATTTCTGAGCGAACAAGAATATGTTATTAATCCCTATTCCTCTGTGTGTGTGTGTGTGTGTGTGTGTGTGTGTGTGTGTGTGTGTGCATGTGTGCTAGTCCTGGGGCTTCAACTCAGGGCCTGAACACTGTCCCTGAGATTTTTTTGCTCAAGATTAGTACTCTAACACTTGAGCCACAGCTCTTCTGATTTTTTAGCTTGTCAATTGGCAAAAAGAAGCCTGCCTGGACAGGTTTCTGCAATTCTCAGATCTCAGCCATCTCAGTAGTGAGGATTATAGGTGTGAGCCATAGGTGCCCTTCAATCCCCATTCCTCCTGATCTTTAGAATTCTCTCCTACTTGTGATGGTAAGAGGATGTGACAACATTATAACACATTTAAAGCAGGATCCTATGGTAGAATAAATTCTATAACAAAACCTCCCTTTATGTATGACATCTATGTTTTTTAACTATACAAATCCAAACAAAAACTTTTGAAAACCTTGACTTCTGTTCTTGAAGAGACCCACAGATATTCTTGGCAGGATTCAATGAAGTAATGTCTAGAAATAGATTAGCATAGTGCCTGACTCATAGTAAATATTCAATAAATAACACAATTATAACAAAATAAGAATACAAAAATAAATCATCATTTTAAAAAAGATGCAAGTAAATACCTAATAATATTTTTTAGGACAAACTTTGTTTACTTAAAGTAGCATCAATAAAATATTTTAAAATATGAACATTTGACAAAAAATGTACTTGCTATTTTACTTATGTAACTGTAACATCTCTGTACAGCACCTTGAGAATTTTTAAAAAATATAAAAAAATAAGCGGGGTGCCGGTGGCTCATGCCTGTAATCCTAGCTTACTCAGGAGGCTGAGATCTGCGGATCGCGGTTCAAAGTCAGCCAGGGCAGGAAAGTCCGTGAGACTCTTATCTCCAATAAACCACTAGAAAACTGGGAGTGGTGCTGTAGCTCAAGTGGTAGAGTGCTTGCCTTGAGCTGAAGAGCGCAAGGACAGCGCCCAAGCCCAGAGTTCAAGCCCCACGACCGACCAAAAAAAAAATTAATAAAATAAAATAAAATAGCCAGAGGCCAGTGGCTCACAACTGTATTCCTAGCTACTCATGAGGTTGAGATATGAGGATTGCAGTTCAAAGCAGCCTGAGCAGGAAAGTCTGTGAGACTCTTATCTCCAAATAAACATCTGAAAACCAGAAGTGGCGCTGCAGCTCAAGTGGTAGAGTATTGCCTTGAGCTGAAAAGCTCAGAGCCAGTGCCTAGGCCCAGAGTTCAAGCCCTATAACTGACAACAAAAAATAAAAAATAAGTAAACAATAAATTTGACTCTTGTTTCTTGCCTTCTTTTCTGGTTTCTTTTCTTTTCCTTTCTACTGTCACTAGGGGCTGAGATTTTTCTTTAGCTTTATTGTACTTCACTTAGATTTCCAAAAACATAATGAATTTAATGTCTGCTCATATATCAGCCAAGTAACCCTTCTTACCATCCACCACTGGTTTTCCACATTAAAAAAGCTATAATCTTACAGTGTTCTGCTTGGTTTGACTTATCCAACTCAATACAGATTTTATAATATTTGCTTCCTTATGAATTGTTACCTTCTTGAAAATATGATTACTTGCACAGTTGGGGATCACAGGATGGAAATTTGAATTAGCAAAGCATTTAATGATTTCCATAGATTTGAATTCAATAGTTTCATTTGCTTTCATAATAACCCAAGTATTGCTGTTTAAAGATGAACTCATGGCTTCATGGAGAAGCTGAGGTTTATTTATACCATTGTTAGCCCATACAGACAAGACAGCAGACTGCCCCAACACATTGCAATCTGGGTTTGGAATTTAGCTTCCCTCACAGGGATTTGCAGTAGGATTGTGCAAGCTTAGTCTCACTCTTGTTTAATCCTGATAAGAGGTACTTGAACAAAATGAAGAGCACAGCTACTTCTGGATGTGGTTTTAAGTGTCATTCTCCACTGAAAGAAGTCAGCTTCCACAGAGGAATGGCTTGTGAGAGAAGAAACACAGGTGATGAGCTGGGGAATGTAAGGTAGTTCTCTAAACACCAGAATGGCCATGCTATGTCATAGGCACACAACATTTAACCTTTCAAGCTCACAACTGCAAAGGTGAGAGTGGTTTAGGCCATGATCCGCAAAGGAACTCAAGGTAGGATCCTCCAAGGCAGGAGAATCTCAAGTTCAAAGCCAGCTCTGATTGTATCATGAGTTTTAAGCTAGTCTGGCCTATATAGAAGAACCTGTCACAAAATATAAACCAATAAACTTAAAAAAGTAAATAATTATTAGACTATAGCCCAAAATATAACATAAATATCATATCCAGATTTCTGATACAATACAGATATATGCCTATATTATATACTGATACAAGCATGGGAGATATGAGCCAAATCTCTCATGCCAAAGAATTCCAAATGATTTATAAAATTGCTGTGTCCTCAAGGGGAGAGTATGTAACTGCATCATTTCAGTTTGGGCTGTGTAAAGTGGCTACAAAAAGTAACATACAGTCAGGTGCCCGGTGGCTCACACCTGTAATCCTAGCTACTCAGGAGGCTGAAATTGAGGATCATGGTTCAAAGCCAGTCCAGGCAGGAAGGTCAGTGAAATTCTTATCTCCAATAAACCACTCAGAAAATCAGAAGTGTTGCAGTGGCTCAAGTGGTAGAGTGCTAGCCTTGAGCTGAAGAGCACAGGGATAGCACCCAGGCCCAGAGTTCAAGCCCCATGATAGACAAAAAAAAAAAAAAGGGGCAAGGAGGAATGTACAGTAAGGGAGATAGAAGAGTGACTCTACAGGGGAGAAAGCTTGTAAGCTTGAAAGACAGGTTACAAGGAGTAATTCAGTGATGACAAGCCACATGGCTCATAGTGCAAGGGTGTGCCATGTAAGAGTCTTTCTCCTGAAATGATAACTTCAGTCTAACTATGAGAAAGCTGAAAAGAAAATCTCAATTGAGAGACAATATTTGCAAATCTGCCAAGAAAAGACTGCTCAGTGAAATGAAGCAACATGGGTAGGAGCTGAAAACATAAAAGTGATACAAGAAAAAAGCTAAAGAAATCTGAAAAATCATGGAATTATTTGACAATATTATACAAATATCCATAATTGGTCTGTAACACACCTACCATGCTCATATGAAATAATTAGGTGTGGTATACAAGATAAATTGTATATTGTTTTTGTTAGTGTTGAGAAACCAAAACTTGCTTTAATAAATCAGACACCTTGCTGAGTTTGACAGGCAGACTACAAATAGATTTCCATACTCACACAATCAAGTTTTGTTCAGATTTATTATTACTCTATAGAAACATGTGGCTTTGAGGGAAGAACAGATTTCTATAATATATAATCTATATCAAGAGGTTGTTTTAGATGCATTATAATACATTTACAAGTTATTGTTTTATTTCTAAGGAAAGGGTATGGGGCATTAAATCAGATAAAGTTAAAAGATATGGCTTCCATTTGCAAAGAGTTTTGCAGTTACTGAATGATTTTATATATGATCTGCCTTTTCTTGTAAAGAAAGATGAGGAAATCTGCTATCTTCGTAAGTTTGCAACAGCCAAACTGAAGCTCAGATAAGTTAAATGATGTAAGGATTAGCACACACCAGAGTCAGAACTCAGAAACAACCTAGTATATCAATGATTGTATTTTCAACATTGCCCTGGGAAAAAATTCTAACGAGGTTCTTTTATTTTCTAAAGAATAAGAATAGTTTATGCAACACCAGGTTTGTGAACAACTCTTAATAGTTCACAGTTATATAAAGTTCAACTACAAGCAAGGCACAAAATAATACTGCATGCTATCTCTTTGCCTTATGTAGAAGTAGAGACCAATTTTCATTCTAACCAAAAAGAAAGGAACTTTTCCACTAATAGTTTTTATATCTAGACCATATTATCCAGAACAAGGTACCAGTATAGATACCCAATCTGTGAACTAAAGTAACTTACTTCTTAAGTGACTAGAAGTAAAAGGGTATTGTATTAATGCCAAGGTTGCAGGCATTTTGCTGACTTAAGACACTGACTTAAGAGTTATTGGTATTTTGTCTTTTAATTAAGATCTTTGCTGTCAAGTGGCTGCTTGACATAAGCAATGACATTTTAGAGCCATCTCCGTAAAAAAGTTTGAAGTGAAATGATGGAGGTATTGATATACATCCAGATTGTCTATGAGAATAAAATTAATTAATTATTTTTGTAAAGGTGATATTCAGAGGGGTTACAGCTACATGAATCAAGTAATGAATACATCTTTTTTTGTGAATCTCTTCCCTCAATTTCTCCCAGTTTGTTCCTACCAACTCTCCTACACAAGTTGTGGGGCTCATTTTCAACATAATGTCTACTGAGGCTCACTGTGCTACATTTGTTCAAACTTTGTCCCTCCTCCAAACAGATTAATTTATATATAAGACAAAAGGTACAGAAATAAAAAACAGTGACAAGGGAAAAAAAAGAAAGCAAGTAGCAAAATAACATAAAACCTCGTGTTTCCACTTCTTGGAGGTCATTTCAATCGTCATCATATTATATGATTCTATGCCCATAGCTATTGCCTTTGTAATGCTCTCCTAAAAATATCCTCATTTGGTCTCACTGTATGGATGTCTAGAATCTTGTATAATTTATCATGTCCAAATGTAGTTTTTGTCTTTTTATCATCTAGGATATTTAGTTGTAGATTTATAGGCACTTTCTTTCTTTCTTTTTCTTTTTCTTTTTTTGTTGGTTGTGGGGCCTAAACTCTGGGCCTGGGTGTTGTCCCTCAGCTCTTCAGCTCAAAGCTAACACTCTACCACTAGAGCCACAGCGCCACTTCTGGCTTTTTCTGCTTATGTGGTGCTGAGGAATCGAACCCAGGACACGCATGCAAGGCAAGCACTCTACAACTGAACTACCTTCCCAGCCCCATATAGGTACTTTCTAATTATAACAAATGAGAGAAACTATGCAACCTATGTTTCTTTGTGCCTGGCCTACTTTACTTAATATAATTTTTCTTGTCTTTCCATTTTCTTACAAATGATATAATATCATTCTTTCTGATGGAAGCATAGATTTCAATTGTGTATATATACCACAATTTCTTGATCCATTTATCTTGGTTATGGTAAACAATGAACATAGGGTGCTGGTAGTTTCCGTGTGGCCTTGTTTGTGGTCTACTGGATAAAAGTCAAGGAGAGGGATTGCTGGGCTACAGGGGAGCTCTATATTTAGTCTTTTGAGCACCTCCACAATGCTATCCAGATTGGCTGAACAAGTTTACATTCCCAAGAAAAGTGTGGTAGCATTCCGTTTTGGCCACATCTCTGCCAGCATCTGTTATTGTTAGGCAAACATTGGGGCTTGGATTCAGGGACTGTGTGCTGTTTCTTGGTTTTTGTTTTTGTTTTGGTTTTTTGTTAATGCTATGTTCTACCATTAGAAACATACCTCCACTTCTAGCTTTTTGATGATAAGTTGGAGAGAAGAATCTTGGGAACATTTCCGCCCAGGCTGGTTTTGAACCATGATCCTCAGATCACAGCCTCCTCAATAGCTAGGATTACTGTCATGAACTATCAGCCTCTACCAAAATACATAATTTAAAAGCATGAAAAGAAAATATTTCCACCATCCCAAATAGCTACTTTAATCTCATGTGCAATTACTCTATCTCCAGCTCCAGTCCTAGATAACCACCAACACTGTAAATCTATATTTTTTTTATTTTCTGCTCACAATATATAAATAGAATCAGGCACTTTGGTACTTTGCATCCAACTTCTTTCTTTGAGAAATGTGTATTTTTTATTTGTTCATATTGTAGCATATATCAGTGTTTTCTCCCTTTGGATACATTGTTCTGTTGCATGTATGTCACACATCATTTTATCCATGCATCTGTTGGCAGACATTTAGATTATTTCTAGTGTTGGCCATCATTAAAAATATTTCTAAGACCTGGGCACCAGTGGCACCCACTGTAATCCTACCTACTCTAGAGACTGAAATCTGAGGATCATGGTTCAAAGTCAGCTCCGGAGGAAAAGTTCATGAGACTCTTTTCTCCAATTAACCAAAGCTGTATCATTCAAGTAGTGAGCACTAGTCTGGAGGAAAAAAAATCTCAACAGATAGATAGACAGACAATCCTTAACCCATTGAGCCCCACCCCTACACTCAGATTGGTTGAGCTCTTGTTCACAATCTGCTCAGGATTGACTAGTTTGAATAAGGTAAGATATATTTACATGAGGTGTCCATTAAAAGACCTTAATAGAAAAGTCAGTTTTTTCATAGTTATTATTGCATTGTACAATATTTTTTCATATTTTATTTACATAAATTGTTTCTCAGATATAAAATTTGTAGGTAATTTCCTACAGTAGCTCAGGGCTATTGCTTTACCACTCACACCACACTTCTACTTTTGGCTTTATGCTGGCTAATTGGAAATAAGAGTCTCACAGTCTGTTCTGCCTGGGATGGCTTCAAACCCTGATCCTCTGATCTGAGCCTCCGCAGTATGGAAGATTGCAGACATGAGCTGCCAGGACCTGGCTATCTTCTTATTCTTTTAGTGATATCTCTGAAATGTAAAAATTTTTAATTATGATGAGCTCAATTTCTTAGTATTTTTTCTTTTGTGAATCATAATTTCAGTACCATTGGCTCAATGTAATAAAATCAGTGTTTTCATTTATTTAGAAATTTAATTTGTCCCTGCAATTTTAATATAATTTAACATGTGTTTCACTTATTAAATGTATGCCAAAGTGTTTTTCATGTTGTTATGAGTGAGATTACTATTTTATATTTCATTTTCATATTATTCCTTGCTGTGCTCTAGAATTATCATTTTTATATCAACCTTTTAGTTTTTAAATTGATCCTTTAGTTTTGAAACTAAAGCAATTTATTCATCCTATTGGGATGTGTGGTGTGTGTGCATAAATATATGTGTGCATGTTCCTTGGGTTATTTAATTAGACCAAATCATTCTCAATAAACACAGTATCTTACCTCTTTCTTTATAATCTACAGACCTTATTTTTTTATTCTATCATTCTCTATTGGTTCTTCTTCCTTGTCCCCAGTCACATTCACAGTCTTCTTGTACTCAGAACTAGAACATAGTGGATAAAATTGATAACATGGACATGTTTGGTTCTTCTATTCCTAAGAATTACAAAGCGATTCCACCATTAAGTTTTGTCATAGTAAGGGATCTTCAAAGATGTCCTTTATCACATCAAAATTCCTTACCATTTATAGATTCTTGTGGGCTTATAGCATGTTGAATTTTGCCAATTTTCCTGCCTCTGTTCAGATAAGAATGTGTTTCCTCCTTTTCCTGTTACTAATATAGTCACATTAATTTATTTTGTATGCAAAATCCACAATGGTTTTATGGTGTTATCTTCTTTGAAAAATGTCTCCAGAGTCAGTTTATGTTCTTGGAAGATATTAACTTACTTTATATACTTTTTAATATTAACATATTAATTGAACATAAGAATATATAATATAATACATATTATATAAGTAGAACAAATTTAAAAGTACTTCTTCCTTCTCTGATTACTAAAATAAGTTTTAAAGTAATGGGATTTTTCTTTAAATATTTGAAATAATTTCCCAGTAGGATATTTGTATCTATCTCTTGCTTTTAAATATAGAACTAACGACAACATCAGGCTTATCGTGAGTCAGTTCTGGCAATATGTATCTTTCTAGAAACTTCTCTGCTTTATTAAATTGGTAAAAGTGCCAATGTAAAGTTTTTCATATCGTTCCTTTAATGTGTGGAAGGAAATGTTTTCTTTCCTTTCTAATTTTTTTTCTGGTCATGGGGCTTGAAATCTGGGCCTGGGTGCTCTACCACTTAAGCCACAGTGCCACTTCCAGCTTTTTTTTTCTGTTTGTATGGTACTGAGGAATCCAACCCAGGGCTTCAAGCATGGGAGGCAAGCACTCTACTGCTAAGTCACATTCCCAGCCCTCCTTTCTAATTTTTGAAATGTATATTGCACCTATGTTGTTGTCAGTTTTGCTAATCCTTTCACAAAGTCCCTTGTGGCTTCATTAACTTAACTCTTGATTTGCTTGGTTGTTGGTGGTTTCTTCTTACTTTATCTATTGCTATTTTAAACCGTATCATTTCTTCTGCTGACTTTGGATTCTTCTAGGTTCTTAATGTGGAAGAATGAACTGAATACGTTTTGTTTGTTTCATTTTTGTGCCAGTCCTAGGGCTTAAAGTAGGGGCTTGGGCACTGTCCCTGAGCTTCTTTGCTTAAGGTTAGCTCTTTCTCTCACTTGAGCAACAGCTATTCTCCACTTCTAGCTTTTATGATGATTCTTTAGAAATAAGTGTCTTGCCCTGGGTGGCTTTGCACATCACTCCTCAGACCATAGTTTCTTAGTAGCTAGGACTGTAGGTATTAGCCCTCAGCACCTGGCTATCAGCTGTATATTTAAGGGTACTGTTTTTTTCCTCTAAGCATAGATTTAGTGATAATACAAGTGTCACAAGTATTACAATGTGTTGTTGGCAGGAACTGAACTGTAAAACTAGATCAGCAAGCTGCCTCTTATCACCTTCTTTCAGATGTTGAATAACAAGTGTGAAAGCATGCCTTCCCATTGAGATGTGAAGAAGTTGCTCTGGAGGCAGAAATCCAGACAGGATTGACTTGTGGAAGTCCAGAAATTTACCTATTGTTCTTGTTTGGGGTAGGCCTCTGTCCTATCTACATGTTTTATGACAATGAAAAGCACTCATCTGAACTACTGATCAGAGATTGCCAGGTAAGATGACCATGTGCATTTCTTTAATGCAGAGAATATCACTCACAGTGAATGATATTTTTGAGTATGAGTAACTTTCCTTTATCTCAGACAGGTGACACTTTTCCCTCTTTGTATGTCTCCTGTATGTATCATGGAAGTGTGAGAGAATGCAGTCATAATATTCAATAATATTACATAATATTCACACATGTGTAAATAGAACAAGATAACTTGGGATGGATGGGATGCAGAGAAATGGGAGAAAATGATGGCAGCGTTGACATTGGTAAAGAGGCATTCTACTCATAAACTGGCATGTTGAATTGAAATCTCAATATAAATACTTAAAGATAATTTAAAAAAATCTTGCTAAAACTTAAGAGAAAAAGAAATATGGTGTTTATATTTGACTCACTTGAATAGTTTCAAATTTCTCTGGTGATGTTCTCTTTGATTCTCTTTGACTCATAAGGATTTTTTTCATAGTATGTTATTTAATTCATAAACATTTCAGTATTTTCCAGATTTCTATCTGTTGTTGATTTCTAGTTTAGTTTGTAGTCAAGTGCTATACTTGTAAGACTATGCAATTTGATTGTTTTCAAAATTATTGAGACTTACTACAAAGCTTAGCATGTGGTCTGCACTAAAGAATGTTCTATGGGTAGTATATTTTACTTGTTTACTCATTAGATTATATTCTTATATTACACATTTTTCCTTATCGCTAATAGATTAAAATCTGTGAGTGAGAGTCATATGGATGTTTCTTATAATGTGATTCTTTTTATGTAGAAAAAGACACCTTAACAATACTTGATAGGAAATGTATTCATTACCTTGCTCATGTAACTGTAACCCCTCTGCACAGTATTTTTATAATAAAAAACATATTTAAAAAAGTATAAAAAAAAGAGCTAGGAAGGTGGCTCAGTGGTAGAGTGCTTGCCTTGCATGCATGAGGCCCTGAGTTCGATTCCTCAGCACCACATAAGCAGAAAAAAGCTGGAAGTGGCGCTGTGGCTCAAGTGGTAGAGTGCTAGTCTTGAGCTGAAAGCTGAGTGACATCACACAGGCCCAGAGTTCAGGTCCCACAATCGACAAAAAAAAAACCCCAAACCTACTTAGCTATTTTTAAACTCAGGGACTAATGATCCTGTACATATATATATATATATATATATATATATATATATACATTTATATATTCATTTACATATATGTATATATCTATATCTATCTATCTATCTATCTATCTATCTATCTATCTATCTATCTATCTATCTATCTATATGTCTTTCATGGGGCTTGAACTGAGGGCTATCCCTGAGCTCTGTTGCTCAAGGCTATTGCTCTACTACCTTGAACCACAGCTCCACTTCTGGTTTTCTGGTGGTTAATTGGAGATAAGAATCTTAGGGACTCTCTGGCCTGGGCTGGCTTTGAACTTTGATACTCAGATCTAAGAATGCAGTCCCCACCAGGGGCTAGAAGTTATATAAATGAAAAATAACTTTCTCTACTAGTGTTCCATGAAAATAGGTCTGTAATTCAGTCAATGCCCTTGTCTTCCATCTTTTAAAAGTATATCTTACTGTGTCTCAATTCAGTATCTTAGTTGAATTTTTGCTATCTTATTAATGATTCTAATGATTAGAAAGCAAGGTAAGGTACATATTACTCCATCACACAGAAAATTACTTCTGTCATATTTATATCCTTTTCTTTCTTTCTTTCTTTCTTTCTTTCTTTCTTTCTTTCTTTCTTTCTTTCTTTCTTTCTTTCTTTCTTTCTTTCTTTCTTTCTTTCTTTCTTTCTTTCTTTCTTTCTTTCTTTCTTTCTTTCTTTCTTTTTGTGCCAGCCCTGAGTCTTTGATTGAGGGCCTGAACACTGTCAATTGAGCTTTTTGGCTCAAAACTAGTGCTATAGCACTTATGTCACAACTCCACTACCAGCTTTTGAGTTTTAAATAAAAATAAGAGTTCTGCAGGCTTTGGTGCCCAGGCTGACTTTGAACCACAAGTCTCAGAGCTTAGCCTTTAGAGTAGCTAGGATTAGAGAAGTGAGCTTATCATACATCATACTGGTACTGGCTTGTCAGATACCATTTTAAAAGGCTGCACAGTCATATCCACTTACGAGTATATGAGTTCATGGTGTGCCATTGTGTGCTATTGTCAACATGCAGATGCTTATTTTCAAGATTTATTAACAAAACAGTAAAAGTGATGAAGTTGAATTAATATGTGATTGAGTAATTTAGAATATGATTGCCTAATAGTGACAGTATTGTGTCAATAATTATAACAAATGTATCTATGTAGCTATTCATATCTTTACTTCCATTTCTTCAAACAAATCATCACAAGAAAGACATTTTCATGGATATGCTGCATCTTCATGAGAACACTCATGGCTTCTGTAATGTAATAGAGTATAATTAAAGGTCTTGGAAAGACTTATTCCAATTATCTATTTATGAGGCTGATGACTGATTTTATTGATTAAAGTATCAAAGAAACACTTTGAATATCTCCTGGTAGTAGATGTTAGAAAAGTTTTCAATGCTCATTAACTATAAAATCTTCCTATTTTGTTTAGATGAGTTTTTGAATGGAATAATAGCATTTCGATAGTGTTTTAGTTTTTCTTATATGTGATTAATTTTTGGCTAAATTCTGTAGAGTAAATACATTAGTATACTCACAGTGGATTCTTGTAGTAGTTTCCTTGTTTCATACTTCTTGGGAACTGAAACTGTTGTTTATATTTGTACTGGATAATAACTTTATTGAAAGAATGTTTGAATAAAATGCATGATTTTTTCTTGTATCCTCAATAGATATTTTGATAAAGAAAATATTTAAGAAAAATATTCAGTCTGCTGGGAGCTAGTGATGAAGAATCTATAACCCCTCCTATGCAGGAAGCCAAGATCTGGATGACTGTTATTCAAAGCCAGCTCACTCTAAAAAAGACCTTAAAGACTCTGTCTGCAATTAACCATCAAAAACCTGTTCTGATTGTGTGTCCCAGGTGATAGAGCCCCAGTCATGAACAAGCAAGTGGAGCAAACTCACATCCTTAGTTCCAATCCTTATATTGCAAAAGAAAGTAAATGACCAGAATCACATCAGAACTTTATTACTTTCCCCAACTTATCACGTATTCTTAGCATACACATTGTACCATGCAAGTCATATTTTAAAGGAGGTTGACTTCATGGATTTTAGTTATAAAATAATCACCAAAACTTTGAGCATTTTGTATCCCAGTACTAAACTCTATGTCATTAACAGTCACACATCAATCCTGATGAATCCCTTCCTTAGGAAACCACTATTTGATTCTACTTTTGCCTGTATAGATCTTCCCTTCTGGATATTTATTATAAATGTAACAATAAAATATGCAGTTTATAAATTAACAATAAAGCATGTAGTTATTTGTGAATAGTTTCTTTCACTCTGAGTAATGTTTGTGAGTTTTATTCATGGGGATATATATATATATATATATATATATATATATATATATATATATATATATATTCTATTTCTTTTAGTCACTGAATAATATGCATGCATAATATGTTTTATTTAATCTATTATACTTCAGTTCTTGGCAATTTTTAGGAAACATGCTGGCATGTACCCATTTTCAAATTTCCATTTCAGCTCTTTTGTTCATGACTAAAAATGGGATGTTTGATTCATATTACAATTCTATAGTTAGCATTGTGAGGAAGTATCAAAGACTTTTCAACTGACTTCATCAGATTACATTCATATTCATAATACATAATATTTCAAATTTCTACATATTTCTCTATCACATCTTACAATCTGTACTTCTGACTTTACCCAGCCTAAGGCTTCTACCATGACTTCTCATGGAAGGTTTGATTTGCATTACCCTAAATTAGAGATCGACTTTCACTTTTTTGTGTGTTTATTAGACATAAGTAGGTTTGGCACTGGTGGCTCACTCCTGTAAACCTAGCTATGCAGGAAGCTGAGATCTGAGGATCATGATTAGAAGCCAGTCTGGTCAGGAAAGTCTGTGAGACTCTTATCTCTAAGTATCCACTCAAAAACTGGAGGTGGTGCTGTGGCTCAAAGTTGTAGAGCATTAGCCTTGAGTGAAAAGCTCAGGGATAGCTCTCAGACCTCACATTTAACTTCCCATGTCTGACAAAAAGAAAAGAAAAAAAGAAAAGAAAAGAAAAGAGAAGAAAGAGTTACATAGTAATGAAGCTCAGTGGTAGAATGCTTGCCTTACCTGCACAAGTTTCTGAGGTTGATTCTGAAAAGTAAAAATATTGTAGCCAGGTACTTACACCTGTAATTCCAGCTAGGCAAGAGGCTCAGGTAAGAAGTTCATAATTCAACATCATTTCCAGGCATTAGGAATACACAAAAATCTCATCTGAAAAATAACTAAAGTAGAATGGCCTTGAGACTTGTCTCAAATATAATAGTAATTGCCTAGTAGTCACAAGGCCTTGAGTTCAGATTCCAGTACTAATACACACACACAACACACACACACACACACACACACACACACACACACACACACACACACACACACACACACAATTGTAGAATGTATTTATCACATTTTCTACTCATTCAACATGCCTGAAAACCCTGGCATTATTTGGAGAATCCCTGATCTCAGTTCCTACTTGTGCAAGGTAGAATGGAATATTGAACATTCTGAGCTGCATTACTGCTTGTGTGTGGTAGTTTTGAAAAGCTTGCTAGTCTCCTTGTATCTAGTGTGCAGGCATGTGGGTTCACACATAACAGACTTAACTGTGAGGACTTAAAAACTTTGCACCTTTCCCATTTTCTTAGTACTGGCACAACAGGATCTCCAGCACTGCGAGCATTGGAGTTCCAGGGTTTCCAGGTTCTGCACCTGGGCTGTTTAATTCAAGCCCAGGCTGCAGCTTCCTCTGCAGCCTCACTGCTGCATAGGAGAAAGGCACTGGTATGTTCATTGTGCTAGAATTTGATAGCCCTTATGGTGTATCTCCTGAAATTTTAGCCTTTCTCTAGAACTTCAAAATAGGGTATACATCATTCCAGTGTTCCCTAGGAAATTATCTTCTACTCAAGAAGCCAAAGCCAACTTTTTGCAATGTACATGTTGTGTGTGTGTGTGTGTGTGTGTGTGTGTGTGTGTGTGTGTGTTGATCCTGGGACTTGAACTCAGGCCCAGGTGCTGTTCCTGAGCTTTTTTGCTCGAGGCTAGAGCTCTACCACTTAAGACACAGCTCCACTTCTCACTTTTGTGTGGTTAATTGGAAATAAGAATTTCAGAGACTTTCCTCAAATCCTAGCCTTAAACCTAGATCCTAAACTATCAGCCTCCTAGATTAAAGGTTTGAGCCCCCAGAACTTGACTTTCTTTGCTATATACCATGCCATACTCCTTAGAGATTACTATTCATTAACTGTCATCAATGTTTGCAATTCTCAAATCCATCAGGAAAATATCAAACTGTGTAGATTAAAATATTTGAATATTGACTACTAATTAATATTGCAAAATGCATACAACTCCTCTACAAAGTAGCATGATGCATCAGTTCCTTTCTTTTTTCCTTTTAAACACAACTTACTTTAAATAATCATTATTTATACAAAGAAGTTGATAGTTCCATACATCAGGTTCTGAGTACAATGCATCTTGATCAAGGTCACCTGTTCCCTTATTGTCCTTCATTTCCCCCCATCCCATTCCTATCCTCAAGAATCAGTTTCTAACTGCCCATCTTGGTTAAAAATAAGATAGAAATGAAGAATAAGCTAGATGCTGGTACTTTGTGCCTCAAACCCTCTACCTATGTGGGAGGATCACAGTACAAAGCCCCAGGTAGGAAAGTCTGTGAGACCCTATCTCCAATTAACCATCAAAAAGCCAGACTTGGAGATGGAGCTCAAGTGGTAGATCACTAGCCTTGAGCATAAAACACCATATGATAAGGTGTGGTCCTGTGTTAAAGTTACAGTACTGGCACAGAGAGAGAGAGAGAGAGAGAGAGAAAACAAGAGAGAAAGAGAGAAAACAAGAGAGAAAGAGAGAGAGAGAGCCAGCCAGAGAAAGACAGAGATTCAGAGAGAGGGAGAGGGAGGGAGGGAAGGAGGAGAGTGACAAAGAGAGAGAGAAAGAGAGGAGAGAAAGAATAAATAATGAGCACATGAAGGTAGAAATGTGGAAACAGACATACACAAATACAGAGATCCTAAAGAGTTACTGGACTATTCTATGCATGCCCATGCAGTGATAAGTTGAGGGATAATGGATCCTTGCACTTGGAAGGATTTTCTATATTAAACACAGTGCATGGATCTTATTTACAAGGTGCCCTTCACATGCTCTGTCTCCTGCTGTTCGCCTTCAGCAAGGAGGATTTATCACAGCCCTGTTCATAAGCTTCACTGCTGATTGTTCTATTAGTAAATTGAATCAACAGTTTATCCTCTTCAGAATGTGATTTGTGCTTTGACAATTTTTCTTCTTCTAAATTCATCTAAGTTCTTTGTGCCTTTGGATATTTTTTCTTCTACCTTCTTTCCAGAAATACCACTGCAATATAACCTTACTGGAAGGTTTTCTTGATAAGATGTGGCAAATGCTCCAACTAGAACAGAATGCGGCTTCCAAGATCTGTGGAAACGAGAATGACAGGAGTACATTTATTTTCTGGAGTGGCTTACTGGAGAAAAGTCAAACATTATATTGACTTGGCTCTGCCCAGGTTTATCTTATGAGCCATAGAAGATATTATGATTGCTTGGCAAATACAAATAACTAACTGTGCTCTCTTGGGATGAAGCCTTCCCCTGTGCAAGCACAAGTATGAGCATGCTAAACTAATATGTATTTTTCTAACCCACGTGACTGGGATCTATGACTAATTGGTAGTGCTTTTTAACTATCCCTTTCAAGTTACATATTAATTTCTCTCTCTCTCTCTCTCTCTCTCTCTCTCTCTCTCTCTCTCTCTCTGTCTCTCTGTCTCTGTATGTGTGCATGTGTGTGTGTGTGTTAATACTGAGACTTGAACTCAAGTCTTAGGCTCTGTCCCTTAGCGTTCTCACTCCAGACTGGCACTCTAACACTTGAATAACACCTCTATAGCTGGCTTGTTGTTGGTTAACTGGAGATGTTCACCTCAAAGGCTTGATCTTCAGATTTCAGCCTTCTGAATCCCTAACACTGCAAGGGTGAGCCATCTGTGACTGGCTTGCATAAATTATTTTAATATGTGTTACTTGTATATTTTTACTTAAACACCTACTGCAATATTCTGAGTAAATTCTTCCAATTTTGCCATGAAGTTTTCAGAAAGAAACTTAAAACTTGGCTAGGCCAATGCCTATAACTTTCTAGAAGAATGTCATGGTGTAGTTCAGCTTGGGAAGGATATTATTTTCTCAGCAACTGTATCATTGTGTCAGGCCCTCATTTTTTTTACATTTCTCATAATTTGTATGATTATGTGGCATCTCTCTCTTGTGCTCTCTCTATCCCTCACTCTCTCTCCACACACACACACACACACACACACACACACACACACACACACACACACACACACACATCTATCTGTCTACCTATCTAACCATAATCTGTAACTTTCTTTATAAAAGTAACCTGTGATGGAACACCAAATCTGAGAATGGTTCATATATTTTATTTCTGCAACATATTCCTAGATATTTCTAATGTCAAAAATATACCTCAGTATGCTATGAATTATTATTCCAAGTACATATATAATTAGGAGCAAAATTTTAGCCCTATGTCCTCTACCAATCCATACTTATATTTTCTATGGTTATGTATCACCCCAAAACCTGGACTTCACATTACATCATTAGGCATAAAAATTCATATTTTGCTACAACTTTTGAGTCTGGGCAGAACTCAGAATTATATAGTTATATATTTATGTATAAGATTAGTAATTATATAATACATATTTTATATACTATTATATATAATAATATAAATTATATATTCTAATAGAACATATTTATGTTTGTATATTGTAATATATAAATATAATAGAATCTAATTATTAATCATAATTAAATGTTAATATATCAATAGTATGTTAATATTTGGTATTTATTATTATTATTATTTTGCCATGCTAAGATTTAAACCCAGAGCTTTATTTTCCTATACAAGGATATGTACCCTCCAAACCACAAGCACAGAACTTTTTACTCTACTTCTCAACTGCCCTCATCCTATCTATCCTCCTCTCTGTAGCATGGAATACAGACATAATAAGATAGTATCACAGAAACATTTTACCTGGTCTGGATTAGAACCATTATTCTCTGAACTTGTGGCTCCTAGGTAGCTCAAATTACAGGTATGAACAATGAAGTCACATCCATCTCATGGCTGTTTGATGAAGTTAAATAGTCAATAAAGTGATTGTCCGATTAGGAGAGTTGACTGTTTGTTGCTAATACATGGTTTTTAAGACAATCCCATAATATTAAAATAGTATATAACTTGTCCTTAAAATGGTCAAAAGACTTGAATTAACGTTTTTATGATGGTTCTTTCAAAGTCACATGCAAATGGGCAAAACAATATATGCATATATATATTATGCATACACCCACAACAGATTTTGCTTCTGCAGGTAAGTGAAAATATATGATAGTTTTAGATTATATTGTTTGTTTTTGTGCTGGTCTTGAGGCTTAAGTCAGGGTCCCTGAGCATTTTGGATCAAGGCTAAAGCTCTACCACTTGAGCCATATCTCCACTTTCAGCTTTTTGATGGTTAAATGGAGATAAGAGTCACACAGATTTCCAGGCTTTGAACTGCATCGCTCAGATCTCAGCCACTTCAATAGCTGTGATTACAGGTATGAGTCACCAACATTGGGTGATATTTAAGTTTTTGGGTTTTGCTTCCTTTCTTCATCAGTCTTGGGGCTCAAACTCAGGGCCTGGGTGCTGTCCCTGAGCTGTTTTCCTTAAAGCTATCACTCACCACTTTGAGTCACAACATTACTCCCGGTTTTCTGGTGGTTAATTGGAGAGAAGAGTCTCACAAACTTTCCTGCCCAGGCTGTCTTTGAACTATGAGTCTCAGATCTCAGCCTCCTGAGTAGCTAGGGTCACAGGTATGAATGACCAACATCCAGCAATATTTAACCTTTTGAACTTGGCTTATCTCACTCAATATGATCCTTTTCAGTTCTATCAATTTTCCTGCAAATGACCTAATTTCATTATTTTTATGGCTTAATCATATTCTGTGGTATATGTGCATGACATTTTCTTTACCATTTATCAATCGTTGCAAAACTTGTTAATTTCTTATGTTCATCATTTCTTTTTCTTGTTCATGTTATTTTTTGCTGACATATTCTAATAAAATATTTCCCCACCCACTGGTATTTTTGTATACCCAGCTGCTAATAGCAAATGATCTCAGTTTTTCTATCCCATGCAATTTATTTCACATTCATTTTTACTAGGATGGTCAGTTGGGTCTAGGCTGTGCTTTCGGCAGTTTTGTAGTACTCCGATCTCCATGTTCTTGGTTTAAGAAGAGAAATGGTAGCAAGAGAAATGGTAGCTCCTTTATATGACTACTTAAAGATAATTTTTTTTAAGGTATATATGAGCAGTCAATTGCATTGAACAACTAGACCATCTAGATTTTCTTCCTGGATCAGTATTTTTGTCCTTTACTTTGGATCCCCTTTAAGAGCCATTTCTATGTATCCTTAGTTTGGTGGTTAGCTAACATTTCACCAGTGTCAAACTGCTGGAGCCAGGAAATCTTTCACGCTCTGCAGAGGGTAGGAGAGCACAATCAAAGTTGAGCTCTTTTGGAAGTCTGCCCTGACCTGCTTCTATCTTCTTTGCACAGCGTTCAGCCTTAGCCAGAGTACTGTGCAGGTACACTGAGAATGAACTGCTTTTGTTAGAGATGTTTATTGAGCATGCACGTGGCCTTAGCCAGAGGACCCTCTAAGTCCTACTGAGCATGCGTGCAGGCTTAGCCAACTCATGTTCATGTTTATTGAGCATACGCCTTTGCTAGTGCGCTTTTCCCTTCCACTGAACTGGAGGGCCTCGTTAGCCTCCGTTTCTATTGAGCATGAGCAGCCTTATTCAGCGTCCTCATACACCTCCAGTGAGCATGCGCAAAGCCTTAGACATGTATGTGTTGGCTTTGTCAGCACTGTGACCTCAGCATCTTCCACCCATCTCCTCATACACTGCAAGTCCTTTCCACTAACAGTGCCATTGGATTTGAGAATCGTGCACATTTCTCCAAATTCCATTGAAACTTCTGCAACTTTTATCATATTAAGAGAATGGCTCCTGCCCATAAGCGTAGGTACTCAGGAGGCTGAGAATGGGAGGATCTCTAACTGAGACCAGAACTTAAATGGAGCAAGCATAAAGACCTGAGGTTTTTCTTTTCAAAAAAAGATTTTCAAAGTTAGAAAATGGCTTCATTTTTTTCAGTCTTAGAATTTCGTTTGATAATAAAGGATTTCTTGTTGCCTCATTAGGCCACCACCCAATAAATGCGTAGCCCTGTCTCCCAAATTTTAAGAGTATATAATTAATCAGTCTTTCCATTATACATATAAAATGCATCATATTAATAGAAATAAATTTTTGCCTTCCCAGAGAAATGAATATTAATACAAGAGTTGGTTAGATAGCTTTTCATCACAATTACCTGAGGTAATAATTTAAGTCAAAGGTTTATTTTTGCTTACATTTTCAGAAATTTTCAGTTCAAAGTCTTCTGGATCAATTGCTTAGTGGGATATTGGCATAGGGGTCAACCATGAGTCAGAAATAAACATAATAAGCCTAGTCCAGTACAAGATATACATGCCATCAGATTATGAATCCATCCTAGGATTAAACATGGACTAGGGCAGAGCCCTAAAGATACAATCACTTCTCAAGAACTGGGTCTAATTGTAGATTTATGCATGATTATGCAAGATTTTAATGCATGAGATTCAGAGAGGACTTTTTGGATCCAAAATATAACTGAGACCTATGTAGTTGTTGAAGTGGAGGCAACTTTCTGAGGTGTTGGTATAGATTTAATGCACTTTCATGTTGCAGTTTTTCTGTAGTTGGTGGAGATGAATTCCACTAGAGGAAAATTCGGTAGTATCTGTTATTGGTTATCAGCACTAAAGTATGCATTTCTTTGCAAATGACAAAATATCATTCTTCCTAATGTATTAGTAAAACTACATTGTGTATACATGCCACATTTTCTTGATCCATTCATCCACTGAAGAGCATCTGGGCTGTTTCCATACCTTAGCTATGGTGAATAGTGCAGCAAGAATATTATTGTTCAAGTAGCTTTACTATATTCTTTGGATAAATGCCCAAGAGTAGTACTTCTGGATCAGAAGATAGTTCTATGTTTAACTTTTTGAAGAATCTCCAAAGTACTTTCCAGAGTGGTTGAGCATGTTGAACTTCCATGAACAGTGTACAAAGGTTCCTTTGCCCCCACACCCCCTGCCAATATTGTTGTTTGTGTTCTTGATGATGGTCATTTCAACAGTGGATGGAATGTCTGCGTGGCTTTGATTTTCATTTCCTTTTTGGCCAGAGATGTTGAACTTTCTTCATGTGCCTCTTCACCATTCTTTTTCTGAAAAGTCTCTATGTAGTTCATTTTTCCAGTTATTAATTGGGTTGCTCATTCTTTAAGAGTTTAGTTTCTTGAACTCTATATACATTTTTGATATTAGGCCACAGTCTGACATGCAGCTAAGGAAGATCTTTTCCCATTCTCTGAGCAGTCTTTTTAACTTGCTTGTTTTCTTTACAATGAATATCAATCCAGTTTTGATTTGTAAATCCTTAGTAGCCAGATGTTGGACATTTTCCCCTGTGCTTATTGACCATTTGTATTTTTTTTAATAAGTGTTTGCTTACTTAATTTGTCAGTTTATGAACAGCATTATTTTTATGGTGCTTAATTATATTGAGGTCTTTAAATATTGTGGTTATTAATTCCTTATAAGATAATAAGTTGGCACAGATTTTTCTATCATTCTCTAGTCTGCCTTTTCACTTCACTTCTGTTGCTGTGTAGAAGCTTTTAAATTTAATGCAATTCCATTAGTCAATACTTGCTAACACATCCTTAGTACTTAGAATTCTATTCAGAAAGACATTAGCTAAGCCTTGCAGTATTTCCCCTATATTTTCTTTTAGTAGTTCCAAAGTTTCTGGTATTAGTTCAAGGTCTTTGAACACTTGGGTATTATTTATTTTACAAGATGAATGGCAGATACCTAGTTTCATTTTTCTACATGCAAATATCTATCTTTCCTAGCACCATTTGTTAAAGAGGCTGTCTTTTTTTGGTTCTAATTTATAGTATTGGTACTTTTCAGCAGATTCAAATGGCTGTAGGCTTATGTCTGCATCAGGGTTACAGTTTTATGTTTCTACATGTGTTTTTATGCCAATACTAGGCTAGCTTTATTAGTATGGCTATTACTATGCTATAATTTGTAATACCTCTTTTTCTTGGGATTGCTTGTGCTTTTCAATCTCTTATGTTTCCATTTCAATGTTAGAATTTGTTTTATTCTTTCAAAGAATATCATTAAGGTTTTGACAGGGATTGCATTGTCTATAAATCATTTTCAGTATTAAAATTATTTTTAAAATACTAATTCTCCTGATTGATATACATGGGAGATGTTAATATATTTTCCTGTTTTACACTTTATTTTTTTCAGTGATTTATAGTATTTCTCTTCGAATTTTTGAAAATCTTCACATAAGCTTATGCCTAGTTGCTTTATTTAATTTTTCTTTAAAGATTATTTTGAATGAAATTATTTTCCTAGCATCTTTTAGCTAATTATTTTTTGAGCATAGAAAATCTACTGCTTTCTATGTTTATTTTATATCCTAATACTCTACTTAAATGTCTATTTAATGTATTTGTATTCTAGTCATGTCTTTTGAGTCTCTTATGAATAAGACCAGATCATTTTTAGATAGGAATAATTCAACTTAATTTTCTATTTGTTTCACTTCTATTTACCTTACCCTATTTTTCTGCCTAAGAATTCCAACACTATATTGAAGTACATTTGGGAATGGACATCCTTGACTCATTCATGATTCTTGAGGAAATATTTTCAGCTTTTTCTAATTAATATGTTAACAATTGGTTTGTTGTGTATTCCCTTTATTATGCTAAGATGATCGATCTACTCTTAGTTTCTTTAAAACTTTATAATGAAGGGATTTTGGATTTTATTTAAATTTCTTTCTTTTATCTATTGGAATTGTGGCATAGTTTTATCCTCAATCCATATATGCACTGTGTTACAATTCTTGATTTACCTAAGTTACTCATAATAAATTCCCAACACAAAGTCAAACTAATGGTGATGTATGACCTTTAACTGTCTTGTTGAATTTTGTTTAGGAAGGAAGTTGGTCCATAGTTTTCTTGTTTTTCATTCTAACAGCCTTATTAGTTTGGGGTATTTGGGTAACACTGGTGTTGTAGAATGAATTTGAAAGTGTTTCTTCTTTTTTGGGTGTATAGAATTGAAATATTTGATGATTACTCTATCTTGTCCTGGTGTAATCTTTGTTGTTATATTCTATTATTGCTACAGTTTAATTCTTATAGTTTTGCATAGGCTTTTAACATCTAATTAGTTGAACTTTAGCAGGTTATAATTTGCCTAGAAATTTATAAATTACATCTACATATTCTAGCATGTTGGTATATATAATTTTTAAAATTACTAATAATTCTCTATAGTTCATTGGTATTATAATAACCTTTTTCTCTCTTTTTAAAAGAGTTGTGTTGTGTGGAATCTCAGTTCAAGCAAACAGAGAAGCCACATTTTAAGAGGTCGAATTAGGAATCTTCACTGGGGATCTGGCGGCTGCAGGTAAATTCTTGTCTCAAAGACCTGCAACCCCTCAAATACATTTAAATCTGTGAGAAAACTGAGCCATGAGAGCAGTATAGGAAAGAAATAGCAGAAAAAAAGACCAACAAACAAGATCAGCTCCAATGGAGAGCTGAAGTGTGATGCCATTGTTGCCTGTAGGAGAGCCAAGAGACACAATACAGGAGACATGAAGCATGGTTTAATGGTACCTGAGCTGGCTGGGCCTAAATAGGGACAGGGGCAGGGGGAAGGCTTACAGGAAACTTAAGAGTCTCATGAGTGCAAAGCATAGGACTGACAGGCCCAGTAACCTATCATTCAAGTCTCTGGCCCTCCTCTAGGACTTCACATACACCCTTCACCTGGGTGTGGAACTTCCCTGTCTCTACCATAAAGGCAAGATCATGCTAGCTAAACTCAAGTCCCTATAATCCACCACATGGCCAAGATGGTGCTGGTTAGATCCAGTCTCCTTACTTCATTTGGTAGCTTGTGAATCTTTGCTAAGTAACAATTGTATAAATTGATATTTCTCATTGATCTCTTATTTTTTATTACTTTAGATTTCGATATTTATTGTTTCTCTTTTTTTCTTATTTTTCTCCCATGTTTGTCCTGCAGTTTACTTGATTTAGGAGGAGGGGGCACTGGGTCATTTTCTTTCTGGAGTTCATATATATTTGATATGGAATGTCTGCTTGCAAGATGATCTTCACTCATCTGTGATCACTGCTGGAATGGCCTCATGACACTATTACTCTCTCTCTTCCTCTTTTTTTCTTTCTCTTCTTTTTGAGTACTAGGCATGAACTTGGGGTCACAAGTCGGCAAGGCAATCATTCTTCCACTTGACTCATGTCTCCCAGTCTGTACTATCTTCTGTATGTAGACCAGAATACGGGGAATGAAGAAACCCTGCTCCCACTTCTCTCACAGTATGAGTCTGAGGATCTAGTTGGATGACTGCTGGTGCCAGTGTGGGCATGGTGATAGACCTGGCCAGGTCATGACGATGTTTCCCTCATGTGCTCCTGGGACTCTTGGATTATAGCGTTCTGATGGAAGGCATAGACAGTGAGCATCCCTTTGTGTAAGGAAATTTTTTATTTTATTTTTTTGAGTATCAAGGGATGTGAACAAGGAAAAGAGTTGAAAGTCAAACTCTACAGACAAATGGGTTTAATTCAGGAGGAAAGCCTGAGAAGGGCTATCAAGTCTCCTTCAGCCTGGCTGAAGAAGTGGTACATTCTCTTTACAGTGAAGGTCCCTTTAATTATTAGGAAGGAAGAGTGAAGTACAGTGCGCAGATGGAGGCTGGGTGAGAGGGAGGCTGGGTAAGAGGGAGGCCAGGCAGGAGAGCAATGTTAGCTTGACTGAAGAGTTTCAAGGTCTCAGCAGCACCTGTGTTCACTAGGGCATCAGTGTCAGATACAGCCTTGATTTCAGGCTCTCTTCCCAGATGACAGGGTGCATTTGTTCAGGGGGGAGCAGAGGGGAGATGATTCAGAGGAGTTGGCAGCAAAGATGGTTCTAAGATATGGCTGTTGGGGGAGAAAGGTGAGCACTTTCAGTGCAAGTCATTTTCTGGCCACGTGGAAGTCTGTATCTGTGTTATACTGATGTTCACACTCAGGCTCACCTCTCACCCAGCTGAATGGTCACTCCTCTTCACTCTACAGCACAGCTACACTTCAACATGTAGACCCATGTTTGTGGATATTTGTCTGTGTCATAATCAGTTTCCTTAAGTGAAACTGATTCTTGAACTAGCTCCTTGCTTAGCCTTGAAGGTTAATATATACAAATATAAACATCTTCTACTCTTCTTTGCCAATAGCTACCAGTGAACAAACTGGGAAACATAGTAGGCCCTTCTCTGGTCTTTGCCTGCAACACAGATACAGAACTTCTACTCTTGCTTGGGCTTCTTTTTAGAAGTCTTGGGGTTTGAACCCACATCCTCATATTAGATGACAAGTGCTTTCCCACTGAGCCATGTCTCCTGACCTTTTGTGCAATTGTTATTTTGGAGATAGGATCTTGCTTCCTTCCTGAGCATGCTTTTGGACCACAATTGCCTTCTATAAAGGTTTCCATCATGACTGGGAACAAACATGTGCCACCATGCTAAGTTCTCAGATGAGAAGTAGTCTCTTGAATTTTTCTGTCCAGGATGGTCTTGAACCATTATGCTCCCAACCTTAATTTCCCATGTTAGAGTGACATGCATGAGTCATGGGTACTAGCCACATCTCCTGTCTTAATCAAATTTCACAGAATACCAAACTGTTTGGCAGATATTTTCTTTTAAAAAAAAAACTTAAAAATATTGCGTGTGTGTATGTAAGGCTTGAGCTCAGAGGCTAGATGCTGTCCCTGAGTTTTTTTGTTTTTTTGTTTTTCATTCAAAGGCTAGCACTCTACCACTTTAGAGACAGCTCCAGGTTTGGCTAATTGGAGATAAGAGCCTCATAATCCACCTGGACTGGCTTTGAACCCTGATCCTTGAATCTCAGACTCCTAAAAAGCTATAATTGGAAACATGAGCCACTGGCAGCCACTTAAAATTTTTAAGTCATTGTACAAAAAGGTTTCAATTTAACATATCAATTTGTGAGTCACTGTTGTTTTTGATTAAAGTCATATGAGGGCGAGTCTCTCTTTTCCCTACAATTTGGAAACCAAGACTGATAGGGCTCACTGGAAAGATTCCCTGCTAGTAAATGCAAGTTCCCCCTTCCCCACAAAAAAGATATGCCTTGTGAAATATTTCAGCTAAATACAATCCACCGAAAGATATTATATCTTCTTAAATCCCAGAGTAAGGTACAGACAGCTAATTTGCTTACAATTTTTTAGTTTTATTGTAACATATTTTGATTTTTTTTAGGTATTTATACAGAAGAGTTACCTTTTTTTTTTTTTTACTTTTTTTCTTTTTGGTCGGTCATGAGGCTTGAAATCTGGGCTTGGGCGCTGTCCCTCAGCTCTTCAGCTCAAGGTGAGCTCTCTACCACTTGAGCCACAGCGCCACTTTTGGTTTTCGAGTGGTTTATTGAAGATAAGAGACTCACGGACTTTCCTTGCCTGGGCTGGCTTTGAACCATGATCCTCAGATCTCAGCCTCCTGAGTAGCTAGGATTATAGGTGTGAGCCACCAGTGCCCAGCTAGAGTTACCATTTGACAAAGAAGTTTATGAACACAGTGCCTCTTGATCAATGTCACCCCTTTCCACATTCTCACCCCCCCCCCCCTCCCACCACATCCCTTCCTTCACTTTTCTTAATTTTTTAGGATATGTATTAAACTTTTTGCCATTAACAAAGCAATTTATATATGCAATGTATCTTGATCTGTGTCATCCTTTCAACATCTTCACCCCTCTTCCACTCAACCTTCCCTTTCTTTTCTCAGTTCTTCTGTGGCATTTATGATGCATTCTTACCTGCATTCTACCCATTTCCTTCACTCATTCTTCTACCCTCTCTCTTCTTGACCTGCCCCTGTTTTCAAATACCCATTTCCTAGTACTCAGTTTGTTGGGCTTTGACTTAATCTCTGTGAAGAATTATACTATTTGTGTTCTCATAGATTCTATTATAGTTCAGTTAGTTCATTTATAACCGCTTGGGGGCCACTCAGTGTGTTTGCTTCTAAACTTATAGGCAAATTCTAGTTCCCACTAATGAAGGAGACCATGCAACCTGTGCTTCTCAGGTTCTGGCTTGCTTCACTTAACATAATCCTCTCCACATTGTTCAATTTCCTTATGGTTCACTGTTGCATTAATGCCCAGAAGAGGAATTGCTCGATTATAGGATAGTTTTGTGCTTATAATTTTTAATATTAAGTAACTATCAATTTGTAGCCCTGATTATAAAATTTGAAACAAACTTTAGTACAAAAAAACTAGCAGATTTAAACATAGAATTGGATTGTCAGTCAGTACTTTAGATATTTTATTGTTCTGTACAAATTTAGCACTGACTGCATGTCAGTTTACCAGTTTACCAGCTATCTTATCTTTCTCCTTTATATCTTATTTCACCTTCCAGGAAGTTATGTAAGTATTTCCCAACTAATCTGTCTTCAAATCAAACAATTTGACTATATTTGAATATAGTCAATTTGTATATATTTCTTTTATTTCCTTCTGATATACTGGTTGATACAACCATAAAGAAATAATTATAAGAATATATAGGGGCTGGGAAGGTAGCTCAGTGGTAGAACGCTTGCCTTGCATGCATGAGGCCCTGGGTTTGATTCCTCAGCACCACATAAGCAGAAAATAAAAAAAGTCGGAACTGGTGCTATGGCTCAAGTGGTAGCGTGCTAGCCTTGAGCTGAAGAGCTGAGGGACAGCGTCCACGCCCAGAGTTCAGGCCCCACGACTGGACCCAAAAAAAGAAAAGAAAGAGTCTCATGGACCTTAAAAAATATACATATATATATTATATATATATATAGGATGTTATCTAGGAGTCATTAAAAATAAAAATTAGTAATATAATTTTCTATATTGTACATGTATGTCTAAATATGATAAATCTCATCAAGGTAGAAGAACTGGCATGAACATCTTCAAACTTGGCCTTTTTGCTTCAAATCAATTGATACATTTTAGGCTTTCATTTCTTATTATCTGTTATATTCAGCATTTTACCCTTATCTTATTGAATCCAGTATTTCTCTCCTTCAATCTATAGTCAAGAATAATTATTCAGCCATGAATATCTACACAGATTCATACATACACTGTTTAAAGATTGGAAAATTTTCATACTTCATTGATGTCAAATGAGTCAAATTATTCCAAGTGTTTAGCTTGTCAAAGAATCAGCATTGAAATGGCTACAGACAGCTTATATCTAGTTAACTTTAGGAGCTTATAACTATCACATTTCTTCAAGTTCAGAAAATTTAGTAGCTGATACAAAAAAATGACAGTGTAATTTATTTTTATTTATTTATTTATTTTTCAGTGTTGGAGCTAGAGCTCAGGGTTTCATGTTGTCTTCTGGCTTTTTTGCTCAAGGCTGGTATGCTACTATTTGAACCACAGTTCCACTTCCTCATTTTGGCTAATTAATTTGAGATAAGAGTCTCATGGTCTTTTCTGTCTTGGCTGGCTTTGAACTGTGATTCTCAGACCTCAGCCTCCTGAGTCCCTGAGATTAGAGGTGTAAGCCACCATCATCCAGTTTCAGGTGTAAAATTTAAACTATGAGATGTTCTTGAACATAGCTTGTTGGCTACAAAAGAAATCTAAAATCATTTAAGATAGCATCCAAAATCATTACATGTCCAAGTGCATTTTATGTGTTATTTTTCCATTAAAATTATTATATAATTTCTTTATCCAGTTCTACAAAAAGGTGAGTGCTCAGTATCAGGACAATTTACAAAACAGCTGTAATTTGAAACAGAACAGTAGAGAGTACTTCCAAGTGTGCTAGTCCTGGGACTTGACCTCAGGTCTTTTTCTGCTCAAGATTAGCACTCTACCACTTGAGCCACAGCTCTACTTCTGTTTTTTTGGTGGTTAATCGGAAATAAGAGTCTCCCGGGCTTTACTGCCTAGGCTGGCTTTGAATTGCAATCCTCAGATCACTGTCTCCTAAGTGGCTAGGATTACAGGTGTAATCCTCTAGCAATCAATTGGAAAGCAAATTTAATACTCATTGACTGAATCTATGTGGGCTGCAAATGTTTTATAAGTACTTCATCCAATATTTATATCTAATAATTAAATGATATTATTATAATAAAATATATTTAAAATTAAGAGAAAGGTCATGAAAATGGTTATGAAATTTGAAAAACACAAAAGCAATGAGAAAATAAAGATGAATGTAGTCAGACGTGTTTTTCCTCCTGTCTTATTTCTCCCTTTGTTCTCCTTTCTGCATGTGTGGGCACACACAGCCATGCACACTCACAACTGTGAACAAAATTACACACAATCATGTACACATATACACACATACCCACATACAGCTATGCCCACAAACACAATCATACATATACAATTATGTACTCACAAACACTCACAAACAACTATGCATGTAAACTCACACACATCCCCACACAAATACATAATTAGACACACATTACACATGAACACATGCATAACCACAGTCACACACAAATGTGCACACATTTATATACACTAGCATAAGCTTCATCTGCATAATATCACACTGTGAATAATTTGTTGACATGATTCTGATGGATGAAAATAGCTTCAATTTCTTAATCTAATTCTTTTATAGATATTCAGTTAATTTGCAAATTTTTCTTTATAAACAATATTGCAATACTACTTCTGGCAAGTGGGGGGTGCATACAATCAAAATAAGCACTTCGAAATTCTATATTTCAATTCTATATTTTTAAAACTTATATACACAGGCCAAATGTCCTCCAGAAAGTGCATTTTTCCCAGTATCTCACAACTATGTGGTGATTCATAAGATGCCACCAAAAGAAAGTGGCAAAAGGGACAATACTGAGCATCCCTTATTTAATTATACTTTTCTATTTTACAGAAAATGAGTAACTCATTTTGTTATATTTGTTATATTATCAAAGAAAAATAAATTTTGTACAATTATACATATATTCATATATTATACATATATACATATATATATACATAATATACATATTATACATATATTCATTTGTATGTGTGTGGGTTCTGGTACTATGGCTTGAACTTAATCTTGCATTCTTAGTCATGCTGATGCTTAACCACTTGAGCCATGTCTCTAGTCTGGCTATTGTGGTTTAAATGAATATAACTCTCTGGGATTCTTCTATGAATATATGTCTTCAAGATTGCAGGTAAGGGGCTGGGAAGGTGGCTGAGTGATAGCGCGCTTGCCTTGCATGCATGAGGCCCTGGGTTCGACTCCTCAGTACCACATAAGCAAAAAAGAAAAATCCTGAAGTGGTGCTGTGGCTCAAGTGGTAGAGTGCTAGCCTTGAGCTGAAGAGCTGAGGGACAGCACCCAGGCCCAGAGTTCAGGCCCCATGACTGGACCAAAAAAAAAAAAAAAAAAGATTACAGGTTAAGCCACCACTGGGGCTCAGCTTCAGAGACAAACTCTTCAACATTTAAAACTGTACATTAAAATGATAGCAAATTTAATCTACTATTGGGAAAATTTATTTTGTGGAATTTTCAAAAATGTTGATTATTTATAGACCTTCTCTCCTTGTTCTTCCTATTATTGTCTGTTTCATCTTCATGAAAAGATTCAGAAAAGAGCGAAGCAACAGAGGCTCATATCTGTAATCCTTGCTACTCAGAAGGTTGCATCTAAAGATTGTGGTTCTAAGGCAGCCCCAACAATCTGTGACTCTTATTTCCAATTATCTATCAGAAAAAGTCCTACGTGGAACTGCAATTCAAGTTGTAGAGCACTATTCTTGAGAAAAAGAGTGCAGGATCAGAGTCCTGGCCCAGAGTTCCAGCCCTAGGATTGGTGTTAAAGCCGCTGAGAAGTAGACAATGTCTCAGCTGAGAAAGTGGAGGTTTTCAGGGAAGATCTGGGTGCAGCATCTACCTTTGCACCAAAGTCACCTACACTGTTGCCTGTATGTACTTCATATAGGTGGCATACCAATGGACCAGCAGTGAAGTCACTAGCATAACTATGTGGTAGACTGCCCCAGCTTGGTAAGGGGCACCATGAAATATGCTAAGAAATTAATATAGCTTTGGACCAGGGTCACAAAGTTTTGGAAGTTTGGGAAGTTTACAATATAAAATAGCTGTAATCCAGAATGGGTGACCATGCTGCTGATGGTGAGAAATCAGCTTTGAGAGTTTGGGGGTGTGAATATGTTCTATTGTGACAGTGTGGTCATTAAAATGTCCATTCACTCCCTTACTATTTATTGACTATATTGCTGATACTTACACTGTCTTTATTTATTCATTCATTCATTTAATATTTATTATTTATTTTGTGTGCCAGTACTGAGGCTTGAAATCAGGTCCTTGGGCTTTCATGTAGTTTTTCCACTGGAAGCTGGTACTCTACCCTTGACCCACAGCTTCACTTCTGGTTTCTTGCTGGTTAACAGGAAATAAGAGTCACTTGAATTTGTCTTCCCTAGCTGGTTCTGAACTGTGATTCTCAGACCTCAGCCTCTTGAATAGCTAGGATTACAGGCATGAGCCACCAACAGCTGATTCACCCTCTCTTTAAAGTCATTGATGGAGCTTTTAGAGTTTACTAAGTGATATACTGGTATTTGTATCACCCCTCTTCCCTTAATTGAGGAGCTAAATTGTGTTGTTGGACATCATACTTTTCAAATCTGCTACATTAAGATAGATAAGTATGGTAGATTTTAATCTTGTAATATTTATGTCCACACTAGAACAATAGAGCTAATCCCATAGGATTGATTTAATTTTCTGTCAAAGTTTGGCATGATGAGTAAAAGCCTTCAATACCAGCTTCTCAAGAGGTAGAGGTAGGAGAATGGTGCATTCATGGTTAAATAGTAAAAGTAGTGAGATTCTATCTATATCGAAATCCATATGTCTATCTCTATAAAAGTCTGGGGCATAGCTCAAGTTGTTTACTATTTTCCTAGCATGTGCAAAACCTTGGGTTCAGCAATGCAAAATAAGAGAGAGAGAAAGGGAGAATGAAAAGGAGGAAAAAAATGAAGATGGTCAAAATCATACAAGTTGCAAGTGTGAAAATTGCACATTTTTTAGTCTAAAACTTAGTCCTGAAACTCCCTTTCCTTGTGTCCAATTATCACTTTTGTCTACAAAGAATTGCTTGTTTTTGAAAGAGGCTCATTTTCTATCCAGTAGAACCCAGGATAAAAGTTCTTATCTCTAGAGGCAGAAAAGGCATAAATGACTCATTCTACATATTGTGTGTAATATCTTGGCCCTGTTACACTTGTGGATGAGCAAGTGCTTGTGTATTTGCTGCTCCTTTTCCAGATCTATGTCTTGTTTATGGAGAAAGCCCAGGACTAAGAACTGGGTGGAAATCCTCTTTGGGATTCACAATCTCCACCAAAGAAAAAATACTTATGGTAACACAATTCCCTGGAAATCCTCTCATAAATTACCTACTGTAGATAGCTTCAAGCTAGGACTATAAGTTCATAAATCACCAGACATGACTAGATTAGACTCATTACAAGGCAAGATCTTGCAAAAGCCAAGACCTTTTTTCCAAGTGTTCCACAGAAGACTTTCAGATAGATCCATGTGATCCTATGATGACTAATCATATCTATAAGTCCTTTATAACCTCCTTTCGACCCAATTTTGTATTTGTCTCTATAGTCAAAGGTGTTATCTAATCTGTTAACATTCTCCCTACAAACATTAATTTTTTTGCTACAGTAATTTTAAGATTTGTCCTTGTCTAGCTGTCAAGATTTTAACTATTCTAGTGCAGAAAAAATTAAGCATTGTCCTAGTTAGCATTTATAGTATTATGAAATCTGTAGAAAAAATATAATGAATTTTTTTTATTTTTATGGTAAGGTTATGTTCATTTTTGGATGTTAAATTATATTCTCTCTTAAAATCTTTATGGAATTAGGGGAAGTATAATATAGAAACATGAATCAATTTCTTTTCTGGCATTATATGATTGAAACAGATTAGTGAAGTTGATTTTTATTAAAACACTAACACGTTGAATAAACAGATTAAAAATGTAGATGCTGTCAGGCTCCCGTAGCTCATGCTTGTAATCCTATGGAATCAATAGGCTGAGATCTAAAGAGCTAAATCCAAAGGTAGTATAGGCAAAAAAGTATGTGGGACTTCATCTCTAATTAACCAGAAAAATGAGAGACTGGAGGCATGACTCAAGAAGTAGAGCACCAGCATGCATGAAAAGGTGTGCAAGTACATGAGATCTTGATTACCAGCCAGGATACTACAGAAAAATACAAGTATCCTCTAGGAGGCTACCTTTGTGCAGCAATAAAAATAGTAGATATCCACAGTGTTCAACTGCTGTAGGAAATCACTTCCTTTACTAAGAAGTGATGCATGATGGGCTTTATGTTAGGGGCCACACTGTCTCAATCAGGCTTACTTATCTCTTCATTTTATAAATGTAAATTTCTCTACTACTTGCCTCACTGGAGAGCAAGTCAATTAATGTTAGTATCTAGTTTTATAAAAATCAAGATTGTGGTAGGAGCTGGGCATTGGTGGCTTTTGTCTGTAATCCTAACTGCCCCTAGCTAGCTAGTCCTCGCTCAGTTTGAGGACTTGCAGTTCAAAGCCAGCTCAGGCAGAAAAGTCTGTGAGACTAATCTCTAATTCACATTACTATCTGGGAAAATTTTCTATAATTGTTCTGTAAGATGTTTGCTGAAAAGAAGAAAATGCACATGCTTACCAAAACACTGAGAGCAGTGTCAAGTATCATAGATCCAAACAAACAAAAGGGAAAGTGTCCATCAGTATAGTGAATAAACAAACTGTGCTACTATGCCTATAATGGAAAACTGTTTTGTGACTAAGGAACAAATTCTTTTTTTTTGTTTGTAATTCTGTCTATAATAACTAACATTCTTTTATTATGAAAGTCTCACAGACTTTGTGCTTTTAAAAAAATTGTTTTAGGGGCTGGGAAGGTGGCTCAGTGGTAGAGCACTTGCCTTGTATGCATGAGGCCCTGGGTTCGATTCCTCAGCACCACATAAGCAAAAAGAAAAAAGCCGGAAGTGGCGCTGTGGCTCAAGTGGTAGAGAGCTAGCCTTGAGCTGAAGAGCTGAGGGACAGCACCCAGGCCCAGAGTTCAGGCCCCACAACAGGACCAAAAAAAAAAATTGTTTTATATCTTTTTTGTGGGATGTTGAAGGAAAGAAAGGCCCTATGCTTAGGACTATGCTTCTTCTTTCTTTCCTTTTTCTTTTGCAATAGGGTTATTTTCTATGATGTTAGCTAGGCAGCCTTTATGATGTCCTTGATGGCTCTTTATATTTAAACGTATTTTATGCCAATGTCTGTATTCAAATTCTTTTATCTAAGATCAAAGATTAATATATTTTATTTATTCAATAAATGTGACACACAGGTAATATAGTAAAAGACATTTATTATTATTATTAGTGTACACTTTAATCAACTCAAGAATAACTCAAAACAGAATGCAAACATTGGATGGATCTTGTTTTTGTGATCCAGTCTGCTATTTGTCTTCCTTTGATTGGAGAATTGGGTCCATTAATGTTTAAAGTTATTGTAGAGAGAGGTGTCATATTTTCTGCCTTTCCTTTTAAATTCTTTAAAAGCTCATATTTATAAAGTCATTCATAATATATTTCTTTTATTTTTATTATATATTCTAGTTTCTGTTATGTTATATTGTATTAAATCTTTTTTCAGTTATGAGTATGATTTTGATAGAAGAAAGTTATTTGAGCAGATGTTCATTTAAATAAAGAATTTCATTTTAGAGAAAGAATATTTCCTATGATAGACTTTTGCTCTCAGTTTACATTATTGCTCATTTTTCATATTAAAGATAGTTAAAGAAGATTTACATCAACCATATGAATTCAATGGAACATTTGATGCTATGATCAAGGTTGCTTAAAATACACTCTGAAGGTCAGAGACCAGATTTAATTTTGTTCACTGATATGATTAAACTCATGGTCCTATAATCCTAGGTATTCAAGAGGCTGAGATCTGAGGATCACTGTTTGAAACCAACCTAAGCAGGAAAGTCTGTGAGACTCTTAAATTAACTACCAAAAAGCTGGAAGTGGAGATAGGGTTCAGGTGGTTAGAGAGTTATCCTTGAGCAAAAGAGAAATCATTGAGCAGAAAGATAATCCAAGCTCTGAATTCAAGCTGAGGATGTGCACAAATTAAACAACACAAAGACATTTTTTAAAAATAGTTTGTTTTCTTTGATGGATTCCTTGTTTCATTTAATCATTAATTTATAACGACTATTCTTTCAGCCTCAAATCTAAGAATGATCACCTAACACTTTGTTATAACAGTTTTTTTTTTTCTTTTTCTTTGTCAGTCCTGGGGCTTGAACTCTGGGCCTGGGCGCTGTTCCTGAGCTCTTCAGCTCAGGGCTAGAACTCTACTACTTGAGCCACAGCACCACTTCCAGTTTTCTGGTGTTTATTGGAGATAAGAGTCTCACAGATTTTCCTGCCCTGGCTGGCTTCGAACTGTGATTCTCAGATCTAAGCCTCTGAGTAGCTAGGATTACAGGCATGAAACACTGGCTCCCTGCTTTTTTTACTCTTTTAAGCTAAATCTATTTAGAAATTATATCCTACTATAACAGAGAAATATTAAGATATAAACAGAGTTACATGGAACTGAATGTTCTAATCAACTCTTACTATTTCTAATAATTTCAGAGGAAACAGAAGCAAATAATGCCAGAATGCAGAAGGGAAAATGGCAAGGAGATGGAAAATCTAGTCCTAGTCCTGATGGTGCTAGGACTGAGCCGCCCAAGCACAAAGCTTTTTGCCAAGGCAAAAGAACTTTCAAATGCAATGTCCCTGAGCTAGTGAAGTCCCTGAATTATATGGATATGACCTAGAAAGAATGTGACTGCAAAAACTGCCACCAGCTACAAGGAGGGAGTGCTCATCTTCACTTCAGCTGGGACCTCATTATTTTCTGCTACTTTGAGAGCAGCTTGTGTTCTATCAGAAGTGACAGATTTTCAATCTCTGCCCGGTGAGTGGAGAGATCCCTGTCAGGGCGGAGGGGCATATGGTGGTCTCTGCAGCCTTGCAGAGAACCAGCTGGGCCCCCTAAAGATTTATGATCAATTTTCTGTGCTCAAAAGCCATAAAACCATTGAACAATGGTTCTCTCTGGGTTGTTTGTAAGAGAAATAATAGCTCACTATTGTAGAATTCCTTTGTCAATAGGAAAACATATTAGCTCAAAGGATGAAAATGTATACTTAAAATGGATTCAATTCGATATGATTAAGTGTTTGGAAAGAGGCTTTTGTCTTTAATACTCAATGTATACCCACAAAATACAGTTATGTTCACATATATAAATACTACCTAACCTTCTTGAATTACGTAAAGTCAACACAGCCTCAGCACTTACATATGAAAGTTGAAATGTTTAAAGTTTCTTTCCTCCTGTATTTTTCATGATGGTTTTATTCTAATTGCAATATGTTGGCAAAGCATTTCAGGCCTAACACTTGCTGTGTCTTAGTGAATCCCCTGCCTCTGTCTCTAACTTGTGATAGCTTTGTGGGAAAGACCTTGCTTTCTGTGATCTTGTCTGTATGTAAAAGATGATTCCTATCACTGAAAATATTTTTTTTGCACATTAGTGAAAGCTATTGGCATTTATACATCTGTAAACTGATTTTACTAGCTGAAGGAACATTCTTATGGATTAGATTCTTCAATTGCAATCATGTTTCTAGAAGGCTGGCCCTTTCTGAGAAAGCATATTATGGTTACCTCCAAGTGTGCTGCTAAGGAAGGGATGTCCATAAAATGAATGAGATGATCTTAAAGCTAACTTCTTTAAGATAAAAGTCTAGGCGGGGTGCTGGTGGCTCATGCCGGTAATCCTAGCTACTCAGAGGCTGAGATCTGAGACTCATTGTTCAAAGCCAGCCCAGGCAAGAAATTCCATGAGATTCTTATCTCTAATAAATCACCAGGAAGCCAGAAATGATGCTGTGGCTGAAGTGGTAAAAGCACTTGCCTTGAGCTGAAGAGCTTAGGGACAGCACCCAGATCCAGAGTTCAAGCCCCATGACCAACAAAAAAAAAAGTCTAGGATGAAAATGAAATCAGGGGTTTCAGGCATGAAATGAAATCAGGCATGGCTCACATGGTAGAGTGCCAGCCAATTAGGAAAAACATCAGATTCCAAGTTTGAGTCCCAGTCTTGGGTGAGAGAGAGAGAGACAGAGAGACAGAGAGAGACAGAGACAGAGAGAGACAGAGAAAGAGAAAGAGAGACCTTCACTATGACATAGCATAAAATTTATTTGGATCTGACACTGGTAGCTCACGCCTGTAATCCTAGCTACACAGGGGGCTGAGATATGAGGATCACATTTGAAGCCAGCTCAGGCAGAAAATCCCGTGAGACTTTCATCTCCAGTTAATAACCAAAAAGCTGGAAGTGGAGCTGTAGCTCAAGTGGTAGAGTGCTAATTTTGTTCAGGGACAGCCCATAGGCCTCGAGTTAAAGCCTTGGGACCGGCACACAAAAACTTGTTTGCCAGTAACATTTATGTATATTAGAATATTAGAGTGTGACCTGTAATAGGAAATATTTGTTATTATTAAAAGAACTCTTTATCTGGGCATAAGTGACTCACACTTGTTATTTTATCAATTTGCAGGGCTGAAATCAAGAGGCCAGCCCTGGAAGAACCGTGCCTGGGAAATCCATCTCAATGAAAGAAAGGCACATTTGTCATCCTAGCTACAGCACAAAATAAGGTAGAAGGATTGCAGTCCAGGTTCATCTCCAGCCAGGAAGCTTAGACCCTGCTTGAAAAACACCCAGCACAGGGAGGGAGGCCTGGCATAAGTGGTATAGCATTTGCCAAGCACACACAAGGTAGAGTGTTTAAACTCCAGTGCTTCCAAAGTAAAATACAATAAGCACACAAAAGCCAGGTGCTGGTGGCTCATGTCTGTAATCCTACCCACTCAGAAGGATAAGATCTGAGGATGATAGTTTGAAACCAGCTTATGCAGAAAAGTCCAAGGAGACTCATCTCCAATTAACCACCAAAAAGGCTGAAGTGGAGCTGTGGGTTAGGTGGTAGAGTGCTATCTTTGGGCAAAAAGCTTAGGGACAGGGCACAGGCCATAAGCAATTCCTGGACTGATACCAAAAGAAAAAGAAACACAAAACAAAACAACAACAATAATAAGCAGGCTGGAATTGTAATTCCAGTGGTAGAACATCTGCCTAGCAAGTGCAATGTTTTGATTTCAAACTCTAGTACCACCAAAGAAGGAAAAAATAAATAAACCTCCCTGCGGAAATCTGTACTATGTTGAATTATAACAGCAGCATTCTTGTCTCAGAAAATATGTGCTCAATATAATTAAATAAATTTAGCAAGTGAATGGTAAAGTTTGCTTCTATAGTAAACTTATAACGTACCTGTATTTATGTGACATAGACTAAAGAAAAGTGTTATGAATATTAAGGCCTGTGAAATAATTTGAAATTTTTGTGCTATGAAATTGTTCTTTAACTGTAGAATAGAATTTGTGTTTTCTTTTATATTTGCAGGGTATTACAATTATGTGATGCATACTGGCAAAGCTCGATTTTGAAAAGGTTTAGTGTTTGAGTTGCTGATTACTCCATTAAGGTCAGAAAAAAATCAATGAAAGTAAAAAAAAAATAGACCTTAGGGTATAGCAGTGTTGTAAACTGATGCCTAAAATTATAATGACCCAGTATGTACCATTCTCGGTCTCTAAAACATGATTAGGAAAGATGAAAATGATATTTACAACTCATATCCATGTACATTCCTTCAGTAAAATCAGACATAATGAGCTCCCTGTAGTCATTAAAAAATATGAGAGGTGATTTAATTGTTTGGGGTTTCCCAACTTGATGGCTATCCCAGAACTGCAGCTCAGACAAAGACTATTCATCATGAACTGTAACAAGTGAACCTATAAAACTAGGCAGAAAGATGACATAAATCACCAGGCAGTAAATTATCACTGAACCTCTGGAATATTTAGAATTCCCACTTCTTCAATGAAGCAAAATGGACTCCAGGACAATGGAAGAAGGAAACATGTAATGGTTTCGAAAGGAGATGGAAGGCTGATGGATTATGGGAGGAAAATATTCATTAGACTCATGGGCTTTCAAGTTTTCTATTTCTGTAATTAATAAAATGAACTTTTTATGTGGCTGAAAAGCTTTTACCAGAGTAGCCTGCAGGAATCAGCACATGGACGTCATCAGTTTGCCCTGATTGAAAGCATGAGCAACACTGATTTTTAACTTAATTGTGACTATTTTTAAATGAGCACATTTCCATTCAAAAAAATGAGAGGCTCAAATATCTGTATGCATTAACAATTGTGATAATCTGCTATTTTTAAAATTGTATTAGGTCCAAAATTCACAGATTGTGTCTCATCCATATTTTCACAATCATGTTCCTTCTCTCACCTCACAAACTTTTCCAATGAACTCCTGGGAAAGTCATCTCCCATTAATATCAAAATCTCTAAAATATTTTCCTGAGAGTTGTACTAACTCTATTTTTAACATACTGCAACTTGTTGAAAATGATCACAGAGTTCTGGGATTAGGATTCATTCATTGAAATACTCCCAAGTATGTGTGAATGAGTGTGTGTGCATGCATGTGCACATGTGTGTGAATGTTTGTGCATGCATGTGTGTTTGTGCTGTTACTCATTGCCCAGACTCTTCAATTTTCTCTCACTTATCTTTGTTGCATATTGCATAGTGCCTTAGGCTATCAGTCTCACCAAGAGTATATAATAATCACATCTATAATCTGGAGGCTGAAGTCTGAAAAATGGAGTTCAAATCAACCCAGGCAGGAAAGTCCAAAAAATTCTTCTCTCAAATTAACCTCCAGAAATCCAGATACAGAGTTGCAGCTCAGATACAAAGCTCAGGCCTTGAATTCAAGCCTGAGGACTGGCACACACACACAATAGTGTAATAAAACAACTTGAAATGAATTCAAGTCTGTATACTTTAATAAAAAATATTGAGTATATGTCATGGAGCAAGTGATTGCTTAGTGCTAAAATCTGAATCCATGTAGATCTTAAAAACAATAAGAATAAGCTGTTTCAAGATCCAAAAAATATTTGCAAAGCATATAAATTATATTTATACGTACATATAGATATTAAATATATAATTAGTAGATTACATATCATTATCAAATGATATATAATTATCCATAATTTAATTTAAGAGCTTTTTTGGGTATTATCTTGCAAATATACAACCTAACCTGGAGAAATACTGTCCATGTTACTCATTGCCACACAACTGGCTTATATCACAGCAGACCAAACCTGGTACAGGAAGCAAAGAACAGATAGCCTCCTTCTAGAATAATAATACCAGTTACCATTGGAAAACATAATAAACTTTCATCTTGTTGAACTTTGACTTTGCCTTTCTAAGGAATTCTCCCTTGAATCTACAATATTTCAGTTAGTGCATTTGTATACACTTGCCACCACGATGTATTTTCTTATACTTATAAGCTAAATCTAGCTTCCACATATAAGGGAAAAGATGCAGCCTTTTGTCTCTCTGTTTCCTTTTTGAAAACATGAAAATAAATTTGTCTTTAGTCACAAAAAAAGAATAAATTTTAAAACTTTTCCTGAATCTAAGTATTTGGCACAAAAAAAGTTCATTAGAAAAGGAATATGATTACTGAATACTAGTACGAATTAGTAAAAGGAATTTGGTATTGTAATGATTCAGCCTAAATGTTCTAAATGTTAGAGCGCTTGCCTTGCATGCCTGAGGCCCTGGGTTCGATTCCTCAGCAACACATAAGCAAAAAGAAAAAAGCCGGAAGTGGCGCTGTGGCTCAAGTGGTAGAGCGCTAGCCTTGAGCTGAAGAGCTGAGGGACAGCGCCCAGGCCCAGAGTTCAGGACCCACGACCGGACCCCCCACCCCAAAAAAAAAAAGAAAACAAAAGAGAGAAAGGTGAGAGAAACAGAGAAGGGAGAGAGAGGAGAAGGAGAAAGAGAAGTGAGAGGAGAGAAGAGAAAGAAAGATTGAGAGAGAGACAGAGACAGAAACAGAGACAGAAGCAGAGGCAGAGAGAGAAGAGTCTGAGAAGCCTGTTGAAACCTTTGATGCCATGGAAGAAAAAAGGAAAAAGAGAAGAACTGTCCAGATCGAAATGAGAATTCTGTCACTTTTCTCATGAACTTAAACCACAGAAATACAAGGGAGCTGTTCTTATACGATCTTGGCTGATCATAAAGTCTTCCTGATAACCATTTTTGCTTCGGAAATGTCCTCTGTAAACCGCCCCCCCCCGCCCCCCGCCCCCCGCCCCCCGCCCATGCGCTTTGCGTTCAGAATTGAAATTCATTCCTAAGAAGCTCAAACTCTAGGACCTCATGTATAATACCACTATATATTATATTATATTACATATACAGAGAGATCACTTATGCAATCCAACATTTGAATATTATATTTTAACAAATTATATTTTAAAAATGTTTGTCTTAGTTTCCAGACTACAATCAAAAACTACTAATACAGAAATTTTTCCTCAGTAAAAAAGCCTGCAAAACAATGACTATAGGAGCTAGAGATCTGAGAGTATTTTTAATTTCATTTCATCATTGACAGATGGAAGAGAATTAAGATATTTACAAGCCATCTGTTGTTGAAAACCCTTCACTTGAAATTTGTTGACACTTGTTTCAGGGTAAATCACTTCAATTTTCTACCTATTTTTAGTAAAGTTATTCCAGAAGCTTCTACTTAAGTGAGATGCCTCTATTAAATGTTAAGAAAAATATATGAATATTACATTTAATAGTTTTAGAAAGGGAAAACATTGTAACAAAGTTCTATCATATATTTTCTAATTTATAGTCATGAAACTTTGTGTGTTTTCCACATTGAAGTCATAATAATTATGCAATTCCAAAGTGATTATATAATACTATAATTTCATTAACTCAAAAAAATTAAACAACACCTTCAACACGTCAATATTTAATTTCCTATTTCAACAGATAAAGAGCTGGTTACGGGTGATTTGGGCCTTTAATTCTAGCTACTCAGAAGGCTGAAACTGAAGACAGGTTTAAAGCCAGCCCAGAGAAGAAAGTCCATGAAACCATTATCTCTAATCAATCACAAAATTACAAGCAGTAAAGTTGTGGCTCAAGTGATAGAGTGCTACCCTTGACTAAAAGTTCAGGGACAGCACTTATCCCTGAGTTCAAGCCCCAGTATTGACAAAAATTGCTTCCCTCCACCCCCAAAAATGAAGCCCAGCACACACATATAATCAGACCCACTTAGTAGGCAGAATCTGAGAATCTGCATTCAGTCAGCCCAGGCAGGAATGTCTTTGTGACTCTTATCTCCTCAATCAATAGCAAAAAACCAGAAGTGGAGCTGTGCCTCAGTGGCAGAGTGTTAGCCTTGAGGGAAATGGTTAAGAGAGAGAATGAAGCCCTGAGTTCAAGCCCCAGTACTAGCACAAAAACAAAAAAAACAAAATCAAAACAGAAACAAAAATTGAACCTTTAAGCTTTTATTCAAGGCTTAACATTTTGTATCATCCAACATTTGTTTCTGCATAGGTCATGAATATTTCTACTAGCTGCTTGACTTTTATTTTATATATTTGCAAATCTGCTTATAGAACACTAGCCCCAAACTAAATAATGGACTTTCCACAATGTGTGTGTGTGTGCGTGTGTGTGTGTGTGTGTGTGTGTGTGTGTGTGTGTATTTGTGTATGTGCTCGTATCCTGGACTTGAGTTCAGGGTGTGTGTGTTGTCCCTAAGCATTTGTGTTCAAGGCTAGCTTTCTTCCATTTGAGCTGCAGTTCCACTTCTGGCTTTTTTGAGTGGTTAATTGGGGTCTTACTAACTTTCCTGCCTAGGCTGGCTTTGAACTCTGGTCCTCACATCTCAGTCTTTTGAGTAGCTAGTATTCATAAATGTGAGCCACTGGTGCCTGGCTAATTTACAGTTTTGAAGGTGTTTATCGAAACTAATTGTACGTCCAATTGGCAAGTGTGTGGGGTTGGGGTGGGAGGGTAAACACTATTTCATCTCTAAGGGATTGGCATACATGGTTATAGCTTTTGCCAACATCTTGTTGCCAATTTAAAAGAAAATCACTGGTCAGCAACAATCAGATTGAAATTTTTCTGACTATTTTTTCCAAGGGTAAAGCTAGGGTGAATTAAAACTCTAACTTTTACTAAAACAAGAATAACTAAAACATGTAAATTATACTTTTTTTCTCCCTGTCAACTAAATAGGCATGGTTTTTATATGCAGAATTTAATCTGTAAAGCAGATGTATTTTTTTTCCTAAAGATACAAAATAAAGCCAACTGGCTTGCTTACTACTTTTTCCTCCTGTCGTTATTGGAAGTGGCAGGTTGAAAAACCTCAGAATTATAATTTCAGGACATGGCAGTAGATTCAAAGAATGAAATTTTCATCCGTTATAGGAAATTGAAAAAAAATGAAATAAGAAAGGAAAAAAAGAGACATTTAAGGGAAAATTACTGGCATTAAAAGAAATAATGTCAACCAGAAGTTGAATTCTGCAATAAGAGTAATACTAAGAAACAAGTCTTATTCTAGGTTCCCAAAGAGCTCTACTATGTGCATTGTTTAAAAAAAAGGTAGAAAAATACACTGGTGGCTTAATGCCTAAAATCCCAGCTACTGGCTCCTGCCTCTAATCCCAGCTACTCTGGAGGCTGAGATCTGAGGATCATGACTGGAAGCCAGTACCAACAGGATAAAGTCTACGAAACTCTTATTGCCAACTAACCAACCAAAAGCTGGAAGTGAAGCTATTGCTCAAGCACTAGCTTTGAGAAAAAAAAGTTCAAGGACAGCACCTAGGCCCTGAGTTCAGGCCCCAGAATTAGATGCACGCATGTGTGCACGCGGGCGCGCGCGCGCGCGCACACACACACACACACATACATACAAATCATACCAAGGATATCACATCTTTTGGAGGAGATGGCCAGGAATTTGTGGGTACTTCTACATAGGCCTTTTTGTTAATTTTTTATGAATACTTTAAAATTAATTAATTCACTTTTACCTCATAGCTTTGGACTTGCTGCTCAGTAACTATTTGGTGCACATTTTAGGACAGGATGTCATGTCCAGAGCATTGTGAGTCTACCTTGTCGTCAGAATTTCCTTCTTAGAATGAGTGAACATACAATAGAGTAAATAGCCGTACAATAGAGTAAAATGGCATTCAGTAGTTTAGGGGATTTTGGATTGGGGAATTTAAAAATTGTAAAGAGTAGAAAATATATCCAATGCACCTGTGTATAAATGGAGCCAGGGAACTATAGGGTTTGGGTGGGTGGGGAGCAATGGGGGAGAACCAGTGAAGGGTGACATTGACAAAGTTGCCCTATACTCATGAACTGACATGTTAAATTGAAACACCTTTGTACAACTACTTAGAGAAAACTTAAAAATAAAGTATATCTATGTATGGCACTTTATACCTGGTATGTATTATAAATGCAGCTATTGGCATCTATGCTTACTAATAATGAAAATTGAGGGTGTTCCACAGTTGCATGTCTGGTGAAGAAGAAAATATCAAATGTTAGGCTTCTTCTGGGTGACCTGAGGAGGTTCCAACAATTGTATATTCAAGGTTGTTTTTGCTTCTAAAGCCCAGATTGGCTAAATAACCCACTGTTGTAGGTCAATACATTCCTTTTTAAAAAAATTTTTTTTTTACATTTTTTTAAGGAGATCTGGAGTTCAAACTTGGAAAGTTAGCTTTCACAGGTCCTAGCAAGGGTTATTCCTAGGGCTGAGAGACAATCACAAAGTCTAAACAAGCAAGACCAGAGATGAAGACAATGGAAATCTTGCAAAGGGTAAAGATTACAAATTGTCATCTTGTATTTATTGTTATATAAAACCCATTAACTTGTGTGTGCAGATGTCTGTGTGTGTGAGTACTGGGACTGGAACTTAGGACCTGTGCACTGTCCCTGAGCTTTTTCATGAAAGGCTGGTACTCTGCCAGTTTTTGGTGGTTAATAGGAAGTAAAAGTCTCCTAGACTTTACTGCCCCGGCTGGCTTCAAATCTGGATCCTCGGATCTCATCCTCTGGAGAAATTAGAATAATAGGTGTGGACCCCAGCACCAGGTTAGTGATTATATTTGAGTTTTGTTTCCAAATCTTACCATATCTGTAAATACATTACTCAATGCAAGACTAACCATCTTTATGTCTGGAAAATTCTCCCAGCCTACAATTCTCTCAATAAATAAGGGGAACCTATTGTATAAGTCCTCGATTCTGATTAAACAGAAAAGAAAATTTAGGGTTGAATCATCTTTGTGAAAACAAAAATTAAGAGAAAAACATGATTATGTTCAAGGCCAAACGTTTTAGTTCATACATAATCTGAATGACAGACACAAGTCGCTGTGGATTTTCTGGTTACATTTCCTACCAGTTGTCTCTGTTAATTCCCTGTGGTGCTATTGTTGTCTTTGAAGAAATGTTAAATGTGATTTTTATTTCTCGTATTTTGCCTCGTGCAGACAAGTGTTCTCCTGTGTTTCTTGCGGGGGTGGGAGTGGGGGGGGTGGGAGGGCGCCTGAGCTTGGAGCGAGGCGTGGCCCTCTGATTACTTCCGATGTATTTACAAATCCTCCTCTGGAATGAAGTCTGGGTAGTGTGGGCTGTGCCAGACGTGAGTCAGGACACAACTCCTGAACCACTGAGAGAAGCAGTCTGTCCATCTGTGGGAAGAATGTCTCAGAATGGAGTCTGGCAATTGTCCTTTGCTTTCAGTTTTCTTTTTGTCTACACTCACATTCCTTTGCGATAAATATGGGGAAGCATTGTTATGCTACATTATAGAAACAAAATCTATTAAGTGCTAATTAATATATTGTATTAATAATTTGGTGAAATATTTATGTGCACCATTTAGTTTTATTATATTTTACATTTCTATTTAAATGACAAAGCAAATTATATATGAAATGATTATAAGATATATTAAATAATGTTTCAAGCAATATTCTGAATGCCTACAAAAGTCATGTATAATATTTAATCCCATTTTTCTAGCTTTTCAGTAAAGCAAGTGATATTTTTATCAAATATAATCATTGCTTAAGAAAATGTGAAGTATTTTTTAAATTATTTTGGATTAAGGAAACACCTAGAAATGTAATTGTGGGGAGGGTTAATTGTGTGTATGCCTGGGAACCGTTCTTTAGTTTTTTTCTGCTCAAGGTTGGCACTCTACCATTTGAAACACAGCTTGAGTTCTGGCTTTTTGCTTATTTATTGGAGATAATACAGGATTGCTTTTAATCTCCATTCTCAGATCTCAGCCATTTGAAGCTAGGCTTATAGAAAAAAGCCAAAAAGCCTGGTTTAGAAATATAATTTTAAGTAAATTACCATTGCATTACCTTTAACAATGTAAAAGGTATTAGTAACTTACATACGTGTTGTTACCAAACCTACTTTTATTTTAAAATATTGCCAAATTATAAATGAATACTCTTAAATATGATTTTATTATGAATATTAATGATTCTTTTAAATGTAATAGCCCTATATGATATATCATGTAAATATATGTATTGTATGATGATATGTAAGTGGATACACATTCTCATCCAAGGCAGCATTTATTCTTTGATCTCATGTTTTATTTTGAACTCTTGGTTGTGTTTATTGCTTTTGTTTGTTTGTTTTACTATTGGTTCAGTATTTTTCTAATCCTGCTTCCTAGATATTTTCTTTGGCTTTAGCTAACTGAAGTTTGACTATGATATGCCAAGATTAATTTCTCTTGGGTATGTATTCAGCTACCTAAGTCTGTAGATTTATATCTCTTATCCAGTTTGGGAAGTTATTAGCCATTAATGCTTCAAGTACTTTTTTTACTCTACTTTCTTTCACCTCTAACTGAAGAATTCGGATCAAACAAATGTTTCATCAATGGTGTAGCCGCTAAAAACCTGAAGTTTTTTGTTTTTATTTTAAACTGTATTCTTCTATGGGGGATTGAACCCAGGACTTTGCACTTGTTAAACAAGCACTTTGCCAGACAGACTTGAAGTTCTTTTTTTTTTCCAGTATTGATTTCTCTTTGCTGTTAAGATTGAGTAATTTCTATCATTTTGTTTTTCAATATTTCTCATGATTTATTCTATTTTTCCAATTTTACACTTGAGCTTATCTATGGTGATGTTGCAGAATAATTATTGCATTTTTCAGGCTCAAAAATTCCATTTAATTCTACTTTATACATATATATAATTTCATTGCTAAAAATCTTTTTAAGATGTCTTGTGTACATAAAACTCTTACTGAAACAATCTAATAAGAACTACTTTAATTTTCTGTTAATTCTCATGATTATTCATCCATCCCTTCGTTGGCTTCTGATTGTATTCTCTTTTAATGCTTTTGAAGGATTGTTGAATGAGTGAATAACTAAGTTATAAAATAAAGAATGAAGTTTTTTGCTTTATTGTTGTACTCTTTTTTTCTTATTTCTTTTCTTTCTTTTCTCTTTTTCTTTTTCTTTTTTTGTTGTGTCATGGGGCTTGAACTCAGGGCCTGGGCTCTGTTCTTGAGCTTTTGTGCTCAAGGCTAGCACTCTTCCATTTTGAGCCATTGCTCCACTTCTGGTGTTCTAGTGGTTTTAACTGGAGGTAAAAGTCTCATAGAATTTCCTGCCTGGGCTGTCTTTGAACCACAGATTCTCAGCTCTTAGCCTGTTGAGTGGGTAGGGTTCTATAATCCACCAGTGTCTGGCTTACTGTTTCATATATTAACTTGCCACAAGTTACCATAAATGACACAAAAGCTAGCTGCTAGAAAAAGGAAAGGAAGAAAAAGTGAACACAAAATTCATTATTATTATCTGTACTAGTTTCAAAGATTTAAAATTCCCTTTTCAGTTGCAGAGAGATAAAGGGCACATGTTCTTACATATAAGGAAGCTAGATCTAATTTTAAAATATATATGTATATATATATAATGTATAACCTGTATAAATATGCACATTATACATACACTCAAATGTTTTAAGTAAGATATGTACAAGGGGAGATTCCAATGGTATAACTCCCTTCAACAAGTTTCTTATCATTTTACAATATATAGAACAAGAAGGTTGAGTCTATATTGTTAAGGGAAGTGATGGTTGGATGAATGGAGGAAGGCTGGGCAGAGTTAGTCATAATATTCAAGGTATATATCTGAAAAGGATCTAGGGAAAATTGTGGGGATGGGTTAGTCTGGAGAGATGGGGTGAGGGAGAAGAATTGAAGGGGTTACATTAATCAAGACATATTGTATTCATAAACTGATATGTTGAATGGAAACCCGTCTTTACAACTACTTGAGGATAATATTAAGTAAATTGCCTTCTCTGCATACCTGCTGGTCCAGGTCAGCATTATCTACTGGACTACAATAAGAACCTTCCATTAGACATCACTGTTCCCAACATTGATGTAGTCAAGATTTTCAGAAAACCATGTGTGAAGAATTTTCCAGAGTTACTCATCTGGTTATCTAAATAAGCATAATATATAACTTACAATAAAATATGAGCCCTGTTGGAAATATAGGATAAAAATATAAAATGGTTTGAAGGTCCTGCCCAGCATGGCCATGGCTTCTCTCTTCCAGTCTTACAGAGCATTTTCGGCTGGGTATACCCTGGGCTGCCCAGCTCCCTGGCACCTAGGCCAGCTTCTGTCTCAAGCACCACTGGTCTCTCCATTTTTTTGATATTTTTACCCTCCATTTGTCTTGAACTATTGCCTTCATTAGTAGAACTAATGAGGACTTGGTCCTATTTAAATATTTTCAAAGTTTAGACTTATACCCAAAGATCCTCTGACTTTCCTCATAAAACTTTCTTTAAAAATGTACCCATAATACTTATAAAATATAACTATTATGATACTTTATATGCGAATATAATTTATAAAATTCTGATGAAATATAAAATACCACATAAAATATTATATTAATAAGTTCATTGAGATACATTCTGCATCTTGCATTATCATAAATTCTTGTTTACTGCTATTGACTAACTTAGTCAATGAACAAATTTTCATAAATCCTAATGGAAGTAGCATAGTTAATGGACAGTTTTAATAAAGTCCTCTACATACAATTCCCTTAGTCTAGGTACAAAGGAAATGAACATTAAATTTTAAATATTATAGATTTATGCCACATTCTGTCACCTCCCTTTCTTCCAGGTTCTTATGTCGAAACTCCAGAAGTGAGTCCTTTACAGTTAGTTAGAAGAGGAACTCCTTTTATTTTTTTCTATTTTTGGGGTGGGGGTTCTTTTTTGGGGGAGGGTCCAGTCGTGGGGCCTGAACTCTGGGCCTGAGCGCTGTCCCTTAGCTCTTCAGCTCAAGGCTAGCACTCTACCACTTCAGCCACAGTGCCACTTCTGGCGTTTTTCTTTTTGCTTATGTAGTGCTGAGGAATCGAACTCATTCATGCATGGCAAGGGCTCTACCACAGAGCCACCTTCTCAGCCCTGGCGGGGGTGGGGGGGAAGGAAGGTCTGATTTTTTTAAATAAGTTTTTTATTGTGAAAATACTGTACAGAGGAGTTACAATTACATGAGCAAGGTAATGAGTACATTTCTTATCAAGCGTTGTTGCCTCCTCCTTTGCTTTTTCCCTACCATCCCTTCCCTCCCACCTCCACAAGTACATTCCCCCCTCCCTTTGTTCCCCCCCTCCCCCCTTAAATTGTAAAGTTTGTTTTTCTTTTTTTTATTGTGCAAATACAGTACAGAGGGGATACAATTACCTGGGCAACATAACGAGTATATTTATTAGCAGGCATTGTTGCCTCCTCCTTTGTTTCCCCTTCTCATCCCTTTCCATACCCCTCCCCTCGCCCCCCCTACCCGGTCCTCCCCCTCCTCCACCAAAGTTGTAAAGTTCATTTTTCGACATAACGTCTTGTACATCTCATTGTTGCAATGGATCCACCTGTATCCTTATTTAAACGATTTGTTTTTTCCCTTCCCCTCCACAAATTATACCAACATAAAATACAGTGAAAGCAGGGGTTATACCGTGGGGGAGGGACAGACAAAGCAACAAAGAAATAATCTTATAAATATGTTAGAAACAATTGCATGAAAGAAAAAAACATTTGAATACTTATCTTGAGTTCATTTCCCTAACATCAACTCATCTGACCTTTTCTACTTGACTCAGACATACACTGGTTATTGCAAATAAGGGAAACCATGAGACCTATATTTCTTTGAGCCTGGCTTATTTCACTTATATAATTTTTTCCAAGTCTTTCCATTTCCTAACAAATGGGGCAATGTCATTCTTTCTGATGGAGGCATAGAATTCCATTGTGTATATATACCACATGATCACAAACAAGACCACACAAAAGCTACCAGGACAACTATATTTATTGCAGCACTATTTACCATAGCTAAGATATGGAACCAACCCAGATGCCCCTAAGTAAATGAATGGATCAAGAAAATGTGGTATAAAGTTTGTTTTTCGACATAGCATCTTGTTCATCTCATTGGGCCAACCTGTATCCCTATTTAAACAATTTGTTTTTCCCTTCCCCTCCCCAAATTATACCAACATCAAATACAGTGAAAACAGGGGTTATACTGTGGGAGAAGGACATACAAAGCAACAAAAAACCTGAAAAAGGAAATCAAACAGAACTTAGAAAGTGGAAAAACCTCCATGTTGCTGGATTGGAAGGATTAATACCTGAAAATGGCAATACTTACAAAGTCTATCTACAAATTCAATGTGATACCTATCAATATTCTAATCTCATTCTTCAAGGAAATAGAAGATGCAATCCAAAAATTCATATGGAACAATGAAAGACCCTGAAACTAAAAATAATCCTTAACAGAAAGAACAGTGCTAGAGGAATATCAATACCAAATTTCAAACTCCACTACAAAGCCATAGTAATCAAAACAGCTTGGTACTGGCACAAGAACAGACCTCAGGACCAATGGAATAGAATTGAAAACCCAGAAATGAACCCACAAACCTATAGCCACCTAATCTTCGATAAGGGAGCTAAAAGAAATAGAATGGAAGAAAGACAGCCTCTTCAGTAAATGGTGCTGGTAAAATTGGTTAATCACTGTAAAAAACTAAAGCTAGATCCTTATATATCACCCTACATCAGTATCAACTCCAAATGGATCAAAGACCTCGGAGTCAAAGCAGACATTACAGGATGGAATAGGAGAAACCCTAGGTCTCCTTGGCACAGGCTGAAATTTTCTTAATAGAGACCCAGAAACACAACAAATCAAAGACAGATTGGACAAATGGGATTGCATGAAATTGCAGAGCATCTGCATGGCAAAGGAAGCCCTTTTAAAAGAGGTCTCTGCCTAGACTGGCCACTCATGTCTGTAACCCTAGCCACTCACAAGGCTAAGGTCTGAGGATCCTGGTGTGAAGCCAGCTAAAGCAGAAAAGTTTGTGAGAGTTTTATCTCCAATTGACCAGCAAAAATCTAGAAGTAAAGCTATGGCTCAAGTGGTAGAGGGACAGCCTTGAACAACAAAAAAAAGAAAAAAACAGAGGAGAGCATGAAACTCTGAATTTAAGCCCCAGTAACAGATTCAAGTCTCCCCAACTGTCTGAGGGCAATGAAACAATGGATTTCCATTGAGTAGTGAGTCAAACTTCACCAAACTGTCTCTGACATTTTGATCATGCAAATTGTGAGACATATGCTGACCATCCAACCTAAGAGATAGTATAGGAGCAGAAACACAGCAAAATAAGACTTCCATGGGGGCCTTGGGGCAACCAGGTGTCTGATGGTAGTCCCCCTCACAGAGAGCAACGTGACACCAGCACACGGAGATGGCACTCCTCAGCAACTCGCTGATCTGAGTGCCATGTGGTTTATGTTCTCTCTCTACAGAGAAATTGGAATACAATGCAACTCTTAAAGCAGTTTAGTTTTAGAAGTAGGCTTTTGGCTATCTCCAGTCTCATTTGTTCTTCTGTAGGAGGAAGGCTTTATGACAATAGGATTTCTATGCATTTTTCTCATTTTACATGGTTCATTATTCCTCTAGCTAATTGCCCATTCTAGTCCAACTTTTTTACCTATGGTCTTTCTGATGGATAAATTTTGACATACCTGCAAGTTGCTATGCAAGCAAGCTACTGGTAATTTCCAACATGGAGACAGATGCCTGTCTTGAAAATGATTACTACACACACACACATACACACACACACACACACACACACTCTCATATCCACACTCCTTCACACACTCATATATAAAATATAGTAGTATTATATAACAACTATAGCATAGATAACATATATATGTCACATTGTACATGATAGATATGGTGTATATCACATATAGTATATTATATATTATAAATAGCTGTATTAACTATATTATATAGGTAATATATAATATGCACATATAACATATACATATACTAATTGTGGAATCATGGATATCATATATGTCATATATGTGTGCTACATATATTACTAATATACATTTTAACATGTTTGAATTGTGAGAACAAAAATAAGTCAACATTGTCAGTAATTTGGTTGATTTAATGAGATTATTAAATTCTATTTCATTAGATTATATCAATATTTTGGGGCATATTATTGCTTTAGAACAGGTTAGACAGTTTTAAGACCTGTCAAAATGGAGGGCAACTAGCCAAGAAATCAATGTTTAACTCTGTCAGTCTTTAGGATCAATCTTTATTTCTGGTTCCAGGACTTGAACTCAGTGCCTCACCCTCTTTCTCAGCTTGCTTCTTTGGTTTGGTTGCTCCCTACTGGTACTCAAACACTTGATTCACGATTTGAGTCCTGCTTTTTGCTAGTTAATTGGAGTTTTGTGAACTCTTCTACCTGGCTTCAAGTGTTGTGCAATCCTCTGAAGCTCATCACCTGAGTAATAAGGATTATAAGGCTGAGTACTGGAGCCTGGTTTGATTGTTGTTTTAAAAAAACATTAATTTCAATTTAAGTCTTTGTAACAGCACATATATGTTTTAATTCTCATTGGTGCCAAGACTATCCAGCTGGAAAACTGAAGAAATGTGGCTTCAGTTTTTATCTTATACGTTTCACTCTTCTACTATACTGGTCTTCCCAACCTAGGGAAGAAACAGTATCTCTCTTTATCTGTCTCTCTTTGTTTCTCTCTATATATCTTTATATTGTATCTTTATATCTCTCTGTCTCTCCTCTCTTGAGCCAGTACTGGGGCTTGAACTCAGGACCTCCATTCTTGTTTAGCTTTTTCACTTAAGGCTGGGGCTCTAGCACTTGAGCCACATCTCCACTTGTGTCTTCCTTGGTTAACTGGAGATAAGAATCTCTTGAATTTGCCTACCTGGCACTCAGATCTCAGCCCAATGAGTAACTAGGATTACAAGAGTGAGCCACTGGCACCCACCATCTTTTTTCTTCATTGGTAAAAACAATACAATTAAGAATAAAATAACTTTAGCTAGCATCGTATCTCCAATTGCTTTATATTGCCGTAAGAGCATACTTCAGGTACTCAAAGAGGAAGTTTACTTTGGCTCAGTTTTGGAGGTCAGTCCACAGTTGGTTGTTTGGCTCTGTTCCTTGGGTTTCATGTTGAGGACATTGGTGGAGCATGGCACTCACTGCCTTTCAGGGAGGAAGGGGAGAGCCTCCTCAGTTCCTGGGAGGGCTCACCCTCAATGACCTCACCTCCTTCCTCTGGGCCTCCTCTCTTAAAGTGTCCATTCCCTCACAATAGCACTGTCACAGAATCATGGATGGGGGCCTTCCCTCAGCTTCCTACTTTCCAGTAAAAATCACAAGATCTTGAGACGCACTCACGCAAGGCATTTCAAAGTCTGTCACAAAACACATGATGATGAAAGTTTTAACAATACTTTGTTGTAACAGGATTAAATAAGAAGTAATTTTTTAGAAGACATCATTTCCTACTTTTCATGCAGGAAATGGGTGTAGAAACACTTGAGTTCTGTGGAAACTATGGCTGGTGCAGGAGTGTGACTGGATGTTATACATGGATGATGGCTGATACTGGTGGGAAATTGCTGGCCATGTGATTACCTTATTATGTGTCTGAGTAAAGATCCAGGATTCTGAGTGTTTGACATTCCACAGTAATTCTGTCAAAAGAGAGCATAAGTACCTGTATATATTTATTTTACTGCTTCCTAATACCCTGTTAATTGACTCTTTGATATGCTAAAAAAATCTTTCCAAGAAAATCTAGACAATATAACCTCCTGAAAACAAAGGATGGAAAATACTCCTTCAATTTAACCCACAGTGGATTAAACTCATTTCTCATTCCCCTGGCAATAATATTTTTTCATGAGTAAGTTTTTCATTTGCCATCACTGTGTCTGTTGGTTGAAACTGAGAAATAGGAATTAAAGACTTGAAGTGAGAGTTCTCACTTAAGGCCACTATTTTTTAAGAGTGAACTTATTCTTCCTTATTCACAAATATTTTTTTCCCTAAAACAACTTGGTAGAAAGGTAATTGATTCATTTAACTGTGATAATTGGAGAAAAACATAGGGTAATCCAACTGTAGTGGGAATGTAAACTTGTTCAACCACTCTGGAAAACAGTGTGGAGATTCCTCAAAAAATCAAATCTGGAACACCCCATGATCCAGAAATTCGACTCCTAGGCATTTACCCAAAAGATATCAGGATACAGTAAAGTTACCAACACAAGTATGTTTATTGCCACACTATTCACTATAGCCAAGTATGGAATCAGCCCAGATGCCCCTGCATGGATGAAAGGATCAAGAATATGTAGTAATCAAGAAAATGTAGTATATGTACACAATGGAATTTTACTCATCTATTAGAAAGCACAATATCATACCATTTGTAAAGAAATGGAAAGATTTGAAAAAAAATGTTAAGTGAAGTAAGGCAGGCTCAGAGATACAAAAGATGTATGTTTTCTCTTATATGTGGAAGACAAATTTAGTTTATAAAATTGTAAGTAGGTATATTGGGTGTTATGCAAGTGTATACATATGTGTTAATTGAAATATGGTAGATTCAAGGGAGAATCAAATAGTATAATTCCTTAGAAAGGCAAAGTCAAAGTTCAGCAAAGTAAGACATCAGGTAGCAGGTACTCAAAAGAGCCTGGGTGAAATAAAGAGGAAAACTGTGGACAAATAAAGAGGATAAGGGGGGAGAGATACAGTCAAGAATCCAATTTATATACTACAAAGTTAAGAAGAGTGAGGAATGGCATGGTGGGTTAGGAGGGATGAATGAGAACTTTGATCAAGATGCATTGTATTGATAAACTGCTTTGTTAAATGTCAACTCCTTTGTGCAACTAAAGATGATGAAAATTAAATAATACCTTAAAATTTTAAATTAATGTTATTTTCTGTAAGTAGTATATATAGATTTAATTCAACATGTCAGTTTTTTTTCAGGCAGGAAGAAAACTTGTTTATTAACCGAGAGCAGCCCTTTTTAAAGCCAAAAAGGGCAGGTGGCATGGCAAGGGAGGAAGAGGAACCAATCACTGTCAAGGTCACACCCTATCATGCACCTAAGCTTTCACGGGCTGGTTATGCACTGAACATAAGGTGAATTGGGCTCTGTCCACTCTACTCTCTCTCAGAGCCATCTTTGCTGCCCATGTGCGCTACAGTAAATTGGGCTCTGCCCACTCAACTCCCTCTCAGCGCCATCTTTGCTGCCCTGTGTTATCTTACCAATGTAATCCTGTTAAAACAAAAAAAAAAAAATAGGAGGAATCTGTGGGTTACACAGGCAACATGTCAGTTTTTGAGTATAAAGCATCATGATCAATGTCATTCTTTCCATCCATCATTCTTTTCCAACTCTCCCAACCCCACCCATGCCCATCCAAGCTAATCAGGAACTAAGATCTGAGAACTGAGTTTCATAGCCAACAGAGCTGAAAAATCCTCCAAGCTATATCTCCAATAATTGGATAATAACCAGGAATGGGGATATAGCTCAAGTATTAGAGCGCTAACCTTGAGGGGGGAAAAACAAAATAAAACAAAACAGAGCAGACTGTGAGGCCTTGTGTTCAAGCCCCACTACTGGAAAGAGCATAAGTAAATTAATTAATTAAGTAAGTAAGTAAAAAAGCATAGCAAGCCGGGCGCTGGTGGCTCACGCCTGTAATCCTAGCTACTCAGGAGGCTGAGATCTGAGGATCGCAGTTCAAAGCCAGCCCGGGCAGGAGAGACCATGAGACTCCTATCTCCAATAACCACCAGAAAAACCGGAAGTGGCGCTGTAGCTCAAGTGGTAGAGCGCTCGCCTTGAGCTGAAGAGCTGAGGGACAGAGCCCAGGCCCAGAGTTCAAGACCCATGGCCGACCAAAAAAAAAAAGCATAGCAAGTCACATTATAATCAGATTGCTGAACACTTATAATAAGAATAAAAATCTAAAATAAAAACAGAAGGCAACAACCTTTGTTACCTAGAAGGACAAACATCTTGAGCAGCACACATAAAGAGCTGGTAGGAATATTCTATGTCACCACCAATTTGGGAATGTTTCACAATTTCTTTAAACAAAACAGACCAAGTAATCTAGCTAACCAATACCCAAAGCATTCCCTCTTTGCACAAGAGAAAAGAACTTGAAATTTGTAAATGAAGGTTTATGAAAAATTTAATGGAAAGATCCTACAAATTTGCCAATACCAACATTTCCATCTGTCTGTGAATTAATTCAAGGATCGTGGTATGTCATGAACTGAAATGCTTTCTGATGATATGAAAGATGTCTTATACACACAATAACATGCTAACATCTCCAAATATTAGCTCAGGTAGGGGTGACCTAACTAGAAGAGGGATTATCAAGAATCATGTAAATGTTACACCTTTAAAGATGATTCAAGAAACTAATACATTGATATAAAAATTATAGTAGAAGAGAACCAGAAAAAATCTACTGTGAAATAGTTCAATAACAGATCTTTAAATAATTGAATCATTAGAAATTTTCAAAGCTATCGCTCACAAATTCAAGTAATAGAGTTACCCCAAACTCCATTTTCCCATAACTGTACTTTATTGGGTAAAAGTATTTACAAGTGAAAAGGATAGCTCTTCATGTTAGGAAATGATTGATTTCTCTAGAATTTCTGCAAGAAGTGACTGAGCCACCTATGCAGATTTGAAATTGGTGATATGGAATCCCACATTTGACAGCTTCCTGGTCAAAGTCAACTCCTATAGCATAAGCAGAGCAGTCTCCGACTAGAGGCATCACTTGATATGTACTCTGGCAAGATACAAGGAGCACCGCACCATGGCACTACTTATAAAACTTTTTGGCAAGTATTTAGAAAGAAAAGTGTCTGTCATTTTAGATTTAAAAATGTTATACAGCGCCTCTTTCACACACACACACACACCTTAATGTTTGTGTTCTGTGTTGAAATAGGGCTGCGCTAACCTTACCAGAGCTGGCCTTGAAACTAAGATTTCTCGGCCTCTGTCTCCTCAGTAGCCAGGAGCTGTGGCTGTAGATCTATGGCCTATCATGATACATCATCTTGGAGTAGTAAGTAAATAGTAGGTACTCACATCATATCTGGTCTTAAATGAAGTGTTGCTTTATGTAGTGACTGAGGTTTAAGATAGTTGACTTCATTTTGCACAGGGTAAGGAGATTCATTTCCATCAGGAAAACATCTTTAGGTACTACAACATATCTCTGCCTTTATGAAACATGAAGTCTTTGCTTCACTCTGCATTATTTGTATACTTAGTGCTGAGTACTTCCCACCTCCTTTTCTCTTCCGCAGTTGCAAGTACAATATCTAATCTGCAGCCAGAGACAGACAGGTAGGATATCTGCTCAGAGCAATCATCTCAGGGAACGGTGATCTCCAGAGACAGGACAAGAGCGAGAAGCCAAATGCCCTGTTTCCATTCCTTCTGTGACACAGTCTTGAGGTCAGATGCCAGGCTTTGAGCAATCATTGTACTGGGATGCAAGAAGGGCAGAGGAAGAGCTCAAGGAACCAATATTGGCAGCTCCTGCCTGAAACTCTTAGTGTATAATGTAAACCATAATGATACATTTTAAAGAATGAGAAAATCCAACTCTACCCTATTGACTGCTTTCCAAGGAAGCAGTTGGCTTGGAAAGGCCCACTATCCCTTGCTTTCATCATTATTTTGTCTTTGCATACAAAAAGCCATTGCTTCATGTATCAATGTTAGAAAAATATCAAGAAGGTAATGTTCTAGTGGACTTAAAAGTACTATATGTCATTTTCTTTTAATGACATCTATGATCTATCATTGTGTGATCTCTGAGTGTCACAGGAATGAATATCAGATTAGGGTGCTTATGATCTGAAGGTTCAGTCTCTTTTACTCATGATATGTACCATTATAAAAATAAAGGTGAGGAGAAGTATTTAGTGCCACCCTGCTGTGTGAATCTGAAATTTGATGTAAATTCTTCCATTCTTACTTAAATCAACAATAATTTTGTAATACATAAATACCCAAGAGTATAAATTAGGTACTTATCCATGTGTCAAAACCATTCAGAGAATTGATCCATTACTTGCCTTTATACTTTGAATATATACATTATATCCACAGAAAATATGTGAAATGATAGAGCATCTACTGTAAAATGAGTTTAATATTTCCAAGTTTACATCTATAAGACAAACTCCACATATTTCACAGCAAGCATTTTTTAAATCCTCTTCCTGAATGTATAGTTTATCATGATAAGTTAGTCTAAAATATATAGAACATAGGTGGTCAATAAATTCTCTTCTTAAGCCACCTGAATGACTTAAAAAAATCCACCATGAAAAACCAGATGGCTGAGCAGATTGGCAATTCATGAGCTAGCTTTAATTTTTCACCAAGCACAATGACTAAAGGTCATTGACCCCTACCATCTGCATGTGACATATGAATAATGAAGAAGAGAGATTAGCCTGGTTCAATGGATGTAACTTACTTATATTTTTCTAGATGGACAAGGAAAGGTGAGTTTCCTGGTTGAAGTCAAAAAAATTCTCTCAAAGTAAGCCAAGCCCAAAGAAACATAGGTCCCATGGTTTCCCTTATTTGCAATAACTAGTACATGTGTAAGAAAAGCAGAAAAGGCCAAAAGCTATGTACATATGACCAGATAAGACGATGTTAAGCAAAATGAACCCCAAGATAGGGACACAAATATCTTTTTTCTTTCTTGCTATTGTTTCTAAAGTATTTATAATGTACCATGTGATTTTTTTTTTGTTTCTTTGTATGTTCCTCCCCCACAGTATAACCCCTGTTTTCACTGTATTTGATGTTTGTGTCTTGCATCTTGTATATACATTTCTCTAATTCGGAGGGGAAGGGAGAAAACACAATGCTTAAATAGGTATACAGGTTGACCCCTTGTAACAATGAGATGTACAAAACATTATGTTGAAAATGAACTGTACAACTTCAGCAGGGCGGAGGTGGGGGATGGGGAGGGCTTCTGTAGTTGTGGAGGTAGGAGGGGGAAGGGATGGTAGGGGGAAAACAAAGGAGGAGGCAACAGTCCTCAATAGGAAATGTGCTCATTACCTTGCTCATGTAACTGCATAACCCCTCTGTACAGCATTTTTACAATAAAAAAGTACAAAAAATTCTCTCAAATTAAACTTGACAGTCAAAGAAGTAATAGGAAGATATTTTCAAACTCTCAGCTTCAAACTCCCCTACATATATTTTCCCAACACTTAGTTAATAGGTTTCCAAAATAAGACATTACTACAGGGTGTTACCCCATTCAGCAATGCACGCCTGTTAGGCTAGGACTTGAGAGGCTGCAGTGAGAAGTTTGAAATTTTGAGGCCAGCCTGGGCTATACAGCAAGACTGTCTCAACAAAATGAAATAAGACTGATAAATGTTGATTACTATATCTAATATATCTAACAATAAAAGAAGAAGAAAATGGTGCCAAATAATTATTCAAGTATGGGTAATCCCTGAACTCATATATAGAAAATCTTAATATGTTTGATATAAAAGATACTCTTTAAAACTTTTTAGTTTTATTTTAAATCATAAACATAATTTAGTTTTTATTTGGTATATGATTAATAAAGTGGAAAAACATAAGAGATTCAAAGACAGAGATTTGACAGAAAAACATGTTATGCAAATGTAAGTTTTGATGTTATAATTAAAGACAATGCACTCTAAATATCAGTTATTGGGAAAAATCTAGGTGACACTGGAGAAAATGGTGAGAAGACAATATATGGTTATGGTTGCCTTGTTGTTCATTTTCTCTGAGCCAGGGTCCAAGTTCAAACCCATTGTGACATCACCACATCACCACAAATACCCTGCCCACATGTGCTTGTAATGCTCCCAGAGTTCTTTGTGACTCGATTCTAAACCTCTTAGTTACACAAAGGCAAGCCAGCCAAGTTGCCGGTGATGACTCATCGCCCATTTCAACACAGCAAATGTTTGTTTATTCCCATAGCTGGTTTTATAAAATGCTGGTATTAGAGCTTGAACTCAGGTTCTCACACTTTAACTTGGCTTTTACACTCAAGGCTGGTGCTCTACCACTTGAGCCACATCATCATTTCCAGCTTTGTCCTGGTTAATTGGAGATAAGGGTTGGGAGGACATTTTTTGCCCAGGCTGGCTTTCAACAGCAATCCATGCAGCTCAATCTCCTGATTTACAAGCATGAGCCACCAGCATTCAGTACCCACAGCTACTTTTAATTGACACAAACCTTACAATTTTTCACATCATTAAGTTTTGTTCAAAGTCAAAACTAGTTTTCAGAATCCTGTTTATAGTAAAATAATATAAATAATCTGAGTACTACTCATGCATGAAAAATATCAAAACAGAACAATGTTTTATGATATATAATCATTATATTCTTATGAATATAATATTCATATTACTTCTCATAGTAACTGTCATATCAAGTAATGTTTAAAATAAGTTGTATAAACTATAATGTATTTTGATAAACTACTTATACTTTTGTCAATTTCTACCAATATCTAAAATCAGCATCTTTTCTCTCCTTTCAGTTCTAACCTTTTCATCCAATTTGTAGGCCACAGGAATTGATTTTAATTCTAAGCAAGAGACCTTTAAGAATAATAGACTCTCTCTGGGATAAGAGCTGGGAAGCCCCCTGGCTGATTTTCCTCTATGAATTTGATAATTCAGTCTTACAAATTAATGTTTAATTTGTTTCTGAACCTTAATTCTTAAGTTTTTACCTTGGAGGTGGTAGTAATTTTCTTATTTAATTCATGGTAATTGAGCTCTGTCTTGATTCCCTGATAACTACAATACCCCTGATCATCCTGAAGGTTTCTGTTACTACAGAGAAATGTGTCTGCATGGACTGCTTCCTGTCCTTGGACCTGCAGACAATAGCCTTGCATGGGAACCTTACCTCTCTGTTGGAGTTGAAGCCCTTAGCAGTACTCCTTGGAAAGCTATTGTTAGTAGAGTCTTTGCATACCATATTCTCCCTAAAGGAAGAGCAAAAGATCCATTCTAGTCTCCCTATTTTTCTACACTGGGCAAGTCCCACTTGCTCCCTGTATCATCATTAAGCTAAATGGGCCTCTTGGAATTCTCAGTCATGAACAAGAAACAGCTGTTACAATTAACAGTTATATTACATGCTTTCTCACTTTATTTGCATCGACTCACAAGATTTTATTCCCTAAAAGCAAGTACTGACATAGGTTTGAAGATATCCTGTAGGGTAAAGTGATAGAAAGAAAAAGAAGGAGGAGTAGGAAATTACTTCACTGGGGTAGTCACATAGTGATGATTTGGATGAACTTTTCCAGGCACTAAGAAACTTCACAGAAAATAGCTCACATGTATTTTAGATAAGTGGTAAATTTTATTGTAGGCAAGTATTTGGCATTTTACCAGATATAAAGCAATTAAGACAAGTATTCTTTTCACTGAATATAATCTAATAGGAGTTGAAGACCCATATATGTACCAAAGGATTAATGTCTTAAAATAGCACCTAATAGTTTTACACATATGTGCTTACCTTTCCATCTGTACAACTGAAGGCAAAAACAGGTCAGAAGAAAAGAAGTGTGCAATACTAAGGCTATCCCTAAGAAAAACAGGAAGTTTCATATGTAGACCTTAGAGGTAGAAACACAGAGGAGCAGGAATACAAAGCATCAGGAGAAGGAAAAGCTCAGCAGGAAAACAAAATCAGAGAAACTCAAGTGAGAATTCTTTCCAGAGGCTTTGTGTGATGTAATGGGATTAAAGGCTAGAGAATTCACATGTTTGGATATACCTAGGAATCAACCTAGGAAAGGAAATCGAAGACTTTTAAAGCAAAAACTCTAAAGGAAGAAATCAAGAAGACACTATGAATTGGAATGACTCCCATATTCATGGACTGGCAGAATTAATATCTTGAAAATGGCCATACTGCCAAAAGCAATCTCAAAGTTCAATTCAACACTCATCAACATACCACTGTTGTTCTTCACAAAGATAAAGAAAACAGTCCAAAAATTCAGAAGCAACCACAAAAAAGTTCCAAATCACCAAAGTAATCTTGGGAAACAAACAAACAAACAAAACATGTAATATTGTATGCATCACAGTTCAAACTGGGGGGAAAAAACAATACTTGATGTATCACAGTTCAAACTTTACTACGGAGTTATAGTAACAAAACCAACATGATATTGACACAAAAAGAGACCTGAAATCCAATGGAATAGAGTAAGGGACCCAAAAACTAACCTAAAAGTAATATCTCAAAAACGCTGCTAACAAAATCAGATATAAACAGAATTCAGACAATCACCAGGTATCCGTGTTTGTTATACATAAAATCATTAACCATTATGCAATTCTAAATAAACATGAAGTGTTTTTCCTGAAGACTATCACAAACAGAGCATAGAAAGTCATTCCTGTAATCCCAGCTATTTGAGAGGAAGAAATCAGGAGGATTCTGGTTTGATGCCATCCCAGGCTAGGTGTGGTAGACTGTGCCTGATCCCAGATATACTAGAGCTCATAATTAGAGAGCTATGGGCCTGGGAGAACCCTGGCAAAAGCATGAGAATCTAAGAAGTGACTAAACAAAATGAGGCATGGCTCAAGTGAGAGACCTTGCTTAGCAAGCATGAGCCCTGAGTCTAAGCCCCATGATCACAAAAGTAAATAAAACTAAATAAGAAAAAAAAGTAGAGAAACATGAAAGGCAGTAGAAAAATAAATAGCTTTGTACCACAGGCCCCAAACACAACATTCATTGCATGAATGATTCTTTAAATAAAGCCATATACAGGAGTACTGATAAAGATGAAAACAATACTTTCTGAATTAAAGGATGAATTCAGTCAATGTAAGTGAAATTAAAAGATTTCAAGGAAACTAAATACTAGGTACTTTGATAATAGTAATAGGAGATGATGGCTTATGATGAGCACTGGTGGCTCATACTTAACAGTCCTAGCCACCCAAAAGGCGAAGATCTGAAGAGCATGGTTTGAAGTCAGCCTGGGCAGAAAAGTCTGTAAGATTCCTATCTCCAATTCACCAAGAAACAGCTGGAAGTGGAGCTATGGCTCAAGTAGTATAGCACTTGCTTTGAGCAATAAAGCTGATGAACAGTGCCTGGGCTCTGAGTTCAAGCCCCAGACTGACACATAAAAAAATAAAAATATATAACAAGTCATGAATAAATAAATACATAAATTTTAGTCATGTGGCATAACGGGACATCTAGTATTGGGACAATGAAATCTGTTAAATGATTGAAAATTAAAAAATGATGCTGGCATGGTAAAACAGCTTCTTAGAGTTCAATTGTGAGCCAAGTGAGAGTACAATGAACTGAGTTCAAGATCCAAAACTAGCATACACACACACACACACACACACACACACACACACACTTTTTATTATTAATAATATGTATGGCAGAGGAGTACTAAAGAAGAAAATATACTGAGGAAGAAAAATACTGTCTTAATTAAACATTTATGGATTGAATATTTATACATGTTTATAAATATTGATTAAATATTCAATCCATGAAGAAAAACTAGATCTCCTAAGAGCTGGGGAGTACAATGCAGAGAATCTCAACTCTCAAATAACCAAAGGGCCAAATAACTTAAAAAGAAATTGTCAACATCTTTGATTAATCATTTTTCCTAAGATATGCAAATCTGTTCAATATTTTCATGTTTCATTTCTGGGAGCCCACTGCTGTGCATGATGGGTCTTGTAGGGATTGAGACTTGTATGCCTTATGTTCAGAAATATTTGGATATTTTGTATTTTTCTTGAGTCTACCAACACATTTGTATCCCTGACAGCCTAAGAAGGAAAGGAAAGTGATCCTCCGTTTGAAACACTCCTTGCTGTAAGTGTTCCTTTCTTTCCTGTTGATGAGCTGCTGGTCTGTTTTTCTCATGGAGTGAAGCTGCTGGCGCCCACAGCCTTTGCCTATAGCCTCCCCATGAATTGAAGAAGGGGTGCTGCCTGAAAATGGGCAGGAAACTCAGGAGCCCTTCTTTTGTCTGGACACTGTCTTCCTCCCTGAGTTCAGAATAAATGCATTGAAAATTGCAGATGCTTTGGCATCCCATACAGACAAGATGGGTAGCCAAAAGTTGACTTTCTCTTTGTGAAAGTTTGCACAGATCCCGATGAACACATTCCCCACACCTTGCGCAATGTATTTCATTTGCCAAAAGAGAGGCCTGAGGAATAACGATGTGTCTGCCTCTGGGGAGAGATGCACCACGCCACAGATTTCAACCCATTCATTTTTCCCTGCTTACAACCTAGGAGTCACCAAAGGGTTAAGTCACTAAGGTTACAAAAGGGACCCACATTGTTTCTATGTCTTTGTCACCACTCCATTTGCAAGGAAGGAATGAGCAAACTGAACTGAACAGAATCAAACTCCGAGTCTTGTAGAATATGTTGAAGAAAATTTCTCACATATGGCAAACAGGAACTATTTTATTCTATTTATTCCTTTCCAATGTTAACTCAAAACTATTTGCTCATATCTATCTCACAGTAACATTGCTGTCACATTGATAAATATAGCTCGCTAGTTGCAAGAAGACAGCAATTTTTTCGCATGAGCAGTGGCTCCAATTGAGAACTTTTCTTTCCATTTATTTATTTATTTATTTTTGGGTGCCATTCTTAGGTCTTAAACTCAGGGACTAGTCACCGTCAGCATTTTTTTGCTCAAATTGAGTGCTCTATTACTTCAGCCATAGCTCCACTTCCAACATTTGTGTGTATTCATGTGCGTGCACGCATGAGCACGTGCACGTGTGGTTATACATAAGAGTCTCATAAACTTTCCTGCCAAAGTTGGCTTTGAATGGCAAACTTCAGATCTCAGCTTCCTGAGTAACTAAAATAACAGGCATCAGCCACCAGTACCTGGCTTAAAGTAAATTTTTATACTTGGAAAAGTTAGTAGAAATAGAAATGTGCATTCTAATAAGAGGTTCAATATATAATCTTTAGTATTTTATGCTTTACTTCTCATACTTATATTCATCTATCAATCTACCATGTGTCATCAATTATCTATCTTCCTATCCATCTTTTATTTCTGTCATCTATTTATCAACTATTTATGTATTTATTCATATACAGTATGTGGATCTCTCATTTGTTATGTGTCATCTATATCATATGCTATCTATTATGTATCATATATCATTTCTGTCATCTGCCTATCAACCATATATTTATCTTCTGTGTATGTACTTTCTAAGTATATATCTAACATGTCTCTATTTTGTGTTATCTATCATCTATGTATCTATTATCCATCACCTATTCTTCCATCTGTTATCCATTTTTATTTCTTTCTGTCCAGCTTTCTATCATCTATCTATCTATTTTATTTAATAGGCAGTCTTGCAACTGAACCCAGCACCTCATGCATACTGAAGAAACACACCACAAAATTACATGCCTCAGTTCCTGCTTGTCTGTATTTTAACAGCATTGGTCACTGAAGGAGATTCTTTTGTGTCCACATCTCATCTGTGCCTGACTTTCTCTGAAATCTCTCTCGTCCTTCCTGTGGCTGCAACCCAGCATGGAAATTTAGGTGTTAACACCACCTTCTGATGGAAATTTAGGTGTTAACACCACCTTCTGATGGAAATTTAGGTGTTTAAATAATGATCAACGAGGAAAGTCAGCAGATGTCTCAGGCTTAGGTTAAGCAGCATAGACAAATATTTTCTACTCTTCTCAGAGGTCCCTGAAGGGTCAACATGTTGTATTGTATAGAAAAGTGATCTTCATAAAAGACTTTGTATTGGCTTGTCTTTCTTTACTGCCTAGCTGTTCAGGTTCCCTAATCTACTTTTTCTAATCATCTTCTCAAACAATACACAATCATTCTAGTCCTTTTCATTTGGGCTTGATATTGATCACTTCCAAACTAGGATCAGATAGGAATCACAGGACGTATGGATAAATAATACTCATCTACTTGATTTATATCAGTATTTATAACAAATGTCCATAATTCATATCAGTACTATGAGAAATCTGAATCACATTTGAGAATTTAATAGAAGATACAAACTTTCTACAGAGAAAAATGTAAGGAATCGATTTATAAAGCAAATTCTTATAGAGAGAATCAATTCCATCAAATCTACAATGAGAATCTGTGCAGTCAATATGTTTTTGTCATTTCAGCAAATGATATTTTACATGTTTATTCTTTTCTGCCTCATTTTATGCTTCATAGATAAGTTCATGAGAAAAATATCAAGAGCCAAGTTTTGATAAATCATGCAGTATATTTCCTTTATGGGAAAATCAGTAAAATAAATATCTTTTTTCTCACTACTTTCCTTCATAACTCCTAGCTACTAGCAAAATAAATATTCTAAAATCATTCCCAGAAAAATTTAATACCACTTGCTGCAAGAATTGCAATATTCACCAGTAGGTAGAGATGATGAGAAATATTATACCTTTGTGGCCTTCAAAAGCTCTGAGTACATACTTTTTATATTTTATTTTCTGAGAAGGCTGAAAAAAAAAGAATTCTGTTCTATCCATATGGCTTTCTATAGAGAACTTCAATTTAATGTATAATAATAAAAGTATCATGCCCCACAACTACCATCTGAGCTAGTGATAAGAGATAATGATCAGAGGACTGAGGCTCAGGAAAGCCAGAGATGCTACCTAAAAAATAGCTAACACAAAATTGTTTGGGCTCTGCTAGCTCACACCTGTAATACCAGCTACTCAGGCAGCTAAAATCTAAGGATCTTGGTTCTAAGCTAGCTTGGGTAGGAAAGTCTATGAGACTCTTATCTCCAGTTAACCACCAAACAACTGAAAGTGGAGCTGTGACTCAAGCGGTAAGAGCTTTAGCCTTGAGAAAAAAAAATTAAAAAATGCTCAGGGACAGTGCCCAGTCCCTGAGCTTAAGATCCAAGACTGGCACAAAAAATTGGAGAGTGGGGGGGTTAAAATGTACCTAAAGTGAGAGAACACCTGCCTAGAGATGGAGGCTTGAGTTTCAGTCTTAGTACTAGAAAAGACCAAGGACTTCCACAGTTGATCCACTACTGTCTCCACTCTACCAACTGAACTCCAGAAGCTTGTGGGTCGGGAGGATGGGAGGAAAATCTGGGAGAGAGGGAGGGAAGGAGTGACACTGTCCAAAAAGAAATGTACTCATAGCCTGAAATGTAACTGCAACCCCTCTGTACATCATCTTTACAGTAACAATTTTTTAAAAAACTCATAAGAGAAAACAAAAAAGAAAACACAAAGGACTCAGGAATTCTAAATTCTGACTCTGATGACACTAAAAATAATTTGATGTATCACAAAAATTAATATAGAATTAAGAAGTTCTTTGCTCTACCTATGTACATAGAGTATACTTTTATTATTCTCTAATCCTTGGAAACAGAAGTGTGGTGGTGGTGATGGTAGAGGTGGTGATGGTGGTGGTGGCGGGGACAGGGGCAGGACCAGGTTGGGGCTAAGGCCAGAGACCAGACTCTTGGTCCCTCTGCTGTCCCCAGAGGGAGCATGGCAAGGACACAGGCCTTCTGCAATGGAGCCTGCAGTCGAGACCTGTGTGGACACCTTGACTCTGAACTGGAAGACGGAAACGTTTGTTGCCTGAGTGGCTTTTTATGATCACTCATGGTACAGATCCAACTGACTGGTCAGGACCAGGAGGTCAGGGGAGAGCTGGACTAATCTGAAATGGAAATTTGTTTGATAGTGAAATTTGCTTTGAAGGCAAAAGAAGAAAAAAAATAATGTGTTGCTGGGCTCTGGTAGCTCACACTTGCAATCCTAACTACTCAGGAGGTTGAGATCTGAGGATTCTGGTTCTGAGTAAGCCCAGGAAAGAAAGTCCATAAGACTTTCATCTTCAATGATTCACTAAAAAGCCACAAGTGGAGCTGTGGCTCAAGGGGTATAGCACCATCCTTAAGCAAGAAAGTGTGAGGATAGCACCCAGGTCCTAAGTTACAGCCCTAACACTGGCAAAACCAAAAACACAACAGCAAAAACTACAACAACAAAACTATTGGTAATTCTAAAATTATTGAGAGACATTTTCCTATGACTCGCACAGAAATTTTCTTTCCATGTAAGTTTTTTTAGCTTGATTAATATGTGATGCCATAGTAGAGCCAAATAATTGTGATGAAAAATGAAATTTAATTTAAGAGAATAATTTGTAAAGAAACAAGAGACTGGATATGAGAGGGAAGAAAGACAGTCTGTACTTTCTTTCAGTTCTCATGGGTGGAAGTTATCACCACTCACTGGGAAAGGCCCAGACTTATAAGCACTGAAAAACATACATGATTAATTGTAATGTTGCCTTTCTGAAGTCCACCAGACTTAGAATCAAAAGCTGCAGCAAACATCTGTGGAAAAGTATGAGCATAACACTCAGTTCAGGGTTTGTGAATGCTGGAGATGGCAGGAGAGGGGGAAAATCCAACATGTTAATGCTACTAAGGGGTAAAGTGACACTTGAATTGCTTTTCAGTCTTGAGGTTTTAAGAGGGAGGATCTTCATTCCTTTAACCTTGCTTAACTGAAACTCTACTATTTGAGCCATGCCTCCAACCAGGCTTTTGGCTGATTATGTCAGTGATAGATGCTTCTGCCTAGGCTGGCTTGGGACTTTGATCCTCTGGGTCTCAGCCTCTTCTGGTTAGGATTTGAGAATGAAAGGCTAGGATTAGTATCTAGGATTCTATGGCATGAGTCACTGATGCCCAGCTATAAAGAAGGTTTTAAATCATTGCTATTTTAGATACACACACACACACACACACACACACACACACACACACACACACACACACACACACACATACACACACATACTTCTCATGATTAGTCTCTAATATTTAACCAAGATATTACTTTGCTTTGAGTTTCCCATATGCCATATAATTGTTGGGAAGAATTATCACAGATAGCATAAATCATTAAGTGAAATTTAGATATTGTTTCTCTAGCTATTTGAAATAGAGATGCCAATCACCTCCTTGAGCTTTCTCCTTGTCCTGGTTCTTCTTGCCCCTTAAACTGATGAAATCCAGACATTTCCTACTGATATGAAGAGACAATCATGGAGTCATGTTCCCTGGAATAATTCAAAATTTACATCAAAGTGCTCTAGAATATTAATGTCAGCAGGTGAAGCATAAAACAGAATAGAACAAGGGATCATTTAGGCCTTATCATGAGTTCTGTGGGTGTGTGCTGGAGAGGAAGGGAGACTCTGACTCTTGTAAATATTATGTCAAACTATCCTCATTAGATAGATTCTGGTGTGTGTGTGTGTGTGTGTGTGTGTGTGTGTGTGTGTGTGTGTAAGAGAGAGAGAGAAAGAGAGAGAGAGAGTGTGTGTGTGTGCTGGTTCTGCTGCTTAAAATCAGAACCTAGGCAATGTGCCTGAGCTATTTTGTTCAAGGCTGGTGCTCTACCACTTGAGCCACAGCTCCACTTAGACTATTTGGTAATTAATTGAAGATCTGAGTCTCATGGACTTTTCTGCCCAGGGTGGCTTTGAACAATAATCCTCAGAGCTCAGCCTCCTGAATAGCTAGGATTACAGGTGTGAGCCACAAAAGACCAGCTTCATTACAGAGGTACTATTAAAGTGTTTCCTTTACATAGTCTGCAATTTTCAGTAACTTTAAATAAATGTCTGTTTATACTCATGTCTGAAGACCTCATTTGTCCATGCATATTACAACATTTTTCTCTAATGCTTTTCTTTGGTTTCATGCCATGTGATTTCTGAAAAATTAAAATCGTTTAATAATGAATTCTATTTTATACATTTATAAACAATAAGTCTTTAATGAATCCCAGAAGGACACTTTGGGAGAAATGTTGACCATGAGCACTGGGGTTATGATGCATTTCCCAGGCTGTCTTACACTGTGCCCATTCATAGCGTTTGTAGAAGATTCAAATTACTTTGAATAATAGAGCTATTGGCTTTTCATAAAGAAATCAAACACTCTAAACTGCTATTTTCAAATTTCTTTTTTTATTTTATATATCATATTTCTTTTTATCCAGAATAACTCATGCCAAAACTTTCAAAAGCACTTTTGGCAGATATGTAAATAATTTGGAGAACAAATACCCAATTAGTAAATTTTGGCAAAGAATCTTTTGGCTCTGCATGAGAAAAGAAGAGGTTTTCATATTCCCTGACCAAATGATTACTACCACTGGGGCTCTGACCACACTATATAACCTTCCAGGTTTCCTGTGAGAGGACCTTCACAAGAAGGTTAGCTCCCCAAGCTTTATGTGTTCAGATAACATGAAATTGTTTTTTTTTTTCACTCAATCTGTAGCTTCTAAAAATAAATCTAATAACCTTCTGTTCATTAATTTCTCTCTGTGAGTAGTGCTTTGGAGTTCCATGTTACTGCAAAAGATGAAAAATGGTTTCAATTGCAATGTTCTCATAGTACAGAGGCAGCCAAGAACAGGGACTGGACCATTTGTACTCAGGGCAGTATTTCTCTTCACAAACCTGTTCCTAGCCAGCCCTGTGGCTGCTCTCTGACTCGGAGGCATCGGAAAGAATCTTGTCTAATGTCTGTGAGAAGGAGCACAGAAACCACGTTCTGCTGTTTATTCTCCTTGAGGGAAGGATGAGATTTAAACTTTTGAAGATGAAATAAAACAAAATTTAAGCTGTTTTGGTTATTTTGTTGTATTTGACCTGATTTTCTTCTTATCTTTGAATATGGTACAAAAGGGTTTCAATTGAACCTGGAGAAAGAAGGAAAGAGTCAAAGTGATCAAGACACAGTGTTAACAGTGTGCCAGTGGCTTAGGTATGTCTTCCTAGCTTATCAAGAGACCAAGATCTGAGGAACATGGTTCAAAGGCAATGTTGGCAAAAAAATCCGCCAGACTCTTCAAGTAACTATCAAAATAAATTTATAAATTAATACATTTATAAATAAATAGCCTGGCATGGAGGTATAGTCAGGTGGTAGAAAATAGCCTTTAATGAAAAAGCAAGGCCCTGAGTTCTAGCCTCAAGATTGGTAACCAAAAAGTCTTACACTCAGAAACTGACATGGTGAATTGAATTGTATGGAAATAAAGTGCTCCATGCCAAACTAATGAAGTCAATTCTCATTGATGAAAAAATCGAAAGTCCTAGCCTCAATTTTAAAAGTCATAGAACTTTCATAAACATCTATTTTGTAAAAAACAAAAGAACACTCTACAGTCTCAACATTTGTTCTTTTTTCCTTTATTCATTTCATGAATCATTTCATAATGAAGCAGACATAGATGATATTTTTCAGTGTCATAAAAGTAATTACTTTGAGTGTTCCTGGCTATCTTTAAGAGGCAAAGAGGATGGAAATGCAGTGACAGAGACTGGTGAGACACTGCAGGAATCCCATGTGTCCTGTCTGCAGCCAACCATCAAATCTGAGCAGGATTTAGATCATCTCAGTACTTTAGTGAGACTTCCGAGGCACCTGGCCATTAAACCTCAGGATGGTGGTTAGCAAAACCTTCTGTAGAGTCCCTTGTTGTAAAGAAATCTACATTTGTGTGTTTCTTCTTAATTTATTATCTATATTTAACACACTATACATATATTTTAGGTTCTATGGCGTGTGTGTGTGTGTGTGTGTGTGTGTGTGTGTGTGTGTGTGTGTGTGTGGTCACAGTCCTGGCTGGAACTCATGGCCTGGGCATTTATAGCTTTTTGGTGGTTAATTGGAGAAAAGAGTTTCACCGAGTTTCCTGCCTGGATTGATTCTGAACCGTAATCCTCAGATCTCAACCTACTGAGTAGCTAAGATTGTAGGCATGAGAAGTTTTATGGCTTCTTATTTTGCAAATGTTTCCTGAGACAGAAGAAAGTAATTTTTCATACGTACACAGTTGCATCTACATCCATAAACACCTACACAGTGACTTAGTGTATAGTATTAAGAAGATATTTAAATATTTTTATGAATATTTTCAGTCACATTTTACTAGGCCAAAATACATTTTTGTGTTTCTTTCTTTGGCATATTGATAATCAAGTAATCATTATTACGTGTTAATAATGCTTATACTTTGATTCTACAAATGTTAATCAAGGTCCTTATTAATGTGTGCTTTGGAAGACTTATTGAGGTCTAATTGATATTCAATAAAATTTACCTGGTTTAAGTTCAAAATTCCATTGTTTCGCTGTAGTATCAAATTATTCAAATATCACCCTAATCATCATAAAACATCCTCAAACATTTCCATCTCTAATGGTATCTTCAAATTCTATCCATTTCCTTATGAATGGGGTGATACCATTCTTTCCACATTTGGAACTCTGTAATCCCAGATAATTCAGGAGAATAATACCTGATAATCTTGGTTAGGAGCCAGCATGGGCAGACAAACCTATAAGACTCTCATTTCAAATTAACCAGCAGAGGTGCCAAAAATGGAGCTCAAGTGGTAAAGCATTAGCTGTGAGCTGAAAAAGCCAATTGAGAGTACAAGGCTCTGAGGCAAGTCCCAGTACTACCACAAGAAGAATGAGTTGATGTAGGAGGAAGAGGAGGACAAAAAGAAGGAAGGAAGGGAGGAAGAAGAAGAGAGGAGAGGAAGGAGGACATGGAGAAAGAGGAAGAGGAAGAAAAGGAAAGGAGGAGCAGGAGGAGAAGGAGTAAGGGGAGGGAGGAGGAGAAAGAGAAGGAAGAGGAGCAACAACAACAACTATAAAGAGTCTTAGTGTAGCTGCTGGTTATATAGTTCTTATATTGCCATCCCGTACATGTCTCCTGCTATATTTGTTGGTATAACTGTACACACAAGACAGTCCAGTTAGAATTAAATGTTCGGCTCTTTCTACTATACATAACCAGAAATGCTGGAGTTAATGTCACCAAACTCCAGACTGAACATATAATATTTTAGGGACTAGAGATGTAATAGCATAGGGAGAGGGAGGCAACATCAGTAAATCATTTGTTGTTTGGATGAGTGAAAGTGAATCAGATCTGAAGTGGTTAGACTGGCAGATGTGGGTATCACAGAACAGAAACATACATTGAGACAAATATCTTGAAACTCATTGTTGTTTTGCCAAAGACATGAACTCTTGAATAGCATTTCCTGGGCCCTGCTACTGGTAAGGCCTAAAACCTAATAGAAGAAATATGGCAACTGAACGCCAGTGACTCATGCCTGTAATCCTAGTGACTCAGGAGGCTGAAATTTGAGGACTGATGTTCAACCTCAGCTCAGGCAGAAAACACTGTGAGACTCATGTCTAATTAACCAGGAAAAAGCTGGAAGTGGAGGTGTGCCTCAAATGGTAGAGTGCCAGCCTTAAGCAAAGCAATTTAGGAATAGCATCTAGGCCTAGAGTTCAAGTCCCAGTATGGGTGCAGATAGATAGGAAGATAGATAGATAGATAGATAGATAGATAGATAGATAGATAGATAGATAGATAGATAGATAGATAGATAGATAGATAGAGCAGTACATAATCGTGCTACATATATCACCTCTTTCAAAGGTAATAGCTGGGTCATACCATAAGAAATAAGCCACCTAGATTAAAGTCTTTAGTCAGGACCATCCCAAGTCATGGATTTGTGTTGGGTTTGATTGGGGAATCATACAAACAAAAACTAGTCAAGAAGGTTATTCAGTGCAAAAGTAGTGACCATTCAAGGCTCCAAGGTAGGAAAATACTTAAACTATGTCTGGTTGGAGAAGACCTATACAACCAAAACAGGGAAAACATTGAGTGGTGACAAATCAATTAAATTACAATAGACTCTATGGAGAGCTCAAATAGTATAATCTTTCAGAAAGACTTGGTCAAAGCCCAATAAAATCAACACCAGGAAATAGATACATCCAAGAAAGTGGGTGGGACCAAAGAGAGAGAGGTACGTGGATGAAAGGTGAAAAGGGGAAAGAATACAATCAGAATTAAGAGAAGTAAAGGAAGGGATGGTTGAAGGAGGGTGAGAATGTTGGAGAAGTGACACTAATCAAAATGTGTTGTATCCATAAACTGCTTTGTTATATAGCATCTCTCTTGTACAACTTCTTAAAGATAATTAAAAAATAAATAATTGTTTAAAAAAAAGACAAGCACTGAAACTAAGTATGGGGTTATTTATACCTGGTAAGCTAATGATAAAACTCTGAGATGTTTTCAGTTCAGTAAGAAGGAACTTAATGCACTAACAGCTAACATATTTGTTTCACTTTGAAATAAGTTCAGAAGCTGAGTGAGAAGATAAGGTGAGATGTGGTAGACCACCAGCAGCCCTATGGGAGCAGTGATGAGGAAGGAATCAGATGGAGCAGAGCAAAAGCAGTGAGAGGGGAAAAGCAGGAGTAATGAAGAAAGTGCTTTGGAAAGAAAATGAAGGGTGATAAATTGGGAATGAATTATGATGTAGTTGACAGGAAGTAAAAAGCAGGTTTCTGACTTCTTTTAGCTTTTGTTGCCCATACTAGAGCTTGAACTCAGGGCTTCAGTCTCTCACTTAGTTTTGTTGTTGTTGTTCAACTCTGGTGCTCAACCACTTGAATTACACACTCACTTCTAGCTTTTTGTTGATTAACTTCATATAGGAGTCTGATGGATTTTTCTGCGTGGGCTGGCTTCAAACCTTGATCCTCAGATTTCAGCTTCCTGATCAACTAGGTTTACACATGAGTCATAGCTCCCATCTCTGACTCATATTTTTATGCTATTTCCTGAGACAAGGCAAGTCTATACAATATTAGGTATGAAAGGAAGGATTAAAACCATAACTGGGAGCATCTTAATTTCGAGATCTTTTTCAATAAGCAAAACAAATATGTTAAGGTGTCATTTTGATATAATTTTAGAATCCAGAGTATGGCTGTACAGCAGCCAGGCAAACAAAAAGGAGAGTTTATTGCAATACAGAAGAGCTGAAAGTGGTATATACCTGTAATCTGCACTATGTGGGAGACTTGAGTAGAAGGAAAGCAGTCCACATTGGCCAAAGTAAAAACATAGGACAAAACCTGAACAGAAAATAGTTGGCAGACTGGCTGAAGTGGTAGAGCATCTGCCTCCTAAGTGTGAGTTCCTGAGTACAAGCTCTACAACTAACACAGGAAACAAAGCAAAAGGGACAGAATGAGAGCAAGAATGAATGAGAGAGGGAGGGAGGGAGGTACAGAAGAGAGAGAGAGAATGAACTGAAGAAAGAAAAAGGAAGGAAGGAAGGAAGGGTGAGAAGGAGAGAAAAGGGAGGAAGGGAGGGAGGGAGGGAAATAATGACATGTTTACAATAAAGGAATAGATATTTTGGGTGCAGGTGTAAAATGAGTAAAAATTCTGAATAACTAAAGACTTAAAGATACAGAAAGAGAAGAAAAAGTGAGGAAAGAAATCACTAAAGATGGGGCGGGGGGTGAATCATAAGAAGTAGCAAAATGCATCTGGGTTGGTTACATATCTTAGCTATGGTAAATAATGCTGCAACAAACATAGTTGTGCTGGTAGCTTTAGTATTGTTTTGTTTGTGATCATTCGGTAAATGCCCAAAAGTGGGATTGCTGGGTCATTGGGGAGCTCTTTGTGGAACCTCCATACTGCTTTCCAAAGTGGTTGAAGAAGCTCACACTCCCACCAACAATTCAGTAGGGTTCCCTTCTGTTCACATCCCCCCCAGCATCTGTTGTTATTAGAGTTCTTGAATATAGCCGTTCTAACTGGGGTGAGGTGGAATCTCAATTTTGTTTTGATTTCCATTTCTTTGATGGCTAGAGAGGTTGAGCATTTCTTCATGTATTAGCCATTCTCATTTCCTCTTTAGAGAAGTTTCTCTTTAAGTCTTTATCCCACTTATTTATAGGGCAGTTGTTTCTTTGAGGATTTGTTGTTGGGGCATTTCATTTTTTGAGTTCCATATTTTAGATATGAGACCCTTGTCTGTTGTATGGCTAGTGAAGATCTTCTCCCAACCCATGGACTTTCTATTGATCTTGCTAGCTATGTCCTTTGCCATGCAGAAGCTCTACAGCTTCATGCAATCCCATTTGTCCAACCTTTCTTTGACTGTTGTGCTTCTGGATGTCTATCAAGAAAATTAAGGCATGTGCCCAGGAGACCTAGGGTTTCTCCTATTCCATCTTTTAATGTTTTCAAGTGTCTGCTTTGATTTTGAGATCTTTGATCCATTTGGAGTTGATTCTGGTGCAGGGTGATATATAAGGATCTAGCTAGAGGCTCTCTTTCTTTCATTCTATTTTTTCTGTTCCATTATATGTAGATTAGGTGGCTATACGTCTGTGGGTTCATTTCTGGGTTTTCAATTCTATTCCATTGGTCCTGAGGTCTGTTCTTGTGCCAATATCAAGCTGTTTTGATTACTATGGCTTTGTAGTAGAGTTTGAAATTTGGTATTGATATTCCTTCAGCACTAATTTTTGTTAAGGAATGTTTGTGCTATTTGGGGTCTTTTATTGTTCCATATGAATTTTTGGATTGGTTCTTCTATTTCATTGAAGAATGAGGTTGGAATATTGCTCAGTAAATGAATGGATCAAGAAAATGTGTATACACACACACATTCACACACACACAATGAAATTCTACGCCTCCATCAGAAGAATGACATTGCCCCATTTGTTTCACAAACAGAGGTTCAGAGAAATTTTTTAAATAAATCTGTGTAGAGAAATGGAGACAGGATTAAAATGTTCCCATTAGCTTTTGTAACCTGGAGTTGTCTGTATTTGTATTGTGCCCTTTCTGTTCACTGGAGGGACCTAAGGTAAATGTTGTGAGTGTTGAGAATCCCTGGGAAAAACTTAGAAGAAATTTCATGAGAGCTTAGAAGGCCAGGATTGGAATGAATATTTGAAGAATGAAAGGTGGTGAGTGATTTTCATGTGGTAATGGAAATAACCTAGTAATATTCAGATAAAGGTCAACAATTAACAGAAGCATTAAGCAAAATATTTTGTGAAAGTAAGATGATTTGTCATTGAGTTGGAACAGACTTAAGCACTGCTTACACAATAGTAAACTCATAAACACATTAGCATGTGTGGCTTCCAAATGTCACTGTGGAAGAGGTTTACTCAGGGTGAATCCTGAGGTCAGGTGGAGAACTCCACACAGAGATGGGGAGCTGAGCATGTTTCATATGACAATTAAACACATAAAGCATAAAACCATTGTTTTATTACAGCACACCAGATGATATTGCTACAGTTAATTATTTGGTTCAATCCTTTCTGTTCTCTAGTAATGTTTTAAAAGTCTAATAGATGAAAAAGTGATTGTATGTTTTATGAGGAGAGAGCAGATATGAATAATTATTGGTGAGTGCTTCCCCCTCTTCAGGAGTCCTAAGACCAGATCAAACATACAGGCCCAGTAGAGAAACTCCCAGAGGTCCTGAGCCCCAGCCACACAACTGGCCTTCTTCATAACTCACTTTAGTTCTCAAACTGCTTGCACTTTCTATTCACATTTACATTTAATAAATATATAATAACATGTAACTATGTATAACTATATACAACTATAAATATAGTTATACATATTATATATACTATTATAGCATATATTAAATGTATGATAGAGTATAAAATAGCATGCATATAGTATGTTAACATTACATATAGTGCATACATACAGTATATATACAATATTTACTACATATAGTATATATTGTATGATAAATAATATGACATATATAACATATTATACATACTATACATACCATATAATTTATATAAATAATGATCTTGATTCACCTGCTCATTAGATAATCAGCTTAGGTTTTTACATTGAAAATTGTGAATTATATTTCCCCCACAATGTGTCTCATAGGCTTTGATTTCTGCCTTGTCTACAACTCCAGTACAAAAGCCTTTCTTGTGGTCACCCAACTGTGCCCTTTTTTTAGATGCAGTCCATTCTAGGAAATGGACCAAAATGAAGAAATAAAGTGTTTTATTTTGGTTTTGTTGATTTTGTGTGGCTTCTCCACTGAAAACTTCCACTTAAAATAATAATAACAAAGTACTGTCTCAGAAGATGGTTCACAAATAGTATATGCAAACGCGATCCTGGGGTAAACATGGTTTGGTGATACTGAATATTTATATTTTTAAAAAAGAGTGTTTATCCATGTCAACTTTATTAGCTTGTCCGACTTTGGCATTGCTAAAACTCTGGAAACTTGCATGAGATTAAGCCAATAGGAGATTTCTGAACTTCTCAGGATGATGTTTGCATATTCTTGTTGAAATGCAGGGGATGTGCAGGGGTTAAGAGTTGGTTATGATGCCTGTCTTACTAGGTGTGGAAGATGAGTTGGAATCTCAGCCCCCTTAGGGAATTATGAAATGACTTCTCTTCACTACAGTTTGTAATTGTGTTTATTCAAAGTAAGAGTTCTTTTTGTGGTCAGAAGTTTGACTACCTTGTCCTAGAATCTGCTCTGCAGGGATTTATCGTCTGGAAATGCCTATGGCTCTCTTTGGACACCCAAGGAGAATGTGTTTGCTGAGAACTTGATATTAAAATCTCAACTGCAAAGTCACTTTATATGTTCTGAGTTTATGTCATCAGGCAGCCTTGCGGGAGGTCACAGTGTGGCTTTAGGTGTTGGGTTTGGATGAGAGTGTAATTTATGATCCCTCTTGCTTTTGCTTTTTCAACAAAAATAAGGGTAGCTCTTGCTTTTCTTACCACAATTAGCTTGACGTAAAATTCCTTCCTGAATACTTAAACAGAATTACACTTTGACAATTGGAATCATATTTTATATTGTAAAAAGTTACCCAATTTTATTTTCAATTTTTAATTTTTATTATAAAGGCAATGTATGGAGGGGTTACAGTTATATGTCTGGATTTATATAAAGAGTACATTTCCTTGTGAGCCATGTCACCCCTTCCCTTGTTCAGTTTTTTCCCTCCCATTCCCACCCATCTGTTGTATACTTCATTTTCCACATAGTACTCAGTAAGTACCACTGCTACATATTTGTTCATCCTTTCTCCCTCCATTTCTTCACCTTCCCTTATATTTCCAAAGACATATAAACAAACAAAGAACAAAAAGAAAGAAAACAAAAAACAGCAGAAAAAAACCTTCTTGTTTTCATTTCCTGAAGTTCATTTCAAGAAATATTATTTTATATGATCAGATGCACATAGGCCTTGTGCCTTTCTATTTCTTTCTTAAGAATGTCCTCTTTTGGTCTCAATGTGTAGGAAAGTTACCCTTTTGAAAATTTTTTCTTTTCTACACATCCAATGTTACTATGGCATCATGTTAGCTTGTTATAATCATGTAAAAATGCTCTGATATATCACAACAATATTGTTATTTTATTGATGCAGGTTTGAGATTTTTGCTTACCTACTTCTGAATTTCCTAGTTTGGACAAGGAAAGGTTATGTGTTTTAGTTAACTGAGTACTAAAATACATACTTATACATAGAGAGACACTATTGAAATTTTTTCAAAAAGTCTTTTCTTTCCAAATTTTGGGTAGGTTCACCAAAGTGAGTGTTTAATATAAGCTTGTTAGGCACCTGCTCTATGAAAATATTAAACAAAAACATGAATAGTTATATAAGTGAATGTTACAAGACATTGTTGTTTCAATTGGTTGCATATAAAATCATTTTTCTATGGAGGAGCATTCTAAAATGTTAAAGATATTACATGTGTGTCAAGGCTGCTTTCCTAGAGGAAATGAGAGAAAAATCTTTGAATGTCCACATATCTTGTTTATGTTCTTACTTCAATGTTGCATGGCAAGTCAACTAAGTCTTCACAGCAAAACTTTTAAAGCAAAAATGAAGAATTTGGAACCACACACCTTCCATCTATTCCAAGCCTAATTATGAGTACCTAAAAAAATACTAATGTCTTTCTTGTTGCTGTATATTTTCTATGAACATACCTATATTTATTTAACTTAAACTTAAAATGGTTATTTACTTTGACATGGACATTTTGAGTTCTTCATGAACACATATTTTTATTGCTTTCAATGGTGGATAATTTTCTTTTCTGTTCAGTAGTGATTCACAGATCTATTCCCACTAGTTTGTATTCATCTGATATCATACTTCTTGTAAATTTAGTCCATTCTAGCCTCTCAAATTTCTCAATAATGGTCATCAAATATTGTTATTTATCATCCGGAGATAATTCTGCAGTATCCATTCTTGAATACTTTATGAATATTTAAAAAATTTTACTCAGGTATCTAGCAATGAAATGTCTGAGCCACTGTTCTCTAACAATACTGAACAAATATACACTGCCACTAGATGTATAAAAGTGATCCTGTATTTGTGTGTGTGTGTGTGTTTGTGTGTGTGTGTGTGTGTGTGTGTGTGTGTATTTGGGCCAGTCCTGGGGCTTGAACTTAGGCTTTAGGCACTGTCTCTGAGCATTTTGCTCAAGGCTAGTGCTCTACCACAGCTCCACTTTTGGATTTTGGTGGCTAATTGGAGATAAAAAGTCTCAGGAACTTTCCTGCTCAGGCTGGCTTCCAAACCAATCCTCAGGTCTCAGCCTCCTCTGTAGCTAGGATTACAGGTATGAGCAATTGGTGCACAGCAGCTTTCTTTGTCCTTATATCCCTCCCTCTCATTTCTGAGCTTGAAAATCTCTCAGAATGGTATTTCTTGTATTCTGTATTGTTGTATTCTGTCATTTTGGAGAGGAAAGGTGCTGCTTAAGAAAACTCTGAATATTCTAAATGTCATTACACTGAGTATTTTAGATATTGAGTATTTTCACACATTCTTTCGATTACATTGTTTTTTCCATATTTGGACTTCATTGGACATAAATAATAATGTTACTATAAATAGATAATCATCTGAGCACTGGTGGTTCAAGTCTGTAACCCTAGGTACTTAGAAAGCTAAGATCTAAGGAATATAGCTCAAAGACAGCTCAGGCAGGACACTTATCTCTAATTAACTACCAAAAAGCTGGAAGTATAGCTATGTTTCAAGTGGTAGAGCATTAGTCTCAAACAGAAAAACTCAAGGACATCATCCAGGCCCTGAGATCAAGCCCGAGGACTGCCTCACACCTCCCACTAAGTGATGATACCCTCTCATGGTTTAAAAGAGGTATTATACACTGTTAAGAGTCTGCCCTCAAGGAAATTAATTAGGTCACTTAGGAAATAGACGGCTTATGAAATAGCAAAATTGGCCCCTGCCAATTCATCTCTTTCTTTCTTGGTGTTTTGGTCATGAAGTCCTCACTGAAATTGGCAAAATAGTACCCATACAATCAGGACCCCAAATTGTGAGCTGATAGTTTGTGAGTGCCCCACTCCAGACATTTTGTTGTAACAACAACAAAAGGACTACTATGCTGTTGGAATCTGATGTTATATTCAATGATAATCATAGTGACATAACTTTTTATGAGTTTACTCCTCATAGCAATTACAGTCATAAATAAAAAGCAAACAATATCTTTCTGGTATTTATGTGTCACTTCCCTATAAAACTCCACTTCAGTTTCATGAATGCAATATTATAAATGTCTTCGTGCTGAAAATGATAAACTATAAAAGAAACATGAATACAAAGTAAAAAAACTGAAATCCTGTATTCATAAATTGAAAGACCTAATAAAATGCTCATTTTATTCAAAGTAAGCTAAAGATTTGAGCTAGTTCCTATTAGATTCCAATGATACTATTCACATAAATAGAAAAAGTATGAAATTCAAATGAAACAAGAAAATACTGCAAATATTCAAAGAAATATTGAATAAAAAGAATACAGCTTGGCAGGTGGCTCAGTGGTAGACTGCTTGCCTTTCATGCGCGAGGCCCTGCTTTTGATTCCTTAGCATTACATAAGCAGAAAAAGCCAGAAGTGGCACTATGGCTCAAGTGGTAGAGTGCTCTCCTTGAGCTGAAGAGCTGAGGGACAGCACCCAGGCCCATAGTTCAGGCCCCACAACCGACAAAAAAAAATAAATAAATAAAAAATAAATAAATAAATATATATATATATTATATGTAGCTATCAAATACTTGATTTGAAAATGTACAATGGAAAATAATCAAAACAGTTTTTAACTAACAAGGAAGAAAACCTCACTATATGACCAGTGAAATGGAATAAACATGACAAAATCATACATTTTCAGTTAGTGAATCTTAATCATAACTTCTAAGAATACATTAAGAAATACAGTTTCTTCATAAAAAATGGATGTAAGAAAACCAGAGTATCTTTTGTTGGCTGAGCATGGGGGAAGGGGAGTCAGGGTGAACAAGGCTAAGTAGGGCTTGAACTCAGGGCCTGAATGCCATCCCTTAGCTTTATAATTCAAGGGTACTACTTTACCAGGTGAGCCACAGCTTCATTTACTGCTTTTTACTGGTTAACTGGAGATAAAGATCTCACAAACTTTCTTGCCTGGTTTGTCTTTGAACTACAATTCCAAACTCTCAGCCTCCTGAGTAACTAGGAGTACAGGCATGATGAACTTATGCCCAGCTAACTATATATCGAAAAGACATTTACCCCTCATGTTCATGTGGTATGTACATGAAAATCAGCCTATTATTCAGCCTTAATTCAAAGGAAGTTTTTCCACCGGTAACTTGGTTAAACATTATGGGCATTATGAAATTATATAAAAGTCATTATGTAAAGGGAATTCAAAAATAAAGTACAAAATGCTGATTATAAGGCCCTGGTAGCTCACACCTGCAATCCTGGATACATAGGACTGAAATATGGCTGAGGTTCATGTGGTATAGAACATGAACCATGAGGGGAAAAACACAAAATGTAAGACACAAAACAAAGGCCATAGTTTCATTGTGACTAGGAATTTAAAGATAAATGTTACCACCTAATGGAAGAGCTCACCGAGGACCTTGACTCACTCAGAGTCACATCCAAAGGTCTCTCTGTCTCAGGTTCCAAGAGACTTTGAACTCATAAAGTAAGTTAAACTCATTTTTCTCTCAGTAAGCAATCCCCAGCACAACAAAAATTGTTCCATGTCATTCTTGGCAGGTCATTTTGTGCATGATAACTCAGTACTCCTTTTCAGGAGTCAGAGGAGAGGTAGGCATTATTCTCTGCTACCTGAGTGTAAGAAGTCACTACTTCTAAGCAGGTAAGACTTGGAAAATAAGAAAATACTTTAATCCTGTAGGAATATTAAACATTAAAAATCTGGTAAAATCACATTTCATTCAATTAAATGGTTCAGATACCAAAATCTGTAACTCCTGATTCAGGTCTTTTGTTTCAATGATTATGAAGAATGAGTCCATGTGGACACAGAGGGAGAAGCAAACAGCAAAGGTTTAGTGAAAAAAAAAAAAAAAAAGGGGGCTGGGAAGGTGGCTCAGTGGTAGAGCGCTTGCCTTGCATGCTCGAGACCCTGGGTTCGATTCCTCAGCACCACATAAGCAAAAAGAAAAAAGCCGGAAGTGGCGCTGTGGCTCAAGTGGTAGAGCACTAGCCTTGAGCTGAAGAGCTGAGGGACAGCGCCCAGGCCCAGAGTTCAGGCCCCACGACTGGACTAAAAAAAAAAAAAAAAGATAAGCAGAGCTCCTCCTAGTCTGGAAGAGTCCCAAGCTAGGGCATTGCCTGGGGTGCAATGTGCAGGATTTAATAAGGCATCTCTATGAAAGAGCTATGGTACTCTCAAGATCATTGGCAGCCTGTGGACTGTATCAGTCCCCAGACCCTGACAAAAGTTCCAAGTGTTCTCCATGTGTGCTTCAACCCCTCTGATGGAGTGCCCATTCCAGCATACACCTCTGGAGCAAATCAAGCCATTGTTCACATACAAGTGTTCTAGAAACAGTGAACCAAAACATGATACTCAGACTCATATGTATGACTTCACAAGGCATATGGTGATGAGATGTCCAGAGGTCTGCACACAGGACTGCTCAGGGCCATGGTGATGAGATATCTAGGGGCCTGCACATGGAACTGCTCAGGGTCAGGGTGGGGACTGCAGAACCTCTATGGGAGGGGGCCTTTTACCTGATTGTCCAGCCTGTCACTTTTGCTGCTGTCAATACAGTTTCACATTTTTCTAACTGACCAGTTTTTGAAACTTATATATACTTAACCTGAAAATTATAGCTCCAAAAATTTGCTTATTTTTGTCAGGGCTTTATACTTGGTAGGAGCTTCTATACAGTTTGAGGCATGTTTCCAGCCCTAGAGATTTCTATAAAGTGGTATATCTTCTACAATTCATGGATTACTTAACCCATGACTATAGTTTGAACATTTATACTTCATTGTCTGATTTTTCTAGAGTGGCATTATTTTTGTCTCTCACAGGGATAGGAATTGCTCTGGGTAGCTTGAGAAAGTATGTATTAAAAGTTTGGTGGGCAGGGAAAAGTCACCCAGCCTGGGCCACCAGACCCAGGAGTGGCTTTTTTTTTTTTTTTTGGGTCCGGTCCTGGGGCCTGAACTCTGGGCCTGGGCGCTGTCCCTCAGCTCTTAAGCTCAAGGCTAACGCTCTACCACTTGAGCCACAGCCTCACTTCTGGCTTTTTTCTTTTTGTTTATGTGGTGCTGAGGAATTGAACCCAGGGCCTCAGGCATGCAAGGCAAGTGCTCTACCACTGAGCCACCTTCCCAGCCCCCAGGAGTGGCTTTCTTCACTGAGTAAACAGAGCCAGAGGCTGCTGCTCCCTACAGCGGCCTTGACAATCAATTGAAATTCAGTAAACATAAACCCTGAGAATGGCTCCAGGCTGAGCTCTGTGAGTGTCTCAGAAGCTAGCTCCTCAGGGAAAAGCTAGTGTTTGCTGAAAGTCCTCAACTCTACCTAGAACCTACCTCATCACAGCATCTCCAAACTAGAGGAAACAGCCCTCTCCCTCTTTATGATACTCAAAACAGATCACCCTCCCATTGAACTAGCCTGGGAGGAGGATCACAAAATCCTGGGTAAAGCAGAGCATTTTTCTGCCTGCTCAAACAAACTGACTTAAGAAACCAAACAAGCCACAGGAAAATCAAACACCGCAAGCAGACCAGAGATTCCAACAAGAGACTGGTTATAGATACAAGGGAAATATAGGATCTTCCCATCCCCCGCCCCCCCCCCCCCAAAATCAAAGAACTCTTTTTTTTGGTACCTTTTATAAAAAAAATTTTTTCTAAAACTTTTTTAAATTTTTAACTTTTTAAAAAAAATTTGTTTTCTATTAACTTTTTTTCTTCCTCTTATAATTTTTATTTTAGGGGTATATGTGTATGTGCTTTTTCTTCTTTTTTTAAATAATTTTTTTTTAGCTCTACTGACCTTTTGATCCTTTTTTTTTCTTTCCTTCTCATTCTTTTCACTTTTTCTTCTCTTTTGTTCTTCTTTGCATGACTTAATTGGTGTTCTGCTCATCCTCAGATATACCCATAGTTGATTATTAGACCTTATCCCCTATTGTGTACACACTTAATCCAGAAATTTATTACTCAATTCAAAACCTCTTAGACTTAAATTCCTTAATAGAAGTACTACCTCTTTATACCTATATAATGTTTTAAGCATTTTTATTTTTTTAGTTTTTGATGTCTCCTTTCTATCCCTCCCCTTCTTTTATCCTATCTATGTTCTTCTCTGAATATTATGTTTTTATTTTGCATAATTTTTAAGTGTTTTACTTTTTAATTTTTGTTTTTCTATTTTTTTGGTCTCTTTTTTCTTTCTCTTTCTTCTTTTTTTCTCTCTCTCTACTATCATTCTACCCAACCTATTTCCCCCTTTGAGATTAGGACTTCCCTCTGTCTTTCCACATCCCTCTATTCCTATTTTTACCCACATCTCTCCCTAAACCTAATAATTTTCTAGTTTGCCAAATTCTTCTTTGCGGTTCATAGTCCATTAAGACATAGTTGTTTGATGTTGAGTAGATATATCTGTTGAACTAGATTGTATCTGCAGATTTTTGACTGTGCAACTACAGACTTTGGTTGATGCTTGCCTTAAGATCGTGTTCTAGTACAAAACTGGTGTTACTTTCCTCCCAAATGGGCAGAGCAAGCTGGGAAAACACAAGAAAAATGGCAAGTCCGGGTATCTCTACACCCACTCATGAAAATCAGGGGACAGATAATGAATAATACAGAGGAGAATTCCCTATAAGCTCTACAAACACTACTGGTAAACATAGTAAAGGAAAAGATTGAAAACCTGCAAAGGACTCTGTATGAGCATGATAAGGAGAGAGAGAAGGCAAACCAAAGGTCAATACAGGAATATCATGAGCGTGAGGAAGCTACTCAAAGACTGATACAGGAATCACGTGAGCAGCTTGAGAACATTCGAAGAGAAATAAAGGAATGGCATTAGCAGGCTGAGATCAATCAAAGAGATAGACAGGAATTGCATGAGCTGGCTGAGAAGAGACAAAGAGAAAGTCAGGAATGGAATGAGCAGGCTGAGAACACTCAAAGAGAACTATAGGAATTTTGTGAACGTGAGGAAGCTATTAAAGAGTAATAAAGGAATTGAGAGAGCAGGATGAGAATACACAAAGATCACTAAAGGCATTCATGGAATCCATAAACCAAGAGTTGAAAGAAGTCAGGGAGACCACAAAGGGAATGCTGAATGAAACCCAACAGAAGGAATGGGAGTCCAAGGAAACGATAACCAATCAAATAAGTGATTTGAGAATAAACGCTAATCACCAAATGAAGGAAGTAAAGAAGTTCATACAAGATCTAAAACAAAGCTCCAACAAAGAATTTGAAGCCATCAAAGCCAAACAACTAAAAGGAAAAGAAATAAAAAAACAAAGTAGAAAATCTTGATAGTAGGTTATACTATGCAGAAGATCGAATTTCAGGGATTGAAGACAGCCTAGACATTATAGAGGAAGAATATACAACCATCCTAGACAAATCCAAGAAATATGATAGATCTATTCAACACTTAGAAGCCACCATCAACATCGTGAAAATGGCAAAACTTCCCAAGGCTATCTACAAATTTAATGTGATACCTATCAATGTTCCAATCTCATTCTTCAAGGAAATAAAAGAGGCAATCCAAAAATTCATATGGAACAATAAAAGACCCTGAATAGCAAAAACGATCCTCAACCGAAAGAACACTGCTGGAGGAATATCAATACCAAATTTCAAACTCTACTACAAAGCCATAGTAATCAAAACAGCTTGGTACTGGCACAAGAAAAGACCTCAGCACCAATGGAATAGAATTGAAAACCCAGAAATGAACCTACAGACCTATAGCCATCTAATCTTCGATAAGGGAGCTAAAAAGAAACAGAATGGAAGAAAGACAAGCTCTTCAGTAAATGGTGCTGACAAAATTGGTTAACTACTTGTAGAAAACTAAAGCTAGATCCTTATATATCACCCTACACCAGAATCAACTCCAAATGGATCAAAGACCTTGGAGTCAAAGCATAAACTCTGGAAACATTATGGGATGGAATAGGAGAAACCCTAGGTCTCCTTGGCACAAGCCGAAATTTTTTTAATAGAGACCCAGAAACACAACAAATCAAAGAAAGGTTGGACAAATGGGATTGCATGAAATTACAGAGGTTCTGCATGGCAAAGGACATAGCTAGCAAGATCAATAGAAAGCCCACGGATTGGGAGAAGATCTTTACTAGCCATACAACGGACAAGGGTCTCATATCTAAAATATACAAGGAACTCAAAAAAATTAAATCCCCCAACTACAAATCTTCAAAGAAACAACTACCCAATAAATAAGTGGGCTAAAGACCTAAAGAGAAACTTCTCTGAAGAGGAAAGAAGGATGGCCAATAGACATATGAAGAAATGCTTAACCTCCCTAGCCATAAAAGAAATGCAAATCCAAACAACATTGAGATACCACCTCACCCCAGTTAGAATGGCTATAATCAAGAACTCTAATAACAACTGATGTTGTAGAGGATGTGGACAGAATGGAACCTTACTGCATTATTGGTAGGAGGACAAACTTGTTCAACCACTTTGGAAAGCAGTATGGAGTTTCCTCAAAAGACTACATAGAGCTCCTCTATGACCCAGCAATCCCACTTTTGGGCATTTACCCAAATGATCACAAACAAGACCACACTAAAGCTACCAGTACAACTATGTTTATTGCAGCATTATTTACCATAGCTAATATCTGGAACCAACCCAGATGCCCCTCAGTAGATGAATGGATCAAGAAAATATGGTATATATACACAATGGAATTCTGTGCCTCCATCAGAAAGAATGACATTGCCCCATTTGTTAGGAAATGGAAAGACTTGGAAAAAATTATATTAACTGAAGTAAGCCAGGCACAAAGAAACATAGGTCCCATGGTTTCCCTTATTTGTAATATCTACTATATGTCTGAGTCAAGCAGAAAAGGTCAGATAAGTTGATGTTAGGGAAATAAACCCTAAGATATGTATTCAAATGTTTTTTCTTTCATGCGATTGTTTCTAACACATTTATAAGATTATTTCTTTGTTGCTTTGTATGTTTTCCCCCATGGTATAACGCCTGCTTTCACTGTATTTGATATCGGTATAAATTGTTTTTTTGTTTTTAATTGTGAAAATACTGTACAGAGGGGTTACAATTACATGGGCAAGATAATGAGTACATTTCTTATCAAGCATTGTAGCCTCCTCCTTTGTTTCCCCTTCCCCTCCATTCCCATTGTCCCCGCCTCCCGCAATCCTCCTTGTCAACCCCTCACCAGCACCAAAGTTGTAAAGTTCGTTTTCGACATAACAACTTGTACATCTCATTGTTGCAATGGGTCCATCTGTATCCCTATTTAAACGATATTTTTTCCCCCTTTCCCTCCACAAATTATACCAACATCAAATACAGTGAAAGCAAGGGTTATACTGTGGGGGAGGGACATACAAAGCAACAAAGAAATGATCTTATAAATGTGTTAGAAACAATCTCATGAAAGAAAAAAACATTTCAATACATATCTTAGGGTTCATTTCCCTAACATCACCTTATCTGACCTTTTCTGCTTGACTCAGACATATAGTAGATATTGCAAATAAGGGAAACCATGGGACCTATGTTTCTTTGGGCCTGGCTTACTTCATTTAATATAATTTTTTCCAAGCCTTTCCATTTCCTAACAAATGGGGCAATATCATTCTTTCTGATGGAGGCACAGAATTCCATTGTGTATAAATACCACATTTTCTTGATCCATTCATCTACTGAGGGGCATCTGGGTTGGTTCCAGATATTAGCTATGGTAAATAATGCTGCAATAAACATAGTTGTGCTGGTAGCTTTAGTGTGGTCTTGTTTGTAAATATTTGAGTAAATGCCCAAAAGTGGGATTGCTGGGTCATAGGGGAGATTTTGCGGAACCTCCATACTAACTTCCAAAGTGGTTGAACAAGTTTACCCTCCCACCAACAATACAGTAGGGTTTCCTTCTGTGCACATCCCCTCCAGCATATGTTGTTATTAGAGTTCTTGATTTTTGCCATTCTAACTGGAGTGAGGTGGTATCTCAATGTTGTTTTGATTTGCATTTCTTTTATGGCTAGGGAGGTTAAGCATTTCTTCATGTGTCTATTGGCCATCCTTCTTTCCTCTTCAGAGAAATTTCTCTTTGTCTTTAACCCACTTATTTATTCGGTAGTTGTTTCTTTGAGCATTTGTAGTTGGGGGATTTAATTTTTTGATTTCCAAGTATATTTTAGATATGAGACCCATGTCCGTTGTGTGGCTAGTGAAGATCTTCTCCCAATTCATGGGCTTTCTATTGATCTTGCTAGCTATGTCCTTTGCCATGCAGAAGTCCTACAACTTCATGCAATCCCATTTGTCCAACCTTTCTTTGATTTATTTTGTTTCTGGGTCTCTATTAAGAAAATTTCGGCTTGTGCCAAGGAGACCTAGGGTTTCTGCTATTCTGTCCTTTAATGTTTTCAGAGTGTCTGCTTTGACTCTGAGGTCTTTGATCCATTTGGAGTTGATTCTGGTGCAGGGTGATATATAAGGATCTAGCTTTAGTTTTCTACAAGTAGTTAACCAATTTTGCCAGCACCATTTACTGAAGAGATGTTGGTAGAATTTGTGGAGTGGAAGGAAAAAAACAAATTGTTTAAATAGGGATACAGGTGGACACATTGCAACAATGAGATGTACAAGTCATTATGTCGAAAATGAACTTTACAACTTTGGTGGGGGGGAGGGGGAAAGGAGAATTGGGGGGAGAGGGGAGGAGGATTGGGTGGGGAGGGCGGGTTGAGGATGGGAAAGGATGGGAAGGGGAATCAGAGGAGGCAACAATGCTTGATAAGAAATGTACTCATTATCTTGCCCGTGTAATTGAAACCCCTCTGTACAGTATTTTCACAATAAAAAAAAAAAGAAAAAAAAGATTACAACACTGGCTCTAAAGCAATAAATAAATAAATAAAAGTTTGGTGGGGGTAGGAGAGACCCGGAAATGTCCTTAGAGAAAATGAAGTTAATTGCCCAAAACTCATCATATTTAACACAGATATATTTTTTATTACCTCTGAGGCTTTGAAACTGCAAGTAGAGGTTTTAAACCTCAGTTACCCTGTTATAGACTACTGTGGATGATAGTTTCTCACTGAAACAACAGTTTTATTTCTTCTATGTCATGTTTTACAAGGTTTAGATCCAGCTAATATCGAACACCACCATATTTAGTTTAAAAACTGCATCTCCCACTAATTTTCAATTTCATAGCAGGCTGGATGTTTCTCTGCTCTCTTTTGCCCACCTAGGTCACAACAACATACAGCACTCTCCTGATGGACCATGGTAAGCATGTGGATCCATTCCTCCTCAAGCAATGCAGAAGGCAGTGTCTGACCTTGCTCCTTCTACCAAAAGTGATATATTACTTCATAGAAAAGGGGGAAAATGCTTTCTAGAAGAACAAGTGTTGTGTTGATAGCCTTAACCAAGAAATTCAGCAACGTCTGTGAACCTCTTGTAAATTCTAAATCCTCAAGCTAAGGTTCAACCAATAATGGGGTCCATAAAGTCTGATGGAGGCTGCAGAATCTGTGTGAACACTAAAGTACCTCATTAGAGAGCATGGTGGTAGAAGGAAAGTCAAATATATTCTTTCCACTAGAGCAATTGTGTTCAGCTGCTTCTGCGTCATTTACTAGATGCGAGGTATAAAATAAATATAAAAGAGATAAAGGATTTTTCAAGCACTAAAATTTATTTATTTCCCATAACATGCTGGGCCTTGAGCCTAGTCTTCTAAGGTTTTCTTCTTGTTGTGCTATTAAGGGTGGGCAATGTTTTTTTCTAAACTCAACTGTCCTGTTAGAAGCATTGTACTTGGTATTTGCTTTCAGTGTATCTTTCTGCCAAAACTGTCTTCCAAGGAAGATATACTGTACTTTGCTCCCTTCTCTTTTCAGTCCCGTGTAACCCAGTTTTAATTATCACAACCAGATGTGCAGTTTAGGTCATTACCAAATGTGTGCCAGAAACTTCTGCCTAGTATTAAAATGTATGTATCCCCAATGGCCTCAATCAATTTTTTAATATATCATTATACTCTCACAATATCCAAAACACAACCTAATAGCTAGTGAAATGTAAGAATTATAAAGAGATATGTGAATTACTAAGATTAATGCAATAAAAACTCAAATCCCTCAGACATTTTTACTTCTGATAATTTTATATTGGGAATTAATAGAAACTGCCAGGTGCTGGTTTCTCATGCCTGGAATCCTAAATGCCAGAGGCCTGAGATCTAAAGATCATGGTTCAAAGCTGGCTGGGGCAGGAAAGACTGTAAGACTTCTCTTTTTTCTTTTCCTTTTTTTCTGTGTGTGTGTGTGTGTGTGTGTGTGTGTGTGTGTGTGTGTGTGTGTGTGTGTGTGTGTGTCTGTGTGTGTGTGTGTGTGTCTGTGTGTGTGTTGGTCCTGGGGCTTGAAATTAGGGCCTTAGTGCTGTCCCTGAGCTTTTGTGCTCCAAGATAGCACTGTAGCAGTTGAGCCATTTTTTGGGTAGTCTCACAGGCTTTCCTGTCCCAGCTGGCTTCAAACAGCTATCAATCAGATAGCAGTATTAAAGGCGTGAATCCACTGGCACCTGGCTAATCATGACACATCTCCAATTAAACATCAAAAAACCCTCAAAAGAGGAGCTGTTGGTCAAGATGTAGATCACTGCTCTTAAACAAATGCTAAAGGACAGTGCCCAGGTCTTGAGTTCAATACCCAGTAATGGGGCACACATGCACACACACACACACACACACACACACACACACATTAATAGAAAATGAGACTAACCTGACTTTTATAATTAGGCTCATGTAATAATCTTAAATATAAATTGATAGCAGATGTTGTTTTCTAACTTGACAATGTAGTTAAAATGAATTATTGTTGCATATGTATGTGTTGAATTTATTACCTATCTCACACAGAGCCTTTCTAAGCACATTGCATAGAGAAATGACTAGTTTTACTTATATTTCAATTGTACTCTTTTAGCATTAAAAGAAAGGGGATTCAATAAAAAGTAGTGTTTGATTAAAATGGAGTGCCAGACCTCATTCTCAGTGATTTGTTCTAACAATGCCAGGCCTACAGTGTCTCATAATGGAGTATTCACACACAGTAGGGTAGTATACTCTTCCTTTCACAGTCTGAAGTTACAGCATTGTGTCGCTGGTCGATTAAGCCACAAAAAAAACTTCATTTGGGTCCTAACACATGATGCATAACACATATGGTTCCTAAAAAATGGTATATGAAATATGTTTTTTGGGAAAAAATGACAAGCATGCAAGATGGGCTTTCATAGTAGTAAGAAAAAAGATACTTACTATATTAGTCTACCCTTATTACATTTTTTGAGTTTTTTTGTACGTCTAAGAGTCCATGATCCCAGATAGGTACCTAAACATAAGAAAAGCAGACTATTTTTACAGCTGCTCATACAAAATTACACCTATGCACCATAGACCACACAGGAAAAACACCAGTATTCAACTTTTGAAGAATTCTCCAAAAATGGATTTATCAAACTAAATTCAATTTCTGAGCTTAGGATCTGCATATGTATGTATGTATGTATGTATATATATATATATATATATATATATATGTGTGTGTGTGTGTGTGTGTTTATGCTTATGTGTATATATGTATATGTATATGTGTATATATGCATGTGTATATATTCATTAGTTTATGTATTTTGGAGAATGACACAGGAATAATGCAAATAATTAAAATTCCAGAAAGAAATGAGTAGGTGATTAATGGAGAACATGTCCATGAAATCTTAAATACAGGTTTTAGGATATAGAAGAATTACAGGAGAAATAGTGATACTTCAGTACCATGAAACATTATTCAGCATCGCCAACAAAGGTTCTCAGAAAATACAAATGAATTCTATCAGTTTCTTACATATTATTCAGCTCATATTATTCCAGTGTTTTTTATATAGATCTTCATATCTGTATGCATATATTTGCATATATTTTATGTATGCATATGAAAATATGTAATGTATATTATAATTTTCTGCAGATATGTAAATTATAAACATGTAGCTATTATACATATATGCAAGTGTACATGCAAATACAAATACATAAGTATATAGACACACACATTCACATATCACTGTCAGAGTGAAAACTAAACTATATAGTCCTTATAACAAAATCTGTCATCCATCAGTACAGCAAAGTTAAACAAGAGAAAATGTAAATATTGAACTTAATACTCTCATACAGCAAGTATTTCAGTTAAATATTCACCCATGTGATCAATTTTAGCTTTAAGTCTTAATTATCCTGAATATTAGTGTGCATACATCTTCATGCTCAGGTATTTAAAGATGCCATTGACAAGTTCTACTCACATTTTTGTAGACTTTTGAGTTACAAACGTAATGATGAGCATATCGTATGTATTACAATATGCTGTTTGCTGTCTTAAAGACTATCTTTAAATTATTTTAAAGGAAAGTTCATTAGTAGGTTTGAAACATGAAACGTATAATATTACTGGACACCAATGGCTCATGCCTATAGTCCTAACTACCCAGGAGACAAATCTGAATACCCCAGTTCAAAGATACTCTGGCCAGAAAAGTACATGAGATTCAGCTCCAAAAAGCCAGAAGTGTAGGTGTGGTTCATGCAGTAGAGCACTAACCTGAATTGAAAAAGCTAAGGGACAGCATCCAGGTCCTGAGTTCAAGCCCCCATATTGACACAAAGTAAATAAATAATATCAAACAGTTTAAATTGTTTCTTATTCTTTGATTAAGCATTCAGATTACTTCACAATTTTTTATTCCCACAGAGAAGTCCTATCAAGCTTCCAGAGACAAATCATGATTATTAAAGCAGCAACCTGTGTTCAAAGCTTTCCCCTTGCCCACCTATATACATCCTTTCACTTTGAATTTTAATTGCTCAAACACAAGATAATATATAATTTTAATGAAAACAATGAGTCATCTGTTGCTGTTTACTTTTCTTTTAAGTATATTAAATGAATGAACTTGCAAATGCTAGTTTTATAGATTAAATAGATAAAATGAACTTATGAGTATAAAGATATAAAGACTGACTTGCAGAAGGCTAGGGGTCTCTCTCACAGCCTTACAGCTGGAAGAGTGACTGGGAGAAATGGGTGAGGGAGAGAGACACAGAGAGAGAGAGTCTCTCTGTCTCTACAGAGAGATTCACAGCCATATCCAGAGCCAAAACAAGAGCTAGAGAGAGTGATCTTGGCCTCATAAAGACAATACTAATACAATCTTTCTGCTTAGTTTCTACTCTTCCTTTTAAAACTTTGCCCAAAGATAACACTCACTGTGGCTACAAAGTAAAGCTCTTTTATCCGTCTGTAATTAGCCAGAACATCAAAGAATTCCAAATGTACATAGGGTTACATTTAAAAAAGTATAAAATGCTCTGGTTTATGTCTCAAAATAGATTAGGTAACTAGAGAAGCAGAATGTTAAGCTTATGTCCAAATCTAGAAGATTTCTGTTTCCTATTTAAAAACAAACATAAAATGATAGATATGAAATAAGGAAAAAATTAATTTAAAAATTCCCTGTGGAACATATGTGGCATTATTAATATGTTGAAACCATGTTTTTAGACTCCAGGTCCCAAATCCAAGAGTTTTAAGTAAGGTTCAGCCACTTACCCCCATATGCAAAAAAAAAAAAAAAAAAAAGACATCATAACCAAACACCTGTCTTACACCCGTAATCCTAGCTTCCTAGGAGGCTGAGATCTGAGAGCCAATCTAGACAGGAAAGCCTATGAGACTCTTATCTCCAATTAACCACCAAAAAGCAAATAGTAGAGCTGTGGTTCAAGTGGTAGAGCACTGGCTTTGAGCACAAAAAGCTCAAGGACAATGCACAGGCTCTGAATTCAGGTCTCAAATCTATCATGCATGCACACATGCGCATACACACACACACACACACAAATTTTAAAAAAAAGACATGGTGATGCGGTGGTAGCAAAAGAAAGACATTATATGGCAGCCATGTGAAAACAGAACTCTGATACATCTTCAGCCGTCTTCAGGGATGCGATACTGGTTTTGTGTTCTCTCAGGGAGAAATGAGGGCACAGAATGAGAATGGTCTGCACAGTTAACAGAATCCCAGATCACAAGTGTGTCTCAGTCTTGGTTCTTGGAGGAATGTTGAAGAGGTTCTTATCACTTTACTACTAGACAGAACTGGAACAAGGTGATCTCTGAATTTTTGTTGGTTTCCCTTAAGATGATAAGAAGGAGACATTGCCTGTTTGAAGGGCAGTGTGCCTCCTACACAAGATAGTTGCAGTCAATACTGATTTTTTGTGGGAATTACAAAGTTTCCTGTAGCAGAAAATAGCTCAGACTAAAGGGTTTAGGTACAACATTAGAGGATTTCTATGAATTCAGTGGACAACCAAAGCATGTTTTAAATTCCCTCTTAATTCTTACAGCCACAAAAACTATACCTAATCTGTGTAAATTAGCATTTAATACTGTTTTTTTAGTTTCATTCACACAGTCATGCAAGCCAAATAGTCCCCAAAAGAGTAAATTACGCTCTAATCAGATAAGAAAAGGAACATAAATGTGGATATTGTCCACCACCTCAATCTGATAGGAAGCTTTATGTCTTTCATCCAGAGTCATTTTTTTTTTAATTTTATTTTATTTTACTTGAGAACATACTGTACAGAGGGGTTACAATTACATGGGAAGGATAATGCATACATTTCTTACCAAGCATTGCAGCCTCCTCCTTTGTTTACCCTTCACCTCCCTTCCCACCCTCCCCCCTCCCCCCCCAATCATACCCCCCTCCCCCCCCCACTCCGACATTGTAAAGCTGGTTTTGACATGACATTTTGTACTTCTCATTGTTGCAACAGGTCCACCTGAATCCTTAAACGACTTGTTTGTCCCCGTCTCCTCCACATGTTATACTGACATCAAATATAGTGAAAGCGGGGGTTACACTGTGGGGGAGGGACATACAAAGCAACAAAGAAATAATCTTATGAATTCGTTAGAAACACATGCATGAAAGAAACAAAAACATTAAAATACATATTTGAGGGTTCGTTTTCCTAACATCACATTATCTGACTTTTTCCGCTTGACTCATACCTATACTAGATATTGCAAATAAGGGAAACCATGGGACCTATGTTTCTTTGGGCCTGGCTTACTTCACTCAATATAATTTTTTCCAAGCCTTTCCATTTCCTAACAAATGGGGAAATGTCATTCTTTCTGATGGAGGCATAGAATTCCATTGTGCATATATACCACATTTTCTTGATCCATTCATCTACTGAGGGGCATCTGGGTTGGTTCCATATCTTAGCTATGGTAAATAATGTTGCAATAAACATAGTTGTGCTGGTAGCTTTAGTGTGGTCTTTTTTGTAAACATTAGGGTAAATGCCTAAAAGTGGGATTGCTGGGTCATAGGGGAGCTCTATGTGAAGTCTTTTGAGGAACCTCCATACTGCTTTCCAAAGTGGTTGAACAAGTTTACATTCCCACCAACAATGAAGTAAGGTTCCTTTCTGTCCACATCCCCTCCAGCATCTGTTGTTAGAGTTCTTGATTTTTGCTGTTCTAACTGGAGTGAGGTGATATCTCAATGTTGTTTTGATTTGCATTTCTTTTATGGCTAGGGATGTTGAACATTTCTTCATGTGTCTATTGGCCATCCTTCTTTCTTCTTCAGAGAAGCTTCTCTTTCAGTCTTTCGCCCACTTACTTATTGGGCAGTTGTTTCTTTGAGGATTTGTTATTGGGTGGTTTAATTTTTTGAGTTCCAAGTATATTTTAGATATGAGACCCTTGTCCGTTGTATGGCTAGTAAAGATCTTCTCCCAATCCGTGGGCTTTCTATTGATCTTGCTAGCTATGTCATTTGCCCTGCAGAAGCTCTGCAACCTTATACAATCCCATTTGTCCAACCTTTCTTTGATTTGTTGTGTTTCCGGGTCTCTATTCAGAAAATTTCGGCCTGAGCCAAGGAGACCCAGGGTTTCTCCTATTCCATCCTGTAATGTTTTCAGAGTGTCTGCTTTGAGTTCAAGGTCTTTGATCCATTTGGAGTTGATTCTGGTGCAGGGTGATATATAAGGATCTAGCTTTAGTTTTCTACATGTAGTTAACCAGTTTTGCCAGCACCATTTACTGAAGAGGCTGTCTGTCTTCCATTCTATTGTTTTAGCTCCCTTACCGAAGATTAGATGGCTATAGGTCTGTAGGTTCATTTCTGGGTTTTCAATTCTATTCCATTGGTCCTGAGGTCTGTTCTTATGCCAATACCAAGCTGTTTTGATTACTATGGCTTTATAGTAGAGTTTGAAATTTGGTATTGATATTCCTCCAGCAGTGCAGAGTCATTTTTATATGAAAACAAATCCTTGAAATAGAATCCCATGTGCTATTATTTTTTCTTGGTTCCAGTACTGGGACTTGAACTCAGAGCTTTTGAAATGTGTCTGAGACTTATTGCTCAAGGCTGGCACTTTATCTCTTGAGCCACAGCTTCACTTCTAGCTTTTTACGTGTGGTTAATTGGAGATATGAGTCTTACATACTTTTCTTCCTGGGCTGACTTCAAACCATGCTCCTCAGATCTTAGCCATCTGAGTAGCTAGGATGATAGGCATGTGCCACCAGTGCCCAGCTCATTTCTACATGTTTAAAAGCACAGTTGGTTAGGCTGGGCATCAGTGACAACCACAAAGCTGGAAGCAGAGCTTTGTCTCAAGTGGTAGAGCACTAGCCTTGAGCAAAACAAAAAAAATTCTCAGGATAGTGCTAAAGCCCAGAGTTTAAACCCTAGCACTGGCATATACACACAAAAAGTACAGATGGCCAGGCACCAATGGTTTTCAGCTACAATCCTAGCTACTTAATCCAAGAGACTCTTATCTCCAATTAACCACTAAAATTTCAGGAGTGGAGAAGTGGAGGTGTGGGCTCCAGGGGTAAGCATGTGCAGAATGCCAAGTGAGGGTGAAAGGTCCTGGGTTCAAGCCCCAGTATGGGCAGGTGTGTACACGCTCATGCATGCGTTGCACGCACATGTGTGAGCATGCACACACACACACACACACACACACACACACACACACACACACACACACACACACACACAATAGGGCAAAAATGCAGTTGAGAGCTGTTATCCAAGCATGATTCATTGCAATCTGAATTCTATCAAACTTTAAAAAAAAATTCTCTACTTAATTACTGGGCAATATTTTCTCAAAGACTTTCTTCATCAAATTTAGCTGTAACTTCAGCCCTTGAATTTCCTGTTACTCTTTTGTTTGTCTAATGTGGAGACAAACTCCATTTTGTGCAAAGACAAATTGAGATTGTTTAGAGTTGAAAAGATGGGAATATTTGTTGATCTGAAAGAGAGTCCTCATGTCTGAAGTTTTCTATTCCACTTGGCAGCTTCTGTGCCACATAGAGAGAGCTGTGACCCAGACAGACCAACATCTTCTATTTTAAATATCTGATCTTGTTCAAATAATTCTTCATTCTTGAAGTATCTTCTCTTTTCCTTTCTTTCCTCCTTGGCTAAATTTAAGAGAAACGTGTTCTGCTAAAAACAAAGTACATTTTAATTGTGAAAAACAACTTCTAATTTGTTTTGGGTATGTCAAGATTTCCTTGTAGTTGTTAACCAAGTGAAAGAAAGTAGGTAGCCTTCATCTTCAATTTTTAAATTGAGCTTTATTTAATTTACCTAAAGAGAAAATTGGATATCTTAAAATTACATTCATACCCAAGTGCTGGTGGTTTGTGCCTGTAATCCTAACTACTTAAGAGGCTGAGATCTGAGGATTAAGGTTCAAAGTCAGCCCAGGCAGACAAATCATAGAGACATATCTCCAATTAACGAGAATAAAAGTCAGAAGTGGAGCTATGGCACAAATGGGGAAGGGCCAGTCTTGAGTAGAAAAAGCTAATGGACAGTATCTATGCCCTGAGTTTAAGCCCCATTACTTGCAAACACACACACACACACACACACACACACACACACACAAATTATATTCTAATTTTCTTTGGAAAATGTATACACCTAAGTAATAATTTAATACAAAAGAAATTACTATCACACCAGAAAGTATTCTATCTCCTTTGTTGGTCTCTGTTCTGTTTTTAGTTAACACATATTTCTAACACTATATGTAATTATTGAACTTATAATTGATATTTCCCAAATATGTATTGTGTATATGATAGGATAAATTAGGAGTAAAGTATTAATTTTTCCATCCGTTTTCCCAGTGTTTATTTTATTTATTTATTTTTTTTGTCCGTTGTGGGGCTTGAACTCTGGGTCTGGGCGCTGTCCCTCAGCTCTTCAGCTCAAGGCGAGCGCTCTACTACTTGAGCTACAGCGCCACTTCCGGTTTTCTGGTGATTTATTGGAGATAGGAGTCTCACGGTCTCTCCTGCCCGGGCTGGCTTTGAACCGCGATCCTCAGATCTCAGCCTCCTGCGTAGCTAGGATTACAGGCGTGAGCCACCAGCTCCCGGCTTCCCAGTGTTTTTAAGAAATAGATATGTATATATGTTCCATTTGTATCTATGCATATCTATATATGTTTTCATTATTTTATTATCTTCAAGACTTTTACAAAGGGGTTTCAACATGTCAGTTTGTGATACAATGTGTTTGGATCAATGTCACTACTTCCATTGCTCTCCATTTATCCCAAACTCAACCATCTTCTCAAAAAAAATTGGACTCACTCTTCAAAAGTGCCTTGATAAAGTGATTTGGAAGTATAAAGAAAAGATGCAGACTTCTACAATGTCTAAAACCTATTATGCATTTATAGCTCACCATTGCCAAAACCAAGACAACCATACTGATATCAGCTAGTAGTTGTCACTGTTGTATCTATGGATTTCTTTCTGGTTGACATCCAATGAACAGTAAAAGGAATGCTTCTACCAAGACAGTTGGTGCAGTTTCTGTGTGCATGTTCAGTCGAATCCCTAGATGGAAAATTGATTCTTGCTCAGATGCTATACACTTAGTATGTATAAAAGATTTCAGTTGCTTGAAACTGAATGGATCCTGGCAAAACCACTTGGTTAATATAAACCTGTTTTTGCTACAACAAGTAAACTGACAAAGAATGGACAATATTACGCTTTGTAGCCAGTCCTTGTGCAGAGCTGTGCAGAGAACTCTGGGATTACTCCTATGGACAAAACTCCCCCCACCAGGGGAGGCCCTTTGGAGTCCAGCCTGGCTCCCTCCTGAGGGCTTGAAACTTTGACTTTAAAAGTTAAAGCACATCTTACCTCTTAGATTATTTCAACAGACAAATATCCTGAAATATTTTGTATTTATCATTTTGTAATATGTACAGAAAAAAAACAAGCCATCTTCCCCTGTCCCCTTTTGCCCTACATAAATATTTCTTCTTGACCTCCATTTCAACTGGGAAAACTGACAAAAAATTCCATAAATATTCTTGAAGCACAGGGTTTTATCAATTATTGTGTGTTTTCTTTTAGGTCTTAGCTGTCATTGTTGCACCTGCTAGAAAATTTACAGAGATATGAACAGATCTGACATTCTGAAGATAACAGATGTCAATAAAAGCCACAGTTACATACTTTAAGTCATTTGGATGGAAATCATCCAAAGAGACTTGGAGGAGTATAATGTTCCAGATGAATTCTAACAGTCTAAAACAAATTCCTCTCTACATGCTGCCATGGCTTGATAAATAGTTGAGCATATAGATTAATTTATACAAAATACCTAGAATATAAAAAATAATTTAATAGTGATATGCCTAGATTTTTCCATTAATTATATTATCCTGTCAGAACTGTTTCTAATATGATTATCACACATTTTAGTTTTTAATTTTCTATTTTCTATTATTTAATGTGTATTGTGTACTCTGATTTTATAAAACAATGTTTTTGCCAGTTCTGCAGCTGGAACCCTGGGCCAACTGCGCTTGCTTGGCTTTTTCTCTTAAGACTAATGCTCTACCACTTGAGCTACAACTCCTTTTCTGGCTTTTTGCTGATTAAGTTACATGAGACTCTCAAGAATATTTCTGCCCAGGCTGACTTTGAAACCTGACCCTGGGATTTTAGTCTCCTGAGTAGCTAAGATTACAAATTTGAGCCACCAGTGCACCATGCACACTTCGATTTTAAAAGGAAAATAGTAAAAAGAATTTAAACTCTTCAGCTAAAAGCCAGTATTCCTATTTCCCGAAATGACTGAATTATTCTATCTATCTATCTATCTATCTTTTATGCTCATAAACTATCAACAAATAGATTATAACATGACATTATAATTGTATTTGTTTTATTTAATAATTGTTTATTTAGCCATGCTTAAAATTGTTTTCGGTATATACTCAAGTTTATCTCCTTTAAAAAATCATGGCAAAACACATAAAACTTGTCATATTAACCATTTTAAAATATTTTTAATATTGTTAAGTATATTCACCTTGTACATACAATATATACAAATTACTCATTTTGTAAAAGTCTGTGCCCATTAGTTGACAAGATCTCAAGTCACTCTCTCTTCAATTACCACGATAAAAACAATTTTAAACTTCTGTGTGTATAAATTGGAATATTTTAGATAGTACATATCGGTGGAATTAAGCATGTTTGTCTTTTTGTGTGACTGGCTTGCTTCCCTGAGCACAGCGCCTTTGAGCTTTACCTGTGTATGTATTATGTAACAGTCAGAATTTGCTTTATTTTTTAATGTTGAAAGGTAAGTCAGTTGTGTGGCTCTGTCACATTTATTTACAGAAGAGCAGTTGTTTTCACCTTTTGAACACTACAATAATGTTGTTTTGAAAATATATACATTAACATGTTCTTAAGACTGTCCTTGATTTTATTGGCTGAAGATAATGGAAATGAATAATAATGTAAAGAAAACATGAAAGCATATTCCATGTATCCCTTTCTTAAACCAAGAAATCAAGATCTCCATTCTAATATCTGTGATTTTGAACTTGGGAAGCTTCCAAACAGCTAGTTACAGGTGGAAATTAGCACTGAGAAACTACAGTTAATATTCCACTCTCAGAAACCATCAATCAGATACTAAGAATGCAATCCTAGCTACTCAGCAGCTTAAGACCCAGGATCAAGGTTCAAAGCTAGGCCAGGCAGGAGAAGCTGTGCAACTTATCTCTAATTAACTACCAAAAAGCTGAAAATGGAGCTGTGGCTCAAGCAGCAGAGCTTGTTAGGGACAGTGCCCACACCACAGGACCAACATAAAAACAAACAAACCAATAAGCAAAGAAACTTCTTTCTGGCTATAGAGTTAAGTCCATTGTATTTTAAATAATTCTCCCTCATTAACTGATTAAGAAATGCTCCCTCACTGAGCTGTCTCTTCAGTTTGTTAACTGTAAAGAAGTATTAGTATGATCTTATCAAATTTGTCTATTATGTGTTTTTGTTTTATTTCATGTAAAATTTCTGTATCATATCCAAAATATCATTGCCAAGACAAAATGCTATGAACCTTTTCATTTTCTTATGGGAGTTTTGCAGTTGCAAGTCTTATGGTTTTTTTTTTTCCTAGAAGTTTTTGATAGTCTTTGAATTGATTTTTTATAAATGGGATGGGCAAAGTTTTCAATAGCTCAAAAGATGGGTTTTAACGTGAGTCATTTTAATTAATAAAGTTATCTACCATCTTTTCAGGTATCCATTGGCCATGTAAATATGTTCTTTGATAAGCAGGGTGTCTGAAATGAAAATCACAGCTGGATGCCTCATCACATCTGTTAAACTGGATTTTTCCCCCAAAGACAAAAAATAGAATGTGTTGGTGAGAGGAGGAGAAATGGGATTCTTACACATTGCTTGTGGAAATTTAATTAGTAGATTCATTATGGAGGTTCTTTAGAAATTAAAGCTGTCATGCAGTCCAATGATCCCTCTTCTATACATACTTAAAGGAACTCAGTCATTTGCCGTCATTTTCACTGCAGCATTATTCTCAACAACTGAGACACAAGTTAACCTCAATACCTATGAACATACGAGTGAATGAAGGAAGCAAGGCACACACAGAAGCAGTAGAGTGCCACTCAGTTTTAATGGGTGTAACTGGGATCCTGTCTTTGAAAACAAGGTAGATGACTCTACAAATATTACACTAAGTGAAATCAACAAAGAAGAGAAAGATAGATGTCACATCATTTCACTTACATGTGGAATCAAAAACATCAAATTCAGCTGGGCGCTGGTTGCTCACGCCTGTAATCCTAGCTACTCAGGAGGCTGAGATCTGAGGATCGCGGTTCAAAGCCAGCCCGGGCAGGAGAGACCGTGAGACTCCTATCTCCAATAAAACCACCAGAAAACCTGAAGTGGCGCTGTAGCTCAAGTGGTAGAGCGCTCGCCTTGAGCTGAAGAGCTGAGGGACAGCGCCCAGGCCCAGAGTTCAAGCCCCACGGCCGACCAAAAAAAAAAAAAAACATCAAATTCAGCCGGGCACTGGTGGCTCATGTCTGTAATCCTAGCTGAGATCTGAGGATTGCGGTTGAAAGCCAGCCTGGACAAGAAAGTCTGTGAGACCTTACCTCTAATAAACTACTACAAAACTGGAAGTGTCACTGTGGCTCAAGTGGTAGAGTGCTAGCTTGAACTGAAGAGCTGAGGAACAATGCCCAGATTCAGAGTTAAAGTCCCACGACTAACAAAACAAAACAAAACATCAAATTCATAGATACAGAAGAAGATGGTTGTTACCCAAGGCTGGGGAAGGTAGACAGAGACAGAGAGAGAGAGACAGAGAGAGACAGAGGAGAGAGAGAGAGAAAGAGAGAGAGAGAGAGAAAAGACTAGGCACTGAATTCAAGCCCCAGGATCTCTCTCTCTCTCTCTCTCTCTCTCTCTCTCAGTCTCTCTCTCTCTCTCTCTCTCTCTCTCTCTCACACACACACACACACACACACACACTGAAAGTTAAAAAAACTAAAATTTAAAATTAAATAAAAAGTAAAATTTCAGCACACAAAATAATTTGAAGGAACATGTTTAACCATCTTACAGAAAGGAAAATACATAAATACTACTTATACTTTAACAATTTGTTAGTTTCTAGTCTATCCCTGACATGTTTAAAACTTCACTGAAAATACAGGAAATAAAGTGCACACCTTAGGCTGTTGCACATAACAGGAAATAATATTTATTGCAATAGATTGTCTCAAGTATCAATGTAAATCAAACCTTATTAAGATGCTTATCTGTAACTATTTTGTGTAGGTGATTATTATCTAGTCAGTTTTAGAAGAGGAAATTAACCTTGATATCTGTTACCTATAAAAAAAAATTCTAGTTTTGCCAGAGAAGAAATTGTGCCTCCAGTATGTACTTCATAAACCTGAATGGGTGTCCTAAACATTTCATATATGAGCACTCCCACATTCATATGAGTCAGTTCTTACACTAAATAGCTGTTTGCCTCCTAATCTATGATCAATTGCCCTAAATCTATTTTGAAGAAATCTGATATACTTGTGTATTAAATTTAAAATTTATCAAAAGATATATATATATATATATATATATATGTTTATGTAGGACATGTAAGTATGTACTTCAAAGGTTTGAAGTGATTGAGCTGACAGCAGGGATGCAGTGACAAGCTCAATGTACACTGTTAACATGGATAGTATTAGATATGAACAACAATTTGCTATTAAAATTAAGAACGTAAATGCATCTATAAAAGCACTAAAATAATAAAACACTAGGGGAAAATTGAAGAAAAATATGGAAAGCATACACTGAAAACTACTAATCAGTGTGCAAAGAAATCTAAATTTTCAGAAATATTGCCAAACAACAATGTTGAAACCTTTTGTCTTCAATAAACTTTACTAGAACAATGGTGCATCACATTCAGTTCTGGCTGAATACCACCTATAATTCTGCATATTTATGAGTCTCAGACCTAAAGGATCATGTCTTAAAGCCAACACAGGCCAAGAAGTTGACAATGCTACAACTCCAAAATAGCCAACAGGTAAGCCAGGCTGGAAGCATGGCTCAAGTGGTAGAGTATAATTCAGTATGCATGATGTCCTTTCAAACTCCAGTATTTATCCCTGCTAGAAAGTTAAAACTTATAAACCTGGGCCTATGTCCAGCAGGGAAAAAAAAGAAAAATTGATGGAAATCTAAATGTAAGAATAAAATTATAAAATTCTTAGAAGAATATGTGTGTAAATATTTACATCTCGGGTTAAAGAATGGTTTTCTCAAAATTGCACTAAATCAAGACAACAAAAGAAATTTGGACAAACTCACCAAAATAAAAATTTTTTAATCTTCAAAAGATAATGCTGAGAGGTAAAACTGGGTGCCTGCCCACATTGTAATTCATGAGGCTGAGAGATGGAAGATCATGATTTGAGGCCAGTAAGGACAGAAAAGTTTGCTGACTCCTTTCAAGAATGAAACTAAAAGGTTTGGATGGAAACGTGGTAAAGTGCCAGCCAGGCAGGTGTCATCCAATGAAAGAAACAGAAAAAAGAAAAAAACAAAAAGAAGAGGAGGTGGAAACCTTTGCAACACATATCTGATTAAAGACAGGGCCAAAGGGAACAAATGTCTTGAGTGAACAGGCTAGGTTTGCTCCAGGCTGGGCTTCTTGTACAAGTTCTTGCTCTAAAAGTTTAGGGCTCTTTTCATTAAACATATGAAAATGCAGATGTTTGCTTTCTTCACAGATTTTCAACTTCAACTGAGTTTATTAATTGCAAAATAAATTTTACAATCTTTCTGTATGTGTGCCTGTACTGCAGGTGAACTAGGGCCTTATGATCTCATTCACCTTTTTTACTCTCAAGGCTGGTGCTCTATCTCTTGAGCCTTACCTCCACTTTCAGCTTTTTGCTGGTTAATTGAAGAAAAAGAGCCTCATGCAATTTTCTGTCTAAGCTGGCTTCAAACTTTAATCCCCAGATCCCAGACTCCTCAGCTGGAATATATGTTTTTGAAAATCTTGTATTCTATGAAAATTTTTATAGAGTAAAACTCTCTGAGGTACTCTGAACTATAATGCTACTCTTTGTTTTGTTCTCAGTATCACTTTTCAAGATAGCTCTCAGCTCTGACAAAGATTTTATTATTCTCCAAGTCTGGTAGAGTCAACAAATCATAGCCAGTTTTTGAAAACATTTACTACCATTGTCACCTGTCTCCTCTGGAGGAGCACAACACCCCATGCAGGGCTACACCAATAGGTTTTATAGAGGCAAGAATAAGTGATACATTTAGAAAACTAAGAGTTCAAATAAAAATGGTTTAACACTATTAATAACTTCATCTCCACTTCCCTTCTTCCAGCATTGGGCAGGAGGAGGAAAGAAAACCTTTTCCTGAGTGCCAGAGGTGTCCTTGTCACTTATGGAAGGGACAGAGGACGGTGAGCAGGTGACTCATTTCCATTACTTCTGAAGTGATCTATCCTAGCTGCCCAGAATGTGGTGTTTAGAGCAGAGAAATTTTATCTCAGAGGTGTTTGGAAACTAGAGAAATGGATGTTTGTAGTGCTGAGGAACCTGGGTGGTTAGTCTGCATGTATGTCTTGTAGATGACATCCTGGAAGAAACGGAGCTCAGAATTGGTATGTGTGTGTGTGTGTGTGTGTGTGTGTGTGTGTGTGTGTTTACATACATATGTGTATGTATGTATGTACATATATATGTATTTGTCTATAATTATCTGTATATACATATACAAACATATGTGTATACACCTGTTTACATATATGTATTTATATATGTCTGTGTACATATCCCTAATGCATATGTGTATATGTGTATGTATATGTATACTCATGAATGTGACTTGACTGATCATGTGCCTCTTTTTAAGATTTTAATACAAATTTTTACTTATTATTTCTTACTATCTTTAAGTAGTTGTACTAAAGGAATTCAACGTGACAATGAGTACAATGCACCTTGATCAATGGCACCTTCAACATCATTCTCCCTCACTCTTCCCATCCCAATCCTTCCCTCAATTAAGCTGGTTCCATTTCCACATATGCACATTGAGCACTGTGAATGTGTTCACCCACCATTCTTCTCTCTATTAGTCTACTCCCCTTCATATCACAACCCCCACCCCCACACACCATGAGTTCCAGCTTCTCGGCAGTAATTTTGTTAAGCTGTAAGTTCATTGTCCAAAGAAATAGGCCACTGAAATACTTTCTGCATGTACCATACCACTTTGTTTTTGGATATATGCATATGACACGAATAGCCTTAGATGTATGTCATAATTTAGATCTGATTTTCACATTTGAGAGCAAACATGTCTTTTGTCTCTCTGAGGCTGACATATTTTATGTAACATAATATTTGCAGATTTAAGAAATGGATGAATTTCTAGCAAACATTGACATGCCCAAACTAAACCAAGATGAGTTAAACCAACTTAACAGATCCATATCAAGCATCGAAATAGAAACAACGATAAGAGATCTCACATCCAAGAAAAGCACAGGACCAGATGGATTTACAGCGGAATTCTACAAGGCCTTCAAAGCCAAACTTGCACCAATACTCCTCCAACTCTTTAATGAATTTAAAAGTGAAAGTTCACTACCAAACTCTTTGAAGTTATCATAACCTTCATCCCCAAAACAGTCAGGGATTCATCAAAGAAAGAGAACTATAGACCCATTTCTTTGATGAACATCAATGCAAAACTTCTCAACAAAATTTTGGCCAATCAACTTCAACACCTTATCTAAAAAAATCATACACCTTGATCAAACAGGATTAATTTCAGGGATGCAAAGCTGGTTCAATATAGACAAATCAATTTTTATAATTCATTACATCAACAAGAGCAAGGATAAGAACCACATGATTATCACAATAGATGCCAAAAAAGCATTCGACAAGATCCAATACCGCTTTATGATGAAGGCTCTGGAAAAAACTAGGAATCCTTGGAACATTCCTCAATATAATAAAGGCTGTGTATGAAAAACCTACAGCCAGCATTATACTTACTGGAGAAAAGCTAAAGCCATTTCCTTTAAATTCAAGAATGAGATAAGGATGTCTACTCTCTCCTCTTCCCTTCAGTTTAGTATTAGAATGCCTAGCAAGAGCAATAAGACAAGATGCAAACATAATGGGGATCCAAATAGGGAAAGATGAAGTAAAACTCTCCCTTTTTGCAGATGACATGATCTTGTATTTAAAGAACCCCATGGATCCACTCCCAAGTTACTTGAGCTGATGTAAAACTTTGGCAAGTAACAGGATACAAAATTAACCCTAAAAAATCAATGGCTATCCTGTATACCAATAATGAGAAGAGCCCGGTGGAAATCATGAAAACAATTCTTTTTGTAATAGCACCACAAAAAATAAAATTCGTAGGCCTTAACTGAAGAAGTGAAGGACCTCTAGGATGAAAACATTAAAAACCTGAAAAAGGAGATTAAAGCAGAGCAAAGGCAGTGGAAAAACCTCACATGCTCCAGGATTGGGAGGATTAACATTGTGAAAATGGCAATGCTGCCAAAAGCTATCTACAAATTCAAAGTGATACCTATGAATATCCCAGCCTCATTTTTCAAGGAAATAGAAGAAGCAATCCAAAAATTCATATGGAACAATAAAAGACCCCGAATAGCAAAAATGATGCTTAACAGAAAGAACAATGCTGGAGGAAGAACAATACCAAACTTCAAACTACTACAAAGCCATAGTAATCAAAACAGCTTGGTACTGGCACAAGAACAGACCTCAGGACTGGAATAGAACTGAAGACCCAGAAATGAACCCACAGACCTATAGCCACCTAATGTTCAATAAGGGAGCCAAAAAATAGAACGGAAGAGAGACTCTTCAGTAAATGGTGCTGCAAAAATTGGTTAAACACCTGTAGAAAACTAAAGCTAGATCCTTATATATCACCCTGCACCAGAATCAACTCCAAATGGATCAAAGATCTCAAAGTCAAAGCAGACACCCTGAAAACATGACAGGAAGGAATAGGAGAAACTCTAGGGCTCCTTGGCACAGGCTAAAATTTTTTTATAAAGACCCAGAAACACAACAAATCAAAGAAAGGTTGGACAAATGGGATTGCATGAAGCTACAGAGCTTCTGCAGGGCAAATGACATAGCTAGCAAGATCAATAGAAAGCCCACGGATTGGGAGAGAATCTTCACTAGCCATACAATGGACAAGGGTCTCATATCTAAAATATACTTGGAATTCAAAAAATTAAATCCTCTAACAACAAATCCTCAAAGAAACAACTGCCCAATAAATAAGTGGGCTAAAGAGAAACTTCTCTGAAGAGGAAATAAGAATGGCCAATAGACACATGAAGAAATGCTCAACTTCTGTAGGCAAAAGCAATGCAAATCAAAACAACATTGAAATACCACCTTACCCCAGTTAGAATCGCTATAATCAAGAGCTCTAATAACAACAGATTTTGAAGGGGATGTGGCTAGAAGGGAACCCTAACTACATTGTTGGTGGAGTGTAAACTTCTTCAACCACTCTGGAAAACAGTGTGGAGATTCCTCAAAAGATTACACATAGTGCTCCCCTATGACCCAGCAATTCCACTTCTGGGCATTTACCCAAATGATCACAAATAAGGCCATACTAAAGCTACCAGCACAACTATGTTTATTGCGGCATCATTTGCCATAGCTAAGATATGGAACCAACCCAGATGCCCCTCAGTAGATGAATGGATCAAGAAAATGTGGTATATATACACAATGGAATTCTATGCCTCCATCAGAAAGAATGACATTGCCCCATTTATTAGGAAATGGAAAGACTTGGAAAAAATTATATTAAGTGAATCAAGCCAAGTCCAAAGAAACATAGGTCTCATGGTTTCCCTTATCTGCAGTATGTCTAGGACAAGCAGAAGAGATCAAAAGCTATGTACATATGACCATATAACCTGATGCTAAGTGAAATGAACCCCGAGATAGGGACATAAGAGATTTTATCTTTCTTGTTTTTCTTTTTAATGTACTTTTAATGTACTTATAATGTACTATGTGATTTTTTGTTTCTTTGTTTCTATGGTACAATCCTTGTTGTCATTCATTTGACTCTGGTGTCCTATGTCTTGTATATCCATTTTTCTAATGAAATGCTGAAATAAGGATACAGGATGACCCATTGCAACAATGAGATGTACAAGACACTATGCTGAAAATGACTTTACAACTTTGCGGGAGGAGCGGGTAGGGTGAAGTTGGGGAGATGAGGAGGAAAGAGATGGTAGGGGAAAAACAAAAGAGGGGGTAACAATGCTCGATAGGAAATGGATTCATTACCTTGTTCCTGTAACTGTTACCCCCCTCCTGTTTCTTTACCATAAAAAATACATATTTAAAAATATATATATATTTCCAGATTTATCCATTTCTCTGTAAATGACATAAAATTATTCTTCCTGATGGATGAGTTACATAGATATGTATATAGTATATATATTTATATATATTTACATTATATATTACATTATATATATATATATATCCTTTGTGCATTGTAGACCCTCTGGGCTGTTCCAGTACCTTGGCTATAGTGAATAGTATAGTAATAAACGTAGTTGTGGGAGTGGTTTTTCTCTATCCTGGCTAGTATTCTTTTGGATAAATGTCCAAGAATAGTATTTCTGGATCATAGTGTGGTTCTATGTTGCTCTCTTAACTGCAGAGTCAGATGTTTTAGGGTAATGTTAACGGTCTGGCTATGTAGATGTTAACAATCCCAAGAGAAAGAACATGGAGGCAGCCCTCATGGAGCAGGTGAGCTGTCCCAAGGCTCTTTCCACTGTTTCCAGCCCCAGGGAGTGAGACAACCTCATCCAGTCTAAACCACACAGGTGAAGTGGTGAACAGCACCAGGCTGCTGGAACAGTCCTGTGGGGACTGACATTGTGAGAATGTAAAAGATTTATTAGGGAGAATCTAAATTAAAAAAAAAAAAAACAGCATCCCTAAATAAGTAATCCTAATAGTATTATATCAATGACAAAGCAAATGTAAATTGTTTTGTGACATCAAGCACAAATAATTAAGAAAAAATGTCTCCCCAAGTTTCTGTTTTATTAAAATTTTGTTATATTCATTTTTTGTTGTTTCCTTTTCTTTTTTCTTCTTTTTCTTTACTTTTTTTTTTTTCAGTATTAGGGTTTGAACTCAAAGCTGCAAGCTTGCTAGACTGCTACTGTGCTATTTGAGCTATACAGCCAACTGTGCTTTTGTTATTGATATGGATACAGTGTCAAGCAAAATACTTGGCCTGGACTGACGTCAAACCATGATCCCCCAAATCTCAGCCTCCACTGTAGATGAGATTACAGGCATGTACTATTGGTGTCTGGGTTATATTCTCACTTTATTATTTTTATAAAGATTACCTTGGTAGCTCATGCCTACAATCCTGCCTACTAAGGTGGTTGAGATCTGAGGATCATGGTTCAAACATAGCCCAGGCAGGAAAAATCCCTGAGATTATTATCTCCAATTAACTACCTTAAAAATCTAGAAGTGGAGATGTGGCTCAAATGGTAGACACTAGCCTTAAGCAAAATATCCCAGGCTCTGGGCTTTAAGCCCCAAGATTGGCACACATACACAAAATCTTTTCTCCTAGTTCTTTATAGAAGCTTATATTTGTGAAACTCATATAAAAATATTTTGTTCTACTTGGTTCACTTAATTTTAGTTACAAAATCAGCCCAGGAGTATGTGGCATATAATATCATGATTCAATGGATAAACAAAAACAGATTGGCCTATATAAGGCAAGGCCAAATGAAATGAGTAGATATAAATGACAACTAAAGCCTATCGTTTTAATATATGAATAACCTTCTCAAACTAAATCCACACATAGGCTGTGAAAAATTCATATTGTTTTCCAACTATTTTTACTTAATTTACAAATACAAGAACTTTTGTTTTAAGTCGTTTAAGGATTCAGGTGGACCTGTTGCAACAATGAGAAGTACAAAATGTCATGTCAAAACCAGCTTTACAATGTCGGAGTAGGGGGGGAGGGGGGGTATGATTGGGTGGGGGGGAGGGGGGAGGCTGGGAAGGGAGGTGAAGGGTAAACAAAGGAGGAGGCTGCAATGCTTGGTAAGAAATGTATGCATTATCCTGCCCATGTAATTGTAACCCCTCTGTACAGTATGTTCTCAAATAAAATAAAATTAAAAAAAAAAAAAAGAACTTTTGTTTTAAGCAGCCATTCATAAATTTTTAAAATAGCTAGAACAGGAAAAGTGTTCTGAGAGGTGTCAAGTGTAGTTTTGATTTGTAGGAATTGCCTGCTAGCACCCAGAAGTGGCTGCCCAGAAGTGTTCAAAGCTTTCTCATGTGGCATACATACAGACCATTCATAGGCAAGATCTCCTGGATCACATCAGCAAAAGGAATTACTAGAAGCAGTTGAGTACTAGCCAAGGTGTGCAATCTGCTGCACTGTATGTCATCAAATAGCCAGAAATATATACCTGGAGATTACATGTGTATATTTATATAGAGTATATTTTGAGCTTTGCCGTTGAGACAGGGTGCTGTAAGCGTGATAAACCATCTGATCTTCAGATATACTATGGAAACCCAGGATGTGTGGCACAAAAGTGGAATTCAGCACATTTACTAGTGTTTGCCAATTCTCCTGGAACACAAGGCTATTATTCATACTCTGTCTTATTATTTATTAATATTTTTGGCAGACAGGGACAATAAAAGAATAAGATGAATTTTAAAAGTTGATTTTTTATTTTAGAAATAATATTCTTGCTCTAGCTCAGTTAATTGAGATTAGGTGTCTTGAAGGGTACACAATATTAACTACAATTATAAAATAAAGAGTTTTTTTCACTATTAGGTTTATAAAAGAGAATGTGAAGCCAAGTGCATGTGGCTTACCATAGTAATTCTAGCTACTCAAAAGTAGTTGGGTCTGAGGACCCACGGTAGAAATAGATGATGTAATAGAGATCTTGATTGTGATTTGGAACAGTTTGAGAGGATAAGTAGGATGGAGGAGAATGATGTCACTTGACTAATACCAAATTCATCCCATCTATATACAATTATGGCCTAAGGAAACTCACTGAAAGCTGTTGAATAATAAAAGGATGTGCGTCAGAAAAGAAACAGAGGGGTTAAGACTGGTTAGTATACAGTATATGAATATGTGAAAAACAACAAGGAAATCCCTTGTAAAATTTATGTACACAAAAAATAATACAGAAATGTAAAATAGGCTCTGCTGAGGGGCAGTTACAACCCAGTTGATGATGAGGGTTGAAGTTTGAGCCTTAAGTAAGTATGAAGCACATTATATGCATTTACAAAAATAGAGCAATGAAACCAAGTGAAATTGTTTTAAGAGAGAGGGAGGAGTGAGGGAGTATAATTCTATAAAGATGAATTGAGCTTGATCAAAGACATTGTGTGTGTGTGTGTGTGTGTGTGTGTAAATGTCACAGTGAAATCCCTCTGGTATTATTTAATATACTCATAAAAATGCTAAGGAAGTGGCACCGTGGCTCAAAGCGGTAAGGGCTAACCTTGGATGAAAAAGCTCAGGGACAGCACAGTTCATGAGTTCAAGCCTCACCACTGACAAAAAAAATGTGCACTTTTTATTAGCCTAGGATGTAGCTCAGTGGAACAACATCCTGGTTCAATCCCCAGTAACAAAAATGAAAAGACACACAAAGAATAAAAATATTAAAAAATAAATACAGAAGCATTTCTAATGCTAAAAGATAAATGTCGTTTGTATTTTGGGTCCAGTGCAAGTTCTGCTCACACTCACTTGATGAACTCAAGCATGCATGCACATACTCTTGTGTCTTTTACATCAGGATCTGGGTCACTTAGCTCAAAGGACCTTTTTGCTTTCTTCTTATACAATTTATTTTGCAACTCATATATTTGTAATTGTAGCTAGCTAAGACTTCCAATGAGAAAAATTTTACAGGTAATCCTTTTTTCTTACTGCCATCCTAGGGCTTGAACTCAGGGACTGGATACTGTCTCTAATCTTTTTGTGCTCTAGGCTAGCCATCTACAATTTGAGCCACAGATTCACTTCCAGCTTTTTAGTAGTTAATTGGAAATAAGAGTCTCATGGACTTTTCTTCCTAGGATAGCTTTGAAGGATTAGAATTCAGCTTCCTGAGTAGCTAGGATTATAGGCATGAGCCACCAGTACCAACTACATGTAATTCTTGACATTTAATGCCTATTTATTCTGGCTTTGAAATATTAAATTTAAAAGACGTCTTCCACAGGATCCATTAATGACTAACGTCTACTAATGCACAAATATATTCTTACCATAGGAAGTATCTTCCTTAAATGTCATCTGCTAATGAGCTAAGGTCAGAAGTGTGCAGTAGTTATTACCTAGCTGAAGTATCTAAAAACTCACCAATGATGATATACGTATCATTATGTTTCATTATGAACAAATTTCAAGTGTTTCTGAAAAGACGTGTGTATGTGTGTGTGTGTGTGTGTGTGTGTGTGTGTGTGTATGCAAGACTTGAACTTGAACTCAGGGCCTAAGCATTGTTCGTAAGTGTTTTGCTCAAGGCTAGTACTCTGCTACTTGAGCCATATGTTCACTTTTGATTTTTTTGGTGCACTCTTCTGCGTAGGCTGGCTTCGAACCTCGATCCTCAGACCTCAGCATCCTAATGTGAGAAAAGCTCTATTTTCTATCAAAGTAGGTTGCTTATTTTCTGTCCATCTCATAGGAATTATTATTATTAGTTAAAGTTCCTACTTGGCCTGGTGGTATGTCTCTTGTTGGTTATTCTACTCTATTAAGATAATAACAGCAAGCAAAGAAAGTAGCAGATGTGAGAAATTAGGACATATCTCAGATATTCAAGAAGTATCAGAGAGTGGGTAAGTAATTAGTTAATTGACTTAATCTTATTTTATTTTATCTTATTTCGTTGGTCGTGGGCTTCAACTCTTCAGCTCAAGGCAAGCACTCTCCCACTTGAGCTACAGCACCACTTCCAAGACTTAATCTTATTTAGAAGTCTCTAAATTGTCATTTTATGTAAATATATCCTACCCTATTCAAACTAGGCCAATTGGGAGCAGCTTATAAACCTGAGCTCAGTCAATTGGAGTAGAAGGTCAGGGCCTGCTACCTGCTATGAGTGCTTTTGCCTTGCTGAGACAATTCTTTGCTTTTGTGTCATCAGTTGTGATTCCAATCATCCTTGGAGATCATGCTTATAACACTGAGCAGCTAGGATTGCAGGCATGAGCCACCAGCACCCAGCTGAAAGGACATTTTATAGTAGTGATTTACACAGAAAATACTATGAGGAGAATTTAATTTCCTTGAATCTTGTATAGATAATCATGTCAAGACAAATCTAAGATACATGTTACTTATAAGCAGATTTGTTGAAAAGTAACCCTTGTCCAACTACTTCAAGTTAATAAATATATACATATACATGTGCATACATATGAGTATGTATATTAAATATGGCTTAATTGTGAGCCTATTCAGGTCTGAAAGGCTGTGGCTTGAACTGGGATAGAGTGTCTCCCTTCCCTCTGGAGGGAAGGAAGGAAAGTGTTGGCATGGTGTCATTTAGGCCTTATTTCCACTGACCAGGGTCAGTGGAAAATAACTTTGCATATTACAAAGAAATGAAGGGTTATCTTAATCTTTAGGATAATAAACCTGTTGCGATTCTCAATCAAGGCACTGGATTCTTGTTGTTGGTTTGAAAAGCCAAGTGAGTAAGAAGCAGAATGATGTGGATTTTGGAGGAAGTTCTAGCAAAAGCACAAGTCATAGATTGTTAAGACTCAGGGTCTGTGTTGGAGGGGCAGAATGATGCAGGCTCCTGCCTCAGGATTATCTGAGGACTGTGTTTGTGTATGTGGAAAGCTCTTGGCATGCCGGGCTAGAGAGGGAAAATGTTCTCTCTCCCTATCTCAAATCATATCACAGAATCTTGGGAGCTGAGGAAGTAGCTCTTCTGCTTACTTAACAGCTAGTCAAGCGTTTTCCTGAGTACGGGGAAGTGGTTTGAGCTTGCTCTAAAATAGTTTAGATAAAAATATACAAAGACCTTGTCTCATAGTTTAAGCAAAATTGTATCTGTTGAAATTCTTTGTGTGAATGTCTCCTGACTAAATCTTGGCAAAGATAATGCTTGCTTGTCTTAAATACCCACTAGCAATAAAGCACAGCATGCAGTGGCAATTGCTGTTTGCACATCCCCTGTGTCCGGGTGATTTTGCGACCCTTACCCAGGGACCCCAAAGCTTTAGACATTGACAATTGGTGCTCAAACAGGGACTTGAGTCTTCACAATAGATAAAGAGAGTGAAATTTGATCTTAGTAGATGGCGTTTGTACTCTAATGGCCAACTTATTAAGAGATGGGAAAAAAGGAGTGGTAAACTTGGTTTTATATTCTTTTGGCTTTCTATTGTCTGTATGTTTTGGTGCTTGGGATGGGTCCCAGGTGCTTCCTAATGCTCATCAGATGCTGTGACACTGAGGTGGGATTCCTGCCCCAGAAATGTGGATTGTAGATTTCCATCTGGCCCACCATCTTTGGCTCATTGTGGTTTCTATTTGCAGTTCTCTAATGGTGAGTGACAATGAGCTTAATTTTTTTTTAATTAAAAAAATATTTTTTAACCTGTTGGCTTTCTGCATGTCTTTCTGAGAAAGGTTTATTCGGGTCTATAGTACGTTTTTTTTTTTTTTTTAATCAGTCATGAGTCTCGAACTAGAGGCCTGGGCTCTGCCCCTGACCTCTTTTGCTCAAGGACAGCACTCAACCACTTTGAGCCACAGCTCCATGTCTGGTTTATGAGTGGTTAATTGGAGATAAGAGTCTTATGGGGACTTTTCAGCCTGGGCTGGCTTTGAACCTCGATCCTCAGATCTCAACCTCCTGAGTAGCTATGATTATAGCCACAGATTATACACACCATAGTGTGTGTGTATTTTTAATCAGGTCATTAGCTTTTGCCTGTTTGAAGTTTAATTATTTCCTTATGTTTTGGAAGCTAATCCTTTATCAGATATATAGTTGACAAACATTTCCTCCTTTTGTATAGATTGCCCTTCTGATATATTCCTGGGTATTTTGTTGCTGTTGTTTTATCTGTGCAGATACTTTTTTCTTTCTGTCTTTATTTCCTTCCTTCCTTTCTTCCTTCTTCCTTTTTTCTCTCTTTACTCTCTCCTTCAATCTCTTTCCTCCCTTCCCTCCCCTTCCTGCCCTCCCCTCCTTTCACTCCCTCCCTCCCTCCCTCCCTCCCTTCCTCCCTTCCTCCCTTCCTCCCTTCCTCCCTTCCTCCCTTCCTCCCTTCCTCCCTTCCTCCCTTCCTTCCTTCCTTCCTTCCTTCCTTCCTTCCTTCCTCCCTTTCTTTTGGTATCACTTGTTTTTAACTCAGTTATGTTCACAGGACAGGGACTCTTGCTGCTGCTGAAACATACCTGAGTTGATATTTGTACATTATTTTTAGTATGGTCCCTCTTAGTGCCCAGACACATGCCTGGGCTTGATCCACCAGTGTTAGGTTTTCTAGTAGCTGATAATTTACAGGGGCCTTCATACCCAGAAAAATCCTCTGTGCCTGTAGTCCCAATAGTCTCAGCTTCCCAAGTAGCTAGGATTACAGATATGAGCCCTGCCTTTGGCTGGTAAAGAAGCTTCTCAGTTTGATGTAAAGCACTTATACATTTCTAGTTTTCTTACCTACAGCTAGTATCATGTCCCCTTGGAGCTATGTTCTAGGGATTCCTTTTTATCAGTGTTTTTTTCAGAAATCTCAAGAATTACACCTAAGGGGGAAGATAATTAGAGATTGTTTGGCACTGGTGGTTCATCCCTGTAATCCTAGAAACTCAAAACCTGAAATTTATGGTTTGAAGCATCCATGGGAGAAAGATCCATGAGACTCTTATTTCCAATTAGCCACCAAAAAGCCTGAAGTGGAGATGTGGTTCTAGTGGTAGAGTGCTAGTCTTCAGCAATAAAGTCAAGTGCCAGTTTGAGACTCTGTGTTCAAATTCAAGTACCAATACCATATCTGTCTTTCTCTCTTTCCCTCCCTGTAGATTCTTTTTTTTTTTTTTTTTACAGTGAAAGCAGGGGTTATACTGTGGGGAGGGACATATAAAGCAACAAAGAAATAATCTTATAAATGCATTAGAAACAAATGCATGAAAGAAAAAAAACATTTAAATACACATCTCATTCATTCCTAACATCACCTTCATTTTCCTAACATCACCTTATCGGACCTTTTCTGTTTGACTCATACATATACTAGATATTTCAAATAAGGGAAACCATGCCTCCCTGTAGATTCTTGAAAATAAAGATCACATAATAAAGAGAATTGTGAATTGTTTAAAACAAGATATAGACATTACTAAATTTCCTACTTTAATGATAGGATCTTTCCATTTTTGGTGGAGGATGTTGATTGAACCTCCAGAGACATATATTGTTTTTTCTCAGTTTTGTTTCTACATTAACAAGCAAAGGAATTGGTAATTGAAAGATTGAAAGGCTGACTTTCTTTTCACTGGTAAAAAAGTAGGAATTATGAAGGCATAGGCTTTAAAGTTAAATTGGGTCAAACTTTCAAATTTGTGAACTGTATAATAAAGAAAAGGCTTTAGCAGTATTTTAGATAGCCACTTCTAATAGATATTCAAATAATAGAAGTGGTAAAATCCTAATTTCCAGATCATAAAGTTGGAGAGATTTAGAACTAAATAAAGGATAAAAATCCCTGAGATGAAAGAGTAGAAAAGCTTCTTATTTTCATCCTGTTTATTCACCATGTAATACTATCCTTTGATGGAAGCACAGGCCTGTCTCTGGGCGAGTAAAAAAATGAAAAATGAGTAAAAAAAGTGTTTAAGTTTGTGATATAATTGCTGTGTGAAATAAAGAAGAAAAAACTTAAACATGTCAAAATATTTCTAATCAGTTAATAAATTATAAATATATTATAGTATAATGTTTTATATATACATATATACACATATATCCATCTACATATACATGATGTGTATATGTGTCTATCTGTCCTCTGTCTGTGTGTTGGTACCAGGGCTTGAACTTAAGGCCTTGTATTCTTGCTTTGCTTTTTTGCTCAAGGTTGTTGCTTTACTACTTAAGCCACAGCTTCATATTCAGCTTTTTGATGTTTAATTAGAGATAATAGTCTCTCAGATTTGCCTTGCTTTGAATTTTATTCCTCAGATCTCAGTCTCTTGAGTTGCTAGGATTACAGGAGTAAGCCACTAGTGCCCAGATAAAATTATCATATTTAAGAGAAGATAGAAGGAAGGCCAAAAATTATAAGCTCTCATACGGTCCTTCATTCACGTATCCATACTCTCCACTATATCACATGATTCTGAGAATTGGCAGAGGAATGGAATAGTGAAGAATATTTTCATATAATGGATTAGTGGCCACCCTATCTACTAGTAGGATGGTCCTAAGACAGGGTGAAAAGAAATGTGTTGAGTAGAGAAATGAATACCTGATTATAAATATCTCATTTAAAAAGTTTAATATTGGTTGGTGCTCAGCAGTGATGGCTCATGCCTGTAATCCTAGCTAGTAAGCGGGCAGAGATCTGAGGATCACAGTTCAAAGCCAGCCCAAACAGGAAAGTCTGTGAGACTCTTATCTCAAAAACCAGAAGTGGTGCTGTGGCTTAAGTGGTAGAGTGCTAGCCTTCAGCTGAAGAGCTGAGGGACAGCACCCAGGCCCAGTGTTCAAGCCCCATGACCAACAACAATAACAAAAAAAGAAGTTTGACACTGAAGACAAAGCACCAGCCAGTAACTGATATATTTGAGTCTGTTCAAGTAGATAAATGAGAATGTTTAATGGAGAAATATGGGAATTTGAAATGAGTACATGGGCTAAGTGACAGTGAGTCACATTTGTAATTATAACTCCTCTGGAGGCTGAAAGTTGAGCATTTTTAACCTGGTAAGAAAATCCTGAGACTCTTATTTTCAATTAACCAGTAAAAAGCTGGTCTTAAGTGGTAGAGTGTCACTTTTGCACAAAGAAGACAGGCAAGAATACAATTCCTTGAGTTCAAGCCCCAATTATTGAAACAAAAAAAAGAAAGAAATTAGTATAAAGACATTGAATATGCTGAGGACAGCATAGATGATCTCAGTGATTGTACCTATGGGACAGGGAGAATGAAATAGTACTCTGTTCAGGTACAAAAATAGTTTTCCAAAAATGAGAAAGAGACTACCTCTGCCTTCATTTCAGTGTTTCTCACATTAATTTGTAGAAAAGAACTAGCTGAGAGCCTTGATAATATGATTTTGATGTCATAGTAACGAGAAAGGGCCTGAGTGTCTTCATTTTTAAGACAGTGCCAGGTGCATCCCATGCTGGCAAGCAGACAGCATTGGGAGCCTCAGAGCTGTGTTTCTGTTTAGTTTTGAGAAGAAAAAAATGAGAGAGCCCAGCATTAGAATGGTCCTTGAACAGTAGAAGGGAGCAGAGTGAGGGTGTTTAGAGCGTTGACATAATGTATCAGAGATTACATGAGAGGGCTGGACCTAAGAAATGTGGGGAAATTACAGAGTGTATTGAGGGCTTCTCATGGATGAACAATTTACAACAGAACTTGACTCCACTGATGGACTTTGCCCCATGTCTGATGTAGATCCAGAGAAATCCCAAAGATAATATTGTCCAAAATGAGACTGACATAGAGAGATGAAGAACAGCAGAATCAATATGCACATATATAAAGCCAGGCAATTTTTTTCTTCATTGTAATGTTTTAGGACTGATTTTTATTTATCTATTACTATGTAAATTAAGCTGATTAGCATCTCATTCAATCAGCAGATATTAATTAAGAAATATAAAATAGAGAAGGCTCTATGTCAATTATATATGATAACAAGAAAGATCAACATGAAGGCTCAGGTTCTGATGTTTACTGTTCATAACCATCATGTCATACCCCAAATAGTGGCCTCTAATTCTGACTCTGATTTAGGATTGTTTAACAGACTATAAGGAAAACACAGGAAAAAAATATAAAACTTGTAATGGAAAAATGGTTATTGTCAGAATCAAATAATGGTTTTTTTTTTTATCATAAATCAGCTGAGCAGCAGTCAAGGTTCAGAGAATATGGAGTTCATTGTTTGGAGGGAGAGAAAGACTACTTAAACTATGTTTAGCAGACATAGCTGGGATTATAGATAAGTCTTCAGGTCAATATAGCAAACACCAGAGATCTACTAAAGATCACCCAGGGCCTATAGTCACCTCTTCTGAAATGCATTGAGCCATGAGGATCATGTGTGAGTCAGGTCAAATGGCCTAGCAAAATAAAACTGGGCAACAGGAGAACAAATACTGCTCAAACTATCTTCCAATACATTTCCATGGTAATGGCCAACAGCTAAACTTTAGAGACAAGAAATTTGTATCAAAGGCTGTCCATCTAAAATAGGAAAAATCTCATCATATCATTGAAAACATCTTCCTCCAAAATCTTTGTACTCTGTTCACCACAAAATAGCAGACACAATTTGATGTATTAGATATATCTGTATGTGAGAGAAAAGAAGAAAGAGATTAGGCATGTTCACAGCAACAACATGATTTTGCCTGATCTTTATTCTAGTGGAATTTTTGTGTTGTTGAATTAACTTTGTTTATGTTTACTACACTAGAGAAAACCTAATTAATGGCAACTTAGACACAAATGATGCCACCCCTGGTCTTTGTCCATGTCTTCAGTCTCTGTTCTAAAATCTGTACCCATCATTTAAGTTGAAATAAATTGGTTTCTAAACTCACACAGAGATCAATTCTGTCCCACTAGAACTGGTCTTTTCCTTCAGAGAAATTTGAACTTATTGGTATCCCAATATGTTTCTTGATTTTCTTTTTTTTTTCTTTTTTTTTTTTGTTGGTCGTGGGGCTTGAATTCTGGGCTTGGGTGCTGTCTCTGCACTCTTCAGCTCAAGGCGAGTGCTCTACTGCTTAAGCCATAACACCACTTCTGGTTTTCCAATGGTTTATTGGAGATAAGAATCTCATGGACTTTCCTGCCCAGGCTGGCTTTGAACCATGATCCTCAGATCTCAGCCTCCTGAGTAGTTAGGATTACAGGCATGAGCCACCAGCGCCCAGCTATTTCTTGATTTTCTTAGTGGCTGTTTTCATTTCTTTCACTCCATATACCTCATGGTCTTAAATTTTGTACAGATGATAATGCTGCATTTAGCTAGGAGAATACTGTCTGGCAAGACAGTCTGGGTTCAAATCTCAGTTTTTCTCTTTATTGGCAGGGTTAGTATTTGGCCTATACTCTTCTCCTATGATAAGTAAAAGTAAAGTCAATGTTTATTTAGTGAATATCTCATTTAGGTAGACGGGGTACCCTGTGAGCTCTGTGTATTTAGAGATGACAAAAATTGCAGTGGAAAAGAAAGCTAAAACAGAAGAGGCAATATTTATTCCACACTCTTGCCATAAGGAAAGGAGTTTAGCTTCGGTCTGAACTGATCTCTGCTGAAATGAATGACAGGAGTGTTGTAAATGCTTGGGTGAAAGAGTGGAAAAGTACTGGAGGGTTTCAGAGGTATGGTTGGTCAATTGTGGAGCACAGTGAGTTAAACATCAGTGCGCAGAATTTTTTCTGTGATTATATCATTTCTTTTCATACTCAACTGTGGCCACTGCCAGAACCCAGCCCTCCCACAGGACCAGGAGTGTGGGATTCCATTTTATATTTGGAAATAATTTTTCTTAGGTCCTGGATGAAGACATTCCTGGATTGTAAACTATCTAAGAGGCTTTTAAGAAAAAAATTGTGCTGAAACAAGGGCACAGGATAACCTATTGCAGCAATGATACTCACAAGACACTATGTTGGAAATGAACTTTAAAACTTCTGGGGGTGGGGGAAGAAGCGGGGGTTGGTAGGGAAGGGATAGTAGAAGAAAAACAAAGTGGGGGGTAACAATGTTTGACAAAAAAATGTTCTCATTACCCTACTCATGTAACTGTAACCCCTCTGTACAGCATCTTTACAATAAAATAAGACAATATTAATAAAAAAATTAAAAAGAAAAAAAATCGCAAAAAGACAGATAAATGGCCAGGTGTTATGGCTCATGTCTGTAATCTCCTAGCTATTCAGGAGGCTAAGATTTGAAGATCAAGGTTCAAAGCCAGCCAAGGAAGGAAAATCCAGTTAACTACCAGGAAACTAGAAGTAGAGCTGTGGCTCAGGTGGTAGAGCACTATATTTGAGCACAAAAGCTCAGGGACAGTGATCTAGGACCTGAGTTCAAGCCCCACAACTGACAACAACAATAAAAAAGACTAATAAATAATTTCCTAAAGTAATTGTTTTAAGTTTTCTAAAGTAATTGTTCCATGAAATGAGAAATCTATAGTCCTAAGATTTAGTCCATCTGAAGAAAGCATTAAGCTAACATTGTTGGTATGTCTATGTGTGCATATGTGTGTGCCAGTCCTGGGGCTTGAACTTGAGATCTGGGCACTGTCCTTGAGCTTTTTAGCTCACAGTTAGCACTCTACCACTTCCAGCTTTTCCTTGGGTAGTTAATTGATGATAAGAATCTCATTAACATTCCTGTCCAGGCTGGCTTTGAACCATGATCTTCAAATCTCAGCTTCCAGAATAGTTAGGATTACAGGCATGAGGAATGGTAATCTGGCTTGTCAGTATCTAATTTTGCTTTAATTATTTCATTCTTGCTAATTTGGAAAGATAAATGTTGTTTTCCTGGCTAGTAAATGTACAAAAAATGAACTTTTTAATGTCCTCTGGTATTATTAAAATGTTATTGCAATTTACCCCACAACACATACTTTAACAAAATTGCTAAATATGTGACATATCCATGAAAATCAATGGCAAATAATACGGAAATATCCTGTTTGTAGGATAAACAGAAATCCCCTATGAAGGGAAATATTAATACAGGAGATGTGGTATATGGCACCACCACATTTACTGAACAATTAAACTGATATAGAATCTAGAAGCCAATGCAGCTTTGGAACTACTCTACCTAAAACTCATTTAATCTTGATAAAAGAATAATTAAAGAGCTGGAGCTGAGAGTTTATGATGCTAATTCAGGCTGCTCAAAAGGCTGAGATATGAGGATTGTGATTTGGAGCCAGCACAAGCGGACAAATCTTAGAGACCCTTATTTCCAGTTAACTAGCAAAAAGCAGAAGTGGAGATATGGCTCAAGTAGTAAAGTGCCAGACAAGTAAAAAAGCTAAATGAGTGGTTGTTGCTCTTGATCTTTTATTTCTTTATAATTCTGTCAGAAGTGAACAGTATAGAGAAGATAATTCTATGTACTATGGTACATTTCAGCCTCAGAACTCCCTAGGACCTTCAAATCCCACAGCTGCATAGAATCAAGACTACATACACAGAGGCGGGAGCACCATAGTGAGGTGGAATGAAGGGTTCTACCTTTCTTATAAAGGCATAGCCCATGACTATCCTTACTTCCATTACACTGTTGGTTGCATTGGCATTTAAGAGGCTGATCTTTACTGCAGGAGAACTTGGGCATGTCTTCCGGCCTTTCCCAGGGGGTTCCCATGCTCTTTACCATACACACACCGTGCCAAAGGCTGTGTGATGTCTCTACTCAATTGCCCACCATGCTTTTTTTATTCATCCTTACCAGTGTCCTCTGACAGGAGTATCCACATTTGCTCACTGCCTGTGGTCACTTTGTCCTCCCAGATGACATAATTGCTCAAATGACTGCTCCTCCGATGGTTTCCACTTTTCCAAACATGGACAAAAATTCTTTAGCATTTGGTTCCTAGCAACCTTATATATGCCTTCACACTGCACACTATTTTCTTCAAATATTCATGATTAATGGCCCCCAAATTGCACTGGATTCCTAGAAGATACCCAAGTGGTTGCATAAAAGTAAAAATCAGAAAGAAAGAAAATGAATTGATTCATTATTTAAAAGTGACTTAAAGAACACTGCCATCTGATTTTCCAAGACCAGTTAGCTGAAAGCTTCCTTTCAACACCTGTTCCCTTGAGAAGATGGAGAAAAAATAAGAACTTTTAAGGCAACTAGAACTTGAGAATGGAGAATAAAATTTGTAAGATTGGCAAAAATTAATTCTCAAACCAAAAACTCGAGAGGAAGATTTTTACAGCTAAACATTCATATTTTCTCTAGAAATAAAAACAAGTAGAGAATTGTACATGGAAAATCTATAGAGAAGATTGAAACTGTAGAAGAGTCCACTTTTATTGATTCAACATTAAGGGTGAAAGTAAGTGTGCATTAGTTAGAATGAAATAATAAGTAGGATAATAAGTAGGATATTGGATGCATACATCAGCAAAGTCATGTACCTGCTATATCTAATTAGAGATTGTTTTCCATAATGAAAAGGTAAATATGAATAAAAAGGGCTTAAGAAAATAGGTAAAAGTTTGAGTAAATTGGAAGAAAAAGTTCCAGGAAAGAACAAAAAAGTGTTTTATTATTTGTGTGTGGATATGCCAGTACTGGGACTTGAACTTGGGACCCCATGCTCTTCCTTAATTAAGGACTTTTTTCCAGTTAATTGGAGGTAAGAATCTGTTGGATTTTCTTGCCTGGGCTGGCTTCAAACTATGCTCCTAGAAATCTCAGTCTCTTGAGTAGCTAAATTATAGTTATGAGCCCCAGTGCCTTGTTACTTAGTGAATTTTTGAATGTTCAGTCAGAACTGGAAATATTAAATGAATTCCATTAAGATCTGAGATTTTCTCAATTATGGTTACAGAATTCTGGTCTGCTGTTTCACAAATATGTGGGGAACAAGTGGTCATTAGGAATGAGGAATCTGACATTATTATCAGTAGAGAGTAAAAGTTTATGCATCATGAAAGGGCACCAAAAATGGTTTTTAAACTTGGAGAATTTGCTAAACCCCAGTGGGTTGTCATTTCAGAGAACAGTAGATAGAAATTAAAATAAAATCCTAATGCTTATGTAATGTTGGGAATTCAAGAGAAATCCCCAATATTTAGCTTCCCAGTTAAGTAAACTAAAAATAAAGCCAACACCCTCCAAAACAGATGTCAAAAGAAATTGCTTGCCTTAGATGTTGTCAAAGAACTATATGGAAAAGAAAAAACCAGACTCTTCCATGATAGCATTTCTACAAAATGGTTCTCCCCTGAGATTTCTCCCTAAAACCATCCGAGCCAAGAAAGAGCAGCCCTCAAGAAAAACAGAAACATAGTTGGCTCTAAGGAAAGTCACAGGACCCAATTCCAAAAACCTAAAGCAGCAGACATTATTCATTTCATACACAAAAAAATGAAACAACAGAAATAACTAAGCTGAAATTATAAAACAGGATGTAAATAAAATTTACTGACGTTGAAGCTCATGCCTTTGGTGAGAACTTGTAATCTTAGCTACTGAAGAAGCTGAGATCTGAGGATCTCACTTCAAAGCTAGCCTGGGCCGGGATGTCTATGAGGTTCTTGTCTCTGATTAACTACCATAATTCCTAAAGTAAAGGTGTGATTCAAATAATAGAGTGCTAGTTTGGATTGAGAAAGCTAGGACAGCACCCAGATCCTGAGTTCAAGAACTGGTACTGGTACAAAAATAAATTTTACTCACTTTCTTCTCCTACTTAACTAACCAAATCATCTTTATAGTTGACCCTAATATTGGCTTCCTTGGCGCCCTAGGTCTGGGTAGCACATGTTAGCAGTTGCAAAACCAACTTTGGTCAACAGTACATTTAGTGATCTAACTGTGTTTGGTTCTAAGCCTACAGTGAACTTATTTATAGGTACTTTGCTAAGCAGCATCTCTCTAGGGAGCTAGCCTATAATTGGTAGTAAAAATACACACATCAAAATCAGTGAGTTGAATATTTTCATTAACCATATGGAGGCCTTAAATTTGGAAGAAAATGTGAATGTATCTGTTCTGTGACAGTGACTGCTCACATAACATCAGTTTCTTGCTTCCCCAGATCCTAGACACAGAAGAAGCACTAGAAAGAAAATTGAGTAGGTCAGCCTTCTTCACACCACATAAATAGAGTAAAATTCTAGTCCTGAAGAGGTTTTGGGGGTCTGGTGGGGAAGGGGTATAGGCCCTGGGGCTTGAACTCAAGGAATGGGCACTGTCTGTGAGTTTTTTTCTCAAGGCTCCAACTCTACCACTTGAGTCACAGCTCAACTTCTGGTTTTTGGTGTGTGTGTGTGTGTGTGTGTGTGTGTGTGCGTGTGCGCACGCGCGTGCGCGCCTGGTTAATTGGATATTAGAGTCTCAGAGACATTCCTGCTCCATCTAGCTTCAAACTATGATCCTCAGATTTTAGCTTCCTGAGTAGCTAAAATTACAGTAGTGAGCCACTGGCACCTGGCCTCTTACATAGTATTTTTGGCTGCCTTCCTGGCATGCTCCAGCCTTACAGCCTTAGGTTTCCCTCATCTCTTCTGTGGTACTAACCAAAATCCAAGATCTTAGGAAACAGGCATCTTCAGGTAATCATTCACTGTAATTTGGTCTGACAAATGATTATTAACGTCTGCAGCAATCTTGGAAGCAATTAAAGCATTTTAAATAATCTTTATTATTTTTTTGTGTTTATTATTTTGTGTGCTGGAACTGGAGTTTGAATTCAGGGCCTGAAGTTTTCTATTAGCATTTTTTTTTCTCAAGCTGATGCTCTACCACTTGAGACACACTGTCATGTCCAGCTTTCTTCTGGTTAACTGGTGGTGTTTCTCAAATCAGTCTGACCAGCTTAGCTTTAAATTGCAATCCTCAGATCTCAGGCTCTTAACTAGTTAGGGTTACAGGCATAAGCAACCAGCTAAAAATCTTTTTAAATTTACACCTTAACACTGACATTCAGAAGCATCCATCATGTCATTAAACTAAGTGAACTGAATCTGCAATACTATTTTCAATAAAACTGAAAGCTGAGAAAGAACCTATGTAGGTGCTCATGTCAAAGACCTCCCTCCTCCAGAGCTTCTGCATCCCTCACCATGGTCTTGAATAGTCCTGTATGCAGATCACTGGACTTTTCATCACCATGGTCCTGAATAGTCCTGTGTACAGACCCCTGGACATCTCATTACCATAGCCCTGAGCAGTCCTGTGTGCAGACCCCTGGACATCTCATCGCCATGGCCCTGATCAGTCCTGTGTGCAGACCCCTGGACATCTCATCGCCATGGCCCTGATCAGTCCTGTGTGCAGACCCCTGGATATCTCACACCATGGCCCTAAGCAATCCTGTGTGCAGACCCTTGGACATCTTATCACCAAGCCCCTGAGCAGTCCTTTGTGCAGACCCCTGGACTTCTCATCACCATGTTCCTGAACAGTCTGTGTACAGACCCTCAGACATCTCATCACCATGGTCCTGAGCAGTCCTGTGTGCAGATCCTTAGATGTCACATCACCATGGCCTTGAGTTATTGCATTTGGGCCCCTGGACATCATGTTATGGACCATTGCTCTTGGAAAACACGAACAATAAAATGAATGAACCCTAGAGGTACATACTGGAATGGACATCCACTCAGAGGGGCTAAAAGACAAATGGAGAGATTCCGGAGGCTGTGCAGAGCCTCTTGTTGAATCTGGGGACCTATGTATCCTCAGACTCTCCATCCATTGATCTCAAGAGTCCTGTAGCTCTCTCCTGGATTGGCTGTATTAACCCCTGCACAACATCCCAGGATGGGCACTCCTGTGCTGCTGTGATCCAGCTGCAGCAAGAACAGGGGCTCCTGAGGGGCAAAGGGGATTGATGAAAGAGACAGAGAGAAGGCTGAAGGCACAACTCTGTTTATTCTAGCAAAAGCCTCAGCTACATACACTTTCTAGATTTTTCAAATGCTTGCATCACATTGTTCTAGGACCCACTGTGCCAATTAAGTGCAAACAGTATGCATCCTTCCCCATTTGTCCACCATACTCCCTTAGAAAAGCCCCCAGGCCCAGATGCTAGTAGTGTCTAATTACTTTTAAATGCCAATATCTGGTGTAATCTTAACAAATCAGGAGGTTGAGATCTGAGGATTGTAGCTCAAAGACAGCGCAGACAGGAAAGTCCATGGGACTCTTATTAACAGTTAGCCATCAAAAAGCCAGAAATAAAGCTGAGGCCCAAGTGGTAGAGTGCTACTCTTGCATGAAAAAGCTAAGGTGGCTAAAATGAGAGTGCCTAGGCCTCTTGAATTCAAGCTGCTGTTCCTCTCTTTCTCTGTTTCTTATGCACACACATGCACGCATGCACACACACACACACACACACACACACACACACACACACACACTTTACTCTCCAGTTCATCTGTTCATTTGTTTGGATTTTTTAATATCATATCATTTAATACCAAACAAGAAAGGAAATATAAAAATCAACTGTTCTAATTCACTAACTAAAATCATATTTTAGCGTAAATAAATTGACTACTCACAGTTGTACAGATCTTATTTTAGACAGAAATAGCAATTTGGGAAGGTTTGTGAAAAACCATAATAACCAAACGAAACAGAGTTTGTTTGTCCTTGAGTGTGTGTAGGGACTGTGCATGGTGCGTGTGTGATAATGCCTCGCTTTGCAGCTGCCGCGATGGGAGTTTGAACTCTGAGTGAGGCCTTAGAGCAAACTGCACTGGCATTTCTGAGTTTGTCTGCAGAGTCTCTTGTGCTGAAGATGCTGAGTAGTTGCTGTCTTTGGGAGACATATGACAGAGGACAGCACTGACACATATTCTTTTCTCACAATTTTTACCCTCTTGCTTCTGTCCAGCCCAAGGATGGATTGTTCGGTAGTCACTGAGAGTAGCAGATGACCACCATGCCTTGCAGCTCAAGAGGAGAGATTTCCTGTCTTTGGAACTCCTCTACATATTTTCCAAGCTGTGGTCCAGATTGTGTGGCATCTTGGAAAGACATATGCTTCGGAGACAAGATGATAGTCTTGATTGCTAATGCTAGCTTTATAGTCTTAACACTAAACATGTGTACACATGTGGCCAATTCATAGATGGCACTGCTTTTGTGCTGACTATCAAACTGGACTTAATTCAGTGAAAAGGTCTTCCCTTTCAGGAGGCTTTTTCATCTTAGAGTTGTGAAGTGCAACCTGCATAAATCCTTTGCCTGGATTTAAGATACAGCTTTGCAAAGTCCAACACTAAGAGGGTCTTTGGAGTTCAAGGCAAATACGATATTCAGCCTGTATGAATGCATGCTAATTAAGACAGTCAAAGCTAACCTGATTTGCTTTATTCCTGGTTGTTTGATACTTCTTATATAATCAGACAAAATAATCTGCAATGTAAAGGTGAGGTGTGCTACTAGAGTGCGAGTGTTTTAAATTAAAATACTATTTCCCTGAAGAACTACTCTCTATATTAACAGAGGGTCATTTCCAATAAACATTTCCAAATGTTTATTTGATGCTGTCAAATTGCACTTGTTTTGAAGCCCACATTTTCAGCTTTTCTGATTTGCCTCTGGATAAAATAGTCATTGTTGTTATGAGAAAAGAACAGATTGTATGTTCTCTGTATTCTCAATTTTTTTATTTCCCTTTTTTAAAGAACCAAAATAAGTTTACTTTTTATGGGATTAAGTGGAAAGGCTATTGCCAGATTACACTTTTTGGTAGCTTAGATGTTGAAATCAATTTTAGACTATGCATAGGATTTCTATATTATTATTGTTGTTGCTGTTGTTATATATTAGTACAAAGTTGCTGTTGTTATATATTAGTACAAAATGTTGCTTTATTTTTATTTAAATATTTTGTTAAAATAAAAACAAGAAGTTTTTATTGTAGTTTGTGGTTCATTTTTTCTTTGTCTTTGGTTAATTCCCTGTTTTTTGTTTCTGTGCCCTTTGCATTTTATATAATTTTATCTGATTTGAGGAGGGGAAAGGGAAGCACAGAAATGGCGGGACAAAGGGTGAACCAACTCATCAATGACACTAGAAATTATGTTGGAAATGAACTATACAACTTGGAGGGGGAGGGTTGGGAGAGGAATATTGAGAGAAAATGAAGAAGGGGGTGATACTGTTCAAAAGGAAATGTACTCATTACCTGATTTATATAACTGTAACCCATCTGTACATTGTTTTTTTTTTTAAAGAAAGCAAAGAAAAATGACTTAGTGGATAGTCTGTCTCTCACAACCACTTCTAGAGATTGGAGAAATAGTTTTGCAATCACAATTTTTTTGTGAAATTATTTAGCATGTACTAAACTGAGAATCAAAGATGAAAAGGATTGTTTATATTCACATGGTATTAAGACTTCCATCCACAATTATCCTTGTCATTTCACTGAGAAATTTAGACCCAGAGTTTGTTTCTCCTAAGGGTAATAGTTATTGGGTTTGCCCCAAACATCAAGCTTTTGTCTACAATGAGACTGCTTGTATATAAACAGCACTGATGGCAGCCTTTTCAGGGAGAAAAAGCCATCATAGGTGGCGTTATGACCATATCTTTTGTGACAGAATTGGCTCAGATTTGGTTCACACAAAAACTCAATAGCTATGTGCATATGATTATATAAAATAAAATTTATCAAAATGAAAAAATATTTTGTTAGTGTTAACACTTTAAAATTTCATGTACAAAACAAAATATCACGTTGTACCCAGAGATATGTGCATTTATTATGTTTCAATGAAAGCATAAAACAAGTCTTGTTTTATTTTCCTGTTTTTCCTCCATCCAAGGTTTACTATTCTTTTTCTTTTATCTTACTAATGTGAAAATACTCACATGAATACAAACAAATCACATCTTTTGAGATAAAAGGACATGTCCAGATGGATTATAGAATTAAGAATTAAAATGTTTACATTATTATAAAATGTAAAATTTTAGATCAAAGTATGTTCCAATAGTAGAGTACTTTCTTTCAATGAGATAGGATATACATCAATTTTCTGGCTGTGAATTTCCCAGACAAAGCCAAGCACTAGTGGCTCATGCTTGTGATCCTAGCTACACAGGAGGCTGAGATCTGAGGATCAGGAATCAAAGCCAGCTATGTGAGGAAAATCCATGAGACTCATCTCCAATTGATCATCCAAAAAGAGCTGGAAAGGTAGCTGTGGCTCAAATAATGGAGCACCAGCCTTGAGTATAAAAGTTCAGGGATACTGTCCTTGACCTGGGTTCAAGCCCCAGGACCAGCACAAAAACAAAAACAAACAAACAAACAAAAAAGCCTTCCTAGAAGAGTTTGAAAATTAGTACATTTAGAGTGAATTATGGGTATCAGAAATTTGGCTTATCACATTTTCTAATCCCCTTAGACTTAATTTCACTGCTTTATTTTTCTTCCTCACTGTCATTATGTTTAGCAATTTCTATCTTTGTTGGTGATTTTTCTCAATTATAAGTGTTTCTGATGATCTCAGGTTATTCATTTTGCCTCTCTACTTATACAAAATCTGTGGCTCACTTTCTTTATATGTACCAAGTTTTACCCATTTCATCATATACAATTTGTCTTAGAGATCCTCGATGTCAAATGGTAGATATTTTGGCCACAGTAAATTTACTGTTATCTGTCAGATCAAACATAATACAGGAGAGCATGCTTTTAGCTAATGAGAGCATCCATATGAGCCTCAATTTATTAGAGTGAATTTAATAGTATCCATATGAATATGACCTATTTAAAAATCAAACTTACCATAGAACTACTCAGCCTTTTCTATATCATGCCTCTTAGTTGAATCTAGGTAAGTAAGGAATCTTGTGTAAACCTCTGTATTTTTTCTGCTATATTTACATTCAAGTTAATAAAGTACTTTTTATTTACCAAATTCCAGTGGAGCACTGTAGAGCTGACAAGAGTAGTGCTGTGTTGATTATGTTCATGCTCTTTTATGTCTTTTAATTCTAGCTCCATCATTTGTCAATTAGGTGACTCAATCTTTGTACTACTTGACCTCATTTTACCTCACTTTCTTCATCCACACAAACACACACACACACACAAGTTTTCTATGATATTATATGGTGTTTGGGAACACTAAGTTGATGCATAGGAATATTTTAGGTTCATTCTGAACACATTGTCAATTTCTAGTATAAGCATACTAACAGTACTATCTGTGAACAATAAAAACAATGCACTATAAACTACAAGCATCAAGCACATTACAAAGAAATATAGGCATAAAAATAGGATGATCTCATTAATGTAAGCATTATGCCCACTTTTGGTCCTCAACTCCACCCAGATCCAAGCTCTTCCCTGCCCTAGAGTTCCGACCATACAACTGGATGCTCCCTCTCTCTGCCCAGACTCATCTGATCTCCCATCTACCTCAGTTCCTAGCCCCCAGACTCTGCAGCTTCCTATAGTGGAGGCTGCCATGTGCTCTCTCTCTGGGGGCAACTATGGCTTCTTTAATAAACCTTGTAATAGTCTTTCTCCTGTGCCTCCCTGCCTCTGTGTGGTCTCCTAGAATGGATGTGATGGATCCTTTCATTGGTGGCCCATATGGGGATAGGTTCCCCGGTGGATTTGCTCTCCCCCTTCACTTCAGATGGGAGTCCTACTAGCTTCTCCAGGACCTACCCTGAGATCCTATACTCCTATCGCCAGAGGACCAACAAGATAACTTCCTTCTGACCCAGTGCTCTACCTGCTACCTAATACCAGCTAATTAAGTCCTTCCTCCAGATAAGTGATCACTGTGCAGGCTCCTAGCCTCTGTCAGGTGTCTTAAGGTCCCCCCCCCCAAAAAAAAAAAAACTTAGCCAAGTATGTAGCTGATGGCTTTCATGGCCAAGGGACACCGTGGAGAAATGTGACATTTCCCACTGGTTGTTTCCCACTTTTTGAGCCAAATTCACTGCTGGGGATGCTCACAGTCAGATTTTGGTTCCACCATCACTTACCATGGAAAAGGACAGCACTAAATTTCCTTACAATCAAATTTGACCCCAAATTTAAAACTCCACTTATGTGAGTGGTCAGGCAGGTAGAACTCTTTCTCTCTCTCTCTCTCTCTCCCTCTCTCTCTCTCTCTCTCATTCTCTCTCTCTCTCAACCTCTACCTTCCAACTGAAGGTAAAAGTACGGATGAGTTTAAGTTTAAACTCCTCCTCTGCCCACCCCCTTTTTGGACTTTAAAGAGACATAACATGGAATCTGACTCCTGGTATCCTGGAGGAGGGGGAGTAAGACTTTTCACGGTAACTTGAGGAGAAGCTAGCAGAGATACCAGAGCCAATGGGTGTCATGGGCCCTTTTGGCTACTTCCTACTGGCTTGTGGGCATCAAGGAATCCCTGGAGTTTGGGTTTTAGGGCCCAGGTCTGCACTGGGCAAGGTAGGGCAGTGCAAATGATGTCTCCAGTTGCCTGTAGTAACAGGATGGCCTTGACTTGTTCCAAGGTGGTGTCCTGGGCAGAAGAAGTTATTCTGTTGAAAGAGACTTTTGGAAGATTAGGCAAAAAGATGACATGAATGACATAGTTAACATGAATGACATAGGAGAACACACATTGGCCATTTGGAGTATAAGCCCAGTTGCAGCCCATTACTGAGAAGTAGGAATAACTAGATTCGGCACAAGGAAGGCAGAAAGGGGGTGTCTAAGGTCTTTTGGGCAACTGGGTAGGGTATAGCATAATGGACTGGTTGGGAGTACCAGTCAGAAGCTACTATAAATACAAGTAGCAGGTACAAAGGCAAGACTGTTAACTTTCTGTGCAGTTAGAAGGTAGACAGACAGGTATGGATATTAGGTGGGCAAACAACTATTTCTCTTGATCTCCCAGCTCTGATTAGTTTTGAAAGGGCAAATGTAAGGGGGCTCCATTTAGGATGTCATCTCCTCTTACTCCTCTCCATGGTTTTCCATTGTCAGGACTGACTGACTTTGTCCTAGCAGGTGTCTCAGTGTCTGTTGCTGGGATAGCTTATCCCAGTTAGCATTTACCAGATTTGGACTCAAGGCCTGGGCACTGTCCCTGAGCACTTCTACTCAAAACTAGTGCTCTACCACTTAAGAGTCACAATGCCACTTTCAGCCTTCTACTGGATACTTAGAGGTGAGTCTCAAGCCTGGCATCCATTCTGGTCTGTGCTGATTAACTGGGAGATGGAATTTTAAAGGGATTTTTTTCTGCCTGGAATGCCTTTCAACTGTAGCAAAAGGAGTCTTTGTTACAAAATCCCTTTTTATTTCCAATTAAAGCAACAAGATGATCAATGATATAGAGGTTACCTATAACTTGTTAACAATTGACTAACAATTACTTGCCAGAGTTTTTAAATAAAACCCAGTAGATGTTTTTAAACTGTGACTGATTGGCACTCTAAGTACCACACATTACCTCTGGGCAGCCTGTTTAAAGTGGTTTATATCTTGGGCTACAGCAGGGTAGCCTGTTTAACATTCTGGTTTATAAAAGCATTTTTCTGGCTGGCTGAGGAAACTGATTTAGGCAGATCTCAAAAAGAACATAATCTCACGTCTACAAACTTTTTTACTTAATCCTAATTATTTTGGACTTTAAAGAAACCTTTAAGACAATTTTAACTTTAAACTTTGCCTGGAAGGCCAGCCACTCCCCACAACTTCCCAAATTTTACAAAAGGGACACCATTTTTAATCCCTGTTTCTAAAATTCCTTTAATTTGCATTTAAATGCTTCATTGAAACACTGGGCTACACCCTTTACCTCTACACTAAAGATTTAAACTGGCCACATTTTTCCTGCATTCCAAATTACCTTTAGGAAATTAACAGTTTTTCTTAATGTACTAGCACTGTAGCATCTCTTTTCCTTTAGAAATACATCCAATTATAAAATAGCATAGAAGTCAACTTACATCCTTTGGTCATACACGTCTTAGTCTAACTTGTGGGGATTTACATTTACAGAACCAAATATCTGAAATGGCTTGTGTTTTACCCCAAATTAGCCGGCTTTTGGTCATGTGTACATAGGAATGACATAAATCACAGTAACTTAATTACCAATTTCAGTTACTTTGCAAAGAAAGCCATCTTTTTTAACTCCTTTCCCAAGGCCTTTTAAAACTGCCTGTTTTTTTCTTTGGCTTATAGTCAGGTCACAAAGTTTTAAAGCAATGTGGATTCAATCACATTTTCCATTGATAAAGATTTTTAGTAAGCAGAGTACTTGGTAACCTTGAAACCATAATCGTTTACATATAGACAAATAGACAGACATGTTTGTACACAGATTATAGAGAGCACTTAGATTTTAAAATCAGCCATTTAATGTTTTTTGGAATGACTGCCTAATTATGAAGAAACCACGTGGTCAGTTTAAAACACAAAACTTTGCCAACAACGAGAAACTTTTAGTAAACAGGAGACAAGAACAGACACGTGACATGATATAATGACACCACTGGTCAGGTGTGTGTGTGTGGGGGGGGGTAAGTGGAGGAAGGGAGGGTCACAGAATCAAGTTAAGTTGGCTTGAAATAGCAGCTGAGCTCCCACAATGCCAAGATGGCACATTCGCCACATGGTCAATGCTAGAGAGGGCTAAAGATTTTGACAGTGAGGGTGTATTGCTTCTGACACACATGGAGCTTCAGGGTTCCAACCCCCACTACAAAGGCAAAGGAGGGGTCCCACAGAAGAGGGGGTGCCTCACGGGGGAGACCACAAAACAGAGGATGAACAGAGGAGGAGCTTAAACTTAAACTCATCCATACTTTTACCTTCAGTTGGAAGGGAGAGGTTGAGAGGTTGAGAGAGAGAGAGAAAGAGAGAGAGGATTCTACATGCTTGAGTGCTCCCATAACTGGAGTTTTAAATTTGGAGTCCAATTTGATTGTAAGGAAATTTAGTTCTGTCCTTTTCCACGGTAAATGATGGTGGAACCAAAATCTGACTGTGAACGTCCCTAGCAGTGAATTTGGCTCAAAAAGAGGGAAACAACCAGTGGGAAATATTGTCACATTCCTCCACGGTGTCTCTTGGCCATGTAGGCCATCAGCTAGATACTGGGCCATTTATTTTTTTTGGAGGGGGGGCCTGAGGCCCCCACCAGAGGCTAGGAGCCTGCACAATGATAAATAAATAAAGCAAAACTAACTCTACACAGTAATTGTAATGAACTATTAAATAACATTTTACAAAATGAAAATGTAGACAAAACACTCATAAATATAACCCATTTTGTTTCATATTGTTATTCTAGAGATTATAGGAGCTGCTGGCAAAACAAATTCACCAATTTCCATTTAAAGGCAAAAATGTATGCTGACCCAGTAAGAAGGCAGCATGTATCAGGAATCAAATCCTCTTTGGAATTGGAACCTGGACCTTGCAGTCTTTCTCCAGGTCACTCTACGGCTAAAATCAGATAGAGCCCTATCTCCAAGGAAGTTTCTCTCCTATTTTCTCCCCCCCTCCCCCCCCACCATGGAAGAGCTTAGGACCTCTACTAAGAAGGTGTCCTAGGCAGTTGTTCACTCTGATTCTTCTGCCAAGTATAACTTGGCAGAATGACATGAAGTCTCTCTGTAAGCTTGAACCCTTTCCCTGATGCTGAGTGACCCTTTGCCCTCAACACCTAGGCCCAGCTAGATGACCTTGGAGGCTCTCCCTGGGGAGATGGCTGTATCCTATCTGGGTTGAGCATAGTATTAATAATTTTGAAGTACTCTGTTTTCGGATGCCCCCTCATAGACCACCAGAGACCATGATCAATGCAAACAGCAAAGAGTCGTTTATTGCAAGCTCGAGCTTGGTCCTCCGCACAATCAGCAACTGGTGACACTAAGAGGCCCTGAGCATAGGATCAGCACAGTTTTTATAGTATTGAACAAACAACTTTAAGGAAATTTTACATAAGAAATTACATGATTGGTTAACATTTAAAGCAAGCTAAGCTGGGCAAATATGATTGGTTGACTTCTACAGAAAAATATCCTTGGTCCATAGCGTGACCAAAAGTGGTTATGAGTTACACCTGGACCAACAGTATGCATGGCATGTCTCGCCCTGGGCTCTGAAGAACTGGTTGGTCAGAAAATTATATGGTTTTCCTCAGAACCGAAACTCTTAGCCCTAGGTCACTGGGGGACAACACCACTTGGGGGCTAACACCTGCCTTAAGCAAATGCCATCTATGGCTCCAAGAATTGTGCATGGCTTTCTGTCATAAATTCCTAGCATTGGGGCTAAATGTGGGCAATGAGTTAAGTCGCAGAACTGAGATGGGGTCTTAAGTAAAATGGAATTGCTTAGGTTTTTCAATTTCACTTTTGTCCAAACTTCCTCTTCGATGCTTTCCATGGAGATGTACACCAGTTTACCTTGCTTTTGAGAACTTCTACCCACCCATATCATCAAGGAAGTTTTTTTTTTTATTTCTAAGCTTTCACAATTCCTATTCTTTTTTCCCACCCTTTAGAGATTCAACATGCTCCTCCTGATAAAATTAAATTATTTATTCTTATGTAATCTCAAATAAAATACATGAGTTAAAGATTAAAAGCCTTTTGTACAATATGCATCATTCTTTCACTCTCTTTAAATGTTTCTACATTTCTAATGAGAATACCATTAACAGATTCATTCAACATGAGTCTTAGTTACATAATAATGGTTGAAAAAGTAGAAATATGTTTTAAAATCTAAAATTGGTGAGGCTAATTAGCGAGTGGCTCATGCCTATTATCCTACCTATTCAGGAGGCTGAGATTTGAGGATTTCAGTTCAAAGCCAACCCAGACAGAAAAGTCCCCATGAGTCTCATATCTCCAATTAACCACACAAAAACCAGAAGTAGCACTATGGCTCAAATGGTAGCGTACTAGCCTTGAGTACAAAGAGTCTGAGGGACAACACCCAGGCCTTGAGTTCAAGCCCCACAAGCAAAAAAGTAAAATTGAAATTATTTTAGGGTATGTTTTACAAAATGATTTATTGTAATAGCCTATGTTTTATGTCTATCTCTTTAACCTATGCTAACCTTTGGATATGCTCACCAATTTGGGAAATAAAAATATAAAGCAGATAAATAAACAGTATAAAGCAGATAAAATATCAAACACTGGAATGCTTGGTAATGAAGATGCTTGCCTTCATTCTTGCATGCAAGTGACAACTAATTATATGAGGCTGTAAGGTAAGCAAGATGAGGCTGCAGGGTAAGCAAGATGAATAAAATTCATTTCAATACTCAAGTAGCATTTTTTGTGTGTTCCAGTATTGGGGCTTCAACTTGGGGTCAGGGTGCCATCCCTTTGCTTTTTTGCTCAAGGCTGGTGCTCTATTACTTGAACCACAGCTCCATTTTTTGCTTTGTGCTAGTCAGTTGGAGAAATGAGTTTCATGGACTTTACAGCCCAGGCAGGCTTTTAACTGGGAACCTCAGCTCTCAGCCTCCAGCGTGTTTAGAACTATAGGCATTTGATAGCATTTTAAACAAGCCTTGAGCTGCTGTGCTTCATTGTCCTAATGTATAACATGATTTTAGAGAAACATTATTATTGTTATTAATACTATTATTCTTTGAATATTAAATGAGAGCAAATAGCAGGGAAGGAATTTTAGTTAAAACTTTCAGTTCTGTTGGAAAAATCTGCGTCAATTAGAAAATGAGGAAAACATGGTTGATGAAAACATTCATGCTATTAAAATTATTAATCAATTAATTATTTCTGAGTACAGGGCAGGAATTCACCGGAACCCAGGGATATGAAAAAGAAAAAGTTTTCCCTCAGGAGGAAAGGCCCTGGAAAGGAAGGTATTCCCTCCTCTCATAGGACCAGGCAGGGGTGGCTCCTGTTGTCCCTCCCATGCTCAGCCTTCTAGGCATTCAATCCACCAAAGAATCCATTCAGCATTCCCTCCAGACAGGCACTACTTGTCTTGCACCTTGAGCTGCCAGTTTTGCAGACAGAGACAAGATAATCATAGTGCTTTAGCTGGATCTCAAGGGAAGGTCTTGGAGACCAGGCCCTGGTGAGGGGATCCAAGTCTCTACAGGCTTTCTTGCCTGTCCTGGCTTTGAACTTTGATCCTCAGATCTCAGCCTCCTAAATAGCAAACATTACAGGGATGTGTCACTGGCACCCAGCCCTTACTCACTTTTCATTCTCTGTTCTTTTTAGTTTTTTTTTCCTGAGCTGTGTCTCAGTGACTTATTTCCTGAATTATGTATACATGACAGTTTTATGTTCTTTAACCAGATATCAGGCAGGCTCACTCCCTAATATAGGTTGTCCTGGGCAAACCAAACTTCAATAAGTGTGTGTCTTCATACCTATCACCGCCCCAACCATCATTTGCTCTGTTCTGTTCTAAACCATAGAAGGCACAAACCATTTCCAGCAGTGTTATAGCACTATCCTCGGTGCTTAGAACAAAGCCTTGGCACACACACTGTAAGAATAGCAAGGGAATCAGAATGCATACAGGCATCTCTTTTTCCATGGAAATATAATTACAAAATGCCTTCACAATGCTCTGTATTAAGGGATGCCTGCTTACAGACAGAGTGAAGAACTACACAGGTGGAGATGTGAGACTTCTCACAACCTCCATTTTTTTTATCTTAAAGAGCACTGTTGCTAGTCATATTGAAGTCTCTTTCTCCAACTTCCAAATGTTTGCCTTACATCCCACCAAAATTAGACAACTACTTTGAGTTGTCTGAATTTTTCTTAGACAAGATTTTACAGGATTGAAAGCATTAAAAGTATCCTTGGATTTAGTCACATCTCTTTTACTTCCTACTGGTTCTTTTTTAAAATTAGTTTTCCCCGCATGAACTAGAAACATGTTCATTGGTTGATTTGTCTGATTAGTTTTATCTTCAGATGCTGTGGTTTTATATGGTATAAATGACAGTCTTATTACCAAATGAAATGAGAGAGAAACTGCTTCAGGGAGATTTATGCTATGTGAGCCTGTACATTGAGTAGCTATAAAAACCACAGCTTTGTAAACTAGTCAGTAAAAGTATCAAAACTTAGCAGTATAGATGAGCAATGCAAAGACTTCACTCCCCAACAAAGAGATGTGAACATTCCAAACAGATGGTGAGTTAGCTCAACCAACAAAGTGCTTCAATTTATAATGCAGAATGGTGGTTACAATGCTAATATTCTTTGCCTAGAAAGTACAACTGCAGAGAGATAGATACCAAAAATGAAAATCAAAATCTTATTTCCCAAGCCAAATTTAACTCTTCATTACTCTATTTTTTGCTTCCACAAATATTGTATATGTAGATAGTGTTAAGTTACACACAATAGAATAATTACACAACATATTAGGATTAAATAAGTGCTGGATGAATTTTATCTTCACTCCAAACCAAATCCTAACTACAAAATTAATTACAATGATCCTAAATATGATTGTAATGAAACACTTATTGTATAATTGCTTATCAAGATGACACCCAAATATTTCTTTTTCCTGAGATACAATGCACATATTTGAATGTTCAATTAACATGTGCACAGTTAAATTAAGTCTCTCAGAAATGGAATGACTCCATTGTTCACAGTTTCATTGTTACAGGAAAATTTCACTCCAATAAGGAACCAGTCCCTCTTGTTCTGGTAGTCTTCATCCTTAAGTTGTACCTGTCATTCATGGAGCCATAATTTGTGTCCTTTGCTTTTCTGCTTGCTTCCTTTGATTGCCTTCTTCTCCACACCTAACTAGCTTATACCACCATCTTGTCTTTGAGGCATGCTATGTTTTTCACACCTCCAAGGTTTTAACACAGAGTTTAACATTAGACTAAGTCTGGAAGTCATGATACTGTGCTAGGAGAATTCTCTTTGAGAACTGAACATAGGCCCCGGAGCTGAGTGTCACTGAGGTGTGTATCCCCACCCACACTCCCTTTCTAAAACCCCAATGTGAACAGGCGCTGCTTTGTAATCTCAAATCTTCACTACTCCCTTTGTTAACAATAGAGCATTGAATAGACAAATATTTATAAATTACTATCATTATGTTAGATTTTTTTTTAATTTTATTTAATTTTATTTTATTTGAAAACATACTGTACAGAGGGGTTACAATTACATGGGCAGGAAAATGCATACATTTCTTACCAAGCATTGCAGCCTCCTCCTTTGTTTACCCTTCACCTCCCTTCCCAGCCTCCCCCCTCCCCCCCACCCAATCATACCCCCCCTCCCTCCCCCCCACCGACATTGTAAAGCTGGTTTTGACATGACATTTTGTACTTCTCATTGTTGCAACAGGTCCACCTGAATCCTTAAACGACTTGTTTGTCCCTGTCTCCTCCACATGTTATACTGACATCAAATATAGTGAAAGCGGGGGTTACACTGTGGGGGAGGGACATACAAAGCAACAAAGAAATAATATTATAAATGCGTTAGAAACACATGCATGAATGAAACAAAAACATTAAAATACATATTTGAGGGTTCGTTTTCCTAACATCACATTATCTGACTTTTTCCGCTTGACTCATACCTATAGTAGATATTGCAAATAAGGGAAACCATGGGACCTATGTTTCTTTGGGCCTGGCTTACTTCACTTAATATAATTTTTTCCAAGCCTTTCCATTTCCTAACAAATGGGGCAATGTCATTCTTTCTGATGGAGGCATAGAATTCCATTGTGTATATATACCACATCTTCTTGATCCATTCATCTACTGAGGGGCATCTGGGTTGGTTCCATATCTTAGCTATGGTAAATAATGCTGCAATAAACATAGTTGTGCTGGTAGCTTTAGTGTGGCCTTGTTTGTGGTCATTTGGGTAAATGCCCAAAAGTGGGATTGCTGGGTCATTGGGGAGCTCTATATGGAGTCTTTTGAGGAACCTCCATACTGCTTTCCAAAGTGGTTGAACAAGTTTACATTCCCACCAACAATGAAGTAAGGTTCCTTTCTGTCCACATCCCCTCCAGCATCTGTTGTTGTTAGAGTTCTTGATTTTTGCTGTTCTAACTGGAGTGAGGTGATATCTCAATGTTGTTTTGATTTGCATTTCTTTTATGGCTAGGGATGTTGAACATTTCTTCATGTGTCTATTGGCCATCCTTCTTTCTTCTTCAGAGAAGCTTCTCTTTAGGTCTTTCGCCCACTTACTTATTGGGCAGTTGTTTCTTTGAGGATTTGTTGTTGGGTGGTTTAATTTTTTGAGTTCCAAGTATATTTTAGATATGAGACCCTTGTCCGTTGTATGGCTAGTAAAGATCTTCTCCCAATCCGTGGGCTTTCTATTGATCTTGCTAGCTATGTCATTTGCCCTGCAGAAGCTCTGCAACCTTATACAATCCCATTTGTCCAACCTTTCTTTGATTTGTTGTGTTTCCGGGTCTCTATTCAGAAAATTTCGGCCTGAGCCAAGGAGACCCAGGGTTTCTCCTATTCCATCCTGTAATGTTTTCAGAGTGTCTGCTTTGAGTTCAAGGTCTTTGATCCATTTGGAGTTGATTCTGGTGCAGGGTGATATATAAGGATCTAGCTTTAGTTTTCTACATGTAGTTAACCAGTTTTGCCAGCACCATTTACTGAAGAGGCTGTCTGTCTTCCATTCTATTGTTTTAGCTCCCTTATCGAAGATTAGATGGCTATAGGTCTGTAGGTTCATTTCTGGGTTTTCAATTCTATTCCATTGGTCCTGAGGTCTGTTCTTATGCCAATACCAAGCTGTTTTGATTACTATGGCTTTATAGTAGAGTTTGAAATTTGGTATTGATATTCCTCCAGCAGTGTTCTTTCCGTTGAGGAGCGTTTTTGCTATTCGGGGTCTTTTATTGTTCCATATGAATTTTTGGATTGCCTCTTCTATTTCCTTGAAGAATGAGGGTGGAATTTTGATAGGTATTGCGTTGAATTTGTAGATAGCCTTGGGAAGTATTGCCATTTTCACGATGTTAATCTTTCCAATCCAGGAGCATGGGAGGTTTTGCCATTTTTTAAGTTCTGTGTTGATTTCCTTTTTCAAGATTTTAAAGTTTTCATCATAGAGGTCCTTCACTTCTTTAGTTAAGTTAATTCCTAGGTATTTTATTTTTTGTGGGGCTATTACAAATGGAGTTGCTTTCCTAATTTCAGCCACACTTTTCTCATTGTTGGCATACAGAAAAGCCATGGATTTTTGGGGGTTAATTTTATAACCTGCTACTTTGCCAAAGTTTTGAATCAGCTTAAGTAATTTGGGAGTGGAGTCTATGGGATTCTTTAAATACAAGATCATGTCGTCTGCAAAGAGGGAGAGTTTTATTTCTTCTTTCCCTATTTAGATCCCCTTTATGTCTGCATCTTGTCTTATTGCTGTAGCTAGGCATTCTAACACTAGATTGAAGAGAAGTGGAGAGAGTGGGCATCCTTGTCTTGTTCCTGAGTTAAGAGGAAATGGCTTTAGTTTTTCACCATTGAGTATAATGCTGGCTGTAGGTTTGTCATATACAGCCTTTATTGTACTGAGGAATGTTCCATGGATTCCTAATTTTTCCAAAACCTTCATCATAAAGGGGTGTTAGATCTTGTCGAATGGTTTTTCTGCGTCTATTGAGATAACCATGTGGTTCTTATTCTTGCTCCTGTTGATGTGATGAATAATATTAATTGATTTGCGTATATTGAACCAGCTTTGCATCCCTGAAATGATTCCTGTTTGATCGTGGTGTATGATTTTTTGGATGAATTGTTGAAGTCGGTTGGCCAAAATTTCGTTGAGAAGTTTTGCATCAATGTTCATCAAAGAAATGGGTCTATAGTTCTCTTTCTTTGATGAGTCCCTGCCTGGTTTTGGGATGAGGGTTATGATGGCTTCATAGAATGTGTTCGGTAGTGAGCTTTCTCTTTCAATTTCATTGAAGAGTTGGAGGAGAATTGGTGTGAGCTCTGCTTTGAAGGCCTTGTAAAATTCCGCTGTAAAACCATCTGGTCCTGGACTTTTCTTAGCTGGGAGGTCTCTTATTGCTGTTTCTATTTCAATGCTTGATATGGGCCTGTTAAGATAGTTTAACTCATCTTGTTTTAGTTTTGGCATGTCAATATTTGCTAGGAAGAGGTCCATTTCTGTCAAGTTCTCGAACTTATTAGCATACAGTTTTGAGAAGTATTCCCTTATAATGTTCTGAATCTTGGTTGTTTCCGTGGTGAAGTTTCCATTCTCATCTCTGAGTTTATTAATTTGGGTGTGTTCTCTTCTTTTTCTGATAAGATTTGCTAAGGGTCTGTCAATTTTGTTAAGTTTTTCGAAGAACCAACTCTTTGTTTTGTTGATTCTTTCTATAGTTTTTTTGGATTCTAATTCATTTAATTCTGATTTAATTTTGATTATTTCTTTCCGTCTACTGGATTGGGGTTTATCTTGCTGCTCTTTTTCAAGGAGGTTTAGATGCGTCATTAAATTGCTAGTTTCAGATCTCTCCAATTTTGATGTAGGAGCTCAGAGCTATAAACTTGCCTCTGAGTACTGCCTTTGCTGTGTCCCTGAGGAGCTGGTAATTTGTGTGTTCATTTTTGTTGAATAGCATGAACATTTGAATTTCCTTTCTAATCTCTTCCATGACCCACTCATGATTCAGCAGTGTGTTGTTCAGCCTCCATGTGATACCGGACTTTCTTTGGTGGCTTTTGGTGTTGAATTCTAATTTTATTCCCTTGTCGTCAGAGAGAATGCAAGGTATAACTTCAATGTTTCTGAATTTAGACAAGTTTGCTTTGTGGCCTAAAATGTGGTCTATTTTAGAAAACGTTCCATGTGCTGCTGAGAAAAACGTGTATTCTGATGCTGCTGGGTGAAATGTTCGGTAGATGTCTGTTAAGTCTAGTTGATCTATGCAGCTGTTTAGATCTGTGGTTTCTCTGTTGAGTTTTTGCCGTGTTGATCTATCTAGTGGGGAGAGTGGTGTGTTAAAATCCCCAACAATTAATGTCTTTGGATCTATATGGGATTTGAGGGAAAGTAGTGTTTCTTTGATAAATTTGGGTGCTCCATTGTTTGGTGAATAGATATTTAGAATTGTAATATCCTCCTGAAGGAGAGATCCTTTAATTAGTATGTAGTGACCTTCTTTATCTCTTTTCACGAATTTTAATTTGAAGTCTATTTTATCTGATATTAGGATTGCAACTCCTGCCTGTTTATGCGGTCCGTTTGCTTGGTAGATTTTGTTCCAGCCTTTAACATTGAAAATGTGTTTGTTTTTACGGGCAAGATGTGACTCCTGCAGGCAGCAGATAGAAGGGTCTTGTTTTTTAATCCAACTAGACAGTCTATGTCGCTTAATTGGAGAGTTCAGTCCGTTAACATTAAGAGATAGGACTGAGAGGTATTTGGGAGTTCCTGCCATGTTATCTACCTTTTTGGGGGCTGCGAAAACTGGGTTCTTCCTATGGTTCTTGGATTCTCAGTTTGGGTGCAGTTTCTTGGCCTTTATTGCGGTCTTGTTGGTTTTCTATGTGTAGGACATCTTTAAGAATCTTTTGTAGGGCTGATTTGGTGGAGATGTATTGTTTCAATTTTTCTTTGCTATGGAAGGTTTTTATTTGGCCTTCGGTTATGAAGGAGAGTTTAGCTGGGTACAGTATTCTTGGTTGATAGTTGTTTGTTTTTAGGGCATGGCATACATCGTTCCAGGCTCTTCTTGCTTTGATTGTCTCTGCTGAGAAATCTGAGGTGATTCTAATTGGTTTCCCTTTATAAGTGATTACCCTTTTCTCTCTGACAGCTTTAAGGATCTTTTCCTTGTTCTGAGTTGATCCTGTGTGGATTATAATGTGGCGGTGGGATGTCCTATTCTGGTCTGGTCTATTTGGGGTTCTAAAGGCTTCTTGTATCTGGACAGGCCTATCTTTTTGCATGTTTGGGAAGTTCTCTGCTAGGATCCTGTTAAACAAATTTCCTAGACCATTAACTTCTGTTTCTAGGTGCTCCTCTACACCCATTATCCTTAGATTAGGCCTTCTGATGGTGTCTTCCAGGTGTTGGATAGATCTATCATATTTCTTGGACTTGTCTTGGATGGTTGTATGTTCTTTCTCTATAATATCTAGGCTGTCTTCAATCCCTGAGATTCGATCTTCTGCATGGTCTAACCTGCTGTCAAGACTCTCTACTTTGTTTTTTATCTCTTTTCCTTCTAGTTGGTCAGCTTTGATGGCTTCAAGTTCTTTGTTGAAGCTCTGTTTTAGGTCTTGTATGAATTTCTTTACTTCCTTAATTTGGTGTTCAGTGTTTGTCCTCAAATCACTTAGTTGATTGGTTATGGTTTCTTTGGGCTCCCATTCCTTCTGTTGGGTTCCATTCAGCATTCCCTTTGTGGTCTCCCTGACTTCCTTCAGCTCTTTGTTAATGGATTCCATGAATGCCTTTAGTGATCTTTGTGTGTTCTCTACCTGGTCTCTCAATTCCTGTATTACTCTTTGATTAGCTTCCTCCCGTTCGTGGGATTCCTGCAGATCTCTTTGAGTGTTCTCAGCCTGCTCACGCCATTCCTCCCTTTCTCTTTGAGTATTCTCAAGTTGTTCACGCAAATCCTGTATCAGTTTTTGAGTAGCTTCCTCACGCTTATGATATTCCTGTATAAACTTCTGGGATGCCTCCTCTCTCTCCCTGTCACGCCCATACAGAGTTCTTTGTACATTGTCAAACTTTTCATTTATCATGTTTGCCAGCAGTGTTTGTAGAGCTGTTTGGGAACTCTCCTCTGGATTATTCATTATCTGTTCTAACCCCTGATTATCAAGATTGGGAATTGAGATACCCGAATTTGCCATTTTTCTTGTGTTTTTCCGGCTTACTCTGCCCATTTGAGATGAAGATAGCACCAGTTTTGTGCTAGAACACTATCTTAAGGCAACCATCAACCAAAGTTTGCATTTGTACAGTCAATAGTCTACAGATACAATCTAGTTCAACAGATACATCTATTCGACATCAAACAACTATATGTTAAAGGACTTCGAACCGCAGAGAAGAATTTGGAAAACCAGAAATTATTAGGGTTAGGGAGAGATGTGGGTAAAAAATAGGAATAGATTGGTGTGGGGAGGCACAGGGAGAGTTAACTATGTCCTAATCACAGTGCAGGAAATAGGTTGGGTAGGATGCAAGTAGAGAGAGAGAGAGAAAGCAGAAAGGGAAAGGGGAATGAAAAGAGACCAGAAAAAAAAATAGAAACGTAAAAATTAATGTTATTTTAGAGATTAAAAGACCATCTATTTATAGAGGAATATGAATATGTTGAGAGAAAGGGAGGGACATAGAGGAGATGTGGAAAACTTTAAAAAAATGCTTAAAATATTATATAGGTATAAAGAGGTAGTACTGCTATTAATGAATTTAAGTCTCAGAGGTTTTGAATTGAGTAATAAGTTTGTGGGTTAAGTGTGTACACAATGGGGGGTAGGGTCTACTGGTTAACTATGGGTTTATCTGAGGATGTGCAGGACAAGAGTTAAGTCACATAAAGAAGAACAAAGAGGAAAAGATGGAAAGGATAGGAAAGTGAGAAGAAAAGATCAGAAGTTCAGTAGAGCTAGACAAAAAAACAAAAAGATAATTAAGAATGAAAGAAAAAGAGAAAGAAGACAAGAAAAGAAAGGAAAACACACATTCACGTATTCCTAAAATAAAAATTATAAGAGGAGAAAAGAAAAAAAAAAAAGTTAATGGAAAACAATTATTTTTTCAGAAGAGGCAAAAATTAAAGATTAATAAAAGTTTTAGAAAAGCAAAAAAAATTTTTATATATATATAAGGTAACAAAAAACGAAGAAAAAAAACAAAACGAAAAAAAAGAAAAAAAGAAAAGAAGAAGAAAAAAAAAAAAAGGTCTTTGATTTTTTTTTGGGGGGGGAGGGGTGGGAAGAGTCCTGTATCTCCCTTTTGTCTGTAACCAGAGTGTGGTTGGAGTCTCTGGTCAGCTTGAGGTCCTGTGGCTTGATTGGTTTCTTAAGTCAGTTTGTTGGAACAGGCAGAAAAATGCTCTGCTTTACCCAAGATTTTGAGATCCCCCTCCCAGGTTAGTTTACTGGGAGGGTGATCTGCTTTGAGAATCACAAAAGAGGGGGATGCAGTGATGAGGTTAGGTTCTGGGTAGAGTTGAGGCCTTTCAACAAACAGTAGCTTTTCCCTGGGGCTATTTTGTGAAAAAAACTCACAGCACCCAGCCTGGAGCCATTCTCAGGGTTTCTGTTTTTCAATTGATTGTGGTGGCTGCTAGAGGGAGGGGCAGCCTCTGGCTCTGGTTACCCGGTGAGGAGAGCCACTCCAATAGCTGGTGCCTGAGCTGGGTGACTTTTCCCTGGATGGAACTGAGTCTGTGAGGTCACTTCGCCGTTAAGTTCTTGTGACCTGCTAAATGACTCGTTTTATTCCAAGGCCTGAGCTGGAGCTAGCCGCTCCTCCGAGCTTTGTCGGTATCCAAGATGGAGATCACCGGTGCTGGGGGGGGGGAGGGGTGGCCTTCCCTCCTCTGCTCCCTGGGAAGGAGTGAGGAAGTGGGGCTACTCACGCCCAGTCTTGGATCCTGGGTCGTCTCTGGTCTGCAAAGTGCAGGATGAAGTTGTCCGCTCCTTGTCGGTTCTTGCTGGTGTTGAGTAGAATCCGCTCGCCGCTGCGTCTGGCTCCTTCGTCCCGGACTCTCTTGTGTGAGCGCTCAGGTATGGCCGCGGCTGCGGTCGCCGCTGCGACCCTGCCGCCGCAGCAGCAGCTGCTGGCAGACGCTCAGATGTGTCTGCTTGGCTTCCCCTCTCTTGGCTAACTCTCTGTCCTGTGATGGCACACTTGGTGTGATTCTCTGGCTTGGGACTGTTCACTGGAACTCTGAAACTGTTTTCTATGCAGGAGCTTGTTCAGATTCCAGCTTCTCCTCCGCCATCTTCCCGGAACCCTCCTTATGTTAGATTTTTATTCCTACTTAATCTACACTAGATATGACAATTAATATGTTGAATTTAAAATATAATAAGGTAACTTTTATCATTATTTAGTTGTTATAATATTTTCAAAATTCTTATACCCAGAAAAGCATATAAATAACAATTGTATAAACTTCCTTCTCTCACTCTCTAGAGAGAGAAAGAGGGAGAGAGAGAGAGAGAGAGCGAGCTCTCCAAGTATGGAAATAAGAGATCTCTGTTTTTACATTTTTGTTTCTTTCTTCCTTTTTATATTTGGTATATTCATGTGTATATCTTTAGAAGGGTATGGGGAAGGGTACAGAACTCAAGGGAAAACAGAAAAAGTGTAGCAGTGGGCCTCACTGGGCATGGATGAAATTAAGCTATATAACTCATGAGGGAGATGGGAGGGAGGGACTGGGAGTGAGGGAACAGAAGACACTACACAAAATGAAATGAACTTATTACCTGATTCATGTGATTGTAATCCTTCTGTACATAACCTCTATAATAACAATAAACTAAATAATTTTTCTTAAAGGTCATATGCACAAATATACAAATAAGTTAACTAAAGTTTAACATAGGCATAGAAGGATTCCAATGATGTAACTCCTTCCAACAATGGAAGTGGACCTATGTGAATACCAAACAAAGTGAGTAACAAAGTGAGTACCAAACCAAGTGAGCACCAAACCAAGTGAGTACCAAACTGTGATCACCAAACCAAGTGAACCCCAAACCAAGTGAACAACAAACCATATGTGTACCATACAAAGTGAATACCAAACTAAGTGAACATCAAATGAAGTGAACACCAAACAGAGTACCAGAGAACCAAACAAAGTAACACCAATGTGAGTACCAAACCAAGTGAACAGAAAAGTGAGCACTAAAGTGAACACCAAACCAAGTGAACAGAAAAGTGAGTAACAAAATGAGGACGAAAGTGAGTATCAAACCAAGTGACTACCAAACCAAGTGAACACCAAACCAACTGAACACCAAAGTGAGCACTAAACCAAGTGAGTACCAAATGAAGTGAACACCAAAGTGAGTACCAAATGAAGTGAACACCAAACCAAGTGAACACCAAACAAATTGAGTACAAAAGTGAGTACCAGACCAAATGAGTACCAAACCAAGTGAGTGCCAAAGTGAGCACCAAACCAAATCAAATGAACACCAAACCAACTGAACACCAAAGTGAGCACCAACTCAAGTGAGAACCAAAATGAACACCAAAGTGAGTACCAAACTTAGTACCAAAGTGAGTACCAGAGTATCAAAGTGAATATCAAAGTGAATATCAAAGTGAATACCAAAGTGAACACCAATGTGAACACCAAAGTGAATACCAAACAAAGTGAGTACCAAAACAGTGAGTATCAAACAAAGTGAATATGGAAACGCAGAAACATGTTTTATCAGGGAGTTGGGGCTTCAGGAAAAGAGGTTCATTAGAATGGAGTGAGGAAGGGAAGGAAATTACAGCCATCACATTCAACACACACATGGAACACTGAACCAGGTGACTGGAGTGGACCAGTGGAGCCAGGAGAGATGGGGGAGAACAATTATCAAGGTGCTTTGTATTCATAAACTGATATGCTAAATTGACATTTCTTTGAATAATTACTTAAAGATAATTACAATGTAAATCTCACATTAAAATTTATTTATTTATAAGGCCACTAAAAATACATGAATAAATGAAACATGCCAAGTTGTAGCTTCATATCGATGTCCTTCCTGTGTCCAGATGTCATTGTATAAACTTTGAGGTGTGTTGGTAACTATATACAAATTTTCTTAGCTGTATAAAATGGAAAAAAATAATGTCTGACAATGTACAATCTTTCTCTGATACACCACATCTTTATGTTTACCACAGAGTCTTCATTTCCCTGATCAGCATTTTGTCATGAAAGACACTGAATTATTTCAATTCTTTATACTGTAATTAAAATATAAATTTAGACATTCTGCTTTAGACCATCCTACACAAACTATTTTTTAGGTGATTTGAACGTACACATTCCATCAGATTCTCTTTCTAGAAACTGGGGGAGAAAGTAGTCATTTTCATATTGAAAAATTAAGCACCAGTATTGTTCTGACTTTCTCAGCAGCTCATGTAATTTTTTAAAAAAAATTCTCCTATATTGATCTTGCTAGCTATATCCTTTGCCATGCAGAAGCTCTGCAATTTCATGCAATCCCATTTGTCCAACCTGTCTTTGATTTGTTTTGTTTCTGAGTTTCTTTAAGAAAATTTCAGCCTGTGCCAAGGAGACCTAGGGTTTCTCCTATTCCATCCCATAATGTTTTCAGAGTGTCTGCTTTGACCCCAAGTTCTTTGATCCATTTGGAGTTGATTCTGGTGCAGGGTGATATATAAGGATCTAGCTTTAGTTTTCTACAAGTGATTAACCAATTTTGCCAGCACCATTTACTGAAGAGTCTGTCTTTCTTCCATTCCATTTTTTTTTAGCTCCCTTATCAAAGATTAGATGGCTATAGGTCTGTAGGTTCATTTCTGGGTTTTCAATTCTATTCCATTGGTCCTGAGGTCTGTTCTTGTGCCAGTACCAAGTTGTTTTGAATAATATGGCTTTGTAGTAGAGTTTGAAATTTGGTATTGGTATTTCTCCAGCACTGTTCTTTCTGTTAAGGATTGTTTTTGCTATTTGGGGTTTTTTATTGTTCCATATGAATTTTTGGATTGCCTCTTCTATTTCCTTGAAGAAGGAGATTGGAATATTGATAGGTATCCGCATTGAATTTGTAGATAGCCTTGGGAAGTTTTGCCATTCTCATGATGTTGATCTTTCCAATCCAGGAGCATGGGAGTTTTTGCCACTTTCTAAGTTCTGTTTTGATTTCCTTTTTCAAGTTTTTAAAGTTTTCATCATCTTCACTTCTTTGGTTAAGTTAATTCCTAGGTATTTTATTTTTATGTGAGGCTATTATGAATTGAGTTGCTTTCCTGATTTCAGCCACACTTTTCTCACTGTCGGCATACAGAGAAGCCATTGATTTTTGAGGGTTAATATTATACCCTGCTACTTTGCCAAATTTTTGAATCAAGTCCAGTAATTTGGGAGTGGAGTTCGTGGGATTCTTTAAATACAAGATCATGTCATCTGCAAAGAAGGAGAGTTTTACTTCATCTTTCCTATTTGGATCCTTTTTATGTTTACATCTTGTCTTATTGCTGTAGCTAGGCATTCTATACTAAATTGAAGAGAAGTGGAGAGTGCACATCCTTGTCTTGCTCCTGAGTTAAGAGGAAATGGCTTTAGTTTTTCATCATTAAGTATAGTGCTGGCTGTAGGTTTGTCATATACAGCCTTTATTGTATTGAGGAATGTTCCCTGGATTCCTAGTTTTTCCAGAACTTTCATCATAAAGGGGTGTTGGATCTTGTCAAATACTTTTTCTACATCTATTGAGATAACCATGTGGTTCTTTTCCTTGCTCTTGTTGATGTGATGAATTGTATTAATTGATTTGCCTATATTGAACCAGCTTTGCGTCCCTGAAATGAATCCTGTGGGCATTTATCCAAATGATCACAAGACCATACTAAAGCTACTAGCATAACTATGTTTATTGCAGCAATATTTACCATAGCTAAGATATGGAACCAACCCAGATGCCCCTCAGTCGATGAATGGATTAAGAAAATGTGGTATATATACACAATGGAATTCTATGCCTCCATCAGAAAGAATGACATTGCCCCATTTGTTAGGAAATCAAAAGACTTGGAAAACATTATATTAAGTGAAGTAAGCCAGGCCCAAGAAACATAGATACCTTATTTGCAATAACTAGTATATGTGTGAGACAATCAGAAATGGACAGATAAGTTGATGTTAAGCGAAATGAACCCCAAGATAAGGATTCAAATGTTTTTTTTTTCTTTCTGGCTATTGTTTCTAACATATTTATAAGATATTTCTTTGTTGCTTTGTATGTCCCTCCTCCATGGTATAACCACTGTTTTCACTGTATTTGATTTTGGTACACTTTGTGGAGGGGAAGGGAAAAAACAAATTGTTTAAATAGGGATACAGGTGGACCCATTACAACAATGAGATGTACATGATGTTATATCGAAAATGAACTTTACAATTTTGTCACGGAGGTTGGGAGGGGAAGAAAGGAGAGTGGGGGGTCGGGAGAGATGGGAAGGGATGGTAAGGGGAAACAAAGCAGGAGGCAACAATGCTTGATAAGAAATGCACTTGCCCATGTAATTGTAACCCCTCTCTATGGTATTTTCACATTTTTTTTAAAGTGGCACAATTGACTTAAAATAGAAATGATCTCTTGACATTATTTGTCTTATGTTAATGGGATCATTTATATAATGCTTATTCCAATTAATCTTCATTCAAAATATTAGTTACTTCAAATTGCTTAATAAATAAATAAAATGGTTAAAACATTCTTCTTTAAATCTAGTAATTTTTATAATATAGGCATAGAAAGGTCTAATGAAGGGTAATCTTCATATAAAAATACAATAACAACTACTTTGATTGATGGTCATGAATGACAATTTCGAATTTATAGCAGAAAGATATAATTTGCACACTACAGTACAAAGGTGTACTCAAGGTATACATGCAGAACCTGAATCTGGACCAATAGCAACATTAAATTTCATTTAGATTTCTGAATTCTTTGTGAAAAATAAAGACAATATAAAATATATTTAATTTGCTTAGGAGATAGTCTCCTCTAAATCCTGGTAGAAATTTCTTATCTTTTCAAATAGAAAATTCTTCCATTCTGATCTGATCTTCTGGCCATATATTTCACATTCTGTTAGGCCGTCTCAGATCTTTACCTATGGCCAGTTAATTTCAATAGAGAAAGATTTGAAATTTTTTAAATAAAATTTATTGAAGGATTTTGCTTTCCTCCTGGTTCCTGGTATAAGAAATGGTAGAGTAAAAATAGCAGATGCTCTAAGTAGAGTAAAACTAATACCAGATGCTCTAAACCAGGGTCAAGTTCACACCCTGCCCACACTGTCTTTGCTCCCAAGAGGGAAAGGGTTTCAGAAAATGGGTGAAAACACTTATATCACTACATTTATCTTCCAGAAGGGAAACCTTGTTCTCTCTATTCATTGAATAAAATACTTATTAAAATTGACTGGACAAATGGAAAACTGATTGAAAGGTGATTAATCAAATTCTTAATTTTCTCATCCAAGTTAAGTCTTTCATGAAACCTGTAGTTCTATTTTTGTTATTTATTTACTTACTTGTTTATTTATTTTTCCACAGGGCTTAACCTTAGGGCTTGAGCACTGTCCCTTAGCTCATTTGCTTAAGGCTAGCACTCTACTGCTTGAGCCACAGCTCCACTTCTGAAGTTTTTGATGGTTAGTTGGAGATAAGGGTCTCTTGGACTTTCCTGCTCAGTCTGGACTTGAATCACAGTTCTCAGATCTCATCTTCCTGAGTACTTAGGATCACAGAAATGAGCCACCCATACCCAGTTTGGACTTTGATTTTGAAATCTGAAATGTTTCTGGTAGAAATGTGGGCACAGAATGAATGTGCTTATATAATGATTTCTGGGATCCATTTATTCAACTGCAAGAAAAAATAATACCAACATTATTTCATAGGAGCTTTTTTTTACCTAAATAATACTTTAATTCTGGCTCAATACTAATTAAAAACTTAAGTCTTTAAAAATATTTCTTGTCAGGTGCTGGTGGCTCATGCCTGCAATCCTAGCAACTCAAGAAGCTGAGATCTGAAGTCAGGATGGGAAGAAAAGTCCATGAAGATCTGATTCTCAATTCATCAGCAAAAAGCTGAAGTGGAGGTGTGGCTCAAGTGGCAGAGTGCCAGTCACGAACAATAGGCTAAGTGATAGTGTGAGAGCCTGAGCTTCAGACACTACTGGAAAAAAAAAAAAAAAACATGAGAAGAAAAATGATAGAGGGAAACTAAATAATGATGGATTTAATTTTAACTGATATGTAAGATTTATTTTAAATAGAATCTGGAAAAAAATCTAAAACTGGATATACAGTAACTGAATTATTTCAATTCTTTATACCAAACAAAGTGAGTACCAAAGTATCAAAGTGAACACCAAGGTGAATAGCAAACTGAAGTTAAGCATAGATATGGTTAAGGCAAATTAGTCATATTAAGTCAAGATATAAAGGATTAGTGAAATGCAAGAAAGGAAATTATTGATGTGGAACCTGAAGCAAAATAGGAAAATGTGGATACAGAAGGAAAAGAAAGAAGTAAAAATAGCAGACAGAGCATGTAATAGATAAACATTGCCTTGAAAAAGTAGATTTTATCCAAGTGGAGTTCTATAAGCTAGAAAACAAGATGAACAGAATATAGCTAGAAGATTGAGACTTATACTAAGTGAAATTACAATTTAAAAATATCAAATAGAAATATATCTAATGATCCAAAAGTCAGGTAACTTAAGCTAATAGCAATGCTATATAGCATCAATTACTATCTCAACTTCAAACAGAGTCAAGAAGAAATGTGGAATGAGGGTTAAAACTAGGAAAAACATAAATGTATGCTTCTAATAAAATAAGTAATAAAAGTGTCTTCAGGAATATCATATGCACAGTATAAATATACAGAAAACAACATTAGAAAATAAATAATATATTGTGTAGGTTAGAACTTTGTAGGATGTGATAATTCATTGTTAGTTATATTAACTAATATGTTCTTTAATCTTTAAAACAATGGTTCTGAAAAAGGGTAACAGTATCTCAAAAGGTTTTTGCCAATATCTAGACATTTTCATTTGTCATCGTAGGAAGTACAGTGATGAAAGTATGAGTGATTGTTGCTAAACATATTTAAATGCATACAAATACCTCCACAATAAGGATTCAATTGGCTCCAAGTATCAATATTTCCTAGTTAAAAATCCCATTTCAAGTAACCACAAAAGAGCATGTATGATGTTTGTCTATGTGGAAAAATAAACTAATCAACCCAAGCAAAGAAAGAAAAAGTAGGGATCAAAGAGATCAGTCTGAAAAGAAGAAGAAAACAAATTAAATATACTAAAGATTATATAAAATATAACTGGAATAATTAGCCTAACTAAAATATGAACATATCACATGAAAGATTAGATTATTACTAAAATTTAAATTAGAAAACACTAAAATGGTTATATGTATACATTTATATATATATATAAAATGGTTATATATGATGAAAAATAAAATTGAATAAAAAATTTAGATGGTTGCAGGTAACTAAAATGACATTTAGCAGTCTGACTTAAAGTACAGATAAAAAATTTGTTTTGGTTTTACCCTATTCTTAGTCATCAGCTAGTATTTATTATGTGGGGTGTGTGTGTGTGTGTGTGTGTGTGTGTGTGTGTGTGTGTGTGTGTGTGTGTTTCTGAATTTTATGTTTAAGGAGAGGGCATAATTAATGTCCATAATAATGTATGGATATTAATACTGAATTATACGATTATATAATCTAATATGCATGTGTGTTTACACATTTCAGTATTATTATATATTATATAATTGTATAATTTCAGTATTAATATCCATACATTATTATGGACATTAATTATGCCCTCTCCTTAAACATTATAAAATTCAGAAAAACAAATTTTAATTTTTTGGGGGGAGGGGTCCAGTTGTGGGGCCTGTACTCTGGGCCTGGGCGCTGTCCCTCAGCTCTTCAGCTCAAGGCTAGCACTCTACCACTTGAGCCACAGCGCCACTTCCAGCTTTTTTCTTTTTGCTTATGTGGTGCTGAGGAATCGAACCCAGGGCCTCAGGAATGCAAGGCAAGCACTCTACCACTGAGCCACCTTCCCAGCCCAAGAAAAACAAATTTTGACATAATTCATTTGATATTGTTGAACAGCACCATGTAAAGGACAGATTGGAGGAGTCAAACACAGCACATTCTCCTTCCTTAGCTGGACCCTATTTACCAAGTCATATTCCAACAGAACAGTCTGCTAAGAAAGCACTTATCCCCAGCTAAACAAAATCAAGGTGCAAATCCCCTGAATTGCTTGAAGCTCACAATGGAAGGGCAACATTTGCTTATAAAGTCCTCTTCAGGATGCAACTGGCTCCTGGGCTCCCAAGCAAAAAATGACGTTCTATAATGCACATGATCATAGTGATTGATAAGATAAAAATCCACTCTGAGCATCAACAGCCACCCACAAATGGAGAGTGGAGCTGGAGTTCCTGCCATCTGACATACCAGCATTGGCCTGGGCCCTGGCAGGGCATATGAGGTAGAGCAGGGAGATCCACAGCTGTGCTGATACTTAGAGCATTGGGTACAGTTATTTCAAAAGTAGTAAATCAATTACAAATTAATCAGTTGTACCGTATCTCATTGTTTACACATTTCTAAGTGATGCCTGAGATAAAATATTTCTTACTGTGGGGCAAACTATTTCTACAGCACTACTTTTTTTTTCACTTCTCATCACCCATTCTACAGCATGCCAAGATTTGTATTAAACTTCAGCACCAAGATTCTGTACAGGCACTTTCTCTTAAGTGAGTGAAACTCAGTGAGTGCTGGAGGTTCATGCCTGTAATCCTAGCTATTCATAAAGCTGAAAAAAATCTAAGCAGGATTGTGAGGTGCTGAGTTTAAGCCCCAGTGCTGGTCCTAGTGCGTGCGCATGCGTGTGCGCACACACACACACACACACACACACACACACAAATGGTAAGACTCACCCACTAGAAGTCAAAAGTTTTAAAATGAAGATGAAGATGCAACAAGGTTATAAAGATGATCAATTCAATAAATCTTTCCTGTGTATAAGTCATATTTAGAGTGCCACTCTCCTGTGACTATGCCCCTAGGTGTGTATCCCATCCTGTACATGGTGAATATTTAGGACAGAGTCTGTTCAAACTTATGGCTTTATAGGAAAAATGTTTGCCAATCTCTCTTATAAGGTTTGAAGGAATTTATATTGAGCTGGTTGCCAGTGGCTCAGGCCTGTAATCCTAGGTACTTAAGATGCTGAGATCTGAGGATCAAGGTTCATAGCCAGCCCCCAACACTGGAAGTGGAGCTGTGACTCAAGTGGTAGAAGACTGGCCTTGAGTAAAAAATCTGAGACACATCATGAGGCCTTGAGTTCAAGATCTACTTCTGGCACTAAACAACCAAACAAACAGAATAAAATGAGTGCAATGTCTTTTAATTAAGTGTAGTCAGCATGCTGTGCATCAAAATCTTTGGATTTATTCCTCCCTTCCAAATAAAATCTTGTCTCTTGACCAGTACCTCAGGAAACCCTTTTGGGTTCTATTTCCCTAGAGCACTCTGACTGGTATTATTAAAGCTATGTAACACAGCCAAATGATGTATTGAATATTTTGCCACCTGGAAATGGTGGAGCCCATGCCTCTGAAGTCAGCAATAAGAGTTCCTTAGTATATTGATTTTTATTAAATTCTTTATGTACTGTTCTGTAGATTTGTTTCCTCCTCCATTAGCAGAAAACAAAATTATCTTTTATAGCCAGTTACAATTTACAAGTCATTTTCTGAATAAAAATCATTTCTTGTTATGATCTATTTTCAAATTGAGCCTGAAAACACTAGATATATCAACATTTCAATTTTATTTAAAATATGCTGTTATTTTTGCACAAATTATATTTGGCAATTTACATACACTTTGTTCATATGTGTAAACATTCCTTCACATCTTTTGGAAACCAGATTGCTTTAAGCATTCTATTCTTTCTCTAAGAGGGGATAAAGCTCAGCTTAATTTTCAACCAGAAATTAAAATTATATTTACATAGGTAACTTTGGGTAAATACATGTGTAATTCAACTAGGTTCACTTAATGCTTTCTATGCATTACTTCTCTTTTCACTAATAATTGTTCAAATACGTATTATAAGGTTTCAGAAAATCTCTATTAACCTTTCATGAAAAGGTTAATTGATAGGATAATCTTTCTTCATAATAATATTCACTTGAGTCACAAAGTTTGAAGGGTAAAAAATATGGAATAATGTGTAATATGTTTCAAATCAAAATACTTCTGAAAGCATTTGATCCCAATTGGATTAATTGGGACTTAGTAGAGATTTTCCTGAATTCAAATATAGCATGGGATTTTAAAAAGTCTATTGTTTGATTCATCTAGTATATAAAAAAATCTTTTTTTCTATCAGTTTTCAGGAAGGAAGGAAAGAAGAGAAGGAAAAAAAGACATAAATGTAGACTGCTAAGAGAAGTGAATAAGACAGTGGTCCCACCCATGGAGATAATGGCTCCTACTCCTTTTGAAGACCCAGGAAAACGAAAATAACAACTCCCATGAATGCAAAGGCCCTGTCATCTGTAGACAGATGCCAAGGATGGATACCCTTCTATTGGTGGTGAGGAGGGCAATGACCCATCAGGTGCCAGAGTAGCTATAATTTGTCCCAAGGATTATAAAAGAGGGCCTTCGCAAGTCTATATTGGTCTGCCCTATATCTTGTTGAAAGCTGTCCCTCGGCCCCCTAACCCACAGAGCAGATGGACAAGACCTCATGTGGCACTGTGCCGTGGCCTTCCCTCCTAGCAGGGAGTCCTGGTTCAGGGGCTTATCCCCACCCACTAGTGGTTGAAAAGCCAGCCGCACCTTCTCCGGCACCTGTTCTTCACCTTCACCTCCGCTCACACTTCTCTTGCCTTGTAATTCTTTACTGGTGGATAAAGATCCCAAGTCCCCAAAGTAGCACCCCTGTTTCCATAACACCTCCATAATAGGCAGCAGTTTGTGACTCATTTGGCTCTCTATTTTCATAAAGCTATTTTTTTTCAGGCCGGAAAGAATTATGGAGGGGGGAGTATATTGCCAACCTGCACAAGATAGAGGTGTTCAGGGGGTGCAGGTGATGCAGGGGAAGGGAAGGGAGAAAGAGGCAGGAGCAAGGGAAAAGTGGCAAGGGGACCAGGGGCAAACAAGAGGCAGAACAAATGATGGAGACTGACACATAGGAAGAGGGTGGGGAGGAGTGGCCTCAGGGAAGACCTCAGAGCCAGGGCTGCCTGCTATCCCCAGCAGTGCCAGTAGGAATGCTGGGCAGGGCCTTCTAAAGAAAGGGCCATTTTTCCTGGGCAGGCTTATCATTCTAGTCTTTTGAGAGTTTTTTTTCCTTTTCTTTTTTTTTTTAAAATTATAATAAAGTTATGTACAGAGGGGTTACAGTTACTTAAGTAAAGTAGTGGGTACATTTCTTGTCTAACTTGTTGCCACTTCCCTCATTTTTCTCCCTCGTTTTCTCTCCTCTCCACACCCCAATATGAAGTTCATTTCCAACCATGTCTTGTGAGTATTGCTGTTGCATAGATTCCCCCTATGTCTCACCATTTTGTTGTTCCCCTTCTTGTCCTTAATTCAGATGAACATATATACAGTAACCAGGGTTCTAAAATAGAATAAAGTGACCACTTAGGGGAAAAAGTACAAAGGAACAAGAAAACACATAGTGCATTAAAAACAACAACAACAAAGAAAAAACTCTTGTGTCCATGTTTTGGAGCTCATTTCGCCTAGCATCATCTTATATGGTCATATGCATGTAACTATTGAACTATTCTACTCATCTGCTCAGATTATCCTTTATTTCTACTAGTTATTACAAATAAGGGAAACCACGGGACCTATGTTTCTTTGGATCTGGTTTACTTCATTTAATATGATTTTTTCCAAGTCCTTCCATTTCCTTACAAATGGGTGTCATTCTTTCTGATGGAAATGTAGAATTCCATTATAGATAGATAGATAGATAGATAGATAGATAGATAGATAGATAGATAGATAGATAGATCACATTTTCTTGATCCATTCATCTACTGAGGGGCATCTGGGTTGTTGGTTCCATACTAGCCATACAACAGACAAGGGCCTCATATCTAAAATATACTTAGAACTAAAACAATTAAATTCGCTCAAAATAAATCCTCAAAGAAGCAACTGCCCCATTAATAACTGAGCTAAAGACTTAGAGACTTTTCTGAAAAGGAAATAAGAATGTCCAATAGACTCATGAAGAAATACTCAACTTCTCTAGCCATAAAAGAAATGCAAATCAAAGCAACATTGAGATTCCACCTCACCCCAGTTAGAATGGCTATAATCAAGAAATCTAATAACAATAGATACTGGATGGATGTGGCCAAAAGGGAATGCTATCAAACTGTTGGTGGCAGTATAAATTTTTCCAACCACTCTGGAAAGCAGTATGAAGGTTCTTCAAAAGACTGAGCATAGAGCTCCTCTATGACCCAGCAATCCTACTTCTGGGCATTTATCCAAATGACCATGAACAAGGCCACACTAAAGCTACTAGTACAACTATTTTTACCACAGCATTATTTACCATAGCTCTTGTTAGTTTTAAAGTGGCACTGATTCTCTTGGCTACTTCCTGCTGGCAAAGGGCATTGACATTAGGAGTATAGGAGGAGTTGTTGTCTAGTCTAGAAGAAGGTTGCAGTGACTATTCCCTAGTGGTGAAGAGTCCTATGTGTCTTTGGATGAAATCTTACAAGTCAGGGGCTGGGTAATAAGAAAACATATTAGAGGGCACACAAACAGCAGAAGAAGGGTTTAGAGCAGAAAATTAAAAATTGGATGACTTGGCCAATCCTATCTCCTGTGTTCCAGGCAGTCCTGAAGCTGTTGGAAATTGCCTCTAGCTACTTCTGACATCTGGTGACTGGGTAGAGGAGAGCATGGTAAACTGGTTAGCAAATATCAGTCAGAAGCTGGGGCTGGATTGGACTGGTTAAGGGCCTAATGGGAGGACTTTGTAGATGTCTGGTTTATAGAGTACGTATGGGAGACCCAGGAAGCTGCCAAGGCTAACTGTCCTGAGCCTAAGACTCATTTTAAGTTCCTGTCCACTTAGAAGACAGGTAAGACCCAGATAAGGATGCTCATTAACTATTTTCTTTTGATGTCCTGGCACTGATTTGTTTTGAAAGGGCAGGCACAAAATGACTCCATTTAAGATGTGACACCATCTTCTCTTGCTCCTCTCCATAATCTCCCATCACCAGGAATAGCCTTGTCTTGGGGACTAGTGCTCTTTGTTGGGATGGCTTTTCCTAGTTGTTGGTTTTGCTCATTGGCCTGGACCCTGTCCCTGAGCTCTTTTGTTCAAGGCTAGAGCTCTGCTTCTTGAGCCACAGCTCCATTTCTGGCTTTTTTCCAGTAGTTTATTGGAGACAAGATTCTTAGAGGGAGTTTTCTGCTAGGGCTGTGAATCTTTGCCAACTGTCCCTTTTTATTCCCAATTGCAGTGACAAGGAGATCAGTAGAAACAGTAAGCAGAGGTTGCCTGTAACTTGTTAAGAACTGACCGATGAATACATGCCAGAGTTATCACTTTGTAGGTCTGGCTAAATACTGCAAAAGGTAAAATCTGTGATGATGAAACTCAGTAGATATGATGAGCGTTTTCAGACAGCAGCTAATTAACTGAATACAAGACTTTAGGATAATACTTAACATTGAAAATATTGTCAGCTCTGTATCCAACATGGCTTACATGCTTGGGAAACACATTAAAAACTTGACAGACTTAATATTGTACAATTACTTTCATAGATGGACATAAAGAAGGGCATGCAGATTTTATATCAGTGTAGTAATCTTGACCTTACTTAAATCATAGCCAAGATAGTTACATTCCAACTTTACACATAAGCTTTATCTTATGAAACTTCCCATTTTCCCCCTTTGGCCAGAGCCAGTTACCAGAAAACCTTTAAAACAATTTTGGTAAAGAGACATAGTAGCATACAAATTGACCTTTGAATGCTTGCTAGAAGTGTGGGGATCACATGAAAACCCACCACATGGCCAAGATGGCAAAAAACAAGTCAGGATGGTAAGAACATTTAGTGGAGCTTTATTAAGTAACCAAGCAGAAAAGCAGCCAACAGGTAAGCAGAAAGGCAGTGAGGGTGCTCTAGAGAAGGGACAGAGAAAGACAGATAGTTTTAGCTAAGAGAATTTAAGCCAGATCAGCCAGTCTTAAGAGAGAACCTACAGGTAGGTCTCTAGGTCCCAGACTGCATCTCACTCTCAAGAGCAAAAGCAGAGGGGCAGAGAGACAGAAGGCCATAGAGAGAAAGCCATAGAGAGAGGGAGAGAGGAAGAGACAGAGACAGAGACAGAGACAGAGAGAGGAGATTGAACTCCTACAGGACGAGAAAGTAATGAGACAGGAGCCAGAGAGAAGGATGAGCAAGGAGAACCTGAAAATACTGAACTTCTGACCATTTATCACTGCATTCGCAGAAACTGTGGTTAAAAATAAGGTGTTTTAGCTTTTTGGAGTCCTTTAGAGATTGTATAGTGATGATGTACAGGGGAGAATTCACTGATAACATAGAAAGTAGATGGGAGTCGTGAGTCACTCACCAGACATAGTAGACAGTATGCAGATGGGTTACCAGCAATGGTAAAGGTGAGAAGACTGAGGTGAGGATCCTCACCTCAGTTTGGGTTTGAGGAGGGAGGAGGTTAGAATGTTAATTAACCCTCAGAAAAAGAAAAGCAGAGGTAATCCCTCCATTCCTGACACTGGCCACTCCTTGGTGGTCAGCACCATTGTGTAAGCTTGCCAAAAGGAAACTGCTACATGATTCAGGCAGAAAAGAGTTTATTGGGGAGAGAAAACTGCTGTCCTGAACAATATGGAGACATGCAGGTGTGCAGAGGATGCAGGGAAGGGAAGTCAAGAAAGGAGCAAGGGGCCAGTGAAGGGCTGCAAAGGGGTCAGGGGCAAAACAAACGGCACATTAAATTCATTTTTAAACATTGCCCTTTAGTGAGGAACTTCAAAGAACTAAAATTTGAGATGCTGTTAGCTAGGTAAATGAGTGGTCTTTATCATTGTTAGGTTTTTAAAAAGAGGTAGCTGAGTAAGAACAGCACCATGCACGTGGTATTCAGGTAAGGGGTAGGACCAGGCAAGGTTGGCACTCCACGCGGCTGGCAAAAGACCTGGGAAAGACCTGGGGAAAAAAGCTGAGAAAGAGAGAGAGCTGGGAAAGAGCTGGGAAAGACAGAGCTGGGAGAGCTGTGGGAAAGAAAGAGCTGTGAAAGAGAGCTAGAAAAGAGGGAGAGTTGGGAAAGAGAGAGAGTTGGGAAAGAGAGAGAGCTGGGAAAGAGGGAGAGCTGGGAAAGAGAGAGAGTTGGGAAAGAGCTAGAGCTGGGAAGGACAAGAGAGAGCTGGGAAAGAGCTAGAAAAGAGAGCATCTGGACCTGGGCTAGGCCTTATCTAGGGTATGGGCGGCGAAAGGTGTGGCCACATCCAATTCAGATGTGACCTCAGTGGATGTAAATGTGACTTCTTCCAGATGTGCCAGTTGCCTAGGTAATGCAGGTACTGGGTAGAGACTTTGCTGCAAGGAGGGTGGAGTCTGCTAGCCATCCATGAGCGAACCTTACATTCCAGCCTTTTAATAATCATGAAATAGGGCATGGATTCTCTCTGGCTACTTCCTGCTGACAAGGGGCCATAGAGGAATTCCACCTATCCTGACTTTAAGCCCTTTCCAGGTTTTGGCACCATTTATGTTAGGTTTTTAAAAAGAGGTATCCGAGTAAGAACAGCACCACGCATGTGGTATTCAGGAAAGGTGTAGGTTTATTTAGAAGACCTGCTGGGACCAGGCAAGATTGGCACTCCACGAGGCTGGCAAAAGACAAGGGAAAGACCTGGGGAAAAAAACTGGGAAAGAGAGCTGGGTAAGAGAGAGCTGGCAAAGAGCTGGGAAAGAGAGAGCTGGGAGAGAGGTGGGAAAGAAAGAGCTGGGAAAGAAAGCTAGAAAAGAGGGAGAGCTGGGAAAGAGAGAGAGCTGGGAAAGAGGGAGAGCTGGGAAAGAGAAGAGAGAGCTGGGAATGAGAAGAGAGAGCTGGGAGAGAGCTGGGAAAGAGCTAGAAAAGAGAGCGTCTGGGCCTGAGTTAGGCCTTATCTAGGGTATGGGCGGAGAAAGGTGTGGCCACATCAAATTCAGATGTGACCTCAGTGGATGCAGATGTGATCTCTTCCAGGTGTGCCAGTTGCCAAGGTAACGCAGGTACTGGGTGGAGACTTTGCTGCGAGGAGGGCGGAGTCTGCTCTCCATCCAGGAGCGGACCTTACAAACATGAGTTGAGTTGGAAGGACATTGTGTAAAATGTGTTTCATGTTTCATACATTGCAGTAATGAGCAGCTGTAGAAATCGGGTCACATAAAGAACATTTTAACAGATTGTCATTGTGTGGTTTCTATCAGAAAAGAACCTGATGATAAATGAATAAATCATATATAAGAATATGTATTGAATTGAGATGGAGTAATTAAAGTTTAAGTGCTTTATCTATCTCTTGGAAAGAGAGAACAGTAATTCTTTAATTCAATAAAGCACTTCTTAGAAAAGAAATAATCAGTTCTTTCTTTTAGGAGCGGGGGAGCCAGAGGAAGGGAATGGATACTGCTTTGGGGCTTGAACTCAGGGATGGGCTACTGTCCCTGAACTCAGGGCTAGTGCTGAAACATAACTTGAGTCACAAATCCATTTCTGGAATTTTGGTGGTTAAGTTGGCAATAAAAATCTACAGACTTTCCTATCCAGGGTGGCGCTAAACCATTCTTCAGATACTACCCTCTTGAATAGATAGGATTACAGGTGTGAATTATTGGTGCTTTGTTAATGATTGGTTGTTGTTGAAAAAAGTAATTGCACATGCAATTCGCTCTTATTTCGGAAATGATTGAAATTTCCAAAGATATGACATATTTTCTTATGATGGATATTACAAATAGTTTCTTCCTCCTTGCTTCTTTCTTCTAGGTATTCCAGACAGGAGAAGAAATTGAAATATTGCTTTTGTACCTACATGAATATAAAGGATCCTTGAAACAAGAAATCAAAGCTCATTCTGAGGAAATGTACAGGTTATATATCAGTTCTAAAATTTTTCAAGTAAATGTTAATAACAATTCTGAAATGAAATGCCATCTCCAAATATATAACCAAACAAATAAATAAAACACTTTAGGAAAGAAAGACAGGAAACTAGACTGCATGGTGATATTAGGATAAAATTTGGTTTTATTTTACGGATGATTTAAGGTTTCATCTACATTCACAGTAGGATCAAATTAAGAAACTTTCCAGGCATTCATTTTCCCTAGTAGATCAGGATAAAGAAGAAGATTAATAGGATTATGCATTTCCAAAGACAGCATCAAGATATGGGACAGGCATGACAATTCATGGTAGTTCAGACACTATATGGAGACATTTTGAAAACTAATTCATGCATTAACAAATTGTAAGAATTACATACTGTGTCTCTGATGCTATCTAGAAGATAATCTTGTCACCTCTTCCACATCCCACCTTTATTTTTGCAATCATTTAAAGGAAACAGAGTGTGAGAAAATGACCTATGATCCCAGAAATGGGATCCCAGAAATGGCTGTTTAACTGCACTAGAATTAATTTCTGTTGATGACAGTGACAGATATTTACAATGCTTTAAAATGCCAAAATAAACCCATAGGAATACTGTCCATTTGGGGATTTTATATTGAGGAATTGAAATCAACCTAAATCTGAGTCATCTTCAAAGAAATTGTCAATTAGCAGATTCCCCAGCAACTCAGTGAGCACTTGGGAAAATCCACACTGACACAGAATCACACACATAGCGTAGAAATATGTTTTAATGAAGTGCTTGCCCATGGGAAAAAGACTTGATTCTAATTAAAAAAAGGAGTATGTTATGAGTTTTGAAAAGAAAATTTGGGGAAGTATTTTCAGTCATGAATATCTATTAAGCTGTAACTCTGCTATTGGGCAAACTTTAAGTAGACTTTACAGTACTAAGAAATGTTTACTCAAACAAGAATTTCAGAATGTTTATACTTTGCCAGAAGAGTATTCTCAAGGAGAAATTTTAGTTTTGACAGAAGTATGTGGGTTTCAAATTTGTCAAATTCACTGGCAATAGAAAATTTAAAAATAAAAAGTACTAAACTGTTAAAATAGTTGATGAATTACAGGCAGAGAAGTCATTTTATAATGATTCTTCCATCAAAGCAGAACTGAAATTGTGTGAATGTACAAAAAATATATTTTATAAGCTCTTACTCTGCTTCTAAACTGACCCAGAAATTCTTCTTGGAAAGTTACATTTTTGGAGAGCTAAAAGATTATTTTAAGATAATAAGTTGAAAAGTTTCAAGCTCATTTCTAACTTTATAAGCTGTTAGGCTTTTAGAGTAAGCAAAATATTTTTTTTCTCTGCAATAAGGGTTTCTGTTCTCATATAATCATTAAGGTTAGCTAGCATGGAAATGTGTCATCTTTTAGGAAGAGTGAAGAAAATTCCTGTCTTTAATTATATATTTCCCTGAATCATGACATATATTTGCAAGGTATTGTTAAAAAGTAGTAAGATTAAAGAATTTTGAAAGAACTCTGGAGAGTACCTAATTATCATACAGGTTATTTTACTCAATTAATATGAGTCCCATGCCAGTTCTGAGATCCTGAATCCAATAAAGTATTTAGGCCAATTTTAGAATATCTTTAGGCATCATTAATAAATTATAACAAAAATGGACACACATACATACATATATGTAAAATTTTCATGAAACAATAATTATAGTCTTTCAATTATTTATTACAAAAGGCAGACAGCTGGACTTGGTAAGGGATTATGTATTGAGTAGGGAGTGCATCAGAGTACTGTCCTTTGGAGACAGGAAACAGTGTGCAGATATCTAACTGGGCTCCTGTTCCCCATGGAGTTGAAAGCCTAGTGTGTGAGGGAATTGAGCTTGTACACAAATAATCGCAATATTGCCTTAAAATTATTTATTATAATCTTAGAAGATGACAGCAAGATGTTTCTGCCCTTATAAAGGCATTAGAAAAATCTTGAGAAATAGATGATGGAGGCTAGTCAAAAGAAACTAGTTTTAATTCCTGGGAAGACAAAAACAGAAAGGCAAGGTGAGCACTGAGCATCATTTCCTTAAAGAAGCAGTTGAGAAAAAGCCATCTGTCAAAGATAGGTAATTTATTATGACTTTTTTGTGTATGCATGCTAGTCCTATGGCTTGAATTCAGGGTCTAGGTGTTATCCCTGAATATTTTTTCACAAGGATAGCACTCTACCACTAAAACCACAGCTCTACTTTTGGCTTTATTTTGTGTGAATTAAAGATACGTCTCATGGACTTTCCTGCTTGGGCTGGCTTTGAACCAGGATCCGCAGATCTCAGCCTCTTGAGTAAGATAGGGTTTACAGGCATGAACCATGAGTGCCAAGGTTTTATGACTTGTTAATTCATCACTATAGTAGAGGAAATGTGGGTTGGATTTTAAGTTGATATGGGTCAGATCACACTAGTTAATGTGTATTTTGTATCATGTGTAAAGGAAAAACATTTAGAATAGAACAGTGACAAAAAAATCTGTTTGTTGGAAGAACAATAATAGGAAGATAAGTTCATATATGCATACACAAAACACATTTATTAAAGTTTGGTATATGCAAGGGAGTTCTCAGTGGTGTAACTCCATCAAACAACCGAATTGCAGTTTAATAAACTAAATATCTGTGCCGGGAGCCGGTGGCTCATGCCTGTAATCCTAGCTACTCAGGAGGCTGAGATCTGAGGATTGCAGTTCAAAGCCAGCCCAGGCAGAAAAATCCATGAAAGTCTTATCTCCAATAAACTGCCAGAAAACCAGAAGTGGCAATGTAGCTCAAGTGTTAGCGCACTAGCTTTGAGCTGAAGAGCTGAAGGACAGTGCTCAAGCCCAGACTTCAAGCCCCATGACCGACAAAATAAATAAATAAGTAAAATAAAATAAATATCTGGAAGCTGAATCCTATTTTCTTAGAGGATTGGGAGAAGGGAAAGGGAAGAAGTGTAAAGAAATGGGGAAAGATGGATGAGCATAGTCATAATATTCAATGTGCATATATGAGAATGGAATTAGGAAATTTGCAGCAATAGGTGGGGTTGGGAGAGACATGTGGAAGAATGATGGAAGGGTGACATGGCTCAAGATTCATTGTACTCAAACTGACATGTTGAGTTCAACTACTTAAGGTGATTTACAAAGAGGCTGGAAAAGAGAACTAATGTTGAGTTGAGCTCATTGAGATAAAAAGAAAGGAAATTTGGAGCTTTTGTTTTGTCAGTTTGTCTTTATAGGTTAGAGGAATTCAACAAATAGCATATTTTTGTACTTTTTTCCATTTCAGATTTTAGTAACTGACACTAATTCTTTACTAAACATTTTTATTTCTACATACCAATGGTATCTACCAATGACACCTCAGTCTAATCCAATATCTTTCTAGAAAATTCTGTCTTAACAGTAGGTTTAGGGAAATTGAAGTCATACTTTCAGAGAGGGCTTACAGGTTTTTCTGAAGATACTATGAGCTGTGACTTGAAGAATGAACTGGAGTAGGGGGTGTTCTGGATTTGGTACCCTTAGAGGTGGTTTCCTGAGGTACAATAAAAACACTGGTCTCTTCATGGGGTCCCTTAGATGGCAATCGTGCAATATTAATGGCTTTTGAAGTGAAGTAACAAATCAGATATGCATTTAAAATCATATTAAGTAAATATGGTCTAGAAAGAGGCAGATTCTAATGGTGTAACTTATCTGAACAACTAATTTATAGTTATAGACAGCACATGTTTAAGTGTCCTGAAACATGTATGGTCAAGACTGTAGGGGAAGGGTTTGAGGTTAAGAGGAGGGATAGACAAATGGATAGAGGATGGGTGGAAATATGCAATCATAATATTCAATGTATATATGTGAAGTAGAACTAGGAAATAGGGAGGATGCTGGGGTTGGGAGAAATGGAAAGATTGATGGAAGGTATGACATTCACCCAGATGCATTGTACTTGCACACTGCTATGTTGAATTGAAACCCCTTTGTACAATTACCTAAAAGTAATAAAAAATATATAAATTATAAAATATAAAGGAATTAGATGTCATTTTTCAAATGCATATTTATTTAAATGACTAAAATTTGACTGGAAGTAAACAGTAATTTGCCATATGTATTAATTAGGGCTTTACCCGGAGAGGAGAGAAGCCATGGTAATTAGAAGTCTATTACCAAAAGGACAACTCAAGAGGATTAAGGAAATAAAAGTCAGAGGTTGATGGGTTTTACCCATAGAAACACGGAGTAACCAAATACCTGCATATGAAGCACCATTAGAAAGATAAGTTTCTAGACAAATTCTCTTCCAAACACATGGAGGTGTACAATGGTTGATACAAAATGGAAAAACTAGAATAATTAGACATTTCTGCTTCCATAAATACATAGCCAGGTGTCTGGCAGGCTTAGCCAGGTTTGGTCAGAAAGGATAGGGTTCATGAAAGCAAGCTTAGCAAAGAGTTTAAGGTGGATGGGACTCACTGAGTACCTCTGTGTTAACCAAGCACTCCTGACCACTCCATATGCTCGAAGAGATTGTCACTATTTTACTTCCTAGTTTCTCTTTTGCCTAAATCAAATTCTTATCACACAGCCTAGATCACTCAGCTGGCCTTATAGTCTCTATTTAAGCATATTTAACTCCTAAAAAGAGATAATTTCAAATTTATGCTACTGCTTAGCCTTATTTTAATTCTTGCCTTTATGAGAAAATATCCTAATACTTAGCCAAAAGAAACTACATAAAATTGCACCTCAGCTGTCTTTGGTTAAGGCAATTATTACATATCAGTTACACTTCCTTTAGGATATCCTATAACTTAAATATTGAGATATAAGGGAAACCATCTTGGCAAACATGGAACAACAGGTGATTTAAAAAGAAGGTGGCTCAATGGTAGAGCGCTTGCCTTGCATGCATGAGGCCCTGGGTTCAATTCCTCAGCACCACATAGGCAGAAAAAGAAAGCCAGAAGTGGCGCTGTGGCTCAAGTGGTAGAGTGCTAGCCTTGAGCTGAAGAGCTGAGGGACAGCGCCCAGGCCCAGAGTTCAGGCTCCACGACTGGACCCCCCCCTCCAAAAAATAAATTGATGTGTAACATGTACCTGCATAGGCTGACATCAAAGTAAAGAAATATACTTGCAAAATTGATGGGAATAAGTATGTGTAGAGATGTGACAATAAAATCTCTTTCCCTGTTTGTGTAACTGATATAAACCAGTATGAAATAGAAATATATTTATGGCCCAGCACCAGTGGCTCACATCTATAATCTTAGATATTAAGGAAGTTGAAATCTGAAGATCTCAATTTGAAGCCAGCCCTGGGCAGGCAGGAAAGTCCATGGGACTCTTATCTGTAGAGCTGTGGCTCAAGTGGTAGAGTGTTAGTGTTAGCCATTGGCAAAAAGCTCAGGAAGAGTGCCCTGACTTCAAACTCTGGGACCAGGTCAGAAAAAAAAAGACAAAAGAAAAGGCTTTCAAGAAAGGCTTACTTATGATTTTTCTTATGCTTGGTTGTTCAATACATTACCTTTCATTTGAGAAGTGTCTGTGCTATTAACAATCTTACTTTTATCAAGTAGTTTATTTTCCTATAGACATTTATCACAGAATAATGATACCTAAGAGGTCTCTCAGAATGTCCTTTGCATGGTAGATGTGCACATCTTGATAATTAAGAATAAAAGTTATCCCATTCACAAATCAATTCTTAGATAGTCAGAATTAATTCATAACTTTCTTATTGTTTCCATGCACAATAAAACTGATTTAAAAAATCATTACTTTGCAATATAGTATCATTTTCTTTTGATGTATGAAATCATAAGGCCCAAAGCTCCAGGATCTGACAACACCATTTTATTACAAAACATTTTGGAGCAATGGTAAGAGAAGTATTCTATTTGGTCTGCCTAAATCTACAATTTCTGGTTTTGAAAAAAGTGTATTATAACTTGATTGCTCAGTCAAAGTATAACCTACATTTTGAAGGAGAAAATTCTGACAGAACAAAACATTGCTTTTCACATAAAAGTCACACATATTTCAAAGGGTCATTAAACTCACCCATCAAGGTAGCAGCTTAGGAGAAAAGGAACCTGAACCATTGAAGATCACTAGACCATTTCTAAAATTGGATGGTTTAAAAATTAGTTTCATAGGGAGAAAAGCAATGCTTGCTATATAAATTACCACACAAGCAAATAAGACCTTCTGTATATCTATGGTTTGTCATTTTGACAGAAGCATTGACAGATGGAAAGACAAACTCATACCCCTAGTGACTGTCATCTTTTGTGAGGAAATTTTACTGTCCCCTGTATCAGTAAACTATCATAGAATGGGAAGAGCATAGCCTCTGGGCAAGTAGAAGATAACTATGTTTACAGTCTTGGCTTTAATATGAAAACAGGCATAGCAATTAGTTCTCTTCCCGTGGGCACTGTATTTATAAACTTGTTTGATATAAGCAAGAAAAACATGGTAGTGAAGCAGTGAGTAGGTAAACATTCATGGAGCAGGTCATCTTGTCTACCACTTTTTTTCCTCCAGATAATTTTTTTTTTTTTGTCGGTCATGGGACCTGAACTCTGGGCTTGGGCGCTGTCCCTCAGCTTTTCAGCTCAAGGGGAGCGCTATACCACTTGAGTTTCAGCGCCACTTCTGGTTTTCTAGTGGTTTATTAGAGATAGGAGTCTCACAGTCTTTCCTGCCCGGGCTGGCTTTGAACCGCAATCCTCAGATCTCAACCTCCTGAGTAGCTAGGATTACAGGCGTGAGACATTGGTGCCTGGCAGATAAATATTTTTGAGAAAAACAAAATGCCTTTATTTTCTTCATCATTTGAAAAGGGCCATGATAGTTATTTTCCTCAGAATACCTTGTCACTTATTTTCCATCTTGAAGGATCCCACACATCCATCCCAGGGGACCACTCAGAGGCAGGCAAGCACAAGAGAAAGATTATTATAAGGTTTATTAGAGAAGCCATATTTCCCCCAGGAGGGAGCACATGGAACCTGTCCCTATCCAGGTAGCAGGAGGGTCTGGGGGATAGGAAGTGAGGTAGATGGGAGTTCAGGTGGGTGTGGGCAGAGAGAGGGAGGGCCAGCTGTATGGCTGGAACTCCAGGAATGGGAGGGGGCCCTGGTGTGAGTGAAGCTGAGGACCAAAGATGAGCATAATACTAACACATCTGTATTTTGTCAATATCTCTAAGCATCCAGCCAGATAATTACCTTTTATCTTTAGACAACTAAAGATCCATATCTTGCTAGGAGACAATGGCTTATACCTATAATTGTATATGCTAAGGAGGCTGAGGTTAGAGAATCATGGGTCAAACTAGTCTGGGAAGACACATCTGAGAGCTTCTTATCTCCAATTAGCCAGCAAAATAAAAACAAAAAACAAACATGGAGACGTGTCTCAAGTTGTAGAACACTAGTCTTGAGCACAAAAAGCTAAGGGATAATGCCCAGTTCCTGAGTTTAAGCCCTATATTGGTACACATACACAAATCCTCACATGTGTGTGTGCATGCATGCACACACACACACACACACACACACACACACACACACAAGATTCCACATACTAATCAAAGGTTTATTATTTCAGAATTTTCTCTCATTTTTTTCAGGGCAACACTTGGGGCAGTAATGCTGGGTTTATCCTCTTTTAGGCAATGCTAGGGTAGCTATGGAAAACCATTACTAAACTAAGTTGATTACTATATTTCTGCCTCTGAAAAGTTGTCATGGAAGTCACCATGAATCTAGCACTATGTACTGCAAGAGACAATGAAGTATTATGAGTAGAGATGATGAGAAATATGACAGGAATTTCCCTTCTTACACATCTTATTTAAAGCGTCAAGTCTGCTTGATATGGTCTAGATGAACAGATTTATTTCTCTTCCTATTAAAGAATTAATAGGCAGGAGAATGTTTAAGCTAAAGAGATTAAGTTTATTTGAAAATGATAGTAATGCCATGAAAGAAAGTTAGAAACTTCTCCATCCGGAGGCCTTGAGTAGGAGTCCAGTGGAATCCTCTACTGAGCACTCTTTATAGTACAAGGTCTCCTCCCATGTCTCCTAGCCAGGGCTTTGCACTGATTTATTGCCACTTTTAATTGGTCAGGTGGGCACTTAGGGTATTTTTGGAAGAAGCAGCATTTGACTGAGACTTCAAGGAGCTATGGGAACAAGAATCACCATGATGGTATACATTTTTCAGTCAGAAGTTACATCTGCCATTTTTAATCACTGTCTACTACTGTCTATCACTGACAGATCCTCATTTCCCATTCATACTCAAGCCCAATGTCATACATGCTTACAGATATACTCAGTGTTTCATTGATGTGGGCAAAACAGCCCAAATCTCACAAGTCTCTCCTACATTATCTCTGTAGCTTCAGTTAAGTGTTTAATTTCTATTGAAGCTCAGCAGTAAGAGAAGTGTTTTCCCTAAAATGCAGAATAGTATTTAGATAGGCATTGGCTTTGTTATAAAAATCTGTCACTCTGTGATGATTTACCTGTAGGAGCCAGCCAAAGCTTCCATAAAGTATGTATCACAAACACCATAAGCAAAACCAAATCTACTGAGTAGTATGAAGATCTAATACACATATGAAATAGAATGTTGGAGTTCAATAATAAGATAAGAGGTAGAATGGAATAAAATCTATTTAAATAAAGTATGAAAATTATCAACCTCTGGAGAAAGACATAACTTTGAAAAGATCTCCAAGTCACAAGTCATGGTTCAGAAAAGCATTCTTTGCCCATTTACACAGAAAAGAAAAGCAGTTCCAATGACAAATAATTTTTATTATTAATCCTCCATATTGATACTTACCAAACTCTGATATGTTGAGTTCCCATGTTTCTGGCTACAGCTGAGCATGTGCTCTCTGGAATTTCACAATTCTATTTTGGTAATGGCAAAATTATGATGTGGATTATGATGTGAGGCTTGTCCATCTGTAACCCTTTGAAAAACACAATATTCACAGGCCATCATCCAAAGATTTCCTAGGAAAGATGAGTATATGTACAAGACGAAACATGTTTGAGGTAAGTCCAGGTCTTATGGTTCTTTCCTGGCAATTTTTCCTGGGACAGAGATCTTGAGGAAGCTATTTTAAGACTTATATTTAGAAATATCTATGTATGCTTGAGGGAAGCAGGAGAGGAAACAGTTCATACCTAAGTAAATATGTTGTCTTAAGGAAAGTCTAGCTGTGGAAAGATACTCTATGGGCTACTAACCATGAATTCCATTTGTGCAATTTCTACTACTCACCAAAGTGACCTTTCATATCTCCTATTTTATTTTATTTATTTTTTTAATTTAATTTTATTTTATTTGAGAACATACTGTACAGAGGGGTTACAATTACATGGGCAGGATAATGCATACATTTCTTACCAAGCATTGCAGCCTCCTCCTTTGTCTACCCTTCACATCCCTTCCCAGCCTCCCCCCTCCCCCCCACCCAATCATGCCCCCGCTCCCCCCCCCCCACACCGACATTGTAAAGCTGGTTTTGACATGACATTTTGTACTTCTCATTGTTGCAACAGATCCACCTATTTTATTATTGCCAATCCTGGGGCTTGAATTCAAGGCCTTCGAACTGTCTCTGAGCTTCTTTATAGTCAAGGCTAAAAGTGGTTTACCACTTGAGCTTCTTTATAGTTAAGGCTAACAGTGGTTTACCACTTAAGCCACAGCACTATTTCTGGTCTTTTCTGAGTAGTTTAATGGAGATAAGAGTCCCTGGGCTTGCTCTGAACCATGATCCTCAGATCTCAGCCTCCTAAATTGCTAGGAGTACAGGTGTGAGCCACCAGCACCCAACTCTTTTATATCTCTTATATTAGTCAGGTATTATCTGCAGTCTTCCCTAAAAAGAAATACAATCCTTTTCCAGGCAAGGGGACTGAGAAGAGTTCTCCCAAAGAGAAAGAGATATCAGTGAGCAATAACCCTTGTTAGCCAACACAATGTTCAAACAGTGAAGAAGATGGTCAGCTGGGAAAGTAATGAAAGTAAAGAATGTAAAAGAATGAAAGTAAAGTTTACTCAATGCAGCCAATTATGTCAAGAGAAAACAAAAGGACTTTAATTCCACTGCATAAGATAGTATAGAGAAAAGCATGGAAAAACTTAATCAAAAAGAATGAATAAGATTTTCTTTTTAAAGTTTTTTTAAAATTTTATTTTATTGTAAAAAGTTTTATATTTCAAAATTTTATTGTAAAGATGATATACAGAGGGGTTACAGTTACATAATAAGGTAATGAGCACACTTCTTTTTGAACAGTGTCACCCTCTCCCTCATTTTCTCCTACTTGCCTCCCCAATTCTCCTATTACCCCCAAGTTGTAAAGTTTGTTTCCAACATAGTGTCTAAGGAGTATCAAGGTTATATTGGTTCACCTTTTGTCCTACCATTTCTGTGATTCCTCTTCCCTTCACTAAAATCAGATAAACGTTTATACAAGACAAAGGGTTCAGAAATCAAAAGTGACAAGGGAATAAATCAAAGGAAAAAAGAAAAAATGAAATAACTGTAAAGAGTACAGAAAAACCTTCTTGCTTCCATTTCTTGGGGTTCATTTCAATAAGCAAGCATCATTTCATATTGTCATATGGTCATATGCACATCACTATTGAGCCTCTGTGATTATCTGCTAATAATATCCTAGACATATTCTAGCTATTACAAATAAGAGAAAGCATACAGCCTACGTTTCTTTAGGTCTGGCTTACTTTGCTTAATATAATTTTTTCCACACAAAGTCACTCCAAAGCTACCAGCACAACTGTGTTTATTGTAGCATTATTTACCATAGCTAAGATATAGAATCAACCCAGATGCAACTCAGTAGATGATTGGATCAAGACAATGTGGTATATATATGTATACACACACACACACACACACACACACACACACACACACACACAATGGAATTCTATGATCCCATCAGAAAGAACAACATTGCTGCATTACTGAGGAAATGGAAAGACTTGGAAGATTTTCAATAAATTGTGTGAAAGCTGAATACTATTTAAGGAGGCTCCACTTTGGCCAATGGTACAGTGGTACTGACATGTGCTTTGGCGTTTCATTTGCCAATAATCATTATAAAGTGGGGGAGGGAGCAAGTTGAGAGGGGAAGATAAATTAATAAGTAAAGAAAAAATCACTAAAAATCACAAAAAAATCACTAAAAGAGGTAACAGGCACTAAAATGAAATAATAATTTAAAGCAAATGCAATCAACATCTAACCAGACTTTTCTCTCAAGGAAAACCCAGATTTACAGTGAACACTGAGGAAAAGAAGCAAAAATCATTGCTGGATGCTGTTGTTTCACTTCTGTAATCCTAGCTTCTCAAGAAGCTGAGATCTGAGGAAAGATTTTATCTACAATTAAGCAGAAAAAAGCAAGAAGTAGATCTATGGCTCAAGTGGTAGAGCACCAGTGTTGCACAAGAAAACTAAGGAATAGTGCCTGGGTACTGAGATTAAGTCCCAGTTCTACCACGAAAGAGAGAAGATGGAAGAAGAGTATAAGAAGGAGGAGGAAGAGGAGGAGGGAGGGATGAGGAGAAGGGGGAGAGGGAGGGAAAGAAGAGGAGGAAGAGAATGGGGAAGAAGAGGAGAGGGAGAAGAAAGAAAAGGAAGAAGAGAAGAGGAAGAGGAAGAAGAAGAAGGAGGAGGAGAAGGAGGTGGAAGAAGGCAACAAACAATATCTTTAATGACTGAGCTGGAACTCAGAGTTCTGTAGTGCTGAAATATTGAGAGGAGTCACAATAATCCTCATGCAAGATCCCTCAGATCTTTTGATCAAATCTTAGGTGATTCCTATACACAAGAAGGAACTCCATAGACAGTAATAATTAAAAAGGGAAAGAATCAGAGTTGAGAATATAACAAACTCCAGGTATCATGGGGACTTTGTTGGGAGTTCTGCTGAGTTAGAGAACCCATTACAATGTCCATCTAACCCCTAAGGGACTGTGCCTCAGACAACAACACCAGATTTTCTCTTCTAGAACAAAAACTATAGCTAAAATGCTAAAAATCAAGCTATATCAGGCATCCAAAGACCATGGTGATCCAATAAATTCCTCTGAAATTCGAACAAAGAGCATTATTCAGGCAAAGATAAATTCTACAGCCTCTATAGTAAATTATTCACAGCATGTGATGAATGAAATTAAACTTAGAACATGTGTCAAAAGTAAAAAAAATGTGTAACCTATAATAAAAAACATGCTTGTTTTATATATCCAAGAAAATCTACAATTATTGAATCACAAATGCTGAAAATATGTTTTTTAAACATACATTTAAAAAGAATTCAGTGATCCACTATACCATTATGCCTTTAAAGGAAACAGACATTTATGTAGATACATGGTATATACATACTTAAGCATATTATACATTTTTTACACGTTGTTTATTAATAAATTACCCAGAAAAAGAAACAGTGAACTTCTCATTATAAGATACCAAGTCAAATGAAATAATAGATATTTAAGCAATATAAAGTTGTTTGAGAATTTTCCCTTTTAATTAAATGTTAGATGATTTATGAATGTCAGCAAGTTTTTGAAGGAAAATAGCTATGTCAAAGTCCTCTATGAAATGCTTCTTGGAAATAGCATAATAATGAACAGATGGTTAGTAATGCAAATCAACAGTAATTCTAAATCAAGTGGTGTGTCTGTGTGCATGAACTTTTAGGTAATGAGTAGATGAGTGGTGAGAATTAATATTGGAAGAAAGTCAGAAAGTATTTTTAAAGCAGGGAAAATGATAAGTGAGAATCATTAGATATGAGAGAAATATATCTAAATATCTTACCCCTTTTTTGGTAAAGTGTACTAATGATGGAAATGTGAAGTGTATGTATTATCGAACATTACATGATCTATCTTTAGTTGTGCAGTGTATTTATACTCTATCAAAAGCTGTATATTAGGCTGGGCACTTATGGCTCACAACTATTTTCCTAGTTACTCAGGGACCTGAGATCTAAGAAATGTGGTAAAAAATCAGTCCAAGCAGACAAACCCATGAGACTATCTTATCTCCCATTAACTAGTAAACAGCTGTAAGTAGAGATGTGGCTCAGATGGGAGAGAACCAGCCATGAATGAAACAACTGAGCAAGAGGTTTGAGGTGTGTTCCTGAGTTCAAGCCACAGCAGCAGCAGCATACAAATACACATACTCTTTCTCTGTCTCTCTTTTTCTCTCTGCCTCTGTTTCTGTCTCTGTCTGTCTCTGTCTCTGTCTGTCTCTGTCTCTCTGTCTCTCTCTGTTTCTCTGTCTCTGTCTCTATCTCTGTCTCTGTCTCTGTCTCTCTCTCTCTCTCTCTCTCTCACACACACACACACAGAGGCACACATAGATGTATACTAAAGAGTTCTGCATCCTTGAGGTATAGTTGAATTAAAGTCATGGTAAGAATTCTAACCTTGAAATCTCTTGACTCTTGCATGCTTAATTACTCTGGCTTGATATTTTAATTTCACATGTGAAATTTTTCAAGAATGGTACATTTCACATTTTGCCTTAAAATATTTTTTCAAGGGAAGAGACAATAAACATAAGTAATGAGGATCTGTTCTGTTGATTATTAACAGCTCACTTTTATAAAACAGCTTGATAATATCGAAAAAAGGAATACACCCTCACAGTAGTGACAGAGGGGGAAAATGGATGATTATTTACAAATGTAATGTGTGTGAAAACTTCAGATTAAAGGAATAATGTCCAAATGATGCAGCGTAATAATTTATAAAATGTAATACAGTACTTTGTAGGAAATGAACTTTGACTTAAACAGAACACTACAAACACACACACACACACACACACACACACACACACACACACACACACACACACACACACACACACACACCATACATCTGAGACAACTTATCTACTGCCTGAGTTAGTAGACTGAATGAAGAAGATGATTGGCAGCTAAATAAACTTTTGTGGTATTCAACAAGAACATTAGAGGTGCATCCATATGGAATCATGTGCTCCCTGCCTTCTACAAAATTGTTTAGACTAGGAACTGTAACAGAAAGGACTGTGTAGTTCCAGTTTATGTTTATAAAAGAACCTTATATTTCGAGACCATGAAGTCCAATTGGAAACAATGGATTATTAACAAGAAGCTTGTAAAACTGTACCTTCATGCTCAGTGGGCTATTGGAAGAAATGTTAGAATGGCTCTATTTTGGGGAGCAGGAGTGCTGGTACTGGGGCTGGAACTCAGGACCTTTCCTCATGCCTGTTTTTTTCATTGAAGGTGCACTCTACCACATGAACATCATTTTCAATGGGTTCTTGGTCCTTAATGGGCCAATCATCTCCCTATCACAGTAGACACTAATCATTTTGCATTCTAGTCTCATACACTCAAGAAAATGTGACTGGGCTTTATTGGCTCATGCCGATAATCCTAGCTTCTCGGGAGGTTGAGATCTGAGGATCGCAGTTCAAAGCCAGTTAGAGCAAGAAAGTTTGTAAGACTCATATATAATTAACCCCCAAAAATTCAGAAGTGAAATGTGGCCCAAGTGGTAGAGCACTAGTCTTGAGTACCAAAGCTCAGAGGCAGTGCTCAGACCCTGAGTTGAAGCAAGGAACATTTAGTGTTCTGCAGTTGTTGGTATGATAGGAAAAATATTCTTTTTGCTATTAGTTTTCTACTGTTTTCTTTTTTATTCTTCTTGCTGACTTCAATATGGGTAGAACTTCTGTTGAAAGAAAGAAAAAACAATAATATTCATGTGTATTGCTGTGTGTGAGTGTCTGTATGTATGTTGTGCATATCTTTGAATGTGTTTTAAAATTGAGGAAATATTTTTCCCATCCCTTTTCCTTCCTTTCCTTTCTTCCCTTCTTCCTTCCTTCTTCCTTCTGTCTCTTTCTTCTTTCTTCCTTCCTTCTCCTTCTCTCTCTTTCTCCTCCCTCCCTCTCTCTCTCTTCCTTCCCTCTTACTTCCTTCCTTCTTCCTTCCTTCCTTCCTTCCTCCCTCCCTTCCTCTGTTCCCTCCTTCCTTCCTTCTTTCCTTCCTTCCTTCTTTCCTTCCTTCTCTCCTTCCTTCCTCCCTCCCTCCCTTCCTCCGCTCCCTCCTTTCCTCCTTCCTTCCTTCCTTCCTTCTTTCTTGTTATCTTTAAGTAGTTGTCCAGAAGAGTTTTAATTCATCATGTCAGTTTATTAGAAAGTTCTAATACGGGTTGGGGACATCTATTTTGTTTACAGAGAATAGATAAATGCTGGGTTTTATCACAAAATCTGTCTTAGTTGCTAAACAAAATACTTTAATTTCCTTAAAATTATTGCTTTTATCATTATCATCATAAAACTAGTGGAGAAGAGTAAACCCATTCACAAAATAAAAACAGAAATATATACTGATGACCTTTTTCTAGATCTTCTGAAGAAAATGTTCTAAAATGTGTCAAGAGCTTTTGGTGACTGTGTGACAACTCACTCTCCCTAAACAAAACAGTGAAGATTATAAATTGCATCTCTCCTTTCATATATGACTAGTGTTAGTTATCTAGTGATATATATTCCCTTGTACGCTGTTATCATTGTCTGCTTTTTTGTGTTGCAGTACATGTTTAACTTTTCACTCAAATAATCAAATATCAACAAAAATGTAAAGACTTGAAAATGAGAAAATACTCCCCACCATGTAATACTTAAAGCCTATGAAAAAGAAAATGTACATATGCAAAGAGCTATTGTAAATTACAGAAAAAACACATACTATTAAATGTGATAAAAACACTTTGGACACTGAAAGTGAAGGAGAAGGAATGAACAAGGCAGAGATGGAGAAATACACTTATGTTAAGAAAAATAAAATGGAGGTACAAAATGTCAAGAAAATTGTGGAATGTTCAATCCATAATTGGTTAGATAAATAATTGGGCAAAAATCATTTTTGTAGTACTTAGTTTGAAATTATCAAAGGTCCAAGTAAAGGATTTAGATTTCCTTCTACGTACAAAGATAAGCAGAAGCATCCATTTATTTATTTATTTATTTTATTGTGGAACTCCAACTCAGGACTTGGGTGTTGTCACTTAGCTTTTTATGCAAGACAAGCACTCTAGCACCTGAGTCACACCTCTACTTCTAGTATTTTGTTGGTTAATTGGTTAGAAGAGTCTCATAGACAATTCCCAACCAGATTGGGTTCAAATCAAGATCCTCTGATCTCAGACATCCTGAGGATGTAGAACTCCAGACATGTGCCACTTGCACCAGCTTAAGCCAAGACATTTAAGTGAGAAAGGGACAGTATGAAATCCATGATATGGATAAACTGATTCCAGAAAATAATGGGAATTTATTGTGGCATGTGAACAGACAATAACTAATGTTGAGATATTTTATAATTAGGATGAAGTTATAAAATTAAATGGAATTAAAGTAAGAGTCTGAACTAAGTTACTCATGATGAGAGAAGCAATTTATGTAATGAATGAGGGACAATTCAGAAACCAAATCCAAAGAGATCAACAGGAAAGCATTTAATGAGCTTTGGAACCTGACCTTGTTGCATTGTGCATAGTTCAGGGTAAAAGCTGAGAGGAAAGGATAGTGCTCCCTTCACTGATAATTCTACATTGCCAAGAAATGTACCTGGAAAATGGTGTTTGAGTAATAAATTAATAAATAATTTGACTGAAGAGCAGTACAATGCCAGTCATGAGCAAAAGAAGCTGAGGGAAAGTTCAGGTCCCAAGTTCAGGCCCCAGTACTGGTGCATGCACATGTGCATGCACACAACATGTACATACACACAACTAACTAATTGAATCACTTAATACATTAAATTATTTATTGTATTGTTTATTAATTTAATATATTAATTTTATTAATTTATTAAACCTATCTTAATATCAGTGATAATCTCTTACTGAAAGCTATCTTGTTCTCCTCCTTAATGAATATTGTATTATTTTCTGGGTACTACTGGCTGATAGCTGTAACCCTAGCTACCTTGTAGGCTGAGATCTGAGGCTTACAGTTCAAGGCCAGCCTGGGCAGAAAACTCTATGAGACTTTAACAAGCAGAAAGTTATAAGTGAAGGTGAAGCTCAAATGGTAGACCAAAAATGTCAACTAAGAGCAGAAGGGCCTAAATTCAAGACTCAGTACCAGCACATACATAAGAAAAATCTATATTAATTATATACTGATTTTCTAGTCCACAGTTAATTGGTTGTGTCCAATTGAATAACTGCTATAAAAAAGTTGGAATCTTTTGGATAAACTATGTTAATAAGCACTAGGCAGTGTTTCTCTCACGGTGAGTATTTCAGTTTTGGCAGATTTGCATCTCTGTTCCCAGGGAATCTTGGGAGTGGCTGCTGTAGTGAATCTGCTGTCCTTTCCGAAGGAAACCAGAGGCCACTCACATATCATAAAGCTGCTGGTTTCCATTTTAATTAACTTTTAGTTAATTTAGTTAGGTTCTACAAACCTTAAAAACTAAAATTTCAAGGAAGATGTAAAAATATTTCCAAGGTTGAATTGTTTTCCTCTATTTACCACTCTGATATGTCAACAAAAAATAATTGCAGCCTATCTTTCAACTCACATTCAAAACAGATGAAAACAACTTGAAGAATTCCTTTATAGAATTTTCATTGTATGCATCTGCTAGAACACAACAGGGAAGCTAACTATGTCTCTGAGATGTTCATCTTCCTATGCTATCACCATTGCAGCTGCAGGTACAACTCCAGGACTTGTGCCTCTCTTCCCCTATCACATCAGACACACCCTCTTTCTTCAGGTCATACATTGCACCTTCATGGGCTATTTGCCTTGCAAATGTTTATAGTTTCCAAAGAATTTTCAATGTAACTTTGAACTGAAGATTCACAGACATTCACAATCAATATTTCAATACTTCTCATAATTATTCTGCGGGTGACAAAGGGTTACTGCTGGTAATGAAAGCATAGAATCTTGGATACGACTTCCCTAAACAGCTTAAATCTACATTGTGTTAAAAATAAAAAATAGCTTTAAAATTTGTCTTCCTTGTAAAATAGTGAATAATCTCAATACTAGACGGTTACTAAGATCATATACATTATCAGAATATATTTATAATATTAGCATTCAACAAGAATGTATCCTAAACCATGTGAGAAATATACAGTGTGCATCAACTTTACATTTATCATAAATCAGTTGTGGAGAATTTTTCTGTACTTACTGACTGCTTTTTGATGTTTCTGGACTTTCTCAAGAGAAGCCTAACAAAACTCAAAATTGCAGATGCTGGCTAAAGCTATTGCCTGGAATCTTATTTGTTGTACTTTCCAAGACATCATTTGACAAGTGGCTTGCTTGAGAAGCTACTTAGTGTATCTCTAAGTAACTATCTTCAGATGTGCTTGAATATCTGCACCTTGCAGGAGGATTCCAAAGGCTTTTTAACAGAAAAAGTCCAGAAATACAAATAGGCAAAACTTCTACAAGTTGTGAAATGCAATGATAACTAGAATGTGTGTTGACTGCAATGACTACCAGTCATGTTAAACACACATTCTACAAATCTAATCTACAAATGAGAGCTTGGGAAATTTTAACTCTTGAATCATTATCTAGTTGTGTTTCATGTCTTGGTTGATGAAAGAAACGCCTAGATTTGCTTTTGATTTAGCTGGGACGTATCCTGGGGCTCAGATTATTTGCTAATAGCTGGCAAAGGTTGGAAATTGTCAGATTTTTTTCAGTGTTACTTGACTGCACCGACAGTGCCTTCTTATCGTGTGGTATCACGTTTGACTTCTGGTATTTCATCAGGCACGACACCACTACTAGCAATCTGGTTTCCATTTTTTCTTTGATTTCTCCTGTACTTCAGTACTTTGGTTAATATCCGCAGGCTAACTCAGCTTTCCCCATGTTAACTGATACATTAACTCCACTGCACAGGAAGAGGAATTAAGTTCAGGAAGTCAGAACTGACCAGGGAATGGAGCCAAGAATTCCTGTTGGTTAATACTCACTGGCTAGGAAAAGCTATAGGCATGTTTAATTGTGGTTTTGCAATACCAAGTAAATGAATAAGTAAATAAATAAATAACAGTAAGAAAGAATATTTCCTTAGAATTGCTGCTATACATAATGGATGTTTCGTAGTAGCCATAGTCAGTAAAATTTTGAAAAACATACAGACCTGGAAGGAAGAAAAGTGATAATACAGTTCCAAAGTTGCAATAAAACATTAAATTTAGCAAGAGAATAATGAAAATTTCACCATTGTTTTTAGTATCTCTTTGCCATTTAAAATTTTTAGCATAGAATTTCAACTAAAATGTTTCTCTCTGGAAATGAAGTTATAGAGTATTAATTTAGTTTTTTTCAACTGCCTTTTGAGTAACATAGTAACCCACAGGATAGTAAAAAATCTGGTATAAAAATAAATACTATATAATGTGAAAAATTAGTGAAGATGAATGCTGAATATGTAAAATAAAATTATACTAAGAGCAGCAGAGGTGTTTAAAGTCTGGATGTATCTAAGTCTTAGAACATAAAGGAAAATGACAGAAAAGTTTTGGAGATCCCATCAAAAGTCTTACATGAGCCAGGATCTAATGAGCTCATGCCTATACAACCTACTCAAAAGTCTGAGATCTGAGGATTATGGTTCAGAGCCAGCCAGGGAAAGAAAGTCTTCAGAAGTAAGTCTGAAGAAATATCATTTATGGATCAAATGGTAGGGTGCCAGGTGTGTTCAATATTTGTGATACAAATTCATAAATTAGTACATTATCATATTAATTGTACCAATATCACTGTAGTCTTTATTTCTAAGAATATGAATTTCAGGATACATAATTTAATTTATCACAAGACTTCTAAGCAAGGAGACTTTTTATCAATTTTTTATTTTGAGCTAATTTTAAGTATACCAAAGATTACATGTTCCATTCAGCTCACATTGAACTAACATGATTCACTATCACAGTACGTTTGTGAATGCTGAAGAAGGAAGCCAGGTGCTAGTACTCATCTACTCAGAAGATTGAGATCTCAGGTTTGTGGTGTAAAGGCAACTTGGCAGGAAAGTTGACAATACTCTCATCTCCAGTTGACATAAAAAATGCCAGAAGTGGGGCTGTGGCTCAAATTTTAGAGTACTACTCTCAAGCACAAAAGCTCTATCACCTTGAGTTCAAGCCCCAGGACTGGCACAAAAAGAAAAAGAAAAAAATTACTTTTACAATTAGTATGTTTTAAATAATTTGCCTCAGAAATTTATTTGGATTTTAGAGTGTTCTACTCATATTTGTTCTGCTTTGACTCCCAATATAGGATCATTATTTCTGCTTCCTCCAATACACTAGAAATTTCCTGTTCTTTTCTTATAAAAATTTGAGACCTTTGGAAAGAACAAATATTGTTACCATAATTCTGAAAGTGTCAAGATTTTCAATGCTGAAATGATAAAAATAAAATATATTTTTAAAAAAGAGACAATATTGTGGCACAGTGGAACTTTTAAAGATATAATGACTAATTTAAATGACTGAGTAAATTTACTAAACAAAAGAGATTATAAAAATAGGAAAAGACTATTATAACAAGAAAAAATTATATAAGACATGAATATATGATAAAAAAAGAATGAACCAAAACATAGTACATGTGATTCATGTCTGCAATCTTAGCTACTCAGGAAGTTGAGATGTGAACATTGAAGTTTGAAGCTAGACCAGTAAAGAAAGTCTTTGAAAATCTTATCCTCCATTAACTAGCAAAAAGTGGAAGTGGAGATGAGGCTTAAGTGGTAGAGTGTCAGTTTTGAGCAAAAAAAGCCAAGTGAGAATGTGAGGCCCTGAGTTCAAGCCCCAGTACTCACACACAAATACACACACATGCACATGTACACAGAAATACTACACACTTTGCAGCAAAAGACACTTTCCATAACAAATTCTGTTGAAGAAATAGTATATTTAAAGGAAATTAGATATTTTAAGCTATGATGCACTAAATATTCATAATTAAAAAATAATCCCCAAGCTCTCAAGGCTACATTCCTTTTTCTAGCATTTTCTTCCAAACTGTATTAAAAAAACCTTTTTTTTTTTTTTGCCAGTCCTGGGGCTTAAACTCAGGGCCTGGGCTTATCCCTGAGCCTCTCTGTGCTCAAGACTGGTGTTCTACCACTTGACCCACAGCACTTCTTCTGGCTTTTTCTGAATACTTTATTGGAGATTAAGAGTCTCAAGGGCTTTCCTGCCCTTGGCTGGCTTTGAACCATGACCCTCAGATCTCAGCCTCCTGAGAAACTAGGAGTGAGCAAAATAGTCTCCTTTCTAAGACTACATTATCTTTTTCAAATCAGTAATTGGTTAAAATTTAAGGAGTTATATTTTAAAGTTATCTTAATATTCATGACATAGCTCATATCATTGTTACTTATTTATTTTCTGCCTGCACTTGGGCTTGAACTTGAAACGTTGACCTCTTGTCTAACTTTTTTTTCTCAAATCTGGCACTCTACCAGTTGAGCCACATGTCCATTTCCATCTTTTCCCTAGTTAATTGGAGATAAGAGTCTCACAGAATTACCTATCTATGTGGGCTTCTAACCATGATCCTCAGATCTCAGTCTCCTCCTGAGTTGGTAGGATTACAGGCAGGAACTACCACTGTCTGGTTCATCATTACTTCTTGAGAAAGACTTATGGAAAGTTAACTAAGAAGCATTTCTCCTTTAATTTGTATTTACCTTATATTTCTACAACTATACTGAATCATTCTTGATGTTTAACATGAAGACTATTTAAATCATTTGCACTTAAAACCACGGGGCAAGCACTATGTATTTTCTTAATATTTCCTCAATTTCACACATTTCTCTCCATGGTTCCCTTTCTGTATCTCACTCTGTAATCCCTTCTTCATTAACAAGTATTAATTGGCAGAAATGTTAAGAAATTAACATTATATTATAATACATTTATAATAAATTAGCAAAATTAATCATTCTAATGATAATTAGAAGGATTATTTTATTTTTGTTTGGTACAGGGGCTTGAATTCAGGGCCTAGGTACTTTCCCGGAGTGTTTTCACTTAAGGCTGATGCTTTACCAGTTAAACCACACCTCCACCTCTGGATTTTTTGTTGGATAGTTGTAGACTAGAGTCTCATGGATTTTATTGCTGTGATTAAACTGTGATCCTCATATCTTGGCCTCCTGAGTTGGGAGCATTACAGGTGTGAGTCACTGGAACTTAGCTAGAAAGAATTTCAAGTATTATTTAATTCAATCTTTTGTTTTACATATCAAAAGATACGTAGGGCTTTCAAGGGAAAGGAGTGCTTTGGAAATGGAATTCTGGTGTTTAACCTCAGAGTGAGTTTACTCCATCATCTCCTCCTGGTAACACAGGTCAAGGGTTCTGACAAGATGTTTTCTCCGGCTGTAACATAGAGTCATCACACACATGTTGCACACACACCTTCACCACTGATGACTGAGGTGCTATCATTCTTCTGGTGTGGTGGAGTAAATCCTGCAGATCTAAATAGTCACATGGAGGAAATGGTCATATTAAGGTTTAATTACTTGTAGGAATGCTCTGTGTATTAGAGTCCCAGTGACAAAAATGTAATCTCTTTTTCTTTTTTGCTTTAGAACAAAGCTTTCATCTAGAGACCCAACGATGATCCAAATAAAGAAACTGAAAATATCCTTTCAGTAAAGAATTTACACATGCTCAACTATTTGAAATGTTCATCAAAATTCAACAGAGCATGTTGTAATTATTTGCATTTGGAAGAAATGCAAACTACCAAAGTAAGGAAAGCAGACTGCACTTGCAAGTGGAACCTACAGATTTCAATCTCAACTATTCATAGAATTGATATCCTACAAAGCTGTTTTATTTTTTTCCTGTTATTTCTGACTTTTACCACAGTAGAATAAAGTCAAGAAACATTAGCAGAACAATGCTAGAAAAAAATCCTCAAGTTTTGAAAAATAAAAACATAGTCACAAACAAACCCAGGGGTCAAAAAATAACTTCAGAAATGTTAGAAAATAATTTTTACTAAAGAAAACTTAAACATATACTGCCAACATTTGTAGAGAGCAGCTTGAGCCTAGTTTAGACAATTTAAGATCACTCAACACCTGTTCAAGTTAAAAGATTTTCAGAACCACAGATCTAGCCTTCCTTTCTTAAAAGCTAGCAATATAAAAAGAAATTAAGCTCTAAATATCATAATCACACACCTGTAATCCAAGCTACTTAGGAGGCTGACATTTGAGGATCAAGATTTAAGGCATGCCCAGGTAGAAAAATCCTGATACCTTTAACTCCAAATAACCAGCAAAATACTGGAAGTAGAAGTGTGTCTCAGTTTGAACAGACAAAACTAGGTGTGAGCACAAGGCCCTGAGTTCAAGCCCCTGACACACAAACACACACCCACACCCACACCCACACACCCACACCCCCCCCCCCCACCACCACACACACAAACTGAACCTGTGCCAGTCTTTTCTTTGAGTTGTGGGAACTCTGATTAGAGTTCCTTGCGGGACTCCCTGAAGTTCCAGTCACCTTGTAATAATGACACAGAACTAATACGCTACTTAATATTTAAACACTTCTCTGGCACTAAACACAGGACAGAGAATTAAGGACTTAGGGAACACTTCTCTGGACAGCTGGAAGTATTCTATCCCATCTCTGATCACCAGATTCAGACACTTGAGAAAACCTAACTACTACATAGCTTCTTTCATCAGGAAGAACAGAACTATGTCCCTTACCTCTTCCTTTGATCAGACTTATTTCTAAAAGGTTCTGGTGAAATTCTACCCCAGGGTCATTAGAATGATTTTGTTTTAATCAGAGATAAATTGCTAATATCATTTCAAGGTACATGTTTTCTCCATACATAGCTTTTATTTTAGAATTAACCCATGCCATTCACTACTTATATATGACATACACAGTCCATATTCCAAATCTCTTAATTTTAAAAATATTGTCATTTTGAAAGTGCCAACTAAAATACAATTCGAAAACAAATAAATACAAAAGTAATATCAAAGATGAATAATGGTAACACTAAACCACTAAAGGAATTTCCAGGAGTTTCTATTTCACTGGTAAGTAATATACAAGTATTTTTTCCAGTAGCATAAAATAGTTATTGACTTGAGTGTTTTACTATTTTAAAATATAAATTAACATGATATAAACTTGATGTTTTTAAGCAAAAAGAATAATGCATGTCAATGACAAAATTATTTGAGATTTCTATATATGTGAATATGTTGTTCTTATATATTGTACATATACATATATATTATGATGAATAAATATCAGTACATACATATGTATCAGCATATATAATAAATGTATATTTATATCATTTATACTATATATGTCTATATACACATATGTTATATAGCATATACATAAAATAAGTTTATGTAATATAACATATTAATAAAATAAAATATAACATATTAACATAAAATATAAGGTAACATATGAAGCATATAAAATATAACATATTAATATAACAAAATATTATAATATAATCATGTTTTTTGGATTTGTCTGTTCAGGCTAATTTTAACCAGGATCCTTAAGCTTCCTGAGTAGTTAGCATTACAGGCATAAGCCGCTAGTGCCTGGTATTTTATGGATATTTGACTGTAGTTTGAAATCATTTTGTGTGATGTTTGCTTGGTATATAAAGATAAAATCTCAGTCAGGTGCTGGTGATTCAAAACTGTAATCCTAGCTACTCAGGAGGCTGAGAGAAGGAAAGAAAATCTCACAGATTGAAGAAATGTTTTAGAAGTTGGTGAATATTTATACTTGGATTTGACATTTTTTACACTCTCTAAAAGCAATACCTTGACAAATTGGACTTATTTAATGCACATGTGAAATCATAAAAAAATTGAGAACTACTTGTTTTATGTTTGGATTAAAAAAATAAATCGATATTGATTCAATGTTTAAGTTTGGAGCAAGTTTGACAAAAGCTTTTTACAATCTTTCCTACATGTGTGATTGGTAGTGAAATCTGATACCAGGAGCAGGTTTTCAAATAGATTTCAAAAATAATAAAACCTGTCAGATTTCCATTTCAATCATTACCTGTCGATGGCATTTCTTCTACCTTCAAATGTCTGTCTCACCCTACCTGCTTCCCCTTCAAAATGCTAACTTCAATCCCACCCAGATGTGTCTACCAGGCCTCAAATATTTATTCCTTAGGTAGTTTGAGTCTTGTACTTTTTCTCTTGTTCTTGCTTTATGTGTTGTTTAATATTCTATTCTTGTTTGCATATAATTATTTTCCCACATATGAAGTGACAACTGTATTGGATTCAGAATTAGCAAAGCTATCAAATAATTTTGTGACTTTGGAAACGGTCAGTTAAGCATTCAACATCAGGTCTTTAAACAGGAAGACCTCAGCTGGGATCCAGTGACATCATAGGTTTTGAGCTGTGTGGCAACTTCCAACACCTGGTATTTGATGTTTGGGAACATTCTGAAGATAGCATCCCGATCCTGGGGAAGAGTCCCGGGTCCAGGCTAGAAGATCGCCTAGGACAGGAACTCATGTGAGACATGTAGTCACTGTCAGGAAGGCCTCATCTTTCTCAAGCAAACATATGAGGTTTCTTCTGTCCCTAAATCTTATGAGTAAAATATTCCTCTCTACTGCATTGCTTCTTTCACCAGAGATTTAAGTCATTTCTTATTTGCACAGTAGGTAAAATTACAGTCCAAATGAATTCTGAACCAGGCATTGGTGGCTTATGTTTGTAGGGCTAGCTACACAGAAAGCTGTGATGGGAGAAGCAGAGCTCAAAGACAGCCTGAGCAGACAAATATGAGAGACATGTTTCTCTAGTTAACCAGAAAAAAAATGCCAGAAGTGGAGGTATAGCTCAAGTGGTAGAGCACCAGCCTTGAAAAAAAAGGTAAGGAAGAGCTTGAGGCTCTGAGTTCAAGCATCCCCAGTACTGAACAAGAAAAAGTAAATTTTGTACCTCTTCTCAAATGGTCTCTCCATGATCATACGTATATATTAATCATAGAGTGTATAGTTATAAAAGATAAAATAACAAAGGAATCAAAAGCATGGCCAGGCCACGTATCCAGATATTTCCAAATCCCAAAATACTTGAATTTTGAGTATGTCATCATGAAAAAAGTAAAATGTAGACCTGGGTGATAGTGACTCATGCTTCCATCCTAGTTATTCAGGAGGCTGAGAACTGAGGATCTTGCCTTTAAGCCATCCTGGGAAAAAAAGTCTGTGAAACTCTTATCTCCAGTTAACCAGCAAAAAAGCCAGAAATGAAGCTGTGGCTCAAGGGATAGAGTGCCAGTCTTGAGCAAAAATGCTAAAAAAAGTGCCCTGGACCTTAGTTCAAGCACCAGGACCAATTAAAAAAAAAGAAAGAAGGTGGGGGGCGGGGATATGGGAAGGGATGGAAAGGGGAAACAAAGGAGGAAGTAACAATGTTTGATAAGAAATTTACTCATTACCTTGCCCATGTAATTGTAACCCCTCTGTATGGTATTTTCACAATTAAAAAAAAAGAAAGAAAAGTACAAATAAAAAGTAAATCATTGTAAAAATATTGCTTAGGTCTTACTCTTGCCTAGGTAGTAGATGTTTATTAAAAATTTATTTGTGCCAAAATCTTAATACAGACTTCTCCAACCTCCTTTGGAAGTAATAAAGATTAATTTCATGAAAACGATATTAATCTTAGGGATGATATTAAATACTAACACTAATAGCAGCAAATGTTTACCTTTTGCCTTGTGCCCATATACTTAGATATTTGTTGTTAGGATTGCTTTCATTTCTCCTAATATCCTAATAATATACTTAGAATATCTGAGTTAAAGAGGGAATGGTACAGTCAGCTAGGTGTTCATGCCTCATACCTATAATCCTAACTACTGAGGCTGAGAGCTGAGGATTTTGAGTCAGAGCCAGCCCAGAAAAGAAAGTCAGTGAGATTCTAATCTCCATTTGAGCACCAAAGAATTAGCCTTGGCAAGAAAGCCCATGAGAAGCTTATCTCCAGTTAACCATAAAAATCAAGAAGTGGAGGTGTGGCTAAAGTTGTTGAGGGCCAATCTTGAGCAATAATGCCTGAAGTTTAATACCCAGAACTGAACAAAAAATAAATAAATTGGCTTTTTGCCTGTTAATTGGAAATGAGAATGTCTTGGATTTATCTGATCCTTGGATCCTAGCTTTCTGAATAGCTAGGATTACAAGAGTTCTCACTGGTGCCCTGCTCCAAAGTTAATTTTAATTTTAAGCAAATATGAGTATATCACATGCAGTATGTTCCCCCAATAGATTCTTGGATTATTTGTGTGCAAAAGCCTAATATATTGTCACATGTTCCTTAAAGTTTTTTTAACTTATACACAAGTTCATATGAACCCCAAGATAGGGACACAAGAGCTTTTATCTTTGTTGCTGTTCTTTTTATTATACTTATAATGTACTATGTGGTTCTTTTGTTTCTTTGTATGTTCTTCCCCCATGGTACAACCCCTGTTGTCACTGTATTTGATTCCAGTATCTTGCATCTTGTATATACATTTTTCTAATTTGGGGAGGGGAAGGGAAATAACAAAATGCTGAAATAAGGATACAGGTTGACCCATTGTAACAATAGATGTGCAAGACACTATGTTGCAAATGAACTTTACAACTTTGGTGGGGGTGACAAAGGAGAGGGGAGGAAGGAGTTGGGGAGGCAGGGAGGAAAGGGATGGTAGGGAAAAATAATGGAGGGTGTAATAATGCTCGATTTAAAAAAGATTTTAAAAGAAAAAAAAAGTTCATTTTTTCCTTGATGTGTTTATTTGTTATCTAAGGTCAGTGAGTCATTAAGATGCATTTAGAGCCAGGCACAGGTGGTTCATGCCTATAATCCTAACTGCTCAAGAAGTGTGAAGCCAGCTTGAAAAGAAAAATGCATGAGACTCTTATTTCCAATTAACAACAAAGGCCAAAAGTGGTGCTGTGGCTTAACTGGTAGAGCACCAGCCCTTAGGGGAAAAGGCTGAGTGACAGCACAAAAACCCTCGGTTTAAGCAGGACCAGCACACAAGTACACACATGCACACACATGCATGCACATACACACACACACCCCACAATGGTACTAAGTGTTCATGAAAACAGAAAATTGTAGAAAACATTCTACCACACACTGACACCTTCATAGTCTGTGTGGGGCTTTTTTCCATGAACTTGCCTACATCTTCAGCATCTAGGCTGAGTGATTATCAGCTGATTATAAGTGTATTCACTTACAATAAAGGGTGTCAGGAGCCTTAGCTAAGCTTGACTATCTCGCCGGAACATCTCCAGGCTGTTTATAGAATCCGGTCCTTCCATCCTGCCCCAAACAAACACCAGGTAGCTGCTAAGGACCACCTTTTCACACTGCCCTAAGCAACCATCCTGCAGCTGCTACGGCCAATGAAAAAGCTTCCTTATTCTAAGCATATAAACACCCCTGTGTGAAAAATAAAAATTAGCAGCTTGATCAGAATCCTTGTCTTGCTGTCATTCTTCGTGTCTCTTTTCCCTTCATTCCTTCTCGCTTAGGTTCACTGCCCTCGTTGAAGTCCTGCGTGTTGGGACAAAAGGGTTTTCTTTACTTTAAGCTAACTAATGATTATATTTATTCATTTATTTATCTATATTTAAATTTGTATGTGTATGTGTGTTGGTGCTGGAGATGGTATTAAAGGCCTCATGTTACCTGACTTTTTCACTGAAGGCCAGTGCTCTACCATGTGAGCCACACCTCCATCTCCACAATCCATTTGTACACTGAATATCTTCTGAATAAAGTGATTTCAGCAACTCCATTTTTTTGTTTTGTTTTCATGCTAGCACAGAGCTTGAACTCAGGGTCTGTTCACTGTCCCTGAGCTTTTGTGCTCAAGGCTAGTGATCTACCACTTGAACCATAGTTCCACTTTCAGCTTTTTTATTGGTTAACAGAGATAAGATTCTCATAAACCTTCCTCCCCATGCTGGCTGTACTCAGAACTTAGCCTTCTGAGTAACTAGGATTGCAGTCACTAGCCACAGGCACTTGGCAGGGCTCTCTGTTTGTTTGTTTTTTTCTTTGGGCTGGACCTAGGGCTTGAACTGGGGCCGTGGTTGCTGTCCCTGAACTTCTTTTGTTCAAGGCTAGTGCCATACCACTTGAGCTACAGCTTCAACTCCAGCTTTTTCTGAGTACTTTGTTGGAGATAAGAGTCTCATAGATGTTCCTGCCTGGGTTGGCTTCAGACCACAATCCTCAGATCTCAGCCTCCTGAGTAGCTAGGACTACAAATGTGAAACACACACACCTGGCAAGACTCACATTCTTATACTTTGGAAATCCCCCAAATCAATGGTTATTGTAAAGCAATAGACAGTTTATTTTTTGTGTCACAATTGTGGGTTTGAACTCTTGGCCTGGGGGCTGTGGTTAGCTTTTTTACTCGAGGCTAGTGATCTACCACTTGAGCCACATCTCCATTTCTGGTTTTTTGGTTAGTTAATTGAAAATAAGAGTCTCTCAAATTTATCTGCCAGGACTGACTTCAAACCATCATCCTCAAATCTCAGCCTCCTGAGTAGCCAAGATTACAGGGCCAAGCCATTAGCACCCAGCAGACACTTAATTTTATACTTCAGAAATCCCCCCAAACAAAGGTTACACTAAAATAATAGTAGTTTTGTTTTAGTCATCATCTCAACAAAATATTATTTTCCTTTCCAAAATACTTGGAACATGATCACTTGTAGATTTCAGGTCAAGGTTGAGGGCACCAATGGGAAAAGGAGCCATTTACTGTCATAAGGTCATTTTTTCTGGGCTGATGATTAGGGTCTTAACCTGGATCTGTCATTGCTGGCACAGATCTCAAAAGCAGAGTGCCAGTGTGAGGGCCTTGCTTCTGAGTAGGTGTGACTTCTGCTCCAGTCAAGCATTTTATAGCCATGTAAAGAGTATATCTTCTAGCAGTATTGATGAGATACACAGAATAATTGTTTTTACAGATTTGCTCCAGATTCTTTCTCAAATCTGCTCATTGATTTTGTTGTTTGCATCCTGTACAAGAGTCAAATTCAGTGCTTCCTCTTTTTTGATGCTGATGGTTACATACAAAACACTACCTCAACCGTGAACCTCTTCTCCAGCCCTGGTCCTGAAAAGGGCTGCTTTCTGGCTAAGTTTTGTGCTTCCACAGTGTGGATATGGTTTTGTCCCTTAAAATAAGCACAGGACAACAAGATCCTTGCAAAATTTCAAAAATATTTCCAAGAATTCTTCCTCCTCCTCTTCCTCCTCCTCTTCCTCCTCCTCCTCCTCTTCCTCCTCCTCCTCCTCCTCCTCCTCCTCCTCCTCCTCCTCTTCCTCCTCCTCCTCCTCCTCCTCCTTCTTCTTCTTCTTCTCTAGTTTCAGATTCTGCTTCTGTTAACCCTCTGCCCTAGCAAAACACATTTTTTATAAGATCTGTTTAGCTCATCACATTATGATTTACAACACATAGTGATTTGTAATTCCCAAGGTATCTGAACTTTAACTCTAGACAAGGAGCCTTAAATCAAAAGAATAATCTGTAATTAGCTTTAATAATTTATGGTCTCTGTGAGCAGGTGAGTGATGAATTTAGGAAGTTAGTTTCCATTTGCTCTTGAAACTACACATTAATAAACACTTTAAATCTGTGATAAGGACCATCGAAGGAATCAAATTAGTCATACATTTTCCTGTCTCTTTTACAAAGATACAGAAAAGTTTTCTTGAAATTTCATAAGAGGTGATGGAGGAAATTAGAATTTTGTATAATGATCAAGTCAGATTGAGTGGAAGGGCCAGATCCAAATTAGACTACTTCCTTGAAACCTCAATGTCTTAAACTTATAATTAACTTCAGCAATTCCTGGATGCCTGTGTTCCCTCTCCTGCAATGTCCCCATTAATAAAGATAAAAACTCCAAACTCAAAGAAAAAATACTTGTTTCCATTCCTGGAGAAGCTCTTCTAGGTATATGCTTTCTGCTTAGCTCACTAAGCAGAATAAGACAGAAAGAAAACTCTTTAGAACAGATATCATGAAGAGAGTTATAGACTAGATATTGATTAATTGATCTGTCCATGAATCTGTCTGAAATACTTGACAGAAAAGATCAACAGGGCTTCACTACAATCTGAAGACTGACTTGGTGCTGTTTATAAATCAGGAATTAATGTTTCTTCCCTAGGATTATAGAAAGCAAAAGTTTTGTCTGTGGCAAGAACCAATGAAACTGGGAAGCGGTAGCATCATTAGTTTTCACAGAGCCTAGTTCAAATGTTAGTGTAAACCAGAAAACAGTGGGTCATGTCTATAATCCTAACTATGAAGGAGGCTGAGTTCTGAGGATCAAAGTTCCAAGCCAGCCCAGGCAAAAAAGCCCAGGAGAATTTTATCCCCATGTACTCAGCAACATCCCAGAATTAGAGGTGTGGCTCAAATGGTAGAGTATCAGCCTTAAAACTAAAGCCAAACAAGATGTAAAGCCCTAAATTCAATCTCCAATAATGGCACTAAAAGTTTAATTATTCCATGTTTTAAAATACTGTTAATATTGTTTCAAAAGGTAACATTATCATTAAATACCTAATGTCTGTCTGTCTGTCTATCTATCTATCTATCCATCTATCTGGTTCTCTATCTAATCAGATATCTTTAAGACTGTGGAATCCTAAATGTAATAAATGGTTCAGAGCTATAATTAAAAAAAAAAAAAAAAAGACTTTCTCCAACAAGACCACAATAAAGGCCAAGAAAACGCACCCAAACTGAGAATCCAAGAACCAGAGGAGGATCCCAGTAGCTGCAGCCCCCAAGAAGGTGGACTGAATGACAGAACTCCCAAATACCTCTCAGTCCTATCTCTCAACATTAACAGATTTAACTCTCCAATTAAGTGACATAGACTGTCTAGTTGGATTAAAGAACAAGATCCTTCTATCTGCTGCCTTCAGGAGTCACATCTTGCCTGTAAAAACAAACACATTTTCAATGTTAAAGGCTAGAACAAAATCTACCAAGCAAACGGACCCCATAAACAGGCGGGAGTTGCAATCCTAATATCAGATAAAATAGACTTCAAATTAAAATTCGTGAGAAGAGATAAAGAAGGTTGCTACATACTAATTAAGGGATCTCTCCTTCAGGAGGATATTATAATTCTAAATATATATTCGCCAAACAACAGAGCACCCAAATTTATCCAAGAAACACTACTTTCCCTCAAATCCCATATAGATCCAAAGACATTAATTGTTGGGGATTTTAACACACCACTCACCCCACTAGATAGATCAACTCGGCAAAAACTCAACAGAGAAACCGCAGATCTAAACAGCTGCATCGATCAACTAGATTTAACAGACATCTACTGAATATTTCACCCGGCAGAATCAGAATACACATTTTTCTCAGCAGCACATGGAACATTTTCTAAAATAGACCACATTTTAGGCCACAAAGCAAACTTGTCTAAATTCAGAAACATTGAAGCTATACCTTGCATTCTCTCAGACCACAAGGGAATAAAATTAGAACTCAACACCAAAAGGCACCAAAGAAAGTCCGGTAACACATGGAGGCTGAACAACACATGGCTGAATCACGAGTGGGTCATAAAAGAGATTAGAAAGGAAATTCAAATGTTCATGATATTCAACAAAAATGAGCACACAAATCACCAGCTCCTCTGGGACACAGCAAAGGCAGTACTCAGAGGCAAGTTTATAGCTCTGAGTTCCTACATCAACAAATTGGAGAGATCTGAAACCAACAATTTAATGAGACATCTGAACCTCTTTGAAAAAGAGCAGCAAGATAAACCGCAATCCAATAGACAGAAAGAAATAATTAAAATTAAAGCAGAATTAAGTGAATTAGAATCCAAAATAACTATAGAAAGAATAAAAAAAAAAAAAGTTGGTTCTTCGAAAAAATTAACAAAATACACAGACCCTTAGCAAATCTTATCAGGAAAAGAAGAGAACACACCCAAATTAATAAACTCAGAGATGAGAATGGAAACATCACCACAGAAACAACCAAGATTCAGAACATTATAAAGGAATATTTCTCAAAACTTTATGCTAATAAGTTTCAGAACTTGGCAGAAATGGACCTTTTCCTAGCAAATATTGACATGCAAAAACTAAACCCAGATGAGTTAAACCATCTTAACAAGCCCATATCAAGCATTGAAATAGAAACAGCAATAAGAGACCTCCCATGTAAGAAAAGTCCAGGACCAGATGGTTTTACAGCAGAATTCTACAAACCCTTCAAAGCAGAGCTCACACCAATACTCCTCCAACTCTTCAATGAAATTGAAAGAGAAACTTCATTACCAAAGTCATTCTATGAAGCCATCATAACCCTCATCCCAAAACCAGGCAAGGACTCATCAAAGAAAGAGAACTATAGACCCATTTCTTTGATGAACATTGATGCAAAACTTCTCAACAAAATTTTGGCCAATCAACTTCAACAATCCATCCCAAAACATGATACACTACGATCAAACAGGATTCATTTCAGGGATGCAAAGCTGGTTCAATATATGCAAATCAATTAATATAATTCATCACATCAACAGGAGCAAGGATAAGAACCACATGGTTATCTCAATAGATGCAGAAAAAGTATTTGACAAGATCCAATACCCCTTTATGATGAAGGTTTTGGAAAAATTAGGAATCTATAGAACATTCCTCAATACAATAAAGGCTGTATATGACAAACCTACAGCCAGCATTATACTTAATGGTGCAAAACTAAAGCTATTTCCTCTTAACTCAGGAACAACACAAGGATGTCCACTTTCTCCACTTCTCTTCAATCTAGTATTACAATGCCTAGCTACAGCAATAAGACAAGATGTAAACATAAAGGGGATCCAAATAGGGAAAGAAGAAATAAAACTCTCCCACTTTGCAGATGACATGATCTTGTATTTAAAGAATCCCATAGACTCCACTCCCAAATTACTCAAGCTGATTCAAAACTTTGGCAAAGTAGCAGGTTATAAAATTAACCCCCAAAAATCAATGGCTTTTCTGTATGCCAACAATGAGAAAAGTGTGGCTGAAATTAGGAAAGAAACTCAATTCATAATAGCCCCACATAAAAATAAAATACCTAGGAATTAACTTAACCAAAGAAGTGAAGGACCTCTATGATGAAAACTTTAAAAACTTGAAAAAGGAAATCAAAACAAAACTTAGAAAATGGCAAAAAAAACTCCCATGCTCCTGGATTGGAAAGATTAACATCGTGAAAATGGCAATACTTCCCAAGGATATCTACAAATTAAACGCGATACCTATCAAAATTCCAACCTCATTCTTCAAGGAAATAGAAGAGGTAATCCAAAAATACATATGGAACAATAAAAGACCCCAAATAGCAAAAACGCTCTTCAACAGAAAGAACACTGCTGGAGGAATATCAATACCAAATTTCAAACTCTACTATAAAGCCATAGTAATCAATTCAGCTTGGTACTGCCACAAGAACAGACCTCAGGACCAACAGAATAGAATTGAAAACCCAGAAATGAACCTACAGACCTATAGCCATCTAATCTTCGATAAGGGAGCTAAAAAATAGAATGGAAGAAAGACAGCCTCTTCAGTAAATGGTGCTGGCAAAATTGGTTAACTACTTGTAGAAAACTAAAGCTAGATCCTTATCTATCACCCTGCACCAGAATCAACTCCATATGGATCAAAGACCTCGGAGTCAAAACAGACACTCTGTAAATGTTATGGGATGGAATAGGCGAAACCCTAGGTCTCCTTGGCGCAGGCCGAAATTTTCTTAATAGAGACCCAGAAACACAACAAATCAAAGAAAGGTTGGACAAATGGGATGGCATGCAGAGCTTCTGCATGGCAAAGGACATAGCTAGCAAGATCAATAGAAAGCCCACGGATTGGGAGAAGATCTTCACTAACCATACAATGGAAAAGGGTCTCATATCTAAAATATACTTGGAACTCAAAAAATTAAACCACCCAACAACAAATCCTCAAAGAAACAACTGTCCAATAAATAAGTGGGCTAAAGACTTAAAGACACTCTTCTCTGGAGAGAAAAGAAGGATGGCCAATAGACATACGAAGAAATGCTCAACCTCCCTAGCCATAAAAGAAATGCAAATCCAAACAACATTAAGATACCACCTCACCCCAGTTAGAATGGCAAAAATCAAGAACTCTAATAACAACAGATGCTGGAGGGGATGTGGACAGAAGGGAACCTTACTGCATTGTTGGTGGGAGTATAAACTTGTTTAACCACTTTGGAAAGTAGTATGGAGGTTCCTCAAAAGACTTCACATAGAGCTCCCCTATGACCCAGCAATCACACTTTTGGGCATTTACCCAAATGTTTACAAACAAGACCACACTAAAGCTACCAGCACAACTATGTTTATTGCAACACTATTTACTCTAGCTAAGGTATGGAACCAACCCAGATGCCCCTCAGTAGATGAATGGATCAAGAAAATGTGGTATATATACACAATGGAATTCTATGCCTCCATCAGAAAGAATGACATTGCCCCATTTGTTAGGAAATGGAAAGACTTGGAAAAAATTATGTTAAGTGAAGTAAGCCAAGCCCAAAGAATCATAGGTCCCATGGTTTCCCTTATTTGCAATATGTAGTATATGTCTGAGTCAAGCAGAAATGGTCAGATAAGGTGATGTTAGGGAAATGAACCCTAATATATGTATTCAAATGGTTTTTTTCTTTCATGTGATTGTTTCTAATGCATTTATAAGATTATTTCTTTGTTGCTTTGTATGTCCCGCCCCCACGGTATAACCCGTGCTTTCACTGTATTTGATGTGGGTATAATTTGTGGAGGAAAAAGGGAAAAACACGTCGTTTAAATAGGAATACAGGTGGACCGACCCATTGCAACAATGAGAAGTACAAGTCGTTGTGTGGAAAACGAACTTTACAACTTTGGTGGGGGGGACAGGGAGGATTGGGTGGGGAAACGTGGGGAGGATTGGAAGGGATGGGAAGCGGAAACAATGGCGGAGGCTACAATGCTTGATAAGAAATGTACTCATTATCTTGCCCATGAAATTGTAACCCCTCTGTACAGTATTTTCACAATAATAAATAAATAAAAATTAAAAAAAAGGTTTTCTCAACTGGATGTCAGTGGCTCATGCCTGTACTCATAACTACTCAGGAGTCTGAGAGTTGAGGATTGCAGTTCAATGTCTCCCAGGCAGAGAATTCCATGAGATACTGAAAGTCTATTGAGACTTTTATCTCTCTAAGTCTCATATCTGCAATTAGCCACAAAAAAAAGCTGGAAGTGACTATGGCTCAAGTGATAGAGTATTAACCTTGAAGAAAAAGGCTCAGAAAGAGCCAAAGCCAGGCCTGAGTTCAAGCACCACAATTGGCACACAAAAAAAATGCTGTTTTGTTTTTCCATTATTAGAGATGGATATACAAATATCATCAAACAGGGTAGTTGGGAGAGTTAAATAAGATCATTGTAAACTTGATAACTTCCTATTGTGTTATTGATAGTGTATAATTCTTATTTCCAAGGGAGTCCATTGGCAAAGCATCACTTAGCAGCAGCTGCCTTGAGGAGGGAGGAGAGAAGAATAAAACTCTTTTGACATCACATGAGTAGCTATAAAACTGTGTCATTAGTTCAAGTTTAAGTTTAAAAGGCTCCAAATATCCTTCTCACATTGAATGTTGAAACCATACTTGACTTTGGCAGTGGGTGAAGTCATTTAATATGCTCACGTGGCCCTGAATGCCTTAAAGCAGGCACAGTGTATTATTTAATGATGTTTGAGTTGGACTCATACTTTTGGGTCCACATATCTATGTTGTTTTTAGATGCTTGTGAAATGCCTGGAGAACCTGTTTCCAATTTCATGACCGTTTATCACTAATCTAAAATGACTGCAGTTTTATTGACAGACTGACAGACAGGAAGCTCTGAGAATTAGATCCGTCATACATTTGTCCAGAAGCTGTGTTAAACCAGTTTTGTGTTTATGTAGAGGAGAAGTGCTGGGCTATTAGAAAGCAACAGAATGGAAAAATCTTTTCTCTTATACCACAAGAAGATGCCAATGTTTTCTGTGAATATTTGATGGATGAAAATTTATCATCTCTCTACATTTCTAATATTCTTTTTAGAATTATTCTTACTGATGACTTTCGTTTGTGAGCTAACTTAATAGAAAGAAAAACAGTTTTCCTTTGAGGCTAGTTCTCTTAATCAGGCATAAGTGACACTATTTTCCCCAGAAAAATCTTCAAAGGAATTTGAAAATATGGAGGCTGTAATATACTTAAGGTCCCTGGACTTCTTCAGTTTATGTGAATATAATCACAACTGGCATCATATTGAGACATCCAAAAAAGTTTGTTGTATTCCCATAAACAAATGGAACTACATGATTTTGATGTTTTTATTGATTTTATTCATGAAAAATATTTGATATAAATTGACTTAGATAATACTCTATTAAAGTAATATTTATTTATTTATCTCAGTTGTGGAACTTGTACTCATAACCTGGGCACTGTCTGTGAGCTCTTTTCTTTCAAGGCTAGCTCTCTACCACTTGAGCCACAGCACCACTTCTGGCTTTTTTGAACAGTTAATTGGAGATAAGAGTCTCACAGGGACTTTTCTGCATGGGCTGGCTTCAAACCACAATCCTCAGATATCAGCCTCCTGAGTTGCTAGGCATGAGCCACCAGCACCTGGATAATAAACATCTCTTTTGATTTGGCTACCTGGCTGGCTGTGATAATCAGATTGCAGCCTCTTGAATAATGAGGATTATAGGGTGAGCCATTTGCACCAGGCTTGACTGGGAACTTTTGAATAGTTAACTTCTAGTAGCTTTCAAATACTAGTACTTGATTCCTCTGGCAGTCTTTACTGATTCAACTAAGGACATGAAGCACATATGATAGTACATATGCTCAGTGCTTGAAATTCACTCTTAAATCACTTTGGAAAATGCAATTAAATTCTAGGGTTGTGCTTTCATATTATATACAACACTAAAAAAAATAATAAAACAAAAAGCATTCGAGTTAACTGTCGACAAAAACAACAAATCAAAAGTCTTTTGCCTTGGGCTTTATGTTGACTGCATAAATTCCTCCTAAGAAGCCTGTTTTGTTTTGATGTTTTGAGATTGGGAAATAGAATAAAATAATAATAACAAATTTTCAGAAGGAGTGAATTTTTGTGAATACCCAACACTTGTAAAATGTTTTATTCAAAGAATCCTGCACAAAATTGTGATTTTGTTAGAGCTAATACCTACCACTGGTGCCACAACTTCACTTTTGGATTTTTGGTAGTTAATTAAAATAAGAGTTTCATAGACTTTACTGGGCTTGCTTCAAACCACAATCCTCAGATATCAGCCTTCTGAGTAGTAAGGATTACAGGCATGAGTCACTGATGTCCACTAGTTTTCTTTTTAAAGTCATTCTGGCCAGGTGCTGGTGGCTCATGGCTGTAATCCTAGCTACCCAGGAGGCTGAGGTCTGAGGAATCACGGTTCAGATCCAGATTGGGCTGGAAATTCCATGAGACTCTTCTCTCCAATTACACACAAGAAAACCAGAATTGGAGCTATGGCTCAAAGTTGTAGAGCACTAGCCTTGAGCAAAAGAACTCAAAGGTAGACCTAGACCCTGAGTTCAGGCCCTACAACTGACAAAAAAATCATTCTGGCTATACAATATCAACAAAAACATTGCTGGAGGGCAAATGTGAAGGAAAAAAAAAAGTCTCTTGGTGTTTTCTACTTAGAGTAGATGTGAAATGAGAACATAAAATCGGATACCCGAATATTCTTTGGTGGTACTACTTACCAAGATTCATAGAATTATTCATAGAAAGTTTAGGGTAAAATTAAGAATTAAAGAATTAAATACATAATATGTTGAAAATGTCATTTGGTTTGAAGTTCAGAATGGAGTAGGATTTAGTAATATATATTTTGGAAGTTATCAGTCTAGAAATGGTGTTTGAAGCCATGGCAGGAGTGGGTTGGGAGGGGTTAACTCAAGAAGGAAAGATTCCCAAGTATTCATACCACACAGGGAGGAATGCAGAAGGCAAAAGCAAGCAGAGAGGACACCCAGAAGTCCATGAAAACACTGGGCTTGGGAAGGGCAACAAAGTGAATGTAACAGTCTCTTTTAAAATGAACATTTGCAATCCTTTTAGTTACATTTTCTTTTAGCAGACTTTTTTTTTTTTTTAAATAAAATACATGTTCATAGCGAACTAGGTGATGTTTTGACACATATACAATTTGTGTGTATTTAAATCAGCCTAAACAGATCTATATGTTTTCTTTTTTCAAATTTTGGCCTGGTACCCTGGCTTGAGCTCAAGGCTTATCCCTTTCACTTGGGTTTCTTGCTCACTGCTGGTGTTCTACCAGATGACTCATGCCCCCAATTTTACTGGTGAATTGGAGACAGACTTTTCTTGTTCTCTGGCTTCAATGTACAAATCTCTGCATCTCAACCTCCTAAACAGCTAGAGTTACAAGCATGAATCACCAGCACACATTATCATTTCTTCATTTTGAAAATATTCCAAATTCTTTTTTTAAAATTTTTATTTTTTTGTTGGTCGTGGGGCCTTAACTCAGGGCCTGGGCACTGTCCCTCAGCTCTTCAGCTCAAGGCTAGTGCTTTACTACTTTAGCCACAGCACCACTTCTGGCTTTTTTTATTTATGTGGTGCTGAGAAATCGAACCCAGGGCCTCATGCATGCAAGGCAAGCACTCTACCAATGAAGCCACCTTCCCAGCCCTCCAAATTCTTTCTTCCAGTTTGTGATATATGTAGTACATAATGATTATCTGTAACCACCCTACTGTGCCCACTGTAACTTGTTCCTATCTATCACATTGATCAGCTTCCCAAGGACATGGAGAAAAACACAGGCCAGCAGGGGAAAGGTTTACCCATAATAAAGAAGCTGTATCTACCCAAGTGGATAATCGGCTCAAGGTGCCTATTTCACTCTGATCATTTTGTAGATATCATAAATTTTCAGAAATATGTATATTTATATATGTTTACATTATTCTTTTTTGTAAGGGTGATGTACAGAGGGGTTATGGTTACATAAATCAGGTAATGAACACATTTCTTTTTGAACAGTGTCACCCCTCCCTCATTTTCTCCCAGTTTTTTCCTTCCTGTGTCCCCTTGCCCTCCAAATTGTAAAATTCACTTCTAATATGATGTTTTTATATATTCTTTAGAGGAAAGAATATGTGTACTCTAGATAGGTACATAGATGATAGATAGATAGATAGATAGATAGATAGATAGATAGATAGATAGATAGACAGACTCTCAAAATGTTTAAACCATGATTGGTTCAACCTCTACATCATTGCATGTGTGTATGTAGGAAAATAATGCATAGTGAATATTGAATAGTAGGAATTCTAACCAGGTGGACTATGTCATGTAATAATTTTATACTACCTTCCCCCATGTTTCTATTCACATAAAATTTTGAAAATATATCTTAAAAGGTAAAAGAATAAAGAATGTTATCAAGCTTGATGTAATGAATGATGTAAATGACAAAGATTTCAGGTACTTATCAAAATTTCCTCAAACTAAATGTTTGTAGTACATAATCACAATGCTTAAAGGCACTAATTAGACTATTAGGCTCTAGTATCTCTTTCTCTTAGCAATGCCAGAGGCAAAAAATTAACATTGATAATTTTCAGTATGATTATCCCTACAGTATGACTATAATGATAATTATGCTGACTGAAAAACAGGATGAAGAAAAATACATTTGAATATGTGTACACACATGTACAATAACTTTCATAGAAAGAAGATTAAAGTGGCAATTTAGTAGTAAATAGTGTTGGTATGAAAAGTCAATGATAGCCAGATACTGGTGGCTCACACCTATAATCCTAGCTACTCAGGAGGCTAAGATTTGAGGATCACAGTTTGTAGTCATCCTGGGAAGAAAGGTCTATGAATTGGTAGAGCAACAGACTTGAGCATAAAAGTTCAGGGGACAACACATAGATGCTGAGTTCAAGCTTATATATACACACATATATACTTTTATATATATATATATATATATATACACACACATACACACATACATACACAGATGCACATGTACAGACACATACACACATAACACACACAAAGGTAGTTATACAAGCTATTATCTCCCTGCCCTTGGAGTTTGGTAGAGTAAATGAAAGTGTTTGGGAAATGTATTTTATGACATTTTGTTTAAACTGTATGTTCATAAGAATTTGGAGTTTGAGTTCTGGAGACATGCTTGTTGTCCAGCTTTCATCCAGAGTTCTCTTACTTAGTTTTTGCAGTACTCATGATATATGTGAACCTCTTTATGCCTTGGATCTCCCAGCTAAACAGTTGGGCAGTTAATAGCACTGAAGATGGAGATTAAACAAATAAGCACTAATGTGGCACTGACCAGCTAAACTTCTCCAACCAGCTAATTGTCTTTTTACCAAGGTTCTGAAGGTCTCACCAGCTACTTTCTCTCCTGAGAAATCACTACCTGAGAGTCATATCAAAAGTAACAAAAATAATTTCAAGTAATATGTGTCCTTCCAGGTCTTCCATAGAAAGTGTGGCAGTCACCTGTGCTGGCCCTCTGATATGGAGGTGCAGATAGCCAACAACCTTGATTTCCACAAGGACTCAATTCAGGGCAGGAGTTAGAAATAGACCTGCACTGTCTCACTAGTGAGACACACAAGGAACGATTTGCAACACTAGTAGTAATTTTTCCGTCTTATCTGACAACACAAGGCAGTGGCTGGCTCAAGCATGGAGGCTGATCAATAATCTATCATTTGAAATACTAGAGCATTCAGATAACCTATTGACTAAGGAATGATTTTTCAAATGATCCAAAATAAATGTCTTCTTCCAAAACCAAAATGTGGCATTAAAACCCAGCATTGAAAATATTGCACTAATGTCTCATATCAGGAGCAATTGAGTCAATTTTCCAACTTCCTTATTGCAGGAGGTACTCCCTTTTAGGCTTTTTCCATGTGTACTGATGAAAGTCAACACATTGCTCGTTTAGTTTTCATCCTGTGGAGTATGTGTTCTTTTATTTAGGCATTGTGTTAATACAAAAACCACAAATGAGAAAGACAGAACCCTTATTTTCATGGAATTCATGATTAAAGTAAGCAAAATGGTAAATCCATGAACACTAATATTTTGATTAATAATCATTGATCAATAATACTATTTCATAAGAGGTATAATGCATGTACAGAGACATATTTTCTCATTTAAAGATTGATGAAATTTTGAAGTTGAAGGTAGAGATCAGAAAGGCATTTCAGCTTTGTGTGGAACATTTACAAACACATAAACAAAGCAAATAGGAATAAAGCTCTGCATCCTGAAGTCAGAATGGCCACAAAAAGAGTAGACTCTGGTGTGGGATATGCAGTTGCTCTTAAGCAACATATAACTTTCAAATTAATGTTGAAAGAGCTGTTCCTAAATTTTCATAATTCCCAAAGATGCAAACATTTTGCCATGTGCTACTGGCCCATGCCTGAAATCCTAGTTACTCAGGGGTCTGGGATAGGAGGACTAATGTGTGAAGCCAGCCCAGAAGATAAATCTGAGACATTCTTCTCTCCAATCAGCCAAAAAAACACTGGAAGTAGAAGTGTGCCTCAAGTTGTAGACTGACAGCCTTGAGCCAAAAAAAACAAATGAGAAGGAATAGCCCTGAGTTCTAGCCCCAGTAACTGCAAGTGTGTGCCTGCTCAAGTAAAACACACACACACACACACACACACACACACACACACACACACACATGCCTTTCTTTGGAAATGCTTTACTTTGATTGATAAAATTATTTAGGGAGCAAACACTGTATGAGAGAGAAGAAAAATTGCATCCATTCCTGAGAATGCACATAAGAGTGGCAAAGAAATCTATTCTCTTGTTTTCTGGTGTTCTTTTTATTTGGCATTACTGTAGCAGAGAGGGACCAATCATATAAATTGAATTTAGCTTTTTATCTGTAGTTTCTTCTTCAAGTGACTTACAATACTTATTTGGCATTCATGTTTTATTTTCCCTACTTGGATTTGTAAAGGAGCTAATGAGTTCCCTATCTTCAACTCTTCCTTTGAAGCTAAAAGTGTACCAAGAAATATGGCCACTGGAGTGAACCATCACTCTCTGAGTTGATTAACTCAGGCTGTATAAAATAAGACATCATTGTATAAAATGGTGTACTAGAATTAATTTTATTCCAGCTTGATATTTATATTAGTTTGGTTTTTTTGTTATAGTGAAAAAGAATAAAAATTATGACCATAGTTAAATGTTGACTGGGAGAAAGATTCTAAAATATCCTTTAACATATTAGCCAATAAACTGCCAAGATGAGTTCATCTTCAATTCCTCACCAGATTCTTTTTAACAGCCAAGTCAAAGATCATGATGCTGCCTCCCTGTGATGGTTCATGGAGCATGAGCACCACAGCCACAACACACACACACACACAAACGTGCCACAAACAGAAGCTGTGTGCTCAGTGATTGTGCAGAGCATAAACCTGAGGTCAGCGATTTCATACTCCATTATGCAGAATGATGTCTGTAGAGAAATATCTGTGTGTGCATTTGTGAGTGTGTGAATGTGAGTGTATATGGATGTGCCAATCCTAGGAATTAATTCAAGGTCTGGGCACTGTTGTTGAGCTTTCTTTGTTCTGGGCTAGCACTCTACCACTTGGAGGTCAGAATCTCACTGGCTTTGAACCGATATCCTCAGATCTCAGCCTTCTGAGTAGCTAGGATTACAGGCAAGAGCCACCAGTGCCCAGCATATAGAGAATTTTTAAAGGCTTTACCAAGGTATGTTGCAAAATATTCATCATTATATTTATTTTGGAGTGGGCCAAACATAAATTTGCTTCAAATTCATACTAGAGAATAATGCTGAAGGAGATATAAAATGTATTCTAGTCAACTCTTTATACAAAAGGGAACTGTGTCAGAGAGATACAATGACTTTTGGAAGTCATTTGGGAACATAAGCAGAGGTATACAAATCAGGTTGCTGGGTGACCAACTCCACACTCATTACAAAACATGCAGTTGTATTTTTATCTTGAAATAGATAAACATTAAAATATATATATAAATAACATATAAATCACCTACCACTGTCATATGGACATTTTTTAGGTTTATTCTTGTCTCAAATATTAAGTCCCTACACTAAAATGTTTTGCACAAATTAGGAACATTATACCTTCAGAAAGTGTTGTCTCTACAATGTAAGAATACCATGTGTAGTTTTAAAAAGCTGAATCTCTTGCCTTATGTCTGTAATTCCAGCTACTCAGGAGGCTGAGTCTAAGGATTGTGGTCTGAAGCCAGCCTAAGTTTAAAAAATGTCCCTGAGACTCTTATCTCCAATTAACTAGCCAAAAGCTGGACATAGATGTGAGATTCAAGCAGTACAGGTCCTGAGTTCAGGCTCAATATTGGCACCAAAAAATAATCAATGAAAAATAAGTGCAGAGAAAAGGACAAATGGTGGTCATCACTTGTCCAATCACTTGTCCATGAGCACCCACAGCTCACCCACATGTGACAAGTGATTGGTTGTGAGATTTGGAGTCTCTTGGGTCCCAATACAATGATCATTCTTCCCTAGAATGATAGGTTGTCTTTTTCTTCCTTAGAGAAAACACAAACACAAAGATGAATCTAATTGTTCACATGGAATTGAATTAAATGGAAATCAGTTTTGCCACTGAAGAAAAGTAGTTTCAGATATGTGAACTTTGAAGCTTAATCATGCCACACATCTCTGCCCATTTATTACATTTGCCAGGCCAGCATTCCCCATTCCTGGGGTTTCCATGGTACATGACATGTGAGAAAAGCAAAGAACAACCAATCACACAAATACATACATAGGAGCTTAAAGCACATGTGTTAAATACACACACACACGTGATTCAAATCTCAGAGTAGAATTTGGTTCTCTCCTAACTTGATGAGTTTATTAGACTTTCTGAAACAACAGTTCCATAAGAAAAGACAATGCTGCCAGGCACTCCTGGCTTACATCGGTAATTCTAGCTAGAGGATCCTGTAGTCCTAGAGGAGGCTGAGATCTGAGGATCCTGGTGAGAAGGAAGCCCAGGCAGGAAAGTCCCTTAGACTTATTTCCAATTAACCACCAATAGCGCCAGAAGTGGAGCTGTGACTTCAATGGTGCAGTGCTAGCTGTGAGCCAAAAGAGCTTAAGTACAGTGCCCAAGCCCAGAGTTCAGGCCCCAGGACCTACACCAAAAAAAAAAAAAAAAAAAAAAAAAAGACAAAGAAAAGAAAGGAAGAAAAAAAAGAAAAGAAAAGAAAGAAAAAGAGGGAAAGAAAATAGAGTGAAGTAATACTTGTGGCATTGTCAGTCAGTAGTCTAGGTGTGGATATCTTGAACAAAGACTCAGGTGACCTGTGTGACCAGTGATGCGCAGCGAGCTGTGGAGTGAAGAGTATACGTTCAGTGAAGCAAGGAGACACATGCAGAGAGAACATAGTTAAAAGGCTGCTTCATGAGAACAGGCCTAAGAATGAGCACTCCAAGGCACCGAGCAAGGGTGTTCAAGAGGAGTTGTGGCTGGTTAAAAGAGGGAAGCTAGAGGAGCTTCCTATCTGGGTCCTTCATGATGGATGGTCTTGAGAGGCATGTGGAGGGACAAGGGGTTTTCCAACTGTCAGCATCCACAGTGCACCCGTTGTCATATTAACAAGGGTCAGTGCAAGAGCACGGAGCCTTCATTAAGGATCTCTCCTGAAAATCCACTCAGAAGACAGGTGAGGGCAATGTTGCCTGGCACTGTTATGAGAAATGTTATTTTCAAGGATTTTTGACCTTGCGGACATGGGACCATTTATCAGGACTTCTGGGTGGTCACATGGTGGAGAGCTGGGATATATTGTAGCATGGTGCTCCGGCAGGGGCACGCCTGTGGGCAGGCTTACCAGCCCGATGGGCAGCCCCATAGCCTACTGTGTTCGCCTGCCTCAGTGTAGTTCCGCTACATCATTACTCCACAGGAACACTATTAAGCCAAGCGAAGTACAGTTTATTCTGCTCTTCTGAATGTATTGAGAAAAGTGTATGATCAAAGTAATGTAAGCTGGGCACCAGTGATTCACGCCTTTAATCCTAGCTACACAGAAGGCTGAGATCTGGGGATCGTGGTTCAAAGCCAGACCAGGCAGGAAAGTCCGTGTGAGTCTTATCTCCAGTTAATCACCAGAAAGTTGGAGGTGGCGCTGTGGCTCAAGTGGTAGAGCTCTAGCCTTGAGCACAAAGAGGCTCAAGGACAGAGCCCAGGCCCAAAGTCTAAGCCCCACAACTGACACAAAAAATAAATCTATCTATCCATCTATCTATCTATCTATCTATCTATCTATCTATCTATCTATCTATCTATCTATCTATCTATCTATCTATCTATCTATCCATCTATCTATATCTATCTAGAGAGAGAACATATATAATATAATAAACAATATATTATATAATACAATTTAAAATACAGCATATTGTAATGAAAATAGTGTAAGATAAAATGTAGTGTAATATAAGATACAATATGTTGTAATGTATTATATATTGTTTTACATATATAATTTATTTTGATATCATGTATGTTATATATTATAAATGTTACATGAAAGGAATACTGTTTAATATATAATTGCATTATTATATATTATAAATATTATATAAAATATTCTACAATATTATTTAAGTGTTATATTACATAATATATAATTGTATACATTATAATAATATGTTATATAACATAATACCAATGGTATAAGATATGTCTCAAAAATTACATGAGCAAGTATATTTCATATCAAAATATATATCTTGGGAATACATATTGAATTAGTAGTATATCTTGGAGTCTCTACTACATTAGTAAAGTTGAGTGGGGAGGGGAAGGCTACAGTATATTTTTTAACTAACAATTTTCCCTTGGTGATTGTAACATGTGATAGTTTTCATTTTATCTTCCCTAAAACTGGAATGCTCTGTGGAAAATGAAATTGGTATGAGTTTCTGAGTGCTACTGAATAAAATGTGTGATAAGCATCAGTTATACAACTATCAAAAGCTATAAACAGACTTCTTTAATTTTATCAAATTCCTATAAGGAATCCTTGATTGTAGCTGCCAGCTATCATTGATGAGATCCAATGTAAAACAAACAATGTAAACAAATTCAATGGAAAACAAAACATCTGAACTTGAATATTTAGAGAGTCAACAAGAAGACAAAGGTGTGCATTTTTCAAAGTTGATTTAAATTTTAGATTATCATTGATAAATGGCAAACACTGTTAGCCAAAAGTTACTAAGTGAAATTTAAAATGGCATTTGGCAAAAAATGCACTACACAGAAAATTGCAACATGCACAGATCTTTTTCAAATATCAAGTAGCTCTGCATATTCAGATCCAGACTATGTTTTTCCCTTTAAATCACTGTCTCAATTTATTGTAATTATGAAGAGTTAAAAAAAGAGATAAGGTGTACATACACATTAGCAAATATCTAAAAAGAGCTCTGACTCAAATTGTTGTTTAAATATCTCTTAACTCTATTCTGACAACAGTAAAAATATAAGTAAAAACAAGCAATCATACATATGGTATGATGACATGATTTTTTCTTTATAAACAATTATTTTAATTAGATATTTGCTGAAACAGACTATAATTATATAATATTGCTAACATATATGAAAATATACACAGTAACATATGCATAAATACATAACTTGAAGTATGGCATATGAAAGGGAGGTTTCCATTGGTGTCACTCCTTTGAGCAACTAAATTACAATTAACAAAATGAATAATGGGGAAGTTGAAACATGTTTTGTCAGAAGGGAGTGGGGGGTCAGGGGCGGGATTGGCAGAAGAATGAAGAGAGGAGGGATGAGTGAATATCATCCTTGAGGGCACTTGAAGGGATGGATGAGGCTGGGTTGGGAGGAATGTGAAAGAATGATGAAAGGGGTGACATTGATCAAGATGCATTGTATTTATAAACTGACATATGCTGAATTGAACCCTGTTAGTACAATTGCTTTAAGATAATAATAGGTTGATTAATTGACTGGTTGATTGAATAATGCTTTTGTTAACTACTATATTGTGTCCAGTACAGAAGGAAAGATAAAATAATAAAAACAAATGTGCATATTAATCTAAGTGATAGGTGAAATGTAGATGAATTATTGCATATAAAATGCAATGCAGTAGAACTTTAATTTTTATTTTGTTTTTGTGCCAGACCTGGGGCTTGAATAGAAGGTCAGGACACTGTCTCTGAACTTTCTTGCTCAAGGCTACTACTTCATCCCTTGAGCCTCAGGCCCACTTTTGGCTTTTTGGTAGTTAATTGCAGATATGAGTCTCATACATTTTTCTACCAGGCCTGGTTTTCAGCTACAATCCTCAAATCTCAGCCTCTTGAGTAGCTCAATTATAAGCATGAGCCACCAGCACCCAACAAGAATAATTTTGAAAATGATGTACATGCACAGAGGCAGTTGTTGCTAAACTGAACTACGGAGTATAAAAGCTACATATGCTTTGGGGGGCACAAAATCAAGCACAAGTTGGAATCAGGTAAGAAAATCTTGAATACTATATGAAGGCCACTGGTATTGAGAAACTATAGATACTTCATTTATGGCCAGTTATTCTCATTCTATGTGAAATTAGTTTACTCTATCAGAAGCATGGGAAGTCAGAAAGCAATATGATGCTTTATCAAACCTCTCTTTTCTTTTTTCCGAGCATTGTCCATAATCTCAAGTACACAGGGAGCAATAGGTGCCATATTCTCACTGTGTTTCAGGAATCTCTAATGGATTGCTACTACCCAGCACTTGCCTTTCAATAATCATTAGAAAACTGAGAATCTTCTTCAAGAAATACAAGAACATGACACTAATGTTTAATACTTTGATGATAATAATGCACAGCAGGAAAGGAAAAGAATATGACTTCTTCCTGGAAAAGCAAAGTCTGAAATTCTCTTTAAAATTTTAAACTTTAAAAGTTAGCCTTTATGTTTCAGGAGTGGAAAATTTAACTTATGGAATTGTACACATATTATTTAAAGATCTTGGAAATGTTGAAAATGTTATTAATTCCTCTGGAACTGAATGATGGTATAGAATGATATAGAGTCTTGGGATTTTTAAAAAATGTTTATTTTATTTATTTATTTTTTTTAGGTTGCATTGTTTTTTTATTGTGAAAATACTGTACAGAGAGGTTACAATTACATGGGCAAGATAATGAGTACATTTCTTTTTTTTTATTGTAAAGATACTATACAGAGGGTTACAGTTACATGAGTGAGGTAATGAGTACACTTCCTCTTGAACATTGTTACCCCCTCCATTGTAAAAATGTTTATTATAAGACCCCAAATCACTTCTTTCAAGGTACTTTCAATTGTACCAAACCTTTGGGGCTAGATCTGACTAGACCTTATAAAATGATTTATATGTGATAAGTTCTTTTCCTTTAAATCTGAGCAGAAAAACTGAGTTCTTTGAAGCCTGAGGGCAGCTGTAAAAATCTGGGATGGTTATCAGAGCGAGGGTGAAGTGTTTCCAACTCCAAAAGGGCAAAATCTCTAGCTTCCCAGTACAAGGTGTAGGATTTCTACCTTAGAGTCTTTAATATGACTTACAACCAGGTACCGATGGTTTACCCTATAATCCTAGCTACTTGTTCTGTTGCTTAAAGCCAGCCCATGCAAAAAAACTCAAGAGATGGACTCTTATTTCCAATTAGCCAGCACAAAGCCAGAAGTGAAGGAAGAGTGGTAGAGTGCCAGTCTTGAACCAAAAAGCTAAGGGACAGTGCTCAAGCACCAACAACCAACAACACTTAGGTATTCACAGTCCACAAAATTAATATAACAGGTTGAATTAAAGGCAAAAAATATACTCTAATGTAATTTTTAGTGAACTATCACATAAAGCATGATAATAATGTCAAGAAATTATTGATACAAGATTTCATATAGAATCATATCTGTATCATGAAAATCACAAGCATTTTTCCATTGTTTACAAAGAATGAACAATTACATTATGGATTTTATCACAAAATAAATAGAAGTTCAACTTGAGCATTTTAAAGGAAAAAAATGAAATTTCAAGTAAATAAAACCACTGTAGGGAGAATTCTAATAGTCTTACTCCATTGAACAACTAACTCATGGTACAATTAAAGAGTATCTGAAAGCTGGACCTAGCTACAAAAGGATGAAATCAAAGGGATAAATGGAGAGGAAGGGTGGGTGGATGCAGCCATAATGTTTAATGGACAGATATGAAAATGGAACCAGGTAACTTGAGAAGATGGGCAGGGTTGGTGGAGATGGGGGAGAAAAATGAAAGGGCTGCCATTGATCAAGGTGCATTGCACTCACAAACTGTCATGTTGAATTGAAACTCCTTAGAACAACTCCTTGAAGTTGTATTAAGAATGATAAGAATGATGCTGCTGCTGCTGCTGCTGCTGCTGGTAAAGCGGATTTGTACTTCTCCATTATAGCATAGACCATAGTGCATGACTCCTCTTTTTTTGATATTCTGAAACTTGAAATACCAACTTTTTAAGAGTGTAATTTTTTGGCTATTTCTCAGAACTTATTATCCTTTTCTATTACTAAGGAAATAATTATGGATGATCTTTCTGGGAAAGCACGAAATATTCCAATCTGACTATTCAATGACTAGCTCCCACCATCCTTTGTGTCCTTCAGAAAACCGGAGCTGTTGCCAGGTCAATGATGAAGTGGCAGCAAGGTCCCCAGAGCAAAGAGCTCTATGAATCATTATTCTAGATGTCACACAGAGATTTATACTCCTTAAACATTATTTTGATTTTCTGAGGCTCTGGTTTCTGATCCACAAAGTTGTTTTTTTTTTAACTCCAATTTCCAATGTTTGATAATACCAACTGCACTGCTTACGGTCTAAGACATTGTTCCTTAGAGTGATTCACTTCTCCACAGTTTTATTGCTTATATTTTCAAAAATAACAAAGTGTGCTGGTAATATCCTATCCTGGGATAGGGAAGGATTGGTTTGCAATCTCTCTGTCTATACAAGAAAGCTGTTTTTTGATGCTTTCCTCAGTAGATCATGTGTCTTGTCCTGAGTATAGAACCTAGGATGTTTGTCTGGGTTCCTTGGCTGTGAAGTGAGAGGAGACTGTGTGTGGGGCACATGGGAAGGGTAGAATGACATGTTTATAGTAAGCAAAATTGATTCTGTGATAGTTGACTCTGGGGTCCAACTACAAGTCTGATTAACATAAGAAACATAGAGATCAATGGATGATAGACAATAGGGAGAAGATAGAGGATAAAAGATAAATAGATAGATGATAGATCAAAAGATAGATGACAGGAGATAGATCAATAGATAGATGAGAGAGAGAGAGAGAGAGAGAGAGAGAGAGAGAGAGAGAGAGAGAGAGAGAGAGAGAGAGATAGCAGATAGATAGTGCCAGTACTCTAGATCAAACTCAGGACCTCATGCTCTTTTCTGTATTTTTCACTAAAGCCTGGTGCTTTGTTCTTGAGCCACACCCTCACTTCCGTTTTGTGCTGGTTAAGTAGGGATAAGAGTCTCACAGACTTTTATGACAAAGCAAGTTTTGTGCTACAATCCTTAGAAGTTAACTTTCTGATTAGCTTGGATTACAAGTATAAGCCACCAGAGCCTAGCTAAGAAAAAGCATAAAGAAGGAATACCAACTTTCTCACTTCTATTCTAGATGATTAAGATGATTTTTTTTTTTTTTTTTTTGTATGTCGTAGGCTTGAACTACTGGGCTTGGGCGCTGTCCTCAGCTCTTCAACTCATGGCAAGCACTCTACCGCTTGAGCCACAGCACCACTTCTGGTTCTCTAGTGCTTTATTGGAGATAAGAGTCTCATGGACTTTCCTGCCGGGGCTGGCTTTGAACCGTGATCTTCAGATCTCAGCCTCCTGAGTAGCTAGGATTATAGGTGGGAGCCACCGGTGCCCGGCAAGATGAATCTTCATATAACTACTTTACAAATACCATGGGTATGCTTAGTCGGTACCTCAAAATAATGGTAATTTAAAAAAACAATTTTTAGCCCAACAGAAACTTTATGGATTTCTGTTAGTTTTTTTCCTAATAAGTTTCTATAAAAATATCTTTATTATCTAAAACATGAATATGTGCTGCATTTATCAAGAACAAAAATCCTCTATCCTCTTTAGATATAAACCAAAGGCTATATGTAAATAGTGTCAAGCATCTGTTGAAGCTCAAGGTCATTGAATGAATGAGTTTCTGCCTCGGTTCCAAAGAATCCCTAGTCAGTGATTTTGTCCATTCGGCAAAGAGCCACATTGAAACTTCAGTATTTACAAGTATACCAGCTATTGTTTCTTTGCTGAAGGAGAAAAAGGAAACTAATAGTTTTATTAAAACTGAACAATAGCTGAGCACCTCACGCCTATAATCCTAGCTACTCATGAGGCTAAGATCTGAGGATTGAGGTTCAAAGCCAGCCCATGCAGGAAAGTCAGTGAGACTCTTATCTCCAATTTAAAAAAAAAAAAAACCCCACTAGGAAACCGGAAGTGGTGCTGTGGCTCGAGCAGTAGAGTGCTCGCTTTGAGCTGAAGAGCTCAAGAACAGTGCCCAAGCCCAGAGTTCAAGCCCACAACTGACAGAAAAAAAAAAAAAAAAAAAAAAACCCTGAACATTGAAAGAGCCTTTGGCAATGTGCAGCAGTGCTTAGTGCTGGAGGTAGCGTAGGTTTTGATGAAAGTTAAGTGAAAAAAGGAAAAGAAGATGAGAAGAAACACAAGATCTTGATTCCAATTTGCCTTCACTGACAACAGTAGGTTGTAAGGCATGTATGACCAGGATTTTACACCCACAAATACCAACATACAATAAGGTAATGTTTATAAAGTAGAACACATAAAACACATTAAAAAGTATGAGTTTGGGCCAGGCACAAGTAGCTCATACCTATAATCCTAGCTACTCAGGAGACTGAGATCTGAGCATCATAGTTCAAAGCTAGCCTAGCCTAGAAAGTCCATGAGACTCTTATCTCCAATTAACCACCAAAAAGCTAGAAGTGGATCTGTGGTTCAAAATAAAAGAGTGCTAGCCTTGAGTAAAGAAGCTCAGAGACAACGCCCAAGCCCTAAATTCAAGCCCCACAACCACCAAAAAAAAAAAAAAGGCATATTATTTTTGTGAGGATTTTCTTAATGGCATACTTCTAGGGAATACACACACTAAACTAATAAACAGCAGAAATATATTTTGCCCTGTCTATGCACACATATGCACACACTCATGCAAACACATGCACATGTGCACATGCACACACAGATACATGCACATATACACACACCATAAATTACAGTGCTTTCCCAATCTCTTGGAATAAAGTTGTCAGAAAAAATAAATAATAGCAAACTTCATAGCTGAATGCTATTGATTCACAACTGTAATTCTATCTTCCACTCAGGAGGCTGGAATATGAAGACACAAATTCAAAATTAGTCTAGACAGACAAATCCATGAGACTTCAGTGGTAGAGTTTCAGCCTTGAGTGAGAAAGCTAAGGGAGAAAATGAAGCCCTGAGTTCAAACATCACTACTGGCCCCCCCAAAAGAAAAAGGAACAACAAAACAAACAAAAACATACTTTGTTACTCAAAACTACCAAGATATGTTGATCAGAACTGGTCAATTGTTGGACATAATCTAAACAGTTTGTCACCATAAGGTATATTAAGTAGATAAGTTTCATTAGGTGCCTGATGAAGAGAACACCACATGGTATTCAGGCAGGAAAAGAAGTTTATTTACCAAACTGCTGCCCTCGCCATGCATGGTGGAGGGGCATGGCCAAAAAGGGGCGACCCAACCCCAGGCCAGGAATTATAGATATATTAGGTGAAGGATCAGCAGAGGCAGTTCTCCCAGTGCAGTCCCAGGTGGTGGCTAGTGCTGCAGCCCTTCTCCCTAGGATCATCACCCTGGCAGAATGAGATCCTGATGGGAGTGTTTGTTTTTTTTGCCATTTAAGGACAAGTAGAGGAGACATTTTCTGTGAAACAGAATTCTCCTCCAAGCACAGAACTTGCAAGCATCCTGACCTGTGCATCTCAGCCTTCAGAACCACAACAAATACATTTCTGCTGTTTATTAACCCACAATTTCATGGTAATTTGTTTTGACAGTTCAGATGAAGTAAAAGGGAACATGTGCATTGAAATCGACTAGAAGCCAAGTATTAAAGCGGACTGGAAAACCAGGATGAGACTCAGTGGTAAATAGTAGATACAAATCTGTTTTGGTATGAATAAGTCTATACTACACTACAACACAGTGAAGGTTTGGAAATGAACATCTCCTCTATGGGAATGCTATGGTGATATTCTCCAGGGATCCTGGGTCCTGGGTCCTTTACATTTTTTCACCAAACAATTTTGAGGCAGAAAAAGTGTGTGCTGAGGCACAGTTTATTTGAAAGTAAGAATAAGGGAAACGGAGACAAACCTCTTAATTACTGGTGGGTTGGTACAAGTCCCCAACCAGGAATCCTGGCTGGAGGGCCACATGTGTGATTTAAAAGCCTTGTCCATTTGCCTCCTGAGTGGGGGTGGGAGGAAGAAGAGAAGAAAAAGGAGGGGGAAGGGAGAGAAAAGCACAGAGGAAAGGGAACAGGGAGGGACAGGGGAAATGGAAGGGCAGCAAGATTAATATTAACCTGTTGTTACCTGGCTAAAGTATTCTGATCAAATGGCTAATATCTGAGGATGCCCCGTTATTTTTACATTGTCATAAAAGTCAAAATAAATCACAAAATCAAAAAGAAACAATAGAGCAGCTATGTAACTGGTATGTGTTAATGTTTTTCACATTTCAGCTACAGACTATGGCTAGATAAGTTCTTCTTGAAACATTCCCAACACATTCTTACCAACTTTCATTTTCCAGTCTTAACCAAATGCTTTTTCTTAGACCCCTAAGTCACCTTCAGGCACCCAAACACAGACACAAAGTGACCTAAGCACAGCTCTGACATTATCTGATATACTACCACATTCCCCCGTGCTTGGAAGTGGAAGCTAAAAAAAAAACAAAAAACAAAAACAAAAAACATAAAATTCAATTTCCAGCCAAATAACTTATAATTTTGTTTCTTTTCTCAAAAGCCTCTTAGAAGAATACACAATTGGTAAATCCTAATTTTTTCCAAAATATAGAACGTATATTACAATTGAATCTTATTCAATGATGTGTCAGAAAAATAAATGACTTAAAAAAGGGAAAAGAAACAGTATGCTGTTTTGTAGATGTTGCTGCATTTATGTGTCTTTATCTCTCATGATACGATCCAGAAGTACCAAGGGTTATGTGTATTGCCAGCTTTTTATACACTATACCCTAGTGAAAGGAAATGTATTTTCCATGCAAAACCACAGCACTGAGATACGCCCAGCCATATTTCCAGATACCCTTTTACCAGCGTTCCATTTTGGCTTTGCATTGAAACCAAATTTATTTAAAGGCCCCACAGATAATGGCTCCCCAGTGTCCAATTATCTCTCCCAATTCACGGAAGTGTCTACTTATGGAAAGGCACAGTGCCAATCACAAGCTTAAGTAATAACCTTGGAAAAGTCCTCTATGGTAATGGTTTTCTGACAAAAATATTCAGCATGACACTATTCATGGACTTAAAAGTCACACCACTCTGTAGAGAAAAAGGAAACTGTGATAATGTTACACACAATAAAACAAGTGTCAGTTCCTCTATGGGTTTAGATAGATACACATATGTATGTGTGTGTATAGGTAGATATGCGCACATATATATGGTATATAAATTTAAATATTACTATGAAAATGTGTTCGTGGGACATGTGTAAAAATAAACCAATGTACCTTGTTTCCAAATGGAGAACCGACTTGAGGTTCTGTTATACTCTAGGGGGGGAAAATCATTCAGAGAGAAATATCAAGAACTTAAAACTGAAGGTTAGGTGCCAGTGGCTCATGCCTATAATCCTACCTAACCAGGAGCCTAAGATCGGAGGAGTGAGGTTTAAAGCAATCTGGACAGATAAAACTGTAACACTTTTATCTTGAATTAACCAACAAAATTTGTAAGTGGAGCAGTGGCTAAAGTGGTAAAGTGCCTACCTTAAGCAAAAACCTAAGCACAAGGCCCTTTGTTCAGGCACCAGTACCAGTATCAGCAACAACATCAACAGGAAACTCAAACAAAAAGCAAAAAGAGCTCAAAACCAAGAAGGCAGCTGTAAAGGTTAAAAAAAGTTACTTGAAAGCAAAAACTTATTTTTGAACTAGAGATGGCTGAATTTACTAACATTGCCTAAAATAATGTCAGAAAAGAGAATAAACACATATATAATCATAAAAATATGAAAACAGAAATTTAATAACCCACTCTCACTAAAGAGTAGAATAAGCAGGCACCAGATAGGTATAAAGTATTTTTAAATAAAGTAATTTGTGTACTTGACCTAGTTGTCAGACTGTCAAATACTTACAACTATGTGTCCCATTAAATACATGTGGATAAACCCCATACCTGAATGCAAAGTCATTATATTGACATCACATACAAATGTTTTCTAACCACCAAGATGTCCAGCAGAGAACATAAGGAGATAAAGCAAAATTAGCAATTTTAAGCAAGAAATTTAAGCAAGGCAATCCTTTTGGTGGAAGTTTAGGAATGTGATTTTTCGCTGCTATCTTTCAACTTTCCCATATATTTTGTTATAGTACTTTCCATTTTGTTAAGTTAAATGTCTGCTTATAGGCTGAGATGTGAGGATCTCAATTTGAATCCAGCCTGAGCAGGAAAGTCTATAAGATTCTTGTCTCCAATTAACCATCAAAAAGCCGTAAGTGGCTCATGTGGTAGAATGTCAGTTTTGAGGAAAAAAAAAAAAAAAGCCAAGTAAGTGTAGGCCCTGAAGTCAAGCTTCAGTACTGGCACAGACAACAATATATGCATATATGTTCATATGTAACTTTTCTTGATATTTTCCCTTTGACCCAACAGCCAATTTGATATTTGTTATTTAATCTCTAATATTGTGTGTAGTTTAGGTATTTTCATACTTTATTTCTATATTAAGACCGCCATGAACTGTGAACAGTCTATCAGCTTTCAGTATTCTAAATTTCAGGTTTGTTTCATGGTGCACTCTTTTCTATTGTGATAAAAGTAGTATGTGTTCTTAATAATATATATTGTTTCTATTGTTTCTATTTTATTCTATAAATGAAAAAAACTCAGCTACCAATAGTACCATTCACATCCTATGTGAGGTAGAATATGGTTTTTCTTACAATTTTTTTAATCAATAACTGCAAACCAAATTCACTGTCTAACTGTAGTTGAACATTTTTCCCTTTTTAAATTTGTTTTTCCTTTCTTGGGCATCTGTTCTTAGCTTCACACCCCTCAAGGTAATTATTTGTCTTGGAATGTTGACTATGATGATTGTATTTAACTCTGATGACATTTTCTTAGGAGAACTCATGCAAGAATTCTGATTGGATGGGGTTTGTGGACAAAGGCTGATGCCAGAGGAGAACTGCTATCTTATATCTGTTATCATGTGTGTAAGTTGAGAGTGGCAAAAAACCCCCCACTGGATTCTGAATGCTAGACAATACACAGAAACCCTATCCTAGGACCTGATCTAAGTCTGGTATTTTGTATACCTGATCTCTTCTACATCCAGATAACCCATTATCTAGCTTTTAGAATGTGCCCTTTGATCTGTGAACCAAAATTGCCTCTGGCTATCATGTACTCTCTTATTCAATGAAAACAGAGTACTGAGAGCACTCCAGCTCACTGCAGTCTGCCCCTGAGCTTTCCTTTGCCTCTCTTGCCCATGCCTATGGGTCTGGAGTAATCCTCTTCCCCATGTTGGTATTCATTAGACATTTTTATATGGTGTGTTCGTAGTAATAAACTACCTTAGTGTGTGCCTCAAAAAGGCTATTTTTGTAGTTCATTCTTGAAAGTTATTTTCCCTTTGCATAAAATTTTGGATAATGACCCAGACACTGTTTTAAATTTCTTGTACTTTGTAAATGTATTTTGTTTGCTTTTATTACTAAGGGAAAAATTAAGTATTTTGAATAACACAGGGATCAATGTGACCAAACCAAAATATTTAGCTGATTTTATATATAAATATAAATAAACAAAAACTAGATTCCAGTCTCAGGCCATATAAAAAGGTACAGCTCAAAAGAACCAAAGAGAATCACAGTAAATGACAAATCTATGAATTTAGTACAGATTGATAAAAGTTAACCTAGAACTGCCCACATGTACCACCCCCTGTAAGTGCCATAAACAGGGAGTGTGGGGACAAAGTCATCAGACCAGTTTCGGGGTGGGGGGGGGTTGAAGTTGGGGAGGGAGATTGTAAAATAGAAAAGAACTGCTAATCCATAAGACAAAGGCATGAAATCAAAATACAGAAACCCAGTGGGTAAGAAATGAGAGTCAGCATTTCACAGAAGACTGGAAGAAAGTTATTTTTGAGAAAGATAATCATTTCTATTTGCTATAGATTCAACTGTTAGAAAACTAGATAAGAACGAAGATAAGAGTATGAAATCTTATATGTGTTTGATAGGAGTTTAAATCAGTCCACCCATTCTGAAGAGTTACATGAAAATAAGCTACAATTACAAGTATTCATACACTCACCTATACACATACACACACTCACATGTATATAATTATGCATATGAACCTATATATACACAAATACATGTGTATATGTATACATATGTGTAGGTATGTATATAAACACACATACACACACACACACCTATGCCATTATCTAGAAAGCCATCTTCTACCTGTATACTCCAGAGCAATCCTTGAACAAGTACAATAAAATACAGAAAATATAATCTAAATATTTATCCTTGGGGTTTTTTATATTAGAGATTTAGATACAAGCCTGATGTTTATCTCAGAGAAGAATGGACCATAAAAAGTTATTCATGAACATGGTAATACTGTGTAGCAGTTAGAGAAAATTCAGACTAAACACATAAATACATCTTTAAGATTTGGTGCTGAGTGGACAAGAAACTGAATGAGCTTGTCATATCATTTATGTAAATTTTATTTCATAGGCACATAAAAGCAAAACACATTACAAAGTAACTATAATTATCTAATGTGTCACAGTGATTACTTGTAATGAGAATAGAAAGTAAATGGACAGTGGTTAAAAGAAAATAAGTGGTGTCTTATGCCTGTAATTCTAGCTATCCAAGAAGCTGAGATCTGAGGTTTGTGGTTCAAAGCCAGCCTGGCAGGAAAGTCAATGAGACTCTTAAATAAAACAGAAACCAAAACAAACGAACAGCCTCCTCTCCCCCCCACCAGAAAACCAGAAGTGGGTCTGTGTCTCAATGTAGTAGAGTGCTAGCCTTGAACAAAAAAGCTCAAGACAGAGCCCAAGCTCTGAGTTCAAGCCCCAGAACTGACAATAAATAAATAAATAAATAAATAAATAAAGGATGCAAAGATGAATTGAAGTCAGATATCACTGGCTTATGACTATAATCCTAACTATTCAGGAAGCTGAGATCTGAGGATCGCAGTCCAAAGCCAGTCTGGGCAGGAAACTCTGTGAGACTCTGATCTCTAATAAAGCACTCAGAAAACCCCAAGTGGCTCTGTGAGAAAAAAAAAGACGAAAAGAAGAGACTGGTTTTGCATAAACGCTTAATAACAGTGACCCAAAACTTGAGATTTCATCCTGAGCAAAAAATACTATACATATGCACACCACAGACAGAGAGTTGAGAGGGCAAGTAAGTATGCAGATAAGAGTGATGAACTCAATACTTGTATTGGCCTTTATGTAGGCATATAAACAGATGACAAGGTGGGAAGAAGAGTGCATGGACGGGGGAGATTAGATTATGAGGAGAACAAACTTTCCTTGATATCAGTGCCTAAATTAGAACCACATAGGATGGCCTTATGAATTGTAAGGTTTATTACTGGTCTTTCTTTTTGTGAGTGTGCCAGTCCTGGCATTTGAACTCAGGGCCTGGCACAGTTTCTGAGCTTTTATTATTCAGTGCTGAAGCTGAGTCACAACTCCACTTCTGGATTTTTGTTGGTTAATTGGAAATGAGAGACTCATAGACTTTTCTGTCCAGTTTGGCTTCAGACAAGCTCCTCAGATCTCAGCCTCCTGAGCAGCTAGGAATATAGGCATGTGTAGCTTTGTGGCTTTCCTTAAAATACAATGCTAGATTTACTTTAATGCAAATGTATGTTGAGCACTATTGGCTCCTTGCTTCCTTAAAAACTTAGGCATATGTCTGTTTAAAAGATGAATATTCCATTTCATTGCTATACTATACTACCTCGTATTCAATAAATTAACACCAGTGCAACTGATTAAAACTTTAATCTACAAATTACAAATTGATAGCATAAATGTCTCCTGAAACAAATGTCAATTTTTATTAGAAACAGCCTAGAAATTATTTTTCAAAAATCCAAACACCTGGTTATGTATAGTTTCTTTCATATGATACTTTCATAGCTCACTGACATGGAAAATCTGTATTTGTTAATAAAAAAAAACACAGTGTGGTAGCCAGGCATGAACGGATCATGACTATAATTCTGAAATCTGAGGACTGCAGCTTGAAGCCAGCCTAGGCAGGAAAGTCTGTGAGATTCTTATCTCCGTTCACCTGCCAAGCAGCCAGAGTGGAGATATGGCTGAAATGGTAGAGCGTTATCCTTAAGTAAAAAGGGTCAAGATTTCAAGTCCCAGGATGGACTCAAAAACCAAAAGTCTCCACAACTTATTCATTTCAGTAGATTACTGAGATATCTACAAAAAGTACTTTTGTTGGTAATAGCTGCCATTCTGTACCTTTGTCATTCATATATATAATGAATACATATGTGATTGATATATCTCATATGATATACATGTCATTTTATGATAAAAAGTAAATATATATAATTAGAAAGAAGAGCTATGATTGTGTCAAAGAATCATGTGTGTATGAGGCTGTTTATAGAGTGCTAGCCTTGACCAAAAATTTGACCAAAAGAGGTTTTCAATTATTCTGGTGAGATATTTTAGCAATCACTATTCTAATTGGCACTAGTTATATTTTGCTTAATGTGATGTATTTGGTTCTGATTTCCTTTTTACTGACAACATTCATTTGTACACACATTCACATATACATTTACATTCACACACACATTTGCTCATGTACACACACGTACACATACACATACACAATCGTGTTCCATCTGTTTGGCTAAATGAGATTATTCAGTGGTCTAGTTAATCTTGAGTCTGCTTCATCAAAGTAAAATGAGGTAATATATTCTACCCTCACTAGCTCAGCTCTTATTTATATTTTTCTCAGAAAAGAAAGATGTATGTTGTGGGAGAGGTAGAAGGCTGGGGTCCCCAGCCTGAGTGGGGGATGAATGTGAAATCCCATCTGTGCGGGTCACTGCTGCACTGCAGGGGAGCAGGACTCAGAGCTTGCAAGGGGCCTTTACTTTTCAATCCCAAAAACAAAAACAAAAGGAGGGGCTATTGTATTCAGTGTTATACCAGATCTTTATTATTTGGATAATCTTCCCATTATGCATTGTGCACAACCTCTTTCCTGGGCCAGCTGACAGATATTCAGAGATGATGCAACCTCCCTTCAAATCTCTTTCAAAGGGTGAAAGCGCCTTGCCTCCAGTCACCCTTCCACCCTTCTTATGCATCTATTCTTGATTTAAAACCAAAAACAAAACAAAAAAACCTTTACATTCTTCCTCCTCAAAGGACAGTGCTGCCAGAAAAGAAAAACAAAACACATTGGTTTGTACATACATTTGATCAAAACTATCGGAATGTGTACATGAATACACAAATCAGAGACAAAGAAAAGACAACTGCATTGAGGTATCACCCTTATCAAAAAGAAAACCCATGGGTAAAAGCTCTGGCTAACAAAACTGCTCAGTGAAACAAACGCAATTAGGGCTGCCCAAGCCTTCTTAGAGGTACATGTTAAACTTGCTAATAGCAATATATCCTTTCCCTGGGTTCTAAGTTGACATTTTCCTGATGCTCCTGCTTTTGGATATGTTAACATAAGAAGAAAATCCATGTTTTTAATTATTCCATTTTCTAAATATATTTTGTTGATGCCACTACTGGGTCTTGAATTTAGTGCCTAAAGCTTTTGCTTGGCTTTTTTGCTCAATGCTGGATCTCTACCACTTGAGCCATAGCTCTATTGGCAGTTTTTTGCTGGTCACTTGGAGATAAGACTCTCATGGATTTTTCTGCTCAGACAGGCATTGAACCATAATCCTCAATTCTCAGTTTGCTGAGTAGTCAAGATTACAGGCATGTGATACCAGCACCCAAAAACTTTTATAATATATTACTGAGGCTTTTTCTACAAGTAATTTCACAAAAAACAAATAGAAGATCCACATTACATTCAGTAACAAACAATTCTTTTCCAAAGAATTCATTTATTAAATTGTTGTAAAATGAAAAACATCTCGCCACGCACCAGTGTCTGGTACATATAACCTTAGCTACTGAGGAGGCTGAGATCTGAGGACTGTGGTCCAAAGCCAGCTAAGGTAGAAAAGTCCATGAGACTTCTATCTCCAATTAACCAGCAAAAGCTAGAAATAGAGCTGTGACTTAAGTGGCAGAGTGATAGCCTTGAACAAAAAGCTCAGGACATCACCAAAGCCCTGACTTCAAACACCAGGAACACATAAACACATGCACAAACACAGTACACATACAGAGACATACACACACATACACACACACACACATCTAAATGGCAGATTTTGACACAATTTAAATTTATTATGTAAGACAGGGCTCACAGGCAACACTGTCTAACTTCCAGGATAAAAATAAACTGAAACAGCTGGGCATTGGTGGTTCATGCCTGTATTCCTAGCTACTCAGGAGGCTGAGATCTGAGGATTGCCATTCAAAGCCAGCCTGGGTTGGAAGGTCTGTGAGACTCTTAACTCCAATTAACCACCTGAAAACCAGAAGTGGTGCTGTGGCTCAAGTGGTAGAATGCTAGCCTTGAGCTGAAGAGCTGAGGGACAGCACCCAGGCCCAGAGTTCAAGACCCAAGATGGAAAAATAAATAAATACACTAAAAAAAATAGTAGATTATCCATGAGGTGTCCCAAGATTGCATTGTTTTGTATCCATAGGTTCTGTTCTCTTCTGCTCAGGAGACAATGGCATTCTTTATCTCACTAACTATGGAACATGGAAGTGTGGGGTGGATTCAGCAAACATGTAAGCTCAAGTGTTGCAGAATCATTATGCAGGACATGATATGATGAATATTTATCCATAAGAAAAACTCTCATGATACATAAGATAAAGTTACAGGGAAATTTTGAGGCAAATTGAAGTTAGTAGAATTTGTTTGAATGAAATGAAGCTAGAAATTGGTCAGCAGTCCACAAAGAAAGTGGTTCTGAATGCTCAGCACTACCATTAACCTGGATTGTATTTATAACCAGAGGACACAGAATGACAAACTCAAAGGACCTGATTAGCTGCAGTCAGCACTGGCCTTTCGTGGTTGCATTTGAATTACCTTTTCACTCTGGTTGGCTGGTTGCATGTACACCTGCTGAAATTTAACTACTTGCAATGAGAGTATACTTCCAGTTGAAGTTACATTCTGGTTATATATCCAGATAGGTTTTAACATCCTAGATACAGAGAAAATTGTACCATAAGCTGCAAGACATCTTTAGGCCAAACTTAATTCAGTTAAAAAATGGTCTTGACCAAGTGTAATTTTTTATCTTTTACCATCCAGTATATTTATGTGTGGATTTATAAGATCAATCTAGTTACAAAAAATGAAAGAAAGCATCCAACTTATGTTTCTTTGGATGTGGTTACTTTGCTGAATATAGTTTTTTTCCAAGTCTTTCTATTTCCTTATGAATAGTGTAATGTCATTCTTTCTGATAGAAGCATCGAATGGCAAACTATATGGGACTCTAAACATTCGCACACTGAGACCAAAGAGTATATCCTTAGGAGAATCACAAAGGTTCAATAGCTATGTGCATTTGATCATATAAAATGATGTTTATTGAAATAAACTCCAAGAAATGAAAACAAGAGAGTGTTTATTTGTTGTGATTTTTTTTGCTCCTTTGTTGCTGTACCTTGTGTCTTATATGAAAGTTTAGCTATTTGGATGAGGGGAGCACAGAAATGGAGGGACAAAGGGAGAACAAATGCAGCAGTGATACTCACTAGACACTATGTTGGAAATAACTATACAATTGTGGGGGGGAGGAGTGAGAGGGGAAAACTAGGAGAAAAGGAGGGAAGAGGTGACACTGTGCAAAAAGAAACATACTCACTACCTGACTTATGTAATTGTAACCCCTCTACACATCATGTTTACAATAAAAATAAACAGGCCTGATCAAAATACAAGAATAGCCCTAAACATTGCCTCTTAACCCAGGCTGCTGGACAATTCTGCCTCCAGGTGAAAGCCAATTCAAAGTGATTATGGTCGCTGAGAGGGTAAGAGTGGATGACTGACAAGATAATGGGGTTGTGAGAGTTTGCAGATGTATCTTCTAAGAGATAAATTAATCTGCTACTGTGATGTCCAATGTTGAAATTGGAGAAGTTAAGCTGCAAATGATTTCTATTACATTTAGATATAAAATATCTCTATATGAAATCATGGCAACCAAATGATTAAATATCCAATATAGATACCTGCAAAGTTATTGTTCATCACTAAAAGTATTACTAACAAAAATATTTTTTTCCTTGGTGCTGATTCTAAGGGCCTTGAACTCAAAGCTTTTAGCTTTTTTACCCCAGGCATGTGTTCTACCTCTTAAGTCACACCTCTATTTCTGGCTTTTGTTATGGTTAATTGGAGCTAAGAATTTCAGGAGTGTTTTCTTGCTGGGGTTGGCTTTAAACCATGATCCTCAGATCTTAGCCTTCTGTGAAGCCAGGATCAGAGGCTTGAGTTACCTGTTCCAAGCTCTAATGAAACCATTTTATTAAAAAGTCATCAAATCACAGGAAAATTGATTGTTTAGACTCATTTTGTTTTGTGGTTTTACATACATTATGTGCTCACATCAATTCTCCATTGAAAGATGCACTTTAACTTAATTAAGCAGGATTTTGTCACTCTACCAGTGTGTGTGTGTGTGTGTGTGTGTGTGTCTGTGTGTGTGTCTGTGTGTGTGTCTGTGTCTGTGTATTTGTGTGTCTGTGTGTCTGTGTGGCTGTGTGTGTCTGTGTCTGTCTGTCTGTGTGTGTGTCTGTGTATCATTATGGAGGCTTGAACTCAGAGCCTGGTACTGTCCCTTAGCTTTTTCGCTCAAGGCTAGCATTCTGCCACTTGAGCCACATCTCCACTCTGGCTTTTATTGTTTAATTAGAGATAAGTCTCATGGAGTTTCCTGCCTGGGCTTTGAACAGTGATCCTCAGATCTCACCCTAGTTAGTACCTAGGATTACTGATGTGAGCCACTGGCATCTGGTTCTCCACCACCTATACACATGATCAATTGATGTACCATCAGGAAGTCAATTTGTGACATTTATAAATGCAATCATTTTCTGTTGTAGATTTCATTTGCTTTAAAATATATGTTAACAGACATCTTAAACTAATACACTTGGCACTCAGTAAGCACTGAATTTTCTCTTTAATTCCATTTTAGTAGGTGGTTTTGCCTTCATTATTGCATAATAAAATTAATAGCTGTCCAGCTGGGAACCCAAGGTTCATGCCTATAATCCTAGCAACTGAGAAAGCTGAGATGTGAGGGTAATGATTGAAAGCTAGCCTGAGTATATAAATCTTATTCCAAAGTAACTAGTAAAAGTTAAGAGTGGAGATATGACTCAAGTGGTAGAGCACTTCCTTAAGCAAAAAAGCAAAGCAGCATGAGAGGCCCTAAGTTCAAATTCCAGTACACGGATATCTGAACATGTCAGGTAGAATGAACATAAACACTACTAGATTATATGTAGATATAAATATAGATATAGACATAGATATAGGTATAGAGAGATAGATATTGGTGGTCATGGAAGGGGGCTTGAATTCGGGGCCTGGGTGCTGTCTCTGAGCTCTTTTTGCTTAAGGCTAGCATTGTACCACTTTGGGCCACACCACCACTTCAAGTATCTAGTGGTTAACTGGAGAGAAGCACCTCATGGACTTTCCTGTCCAGGCTGGGTTTGAATAATGATCCTCAGATCTTGGCCTCCTGAGTAGCTAGGATTATAGGCATGAATGACTACTACCCAGCTCTCTAACAATATTTATTAGAATATTAATCTTTCTCATATGTAATTGGGGTAAAATATTATAAAAATTTAGAGTTTATTATAATATCTATTATTAAAAAATTTTAAGTACCTAAAGAATATGGGATGTTTTTGCCCAAGAAATTAGGTATTTGATAACATTAACCCAAAACTATTTTATTTTATTTATTTATTTTTTTTTTGGGTCCGGTCATGGGGCCTGAACTCTGGGCCTGGGCGCTGTCCCTCAGCTCTTCAGCTCAAGGATAGCGCTCTACCACTTGAGCCACAGCGCCACTTCCGGCTTTTTTCTTTTTGCTTATGTGGTGCTGAGGAATCGAACCCAGGGCCTCATGCATGCAAGGCAAGCGCTCTACCACTGAGCCACCTTCCCAGCCTGGCCAAAACTATTTTATTAAAACACTTAAAATCTCTTCTAATTGAGGAAATATAGCTTAGTTAGTAATTGAAGCTGAGTTTTCTAACCGTAGGTGATTTTCTTTCTTTGGGAGACGTGGTTTTTATAGCCCCTCAGGGTTATCTTTTCTCACATTTTATGTTCTTATTTCAGAGTAAAAAATCTGCCTGTACACTCATCCTTGTGCTACATAACGAATAGAGCTTTGCTGCTTTCATTTCTTTTTCCAAAAAATTCTGTCTCCCTTTTAGGGAAAATGTGTATATGCATACTCACACACATAGTAATGTGTATGCAACCATCCCACACATATCTTTAGACAAAAGTCATTTGTATCTTAGTGGATTTCTAAATCCACAAAGGATTTCCAGTTGGATATATTTTAATTGCATTGTGGATTACGTAATCTCTTTTTTTATGACACCTAAAACTCTCATCCAGCTTTTACTACATATTTCCTCATGATGTGATTTTGAGCAATCTCTACAATTCACTTCTCAGGCACCAAGTATTTTATTTTATTCCAAATCCATGAAATATTCCTAGTAAACTAATACTGGTTAAGTAAAACTATTTTTGTATAATCTAAACCCAAATACTTTGTTTAAAGTTGCTGACAAGTTTTAGTTGGTAGTCAGTTTTCTGGCAAGTATAGATCTTATTTAAATGATCATTGTATGTGAACAATATTTTACTTTTGTGCAAAAATTCAGACATAGTGCATATGTGGTGTGTGCTGATCCTGGGGCTTGTATTCAGAGTCTGGGCAAAACCCTTGAGCTTTTTTGAGCCACAACTCCACTTCCAGCTTTTGTTTTTTGTGGTTAATTGGAGATAAGAGTCTTACAGATTTTCCTGCTTGGGCTGACTTTGAATGGTGATCCTTAGATCTCAGCTTTTAGTGTAGCTAGGCTTACAGGTGTGAGCCACTGTAACTTAAAATTTTGTAAGTGCTTAAATTGATAAATCCTTAGCAAACTTGACTCAAGAAGAAAAAATAAAATTAGAGAAGAAAAATGGGATAGCACAAAATTAAAAATGAAATTCAGAATATTATCCTTTGCAAACGTTTATGCCAACAAACTGGAATATCTGCTAGAAATTCAGTTTTAGTTGACATTAATGTAGCAAATTGAACCAAGAGGTTATGAACCACTTCAACAGATCTGTGACAAGTAATGAAATTGAAAAGGTAATAAAATCTCCTAACAAAGAAAAGCTCAGATCTTGATAGATTTACAGCTGAATTCTATAAGATTGTTGAAGAAGTACTAATATCCATATTCCTCAAACTTTATGGCTTAAACTTTAAGTGAGCTTAATCCTCCCAGTGTATTCAGTGGTCTGACTTGCTTTCAATTAGAAGAAAGAACTAACAATGCTCATATATACATAAACTCTTTCACAGTCTATGCATCTGGCTCATTAAGAGTCTGGCTTCTTGTATCACTTGTTTTATGAGAGTGAGGATGGGTCTGTGCTGTCCTACACACTAAGCTGCACTCTCAGCCCTCAATAAGAATTATTTTAATTACTGCTTGTTCGCCTGTTTAGTAAGATAAATAAATCTCATGTATTGATTACCCAGGTGATGATTCTCATCTTTAACAGCTTTATAAGCAGCATGGGTGAGAACCCAAGCTTCCTTGGTGGCCTGGATGAATATTGGGGCAAGTTCTCCCTCCTATCCAATGACAGTTATGAGCAGGTGCTTTACCTAGCTACTTGGAGCACATCCATTACCTGATAATATGTCTCTTGTGTAAGGTGTAAACAGTGTGACAGTAAAGGCGAGAAATCTGAAGTGGGGATCATCTGGCTTTCACAAGTTTGGATTCAAGGGATTGGGGGACAGGAGGCGAACTGACCCACAGAGAGAAAAAGGAGAGTCTTACAACTCCTTCCACCAACCCCTTCCCGGGTCTTGGCACCATTATGTAAGGTTCAGCTGAAAGGAGACCACCACATGGTTCAGGCAGAAAAGAGTTCATCGGTGGTATAGCAAACTGCTGCCTGCACAAGACGAAGGAGTGCAGAGGGTGCCAGGGATGATAAAATGATAAAATTGATAAAAATGATAAAAACCATCCAACACAGTATATTACAACTCTGTGAGGTGACTTTTCCCAGCTTCACAGTTTACCTATTTTTAACACATCTTCACACAGGTTTCATGATTTGTAACTAAACCACCTCACCTAAACACTCTCCAAAAAAAAAAGATGAATTATTTACAAAGCCTCTAAAGATAAACTTGGTCATTTATCATATTACTGCATTAATTTGTCAACTACACAATATGCTTAATTAGTACAAGTAATATTGTAGTTAATTTCAAGCAACTAAATTGCTAACAAAAATTACACAATATTAGAAAAGTGTGAGCTTGGCTTTTCAAAATCAATCAATAGGATCTGCTCCAATTGCATCTATGTTCCTGCAAAGGACATTTCATTTTTATTTATGGCTATATATTGTTCCATATTATGTATATGCATGGTTTGTATATATGTCTATATGTTCTCTATTAATCTGTTGGTGGACATGTTGGCTGATTTCCAACCCATGTATATTTTTGTTTTGTTATAAATAGTACTTTCTACCTTGCAACCAGTTGCTTGCACACTCTTGCTTTTATTTCTACTGAAGACTGGTCCAGAAATGAGTTGGCCACCAGGGAATATGGGCACACTTTTACATTGATTAACAACTGCCAGCAGTGTATATTGCCACTGAAGCTGCGTGGCTGCTGTTCTACCATGGGTAAACATTTGCCTGTGGGTTTTGGTGGGAATGTTTTTAGGATAATAAGGTTCATTTTCTTTCTTTTTTTTTTTAATTTTATTTTATTTGTGAACATACTGTACAGAGGGGTTACAATTACAAGGGCAAGATAATGCATACATTTCTTACCAAGCATTGCAGCCTCCTATTTGTTTACCCTTCACCTCCCTTCCCAGCCTCCCCCCTCCCTGCCCACCCAATCTTCCCCCCCACTCCCCCCCACCGACATTGTAAAGCTCCTTTTTGACATGACAATTTGTACTTCTCATTGTTACAACAGGTCCACCTGAATCCTTAAATGACTTGTTTTTCCCCATCTCCTCCATAAGTTATACTGACATCAAATATATTGAAAGCGGGGATTATACTGTGGGGGAGGGACATACAAAGCAACAAAGAAATAAAGTTATAAATGCGTTAGAAACACATGCATGAAAAAAAAAAACATTAAAATACCTATCTAAGGATTCATTTTCCTAACATCACATTATCTGACTTTTTCCGTTTGACTCATACATATACTAGATATTGCAAATAAGGGAAACCATGGGACCTGTGTTTCTTTGTGCCTGGCTTACTTCACTTAATATAATTTTTTTCCAAGTTTTTCCATTTCCTAACAAATGGGGCAATGTCATTCTTTCTGATGGAGGCATAGAATTCCATTGTGTATATATACCGCATTTTCTTGATCCATTCATCTACTGAAGGGCATCTGGGTTGGTTCCATATCTTAGCTATGGTAAATAATGCTGCAATAAACATAGTTGTGCTGGTAGCTTTAGTGTGGTCTTGTTTGTAAACATTTGGGTAAATGCCCAAAAGTGGGATTGCTGGGTCATAGGGGAGCTCTATGTGAAGTCTTTTGAGGAACCTCCATACTGCTTTCCAAAGTGGTTGAACAAGTTTACATTCCCACCAACAATGAACTAAGGTTCCCTTCTGTCCACATCTCCTCCAGCATCTGTTGTTGTTAGAGTTCTTGATTTTTGCCATTCTAACTGGAGTGAGGTGGTATCTCAATGTTGCTTTGATTTGCATTTCTTTTATGGCTAGGGATGTTGAGCATTTCTTCATGTGTCTATTGGCCACCCTTCTTTCTTCTTCAGAGAAGCTTCTCTTTAAGTCTTTAGCCCACTTATTTATTGGGCAGTTGTTTCTTTGAGGATTTGTTGTTGGGGGATTTAATTTTTTGAGTTCCAAGTATATTTTAGATATGAGACCCTTGTCCGTTGTATGGATAGTAAAGATCTTCTCCCAATCTGTGGGCTTTCTATTGATCTTGCTAGCTATGTCGTTTGCCATGCAGAAGCTCTGCAACTTTATGCAATCCCATTTGTCCAACCTTTCTTTGATTTGTTGTGTTTCCGGGTCTCTATTCAGAAAATTTCGGCCTGAGCCAAGGAGACCTAGGGTTTCTCCTATTCCATCCTGTAATGTTTTCAGAGTGTCTGCTTTGACTTCGAGGTCTTTGATCCATTTGGAGTTGATTCTGGTGCAGGGTGATATATAAGGATCTAGCTTTAGTTTTCTACATGTAGTTGACCAATTTTGCCAGCACCATTTACTGAAGAGGCTGTCTTTCTTCCATTCTATTGTTTTAGCTCCCGTATCGAAGATTAGATGGCTATAGGTCTGTAGGTTCATTTCTGGGTTTTCAATTCTATTCCATTGGTCCTGAGGTCTGTTCTTATGCCAATACCAAGCTGTTTTGATTACTATGGCTTTATAGTAGAGTTTGAAATTTGGTATTGATATTCCTCCAGCAGTGTTCTTTCCGTTGAGGAGTGTTTTTGCTATTTGGAGTCTTTTATTATTCCATATGAATTTTTGGATTGCCTCTTCTATTTCCTTGAAGAATGAGGGTGGAATTTTGATAGGTATTGCGTTGAATTTGTAGATAGCCTTGGGAAGTATTGCCATTTTCACGAAGTTAATCTTTCCAATCCAGGAGCATGGGAGGTTTTGCCATTTTTTAAGTTCTGTGTTGATTTCCTTTTTCAAGATTTTATAGTTTTCATCATAGAGGTCCTTCACTTCTTTGGTTAAGTTAATTGCTAGGTATTTTATTTTTTGTGGGGCTATTACAAATGGAGTTGCTTTCCTAATTTCAGCCACACTTTTCTCATTGTTGGCATACAGAAAAGCCATTGATTTTTGGGGGTTAATTTTATAACCTGCTACTTTGCCAAAGTTTTGAATCAGCTTGAGTAATTTGGGAGTGGAGTCTATGGGATTCTTTAAATACAAGATCATGTCATCTGCAAAGTGGGAGAGTTTTATTTCTTCTTTCCCTATTTGGATCCCCTTTATGTCTGCATCTTGTCTTATTGCTGTAGGTGGACATTCTAATACTAGATTGAAGAGAAGTAGAGAGAGTGGACATCCTTGTCTTGTTCCTGAGTTAAGAGGAAATGGCTTTAGTTTTTCACCATTAAGTATAATGCTGGCTGTAGGTTTGTCATATACAGCTTTTATAGTATTGAGGAATGTTCCATGGATTCCTAATTTTTCCAAAACCTTCATCATAAAGGGGTATTGGATCTTGTCAAATACTTTTTCTGCATCTATTGAAATAACCATGTGGTTCTTATTCTTGCTCCTGTTGATGTGATGAATAATATTAATTGATTTGCATATATTGAACCAGCTTTGCATTCCTGAAATGAATCCTGTTTGATCGTGGTGTATGATTTTTTGGATGAATTGTTGAGGTCGATTGGCCAAAATTTTGTTGAGAAGTTTTGCATCAATGCTCATCGAAGAAATGGGTCTATAGTTCTCTTTCTTTGATGAGTCCCTGCCTGGTTTTGGGATGAGGGTTATGATGGCTTCATAGAATGTGTTCGGTAGTGAGCTTTCTCTTTCAATTTCATTGAAGAGTTGGAGGAGTATTGGTGTAAGCTCTGCTTTGAAGGTCTTGTAAAATTCCGCTGTAAAACCATCTGGTCCTGGACTTTTCTTAGCTGAGAGGTCTCTTATTGCTGTTTCTATTTCAACGCTTGATATGGGCCTGTTAAGATCGTTTAACTCATCTTGGTTTAGTTTTGTCATGTCAATATTTGCTAGGAAAATGTCCATTTCTGTCAAGTTCTCAAACTTATTAGCATAAAGTTTTGAGAAGTATTCCCTTATAATGTTCTGAATCTTGGTTGTATCCGTGGTGATGTTTCCATTCTCATCTATGAGTTTATTAATTTGGGTGTGTTCTCTTCTTTTTCTGATAAGATTTGCTAAGGGTCTGTCAATTTTGTTAAGTTTTTCGAAGAACCAACTCTTTGTTTTGTTGATTCTTTCTATAGTTTTTTTGGATTCTAATTCATTTAATTCTGATTTAATTTTAATTATTTCTTTCCATCTACTGGATTGGGGTTTATCTTGTTCCTCTTTTTCAAGGAGGTTTAGATGTGTCATTAAATTGTCAGTTTCAGATCTCTCCAATTTGTTGATGTAGGAGCTCAGAGCTATGAACTTGCCTCTGAGTACTGCCTTTGCTGTGTCCCAGAGGAGCTGGTAATTTGTGTGCTCATTTTTGTTGAATAGCATGAACATTTGAATTTCCTTTCTAATCTCTTCCATGACCCTCTCATGATTCAGCATTGTGTTGTTCAGCCTCCATATGATACCGGACTTTCTTTGGTGGCTTTTGGTGTTGAGTTCTAATTTTATTCCCTTGTGGTCAGAGAGAATGCAAGGTATAACTTCAATGTTTCTGAACTTAGACAAGTTTGCTTTGTGGCCTAAAATGTGGTCTATTTTAGAAAATGTTCCATGTGCTGCTGAGAAAAATGTGTATTCTGTTGCTGCTGGGTGAAATGTTCGGTAGATGTCTGTTAAGTCTAGTTCATGTATGCAGCTGTTTAGATCTGTGGTCTCTCTGTTGAGTTTTTCCGAGTTGATCTATCTAGTGGGGTGAGTGGTGTGTTAAAATCCCCAACAATTAATGTCTTTGGATCTATATGGGATTTGAGGGAAAGTAGTGTTTCTTTGATAAATTTGGGTGCTCCATTGTTTGGCAAATAGATATTTAGAATTGTAATATCCTCCTGAAGGAGAGATCCTTTAATTAGTATGTAGCGACCTTCTTTATCTCTTCTCACGAATTTTAATTTGAAGTCTATTTTATCTGATATTAGGATTGCAAAAAGTTCATTTTCTAATAGTTTCAGATTTACAGAACTGTTACAAAGAGTACCAATATTTAATATATGCCCAGCACTGACTTTCCTCTGTTATTAACATCTTACATGTGTTTTATAGTTAAAGAAGTTTATTCTGACTTCATTAGTAATTTTCAGATTTTTTTTTCTTATTAGAGAATACTACTTTTTTTTAAAATCAAACCTGCTTGGATTCTTCTTAGCTCTTTCTTTCATGAATCCACAGCTGAGCTGCATAAAAACTGAATAATTAAGCAAATGGATATATTAGTCTTACAGAATAATTACAAATAATCTCTGTGAATACTTGCTCTGTCTTCTACTAATCCTCATCTGGGCGATGCTTCTTTTAAAAAATACTGTTGGGCTGGGAAGGTGGCTCAGTGGTAGAGTGCTTGTCTTGCATGCATGAAGCCCTGGGTTTGATTCCTCAGCACCACATAAGCAGAAAAAGTGGTGCCAGCCCATGAGAAAAGTCCCTGTGAGACTCTTATCTCCAATTAACTGCTCAAAAAAGCCAGAAGTGGTGCTGTGGCTCTAGTGGTAGAGAGCTGGCCTTGAGCTAAAGATAGGATTAGAATGGCATGTAGCCCCATTAGACTTCCTCCCCCAAACATAGCCTTACACTGAGAAAAAATATGCAAATCATAAGTGAGGAACACTCTCCAAGTAACCATGAAAGTGATGTTCTTTTCTCTTATTTTGCTAATAGGATTAATGGAAGCAATAGTGTTTTACTAAAGCACAGAAAATCTTGAGACTAACTGGATTTAATGATTCCATTATTATTGAATTATGTCATTAGTGGTAACTGATTTATTTGATTTATTATTAATTTACATTGTTTATCATTTTTATAATTTTAATTGTTGATGATTGATTGCATTATTGATTCCTTCTTGTGGGAACTTAAAAACAATTACTAGATCAATGAGCTTTTCATGAGCTTATAGCTAATGATGTTGACTTGTAATACTTTTGATTTCACAATGTCAGGAACACATGTAGATCCTTTAAGTACAGCTATGAGTGAGGGGCTGGGGCCTGCTCTCTGCCTTAAACTATACATTTTATTTCTTTGCAACAGTGGATATGATGTTTGGAACACTTTTGCAAATTTCCAAAGTTTCACCTTTTTTTCCCCAATGTTTGTAGACTGTTCTAACACTGGAATGCGCATACATTATAAAATCCATTATAAAATTGTTCCAGTTTTAAACACACAAAGTCACAAACACATCACACACAGGGAAGCAAATGGAAAGCACTTTTTGCCAATGCCTGGGGCCTTTGGCAGTAACAAAACTTGGCAAAATCTTTCACAGAATGCCAGTGTGTGTCAGACTGTTCTGGATTTGACAGCCAGGGCCACAGCTGTTCTGCAATAATCAGTCACTTGACCTAGCTGGAGCCATGAACTGAAGTTTGCAATGATAAGTCATGCAGTTTCCTAAGCAGCCAGCAATGTTTCTGCCATTTCTGTAGTGAAATCTCCCTTTGAGTGAGGAGATTAGTCAAAGCTTCATTTCATAGTACTTAATGATCTTGGAATAAAAGCTTTGAGCAAATGCAGTTCATCAAAGATCAAGATCAATCAAAATCACAAACTTCCTGTTTTCAACCCATGTATCATATTCTCTCACAGCCTAAATATGAATTGGTCCTTTTTTTCTTGAAAAAATGTGTTTGGGGTTTGGTCTTACCTTTCAATGTGTACTGTTCAGTGTTGATGCAATGATTGTGTTTCTTTGAACACTTTTTGTCACTTTTTAACCATTTTTTAAAACTCTGTGGGAAATTTGTAATGGTGGAAACGGCAATATTTTTAGCTCAATAAAAACTTTTATTATGTGAGCTTATCAACCTTTTATCTATCATCTGTATTTTAATCTATAAGTCATTCATCTACATTTTTATCTATCATTTATCTGTTTATTTATATCTGTTTTGCTTGTAGTTGGGCTTGAACTCAGGTCCTTAGCCTTTGGGTTGGCTTTTGTGCTCAAGGCTGGCACTCTACCACCTGATCCACACCTCCACTTCAGTTTTTTGCTGGTTAGTTGGAGATAAGAGTCTCCTAGATTTATCTGTTCATGTTGGATTTAAACTGGGAGCCTCAGGTCCCAGCCTTTTACATAGGAAGGATCACAGGTGTGAGCCCCTTGCACTTGGTGTATGTGACAACTTAAAAGGAAAAAACAAATCAATGAAATATGTAAAGTCAAATGAGCCTTCTTTTCAAGAATGGTACCAATTTTGCCAATACCTGCTTATTATCTGATCAGACCCATCCCTAGGTCAGATGTCTGGGAAATAACCTAAAATGGAGAAAACTATGTAAACATATATCACAGTTAAACATAAAATACAGTTTGATCAAAAGAATTGTGCCTAAGTATGTTATTCTTGCTGTAGTAACAATCTGAAAATCTCAGGTGCTATAAGCAAATCAAGATGGGATAGGATTTAACTGGCAGGAAATCCTGTAGCAAATTGCTTGGGGCAGATACACATGGGTGGTAGGATTTTTCTATTGCCTTGTGTGAAGATGACATTTCATTAGTGCCTCCATTTTTTATATGCTAACATTAGTAGAAAATTGACATTTTATAGAATGATATGAGCAAAAGCTGTACACTAAAACCTCAAATCATCATATTATCATTGAGCAGCACAAAGGACAAAAATGCCAACGTCACAATCAGCGCTTCTTACAATTGCTTGTTTGTGTTGATAAAATATAGCCATGAAAAGAGGATCCAAAAAAACATTAACAGCCAACAGAAATAATTATGAACTTACAGAATGCCTCAGAAAAATTTCAATATTATGAACTTAAGCTTAAGCTCTTTGCTAACAGTTATACATCCATGATAACAGTAACAGACTTTTTATAAAACACTTCCTGAAGAAATCCTTTTGCCACATTCACAGTTTCCAAGAATTGCAGGTGGCTACACTTTTCCAGCTTTAATTAGAAACCTATTAATTGGGTGGGCAATGTGTGGAGAAAAAAATTCCAAAACATGCCAAATGTTCAAACACATCATGGAGAGGTATTGGAAGGAGGAAAGATTGCTCATATGTTTCTAAGAGTTAAAATTATTTTCTGTAACTTGACCTCATGGGAGTGTCATTAGTGGTTTTATAGTAATAATAATTGTAGCACACAGACCTGCGGCTTCTTTTTAATTCTTCAAAGGAAGAAATAAAAGGAAGAAATGACAAAGAAAAATACAGGCACAAAACCAAATGTCTGACATTATTACTAACATAATACCAGAAAATTATATCCATGGAGTACCTACAAAATTATTTTCAACAATTATATTTAATGCAATGTGCCAGATAGTGTTAGGAAGGAAATACATAAAATACCTAGTTCAGGGAGTAATGAATGCATCCCAGAATTGCAAATACTTTTGCAAGCTGCAACCAGGTTTGAATTTTTTGATGAACCAGGTGATTAAGGTAATCAATTGCTAAATCTAAAAGTCCAGAACAAACACTTGTAGAGCTACAAAGAAACTGGGAGTGTAGATGACAATACCGTCCTTTGAGCTTTGTCCACTGGACATTTTGTGGTGCATATGGTCTGTACAGCATTGGCACATGGTGTCTCTTGATTCCATATGCCTTGCAAGGAGTTGTTTAGGAATGCTTTTTTCTACCAGATTCCCTGAACCTCTGACTTCAGTTGAGAATGTCGGCTGCAGATAAGGAAACCAAAGGTCAGAGAAGTCAGGAGAGTCCAAGGGAATGACTAGAGGTTTTCCCAGCTAAAGTAACATCGTTTCTTTAATTTTTTCCTGGAATCTTAGTAGGAGCAGTGGCTATCTACTATCTCCATTTCTTTGCTTCTTAGCATGCATATGGTTCTCTTTAGCCCCGTGACTTCTGTTTGTTGTCTATAAAATTCATCACACCTACATTAACTTTTTTCAACTTCACTATATACAGATGTAAAAAAAAATGTCAGGAAAAAACAAGTGTGTAATAACAGTGTAGTGAGAGGAGTAGATAAATGAAAAGAGGAATAGAGGAGAGATAAAACCAGAATACTAGTTGTGTGTGTGTGTGTGTGTGTGTGTGTGTGTGTGTGTGTGTGTGTGTGTGTGTGTATGTGTGTGTATGATAAAGCAAGTAGAAAAGGTGAAATGAGTCTGGTGACAGAAACAGATGGAATGGAGGAGAATGATGCAAGAGGTGACTGATCAAGAAGTTCTGGACACCTAGATGGACATGTGAAATTCTAACCTCCTGGTATAACACTTTGAAGCACAGAAAAATAAAAGAAAATAAATAAATACATTCCTTTATGTACTTATTTTATCATTGGTTCACAGGATTCCTCCACTTATAATCAGCAGTTCAAAGATGGTACATCATTTATTTCTCCGTCTTAAAAGCCATAGTCTACTGGGCGCTAGTGTCTCAGGCCTGTAATCCTAGCGATTCAGATGGTTGAGATCTGAGGATCATTATTTGAAGCCAACCAGGGCAGGAAAATCCATGAGACTCTTCAATTAATCACAGAAAAAGCTGGAAGTGGCACTGTGGCTCAAGTGGTAGAGCAGTCATCTTGAGCAAAATGAGCCCATGGACAGTACCCAGTCCCAGAGTTAAAAACCACAGGATCAACCCCCCCCCCCCCCCCCCCACCAAAGCCACATTCCACTTTCTTTTTTTTTTTTTTTTGGTTGGTCGTGGGGCTTGAACTCTGGGCCTAGGTGCTGTCCCTGCGCTCTTCAGCTCAAGGTGAGCTCTGTACCACCTAAACCACAGCGCCACTTCTGGTTTTCTAGTGGTTTTTATTGGAGATAAGAGTCTCACAGACTTTCCTGCCAGGGTTGGCTTTGAACTGCTATCCTCAGATCTCAGCCTACTGAGTAGCTAGGATTACAGGCATGAGCCACCGGCGCCCAGCTCCACTTTATTTCTTTACTTATCTACTTACTTACATACTTATTGTCAGATTGGGACTTTCTCTCACTCAACTTTTGTTTTCATAGCTGGTGCTCTGCCACTTGAACCTCATTTCCTCTTCTGGCCTTTTGCTGGTTAATTGGAAATGAGAGCTCCTAGGATTTCTGTCCTTGAGCTGATTCTGAGCCAGGATCCTCACATCTCAGCCTCTGGAGTAGCTAGGATCATAGACATAAACTTTGGCATCCAGCCCTCTTCCATTTTGGAGGAGAGAATGCTGTGCTTTTCTTTGATGATACTTGTTACGTTTCTGTCCTGTGCCTGTTCCTAACGAGTATGACACTGTGAACTGAAGTCTGTGGTCATTTTCCTGGTTCTATCCCATCGCAAATAATTGATACACTCTGGAAAGAATTCCCTGGATTTAGCACTTTTGCCCCAGTAACTCCTACCATTCTGAAAATGTCTATTGACTTTGAAAACATTTTTGTGTTCAACTTATGTCTGGTGGCTTCCCTCCTTCTAAAACTTACATAAGCTTTTAGGTATGATTGCCTACACTGACCTTTGAGCCAACTGATAGGTGACAATATTTTTATAGACCTTGCAAAAGTTAGAGCAACAGCACGTTAACATTCTATGTTATTCAATATGGATGAAGTACTTACTTCAAGGACAACAGTTCCTTATGATGTAAAACCTTGCTGGGGAATCAATATGGTACATACAAAAAGAAAAGTGTTGTTAAAATTTTCTGATTGGAGACTCTTATACGTATATATGTATATACAAAATATGTCTCTCTATATACACATGGATATATTAATATGTATGTATATGTATACATACATACATGTATGTCTTATATATTATATATACATATACAGAGAGATCACATTTTCTTGATCCATTCATCCTTTGTAGAGCATCTGGGCTGTCTCTATAACTTGCTATGATGAATAATACAACAGTGATTATGGGTATCCCAGTGTCTTTAATGTATTGGGCATAAACTTTGATAAATTGAATAACCCATAATTTAACAAAAAATACCAGGAAAATAAAATGTGTTGTTGGAAAGGGGTGAGGCTAAGGGGAGGGGGGGAAGACAAATGGAGAAAAAGAAATAATAGAAAATACAATCATAATATCTAATGTACATATGGGAAAAGAAAACTTCAGGAGATGGATGGGATCGGGAGAGATAAGAGGAGAATTATGGAAAGTGTGACACTGGTCAAGATGTATTGTTCTCATAAGCTGACATGTTGAATTGAAATTCCTTTGTACAACTACTTAAACATAATCTTTTAAGTACAAAAAAATACTTTTTACCTGACCTTCTTTCAAACCTCCACATCCTGCCATTTCACAACTGCATAGTCTTCAGCATGTGTAAGCTGGATGTGTGTGACACTATTTCTGCTTTACTTGGATTCACTCCTAGCTCCAGCCATCAATTCGATGATAATTCAGGGACACATAGCTTGTTTCTGTGCTGTTTATTGACTTAAGCATGCCAAAAAATCATGCTTATGTTCAAAACCTTGACGGTAGCCCTCATAAATACCACCTTTCCATTATGCACTATAAATTCTGAAAGGATATATGTTTGTACAGCTTCTTTCCAGGAAAAACAAGAAAAGGATTTGCTTTAGGATTGAATCATGAACACAGATGGAGGTAAAGAAATATAAATAACTCCTTTTGTTTTAAATATTGGGTTGCCTTTGATACATAAATGAGAGCCTTAGGTTAACATACCAAAAGAATCTCCTCAATCTCCTCCTCCTCTACCTTCTTCTCCTCCTCATTCTCCTTCTCCTTCCTCCTTCCTCCTGCTCCCACCCCCTCCATTTCTTCTCTTCCTCATCTGTCTTGATCAAGATTAGCATTCTACCATGTGAGCCACTCGTCCATTTCCAAAATTTTGCTGCTGAACTGCAAATGAGTTCTCCACACACTTTTATGCCCTGGCTGGCTTCAAACCACAATCCTCCCATCTCAACTTCTTGAGCAGCTAGGGTTACAGGATGAAGCCAATATCACCTAGTCCTTCTTTTTGTATAGTGGTCAATTCCAAGGAATCTTGAAATAATTGCCCTTCTGGGGAAATAATAATGGATATATTTACAACTAGGTAGAACTTCAAAGAATAAAAAGAAGGACAAACAATTGTTTCTATTTTATTGAAAAATGTATTATTTCCAAATGCAGAAATACCAGAGAGGATTAGGAACAGAAAAGCCAGTCTCTGCTGCCTGCAGGTGGCTTGGTCCTTTAATCCTAGATATTCAGGAGGTTGAGAGCTGAGGATAACAGTTTGAAGCCAGACTAGTCAGAAAAATCAGTGAGAATCTGATCCTCAATTAACAACTAAATAAAGCAGGAAGTGGAGCTGTAGCTCAAGTGGTAGAGCAGTAGATTGAGCAAAAAACCTAGAATAGCACCCAGTCCCTGAGTTCAAGCATCAGGACTGTCACAGATATTATTAATAATTACAAGTGTGTAAATTATTGCTAATTTTTTAAATAAGTTTTTTATTATGAAAATACCATACAGAGGGGTTACAATCACATGAGCAAGGTAATGAGTACATTTCTTATCAAGCATTGTTCCCTTTTCTGTTTTTTCCCCCACTATCCCTTCCCTCCCATCTCTACTACATTCCACCCTCCCCCCTTCGCCTAAATTGTAAAGTTCGTTTTTCGACATAGCCATTTTAATGATTATTCCAAGACAAATTTTTATTATCTGATCAAATATCTAAATTTTAAGGAAGGATGTGAAACCTTAACTGAATGTTCAAATAATCTACAAGTGACTTCATTTTTAGTGCAGGTACATTTTTTTTTTTTTTTTTGGGTCCGGTCGTGGGGCCTGAACTCTGGGCCTGGGCGCTGTCCCTCAGCTCTTCAGCTCAAGGCTAGCACTCTACCACTTGAGCCACAGCGCCACTTCCAGCTTTTTTCTTTTTGCTTATGTGGTGCTGAGGAATCGAACCCAGGGCCTCAGGCATGCAAGGCAAGCACTCTACCACTGAGCCACCTTCCCAGCCCAATTTTTAAATGTACTATCATGTCTCAGATTCAGGAAATTTAAATGACTTTCAATTTTCATTATATGTATGGAATTATATATAATACTTAGAAAAGGTGATATAGAAAATCAAAGCCAATTGCTCATATTGTGCTACAAATACAATCAAATGCTTATTTTTCAAAAAAATGTATTTATATTATCTTTAAGTACAAAGGAGATACCATTCCAATAAATCAGTTTATAAGTACAAAGTATCTTGATCCATCACTCCTTTCATCATTTTTCCCATCTCTCCTAACCAATCCCTTTCCCTCAATTTACTTAATTTCATAGAATAAGCATTAAATATTATGATTTCATTCTCTCCCACTTCCTCTCTTCATTCCTCTAGTTCCCCCCCCCCCCCCACACTCCTTTCAAGTGCCAGTTTCTTACTATTTTTCTGGTTATACTATAATTTTTTCTAAGAAGTTGCACCATTTGCATTATGTTCTGCAAATTCACACTTTGGTTAACATGTTTGTGTCCACTTGCACACAGGTGTGTATGTTTTTATTAATACATATAAAAATGTGTTATAAGTTCCACATATGAGAGGAAATATGTATCCTTTGTCTCTCTAGGCTTTTACTTACCATAATTTTTTCCAGGTCCATACATGTCTTTGCAAGTGATGTAATGCCATTCTCCCTAATGAATTTAATATATTCCATTACACACACACACACACACACACACACACACACACACACACACACACTTTCCTGATCCATTTGTTGCCCAGGGACATCTGGACTATTTCTACACTTTGGCCACCATAAATAGTGCTGAAACAAACATGGTTGTGCAAGTGTCTTTGCTTTATCCTGACTGGCTAAAAATATGCTTTTTAAAAAATCTCCCAACTGGGCATCAGTTGCTCATGCCTGTAATCCTAGCTACTCAGGAAGCTGAGATCTGAGGATCATAGTTCAAAACCAGCCCAGGCATTAAAGTCCATAAGACTCTTATCTCCAATTAACCATAAGAAAACTGGAAGTGGAGCTGTGGCTCAAGTGGTAAAGTGCTAGTCTTGAGCTGAAGAGCTGAGGGACAGTGCCCAGACCCAGAGTTCAAGCCCCATGTACAACAACAAAAAAAAAAAAAAAAAAAAGAAAAGAAAAAACTTTCCCCACAACCAACAAAAGAAAAAAAATCTCCTATTTTGTTGGCTATTTAGCTTGTTAACTGTGTCCTTTTCTGCACAGGAACCTCTTTGTTTGTTGCAATCCCATTTGTTAATTCTTTCTTTGATTTCCTGAGCTGTTGGAACTTAGAAAGTTTCTGCCTGTGCTGAGAAGTTGTAATATAGTAGTATCACAGATTCTTTCACGTCTTACACTGCGGTCTTTTATCTAATTTGAATTGATAGTACCACAAGGTGAGAGAAAAATACAGTTTCATTTCTTGCATCTAGAGATTCCATTTTTCCAATACCACTTATTGAAGAGCCTGAGATTTTTTGGTTGTTTTGTTTTGTTTTTATCTTATATTTTTGGCATACTTTACAAGTATTAGGTAGCTGTAAGTTTGTGGGCTTATTTTGTGATCTTCAGTTCCTTTGGTTCTTGGGCCTGTTTTTGTGCTCATATCAAGGTAATTTTATCACTCTAGATCTGTTATAGAGTTTGGCATCTGGAATGTTATATGTTTGGCTAGCAGTAGTAGTAGTAGTAGTAGTAACAGTAGTAGTAGCAGCACAGAATTGATTTTGCAATTTGGAGCATTTTCTGTTCCAAGTGAATTTGATTGCATTCTGTATCTCAGTAGAGAATAATACTGGTATTTTGATGACAAATCCTTTAATAGTGACATCTGAAAAAGATGAACTATGTATTCTTAGGCCAAAACTCTTTTTAAAAAATTGACAAATTTGAGACAATATTTATACAATTTCTTCCTTCCTTCTTTACTTCCTTCCTTCCTACTTTTCTTCTTTCCTTTCTATCTCTCTCTCCCTTCCTTCCTTCCTTCCTCCCTTCTCTCTCTCTCTCTCTCTCTTTCTTTGTTTCTTTCTTGTTTTGCTAATAGTAGGACTTGAACTCAGTGTGTCACTGTTTGGGTTCTTGATAAAACCTGACACTCTGCCACTTGAAGCACATCTCCATTTCTGTCATTTTTCTCAGTAAATGGATATGAGTCTTCCTGATTTGTCTTCTGGGGATAGTTTTGAATCATAATCCTTATATGTGAACCTCCTGAATAGTTAGGATTATTACTACAGAATGAGTTAAAGAACATAGGAGATATAGCTAAATAAAATACAACACAATGATCCAGAATAGCCAAGAAACCCAGAGCTAAATCCAATATTTTATACTACATTATTTCCTGAGAAATTTACTCTTTCCAAAGAGAGCCCAGAAAGATGAAAATCGCTTCACTAGACTCACAGGGAGATCTGCCAAGAAGCAGAATCCCTGGATATCACCATATGGTTTTAGTTGACAGGGAAGGGGGTAATAGACATCTCTGACATTTTGCCTCATTAACTTCAGTACATTTGTTTACACTCCGCTGTTATAGTTTGTTTCTTTGCATGGTCAGACAGAATCTCACATCAAGCACTTATTTCCTAGGGGTAAAGCCCTGGAGCTCGCCTGGTCTGTAAAAACTGTAGTCTCCATATGAGATATTCTCAGGTTCTTTTCAAAGCACTGGAATTTTGAGGTCAGTGGTTTCAGTATTCAAGGATATTTCCATTTAAGTGAGTTTGGGGAGATATCTTCAGGGAGGCTCTTTTGCTCATGTAATACCAGAAATACTAATGAGATCCTACATTATCTTTCCTCCTTTTCCTTTTGCCTGTCTTGTTCTTGCTTATTAGAACAAAGTGGTATACCATCAGCTATATTTATCTCTGCTGTGTGAATAGAAATGGACGTGGAAAAGAGAAATTTTGGTTGAAATTCTAGAAATACATTACTTATTGTTCCAAAGCCACTGGATGTCCACATGCCAAGGATGAAAACTTGAACCCTGTTTCTCACTCTGATAAAACACCTGGGTAAAAATAGATTAAACACCTGAATTTAAGATCCCAAGCCTTGCAAGTACAAGAAAACAGAAAATGCATAAAATATTTCAAGGTATTGTAATAAGTGAGATAGAAGTGTGGCTCAATTAGTAGAGTACCAGTTCAGTAAATACATAGTCCTGACTTCAAACCAAGGGGGAAAATAGAAAAAAAACATAGAGAAAAGAAAAATTTTTAACCATGTGCTTGGTGTTCCTGCCTATAATCCTAGCTATTCCTGCTTCTGAGATCTGGAAGATGATGGCTCAAAGCCATCCATGAGGAAAAGGTCAAGAGACTCTGTCTCTAAAAAACAACAAAAAGGACAAGTTGGAAGGTTGTCCTCAAGTAGGAGAACACAAGCCTAGCAAGAGGAAGCCCTATGTTAAGATGCTTAGTAGTGCCAAAAATTAGAGAGATGTGAATATAAGCAATGATGTTCTAAAGACGACACCCCCAAAAGAAACAGAAGCTAAAATTGAGAGTAGGATTATGGGAAATTGAAAATCATCTGCACAGCAAGGTAGCAATCAACAGACTGAAGAGACTACTAACAGAATAGGAGGAAATACATCCCTCCTATTCCTAATAGAAGGCTAATATATAGAAATATATATACACATATATAACTAAAATATATAATATAAAGTAACTCAATTTAAGAAGGGCAAAAGATCTTAATAAACACTTCTAAAAGTTGATATGCAAATTATCAGTAAATGCATGAAAAGACTTTCAATATCATTAGTAATCAGGGAACTTCAAATCAAAACTACAGAAATGAAAACTTTTCTCACTTCATGTACAATGTCTGTTATCAAAACATAATAACAGCTGAGGACCAACATCTCACATCTGTAATCCTAGATACTCAGGAGCTTGGGATCTGAGAATCACAGTTCAAAGCCAGCCTGGACAGGAAAGCCCATAGGACTCTTATCTCCAATGAAACAGTAAAAGCCAGGATTAGAGCTGTGGCTCCCATGGTAGAGCACTTGCATTAAGAAGAAAGCTCAAGATCAGTGCGTAGGCCCTGAATTCTAGCCTCAAGATTGTCATCATTATCATCATCATCATCATCATAATCAAATGCTGGTGAAGATGTGAAGCATAACGTAAGGATAACCCAGCCAGACTTTATGACATGAACTGTTTTCTCTATCTGCTTTAAAAAGGAAAAGTGACAGCTCCAGTCGGCCAGTTATTAAGTCAGGAAATGGATGGTAGATGCTAGGCCTGGTGGATCCCAACTGTAATTCCAGCTCTAAAAGAAGCAGAGGTAGGAAAATCACAAGTTTGAGGTCAGCCCAAGCAAAAGTTAATGTAAGATACCCTAAGTCAAAACAAAAATAAAAGCAAAAGAGCTGGAAATACAGTCTGCCTCATAACATAATGTCTGAAGTTCAATCCCTAGAAAAAGAAAAAAAGAAAACATTGATGATGCTGAAATCAGGCCAATGGCTTAAACTCACAGATGCTAGAACTAAAGAAGATTGAATGTCTAACTTCAAATATTATGTGCTAAAATCCAGAGCCCATAGAATTAAGAAGTAAAATCTTAAATATCCTGGGACTGAAAGCATAACTGGGTGTTTATCCCATAGTACTTGAGCCCCTGTATGTATTTTTAGATATGTAACAAAGGCATCTGTACACCTTTGCCCAGAGGACCAGTTAATGACTCACCTGATGTGCATGTCAAACAACCTCTGCAGGAGTAAAGAAAAACAGGCCAACACAGAGTAATCCTACTCTAGGAGCATATAATTTCCTGGTTGAAAGCTTTTCAGAAATTCAAAAATAAGGGAAATTGTGACAAGGATGACTCTGAGGACACTGGACTAGAAAACTTGAACAAAGCGTGGAGAGAAGAATCTTCTCCCCTGATTACATCCTGATACACTGGTATTCCGAGGTCCTTGAAGTTAACTCAGGACCATGGCCTACAGAAAGTTAGATAAATTATTTTAGCAGAGGATTGATCACTTTTAAATATAAATTTTACAATAAACATATTAAAAGAGACCAAAAGATATTTAATTACAATACCCCTGAGGAATAGCAACATTCAGACATTCTCACTGCATTCTCACTGTAATTCACTGCAGGGACATTGTAAGTGGTAATCATAGGACAGAGTTGAATCTAAAAATTATCTATGGAAGTGGTCTCTCTGGTGTAAATGAGAATTCTGTGATTTTAAAATAGTAGAGATCAAGCTTTGATATGTAACTGTCAAAAGCAAGACAAGTTAATGAGCACAAAGGAAGCAATGTTGGATTGCCCAGTTCTATAGGAATCTGTGAAAGCAAAATTAGATTGAATTGATGCTAGGAATAAGATATTAGTCATCGTTGTCAGTTATGACTGGTTAATATCAGGTAAGTGGCTGCAGTAAGCAAAAGGGAAATCTATTGACTCTCCAGATCCGAAACTATGATGAGATCCAAGTGCCATCAAACAAAATAATCCAATTCCCTTTGGGAAAGAACACTAGAATGCTTCAATTCTTTATCACTGGAACTGAAGTTGTCTGACTCAGATACAAAGGAACACCAAATAAATGCAGAGTATATAGATAGATAGATAGATTAAGATAGATAGATAGATAGATAGATGTATATATATACACACACACATATATAAGCATATATGCATATATGTATGTATCTGTATTTATGTGTGTATGTATGCCATTATGTATATATGCATGTGTAGATATGTATTTGTGCATGTATACAGACATATGTACGCATATATATTTATGTATATAAATAAAATATGAACACATCTATGCATACATGTATAATTTTTCATGATTAGTAAAACAGATAAAAGATTTTTTTATTTTGGTATAAAGACTTGCACAATACTACTGACTACAAGATGGACAACCCCTTTCTTTCACACTCTAGGTAGACTGTGTTTGTAGGCACATGTAAGTGTGGCATTCCTGAGGATGGAGATCTGACTCCATGGCTGCTCAGTTTGCACAGAACAGCATCTTTTAGCTGCATATTTTCCCAGAGTTTATCTGAAGTACAAATGCCAGTGGGTAAAAAATATGACTCTGAAGTTTTTCCTCTTTTCATTACAATTTAATTAAATGATTAGTTATATACCTGAAATATCACAATGACTTCTTCTTCCCTTTTCTATTTAAATTGTAAAACAGAAAATCCTGTTGGGTTAAAAAAAGTATTTCTTAGCTATGGTAAATAATGCTGCAATAAACATAGCTGTGCTGGTAGCTTTAGTGTGGTCTTGTTTGTAACCATTTGGGTAAATGCCCAAAAGTGGGATTGCTGGGTCATAGGGGAGCTCTATGTGAAGTCTTTTGAGGAACCTCCATACTACTTTCCAAAGTGGTTGAACAAGTTTACACTCCCACCAACAATGAAGTAAGGTTCCCTTCTGTCTACATCCCTCCATAGCTAAGATATGGAACCAACCCAGATGCCCCTCAGTAGATGAATGGATCAAGAAAATATGGCATATATGCACAATGGAATTCTATGCCTCCATCAGAAAGAATGACATTGCCCCATTTGTTAGGAAATGGAAAGGCTTGGAAAAAATTATATTAAGTGAAGTAAGCCAGGCCCAAAGAAACATAGGTCCCGTGGTTTCCCTTATTTTCAATATCTAGTATATGTATGAGTCAAGCGGAAAAGGTCAGATAGTGTGATGTTAGGAAAATGAACCTTTAGATATGTATTTTAATGTTTCTTTCTTTCATGCATTTGTTTCTATAGCATTTATAAGATTATTTCTTTGTTGCTTTGTATGTCCCTCCCCCACAGTATAACCCCTGCTTTCACTATATTTGATGTCGGTATAATTTGTGGAGGAGATGGGGAAAAACAAGTCATTTAAGGATACAGGTGGACCTGTTGCAACAATGAGAAGTACAAGTTGTCATGTCGAAAACGAACTTTACAACTTTGTGTGTGGGGGGAGGATTGGTGGGGGGTGGGGAGGCTGGGAAGGGATGTGAAGGGTAAACAAAGGAGGAGGCTGCAATGCTTGATAAGAAATGTGCTCATTATCTTGCCCCTGTAATTGTAACCCCTCTGTACAGTATGTTCACAAAAAATAAAAATTAAAATTAAAAATAAAATAAGTATTTCTTTTGACATGATTTTTTTCAGTATCTCAAAATGATACATTATACTGAATAGAAGAAAAACCTCTCCAGTGAAAATGTAATCAACAAATGAATAAAAATGTCAGGAGAAATGGGACCAGAGGAGATTGCAAGAAGATTCCAGCCCAGGCATCACCAATACAATGATATTGGTGAGGAGATTGAGGTCAATAATAGCCTACGTCTCAATAATTTCATAAGCCATGGTGTGAAGGTTTTCAATTTAAAATAACTGTAGAACAAGTACCCAGTAGTGCTTGTGAAATAAATATAGTTCAGTAATGTTCAATGGCAGTGTTATGTATTAAAGATGAGAGTTATGTGAAGAGAAATTATCATGAGAGAAAGAAGGTTGTCTCAGTAAATGAGATCACATCACTAATGAATCTCAACAACTGGGAAAAACATACATTTTAGTGGTTTTATATTTTCCAAGTATTAATTTTAAAGATAAAAGTGAGTGAAGCTATATTCTGAAGTTGACATATTTTGAAAGCACAAACTGTATTTGGGGAAATAATGTCACTGTATTTTCATGCTAAAATGTGCTCTGATATATTTTAATTTATTAATTATTTCTTGATAGTTGTTTAGACTTTCTTTTGGAACTTCACTACAATATTTTTTTCACATATTAGTTTAAGTTTACCTTAGAGTCATGAAATGCAGAAGTACCAAAATGCCAGAAATGAAAAACATGATGGATGGTGGGACCCAGGAATAATTTTTAAGTTATGCTTTAGAATTCCTTGCTTTAGAATTCCTTTGTGAATTTGTTAAACAACCTAAAACTGAATTTTCTTCTCTTCAATCCATTCTTTAAAGTCATGCGGATCAGTTTAACAAGATGAATGCCAGGAAGCTAGGACATGTGTTGTTAGTAGTACAGGAGAGAAGTTAAAGCGGGGTAGAAGAATGGAGAGAGGAAAGGCAGGCGGCGCAGTAACAATATTCAACTTACAGATGTGAGCATGAATCAGGGAACTGGAGGGGGGGCAGGGCAGGGTTGGGCGAAATGGGGGAGAACAATGGAAGAGGTGACATTGATCAAGAAATGTTTTATTCACAAACTAATATATTGCATTGAAACTGTTTTGTACAACTACTTACAGATGATCACAGAAAAATTTGTGTATCCTGTTTTAATACTGGGTCTAGCTAAAAACAGGCAACAGAATCAGAATTCGGTCTCTGTTTTATGTCCTGCGTTGACATGGTCTCCTTGTGCAGTGTGGGCTGGCCTGGAAATTATTGGGTAGCCCAGGTTGACTCCAACTTCTGGATCAGGTTTCTCCTGCCTCAGCTTCCCCTGTACTGAGATTACAGGCGTGTAAAACCATGCCTATCTCTGCATTGTTCTATTTATGTTGAAGTGCTATTTTCTCAGTCATAAACCAGGCTTATTAATATTAGCTGATGGTTTTGGATGTCTTCAATGTGTCAAAATCTAAGTGCTTATTCTACTCAAAAGCAATTCTAAGAATGTGGTACTTTTATCACATTGTTTTATGGGTAAAAGACTGAAGGTATAAAGTTCTTGATTAGTAAAGTTTTAGCAAGGACTCACTGTTTTGGGACCCAACAATGACAACATCTCATTACATACAAATAAAATTGCACATTTCCTGAAATTCTCAAATAAAAGTAAAAACTACAAAGTGACAAAAATTGTCATTAATTTACTTATTTCTGACATAGGAAATCATTTATTTTAATGATTTCTTTCTACTGCACAATTCCAGATGGAAAAATGCACATGGCATGGTATGAACATATTCAGAAGTTGAGTAAGGTAGAATAATTTAACCACATTGCATTAAAAGAGGCTAAAATATTTAGGCCAAGGAATGTCCCTTTCTTATACTTGGTTTACAGTATCCTCTGCAAGCTGCCTTGTCCACCAAAAGAGTATCTGCAAGGAGTGCACAGAGCACAAAAAATTTTTTTGCAGATACTCATTTGTTCCTGCTAACACCCACAAAAGTTCCCAGGAGTCTGAACTAATTTTCACTTTATAGTTCTGTGAAATATTTTCAAATAAAAGACATATGTCATCTAGAGCCTTTCTTCTTGGCTCTTGGTATGTTATCTCTTAATCCTGGTTTGACATATTTTTCTCTGTGAGATATATGTGTATGTATTCAATCAATTTCTTCAACATTTCCTTTTGCAATGTTTCCTAATGCAAGAAAGTGAAAGGAATTTTAGGTGAGATATCTTATATTTGTTACCTTTAACATCTTATTGTACATTTTCTGGTCTTAGTATTGCATACAGTTTTCAATTCTTTTCATCCCTCAGTCTTAATTTTCATGCATTTGTATTTAAGTTGCACATATCTCTAGCATGTGCCTATGTATTTCAGTCTGCCTACTAATATTTGTGTGCCAGTACTGGGCTTTGAGCTCAGGATCTGAGCACTGTCCTGTAGCTTTTGTGGTCAAGCCTGGCATTGTACCATTAGAATCACAGTTCCACTTCTGGCTTTTGCTGGTTAGAGATAAGAGTATCACAGACTTTTCTCTCTGGTCTGGCTTTGAAAAATGATCCTCAGATCTTAGCCTCATGAGCAGCTAGGATTACAGGCTTGAGTCACCGGCACCCAGCTAGCATGTTTATTAATCACTGTAGTTAATATCATTTCTCATATTCTTTCTATGTAAAATAACACACAATTACTCTTAAAATCTACTTGAACATATACTGAATTTTTATAATACATTATTTGTATATTTTATACTTGCATCAAAAGTGCATCTAGCATCCATATTCAATATTTTAAAAATATTTTTTAATCAGCTAGGTTTCAGAGGCTCACACCTGTAATCCTAGCTACTCAAGGCTCATGTTCAACCAGTTGAGCCACATTTACTCTTCTGTCTTTTTTTTGCAGGTTAATTGGAGATAAGAGTCTCATGGACTTTCCTGCTTGGGCTGTCTTTGGACTATATTTTTCTGACCTCTGTCTCCCAATTAGTTAGGATAACAGGCACAAACTTCCAGCATTAGGCCCCTGACTTTTTTTTATAGTTGAAATGGTATAACACAAACTATCTGTCAGAGTTAGTGTTGAACCCTTTCCCCACCTATCTCTGCCTCCTCAGGTACTAGGATTATAGGCATAGGCCACTGTGCCCTACAGTGAAAATAATTTTCAAGCTGTATTTATTTTTCTGTCTGGCTCTAGAGATCCTGACTAATCACTCTTTAACTTTCTGTTTTTCTGTTTTGTCCACTTTGTGCCAAGGGCCTAAGCAAATTGAGAATTTTAGTGTTTCTGATACAGGAAGCTTCCAGTTCTAACAACAGGAAAGGAGAATCTAAACATAGTCCCATGTCCTCACTAATTGTAGGAAAGATATCAGCTGTGTGAGAAGCAATGCAATAGGGTTTGAGTATCCACACATGAGAAAATCACAACTGCGGAAGCCCGCCATACATACACCATGCTGTTGCCTGAGTGCTGATCTACATTCTGTAAATAAAAAACGATCCAAGGATCCAAGGATTCATCAGGGAATCGCCAACTGAGTAATTCCAGAACTTCTTAGAGAACCTACTTCCCCACTAGCCAGAATGGAAAGTGCTTGACTTAGTCCAGTTAAGTCAGCCCCAGACAAAAGGACATTCTAGGCACATCTTAACAAAACTGAAAGGTAATTTATGGTATCATACTGGTGGTGCCAATAAAATGAACTGTATTCCAGGAAAAGAAAATACCTGAAAGGATTAAATAAAGGAAAATCCATGTTTCAATATTCTAAATTTATATGTTTGGCTTGCAGTTAAGTGAAGCATGCATGTAAAGAATAAGCCTAGAGGGAACTGGGTGATGGTGGCTCATGCCAGTAGTCATGCCAGAGGTTCATGGGTTGAAGAAAACCTGTGTAAGAAAGACCATGAGACACTTATGTCCAATTAACTAGCAAAAAGCCAGAAGGGGAGGCATGGCATCAGTGGCAGAGCTCCAGCCTTAAATGAAAAACCTAAGGGACAGCATCCAGGCCCTGAGTTCAAGCCCTAGAAATGTCTCAAACTTCACATGCACACACACACACACACACTCACACACACACACACACACACACACACACACACACACACAGCCCTCAGTAAACACAGCCTAACAGAAATTATAAAGGGATAAAGATGATAAAATGGGAGAAGAACATTGAAACAGCTATTTTTAATATCTTAACTGTGATAAAAGATTATTGACTAGATATTAAATATACAAAAAAGCACTCAAACTGGGCATCAGTGGCTTATGCCTGTAATCCTACCTACTCAGGAAATTGAAATCTGAGTATCACAATTCAAAGCCAGTCCAGGCAGGAAAGTCCATTAGACTCTTTTCTCTTATAAACGATCAGAAAACAGGAAGTGGTGTAGCTCAAGTGGTAGAGCACTAGCCTTGAGCTGAAGTGCTCAGAGACAGTGCCCAGGCCCAGAGTTCAAGCCCAACAACCAAGGAGAAAAAAAAAAGCACTCAAAATAAATTCTGTAGATTAAAAATATTATAATTTGTATCAAATATAAAAGGCACGATTAACAGACAATTAGATATCATAAAAGAAAACATCACTCCATTTAATTATATACAAATACAATTTATTAAAAATAATTTTTCAAGAAGAAAAATTATAGAATATGACAGGTTCCAGTGATAATTAATACTGACACCTAACTTGTAGAAGAGAAAGAAATAGAAAAATAATGGAAGATAATAAGATCAACATTTTTGTGAGTGTAAAGAAAAATTATAGCGTGGTTTCAAAAGGACACAGGAAACACACAGCAGCATAAACATTAATGACAATACTAGAAGGTATATCAAATCAGTGACAACTGCCCTGGTGCAGGAGTCAGTTGTGTAATTCTAGCTTCTTAAGAGGTGGTGACCAGGAGGATTATGATTCAAGGCCAGATAAAGCAAAAAAATAAATAAATGAATAAAAAGCTAATAAAATAAAATAATAAAAGAGAAGTCAAATGTAAAAAGAAATAAATAATAATGTCAATCAATAAAGTGGGAAACTGGTGTGATCATGAAAACTCATTCTAGCTGTGCAAGAACACTTAGGAATTGTGTTTAAATTCAAAAACCGAACTTAACAACTTTGGTGGGGGGTGGGAGGAAGATCGAGTAAGGGGAGGGGAGGAGTATAGGAAGGGATGGGAAGGGGAAACAATGAGAAGGCAACAATGCTTGATAAGAAATGTACTCATTATCTTACCCATGTAATTGTAACTCCTCTGTACGGTAGTCTCACAATAAAAATAAATAAATTAATAAAAAAAGATAAGCAAGTCTTATCACCTTCTATAGTATGCACTACAATTTCAGTATTGCATATTATAGCCATATATATAATTATATAACAGAATAATAATACTATATTATATAAATTAATATTACAAATATTATATTAATATATACAAACAAATAATACATGTAATGTATGATAATATATTCTGTACAATTTATTATAATATATTATATTACATCATATAATTGTATATCATATATTATAACATGTATGTATTATAATACTCTTCTATATTATGTAAAATATTATGTAATATAGAAGAGTAGTATATTATATATTATAGCAATACATTATATATTATAATACTACATTTAATAACATATAATAATATTATATTATAATATAAGATATAATGTCTTATGTAATACATAATATTATATAATATATAATATATATGGATAAAAGCCAAACCAAGCTGCTTTTAACCATACATATACAAAAGTCTGAAAATGGAGATATGGCTCAAGTTGGAGAGTGTTAGCTTTGAACTAAAGAGCTCAGGAACAGTCCCTAGGCCCTGAGTTTAAGTTACAGGACCAGTACAAAGTGTCTTCTGAGAAGAAGAAGTCATAATAACCAATAGACACAAGAAGAAGTGATCGACACCTCTGAACATATAGGAAATGAAAATGAAAACAACATTGAGATTCCACCTCACCCAGTTAGTATGGCTATTATCAAGAAAACAAATGATAACAGATGATTGTGAAGATGTAGCCGAAGAGAACTGTGTTGGTGAGAAGGTAAACTTGTTCAACCATTCTTGAAAGCAGTTAGTTTCCTCAAGATATTAACCATAGACGTATCCTATGATCCAACCATTCCACTCCTGAACATTTATCCTAAGATTACAAATAAGGTTACAATAAAGCCACCATCACAACCAGGTTCCTTTTTAGCACTATCCACCATAGCCACGGTATGGCACAAATGCCCTAGTGGACCAATAGGTCAATAAAATGTGATACACACACACACACACAATGGAATTTTACTCATCTGTTAGAAAAAGATATTGTACCATGGAATGACCTGGAAAAAATACATTAAGTAAAGTAAGTTATGTCCAGTGAGACAAAGCATATATGTTTTCCTTCACATGTGAAAGTAAGATCAAGCTTATAAACTTATAAGTTAATACAGGTGATATGCAAGTGTACACAAATGTATTAACTGAAATATGGTAGATTCAAGGGAAAATTCAAATGATGTAATTCCTAAGAAAGACAAAGACAAAGTTCAATAAAATAAACACCAGGAAGTGGGTACTTAAAAGTGGTGGGGTCAGGGGTAAACAAATGAATTTAAAGTATACCCTTCAAAAATAAGAAGAGTGAGGGAAGGAGTGGATGGGGGCAGGAGTGGTGAGAATGTTGAAAGGGGTGACACTGTATTCATAAACTGCTTTGTTAAATGACAAATCCTTTTTACAAGTATGTATAGATAATTAAAGTAAGTTAGGAAGTAAGGAAGTTAGGAAGAAAGTAGGAAGGAAGGAAGGAAGGAAGAGAAAGAAAAGACAGAAAGAAAAAGAGAGATGCAACCCAGAAATATATACTTTTTGTAAAAAATAGAAATAATTGAGGTCATTTTTCAGTATTTTGCACATTTTAATAGAGGTACTAGGAGCTAGCATTAGAGGTTATTCTCCCCAGCAGTCACTAATTCAGCTGACTTGTGACCTCCCACACATCAACACAGCTCTTTTGCTCTGTTAATCAGCTATAGCTGCATAAAGCACTCAGAATAAGCATTAGAGTATTTACTAAATACTAAATTTACAAATTTAGTAAATATTAGTTAAACATTTAGCAAATGCTAAAGCCTGGAGTATATTCACTTCTGTCCTGAAGAAATGTTCATTATTTTCATAAGTTTAGGGTACTTATTATTCTTGTTCCATTAGTCTCCTACCAATTACACCAGGCCTCCAGCCCTATGTTCTGCTGGCTATTTTGGAGAGGGAGCCTATAAAATGGTGCTACTTGAGCTGGTCGGAAGCTTCAATCCTCCAGTCCACTGACTACCTAGGACTGTAGATGTTAGCCTCCTGCACCTGAATTCTTATTAAATACTCAATGTCAACCTTATTATTTTTTTTTTGGGTCCAGTCGTGGGGCCTAAACTCTGGGCCTGGGCGCTGTCCCTCAGCTCTTTTAGCTCAAGGCTAGCGCTCTACCACTTGAGCCACAGTGCCACTTCCGGTTTTTTTCTTTTTGCTTATGTGGTGCTGGGGTATCAAACCCAGGGCCTCATGCATGCAAGGCAAGCGCTCTACCACTGAGCCACCTCCCCAGCCCCTCAAACCTTATTTTTGAAATGTAATCCTTCCCAATATTCATTTAATTGTTCTTAGACTATTAAAATTCTAAAGTAGGAAGAATCATAAATAACCTTATAAATATCTACAGCTCATAAATTTCATCCTTCATGATCTCTAAATGTAAGGATTAAAATCATTTTGTCACCAAACTCCAGTGGCTCATACCTATAAGCTTAGCTACTCAGAATGCTGAGTTCTGAGGATCACAGTTCAATGTTAGCCCAGGCAGGAAAGTCCCTGAGACTCTAATCTCCAATTAACCAACAGAAAGCCAGAAGTGGAGCTGTCCCTTTAGGTGGTAGAGCGCTAGTCTTGAGTGAAAAAGTTCAGGGATGATGCCTACATCATGAGAGTTCAAATCCCAGAGCCAACACACACAAACTCACATGCTCACACATACACACATACACCCACACAAAATCATTTAGTTACCACTCACTGAATGCTAGAAATGAACTTGTGATATTCCATTATGTTTTCCTTCTGATGCTTTCCCAGTTCTGGATAGTGCCTACCAGGCTCCCAGATATTGCTAGCTGCATGCTGTGATTGGTGCTAAAACTTTCCATGTGCCAGCCTTCAAAACAGAGCAAGTCTACCTCCAGGAGCTGGGTCTTGAAGCACCAGTGAAAACCCCCATGTACTCGGTCTTCTCACACTCTGTTATCAGTGTTACCACATAGCTGGATGCTGGAAGCTCACACCTGTAATCCTAGCTAATCAGGAGGCTGAAATCTGAGGATTCTACTTTGGAGTCAGCCTGGACAGACAAATCTGAAATATTCTATCTCTAATCAACCAGTAAAAACTTGAAGTGGAGGTGAGGCCCAAGTATAGAGCACCAACCTTAAGGTAGAACTGGAGACCTTGATTTCAAACCCCAATATTAGCAGAAAACAAAAAGTGTTATTCACTGTCTACAATTTCTAACAAGTAACAAATGCACCAAACTGGATATATATGCTATTCTCTAAAAGTCTAAATTTGTAAGTGATGAAATAAGTTGCAAAAAAAAATCAGAAATGTCTGGTGCAGTGGTTCATAAGCCTAACTACTCAGGAGGCTGAGAGCTGAGTATGTTGGTTCAAAGCTAGTCTGGGCAGGAAAGTCCATGAGACTCTTATCTCCAATTAATCACTGAAAACTGGAAGTGGAACTGTGGCTAAAGTGGTTCAGCGCTAGCTTTGAACAAAGAAGCTCAGGGAGAGTACTCACCCAGACCCTGTGTTCAAGTTCTAGTGCCAGCAGCAAAATAATGAATGAATGAATGAATAAAACACAAATTGCAAAAAAAGAAATTTGAAATGGTCTAAATTTAAAATACTTATTTAAGTTTTTTGTCATTGTGTACAAACAACATGTGGTAACATACATGGACTTCCATGTGTAGAAATTCAGCCAACTGAGAACTTGCTCTGTTGTGTGGTTCTGCCATCTAGTGGGCCAGTCCATGGCATAGCCTTTTCCTGCCCAGCTCGGCCAGCCTGTCCTACAATAATGAATATTCCTTGAGGATAAGGTACTTCTTATTATCTGTGTGGAGTTTGAAAATGATGAAAAACTAGCCAGGTGCTGGCTCACTCCTGTAATCCTAGCTACTCAGGAAGCTGAGATCTGAGGATCATGGTTGGAAGCCAGCCGGGGGTAGAAAAGTCCCAATTAAACCCTCAAAAACCAGAAGTGGCACTGTGGTTCAAGTGGTACAGTGCTAACCTTGAGCATAAAGAGGTTCAAGGACAGTACTCGGGCCCTGAGTTCAAACCCTACAATGAACAACAATAACAACAACAACAAAATGGTTATGTAACTGTAACCCCCTGTATATTACCTTATAAAAATAAAATAGACTTGAATTCATGCTCCTTTACTTTTTGTTCTGAAGTTTAAAAGAGAGAAAAAAAAAAAGAAAGAAAAAAGAAAAATGGAAAAAAACCCCACACAATCCCTACAGAACCCTTGTTACTCCCTCCACTCAAAAGTTACTTGAAGGTGCTGTGGTATTTGAGAAGTCTTCATTGCCTTTTAGACCTGTTCCCCTGCCTCTCATCTCTCAGTCCTATGAATTTAAAATAAGAAGAAAAGGGAGCATAGTTTTAAGCAAGCCAGAACTTTGAAAAATCAATGTGTAAAATACACTTCATTCATGAAAATTCCACTAATGTCTTTAGTTAATGATAGCTTAAAGTTTAATTACTTTATTCTTGTAAACTCAGTTTTCAATTGACTCTGCGTTGTTCAAAACAGTGCAAACTAAATGTGTGTGTGTAGGTGTGTGTGTGTCTGTGTGTGTGTGTTCTGGAAGTTCAGACCCCTAATCATAGCTTCTCAGGAGGCTGCTGAGGGTTTGAAACCAGTCCTGGCAGGAAAGCCTGTAAGACTATTATTTCCAATTAAACACAAAAACTGCTGCAAGTGGAGCTGTGGCTCAAATGGTAGAGCACATGCCCGAAGCAAAAAAACCTCAAGGCACAGTATCCAGGGCCTTATTTCAAGGGCCAGTACCTTTAGTAGATGGATGGATGGATAGAGAGAGATAAGATAGACAGGCAGACAGAAAGACAGATAGATCTATATTGAGTTTTGTGGAGTAATTTGATATTCCAAAACTTCTTTCTCACTGTAGCTTGTCTTTTTGAATTATTAAGGCATAATATTTTCTTCACAATCATCAAACATTCTTTTCTTCCTGTTTAAACATAACAATTCCCTTCATAAGCAAAAGACTTGTTAAAAAGGTCTTCACTTAAACGTTATAGAAGTCAAATCTTCATGTCTACATATTTTTGAGCTTCTAACTATACATTTGGAGTGTGTTACATTTCTCAGCTTCTCATATTTAGGAGTTTATGATCTGTTCTCCAGATTCAGGTAGTAAAAAGTTAGATGTCACATTTAAATAGAATGGCTACAGAGAGGTATTTTCATTAGAAATGAGTTGGCAAGGAAATATTTGCTCACTTTCAAAACAGGTTACATTAAAAGCTAATAAGCAGATAATATGTCCGGGGAAGTCAGGGAAGTACATATGTATTGTTGGATATTGTCCTAAAAATGGCATTTAGAATTCAGCCAAATTCAGCCAATGTTACTTTCCTTTTGCATAAATACTAGGTACTCTAATGCCTTGCTCAAATAAATACTTTTCATTTGCATAAATGTAGATCAAGGAAAGAAAATTCTCAAGACAATCTTAGGTAATATTTGGGGGAAAAAGTGAAGTTTTGGAAAAAATTTGGAGAAAAATATTCTTGCCTAAATTATATAGTATATTAGTCATATTTATATTTCCCATGCTGGTTCCAGGATTTGAACTTAGGTCTTGTTTTCTGAGAGTCAACTACTTGAGTCAGGTGTCCAACTCAGCATTTTGCTAGTTAAATGGAGATAGAGTCTCTCATGCTGTTTCTACGTGGACTGGCTTCAAACCACAGGCCTCAGATCTTTGTTTCATAGGATTGAGCCACAGTGCCTGATTTAATGCTAGATTTTAACATACCAATCTTCTCATATATAACTTGTAATGAGTTTCACAGGTCTTTATGCAAATCATTTGGAATGTATATCAGAATGGATATTGAAGTTAATAGTTTATGCTCCCTGGCCTAGAGAACAACCACAATATTAGGTAGTTAAATATCCTGTCTATACCTATACTTTATCTATTGCCAAAATGTATAAAGAAGCTGGGTGCTGGTGGCTTGCACCTGTAATCCTAGCACCTCAGGAGGCTGAGATATGAAGATCATGGTTCAAAGCCAGCCTGGGCAGCAAAGTCCATGAGACTCTTATCTCCAATTAAACACCAGAAAACTGGAAGTGGCACTGTGGCCCAAGGCTAGAGCACTAGCCTTGAGCAAAAGAGCTCAGGGAAAGCACCCCTAGTTCAAGCACCACAGAAATGAGGAGACTGCTTCTAAATAAAATTGTCTTGTCCTCACAGCCATCCTGGGGCCTGGGTGGCTGATGGGAGCCTAGAAGTGAGATAAGCCATTCTTTGAATTGCAGGTGTTTAAATCAGAAGAGCTAGGAGAGCTCTGCTTCAGAGAACATGCAGATGCCATGCTGTTTAGCCCCAGGGAATACTCAGCCCTGGCTGTTTCCCACTCCCACTTGAAGCATGTGATTTTTCTTTTTAAAAGCTTGATGCAAGCTGGATTCTGGGCTGCAGGTCTTTGAGACAGGAGTTATATACTCTCTGGCTTCCTAATAAAGATTCTCAATTCCACCTCTCAAGGTGTGGCTTCACTGTTTACACACACTCTGTAAAGAAGGAACGTAAGGGCTGGGCCTGGTAGCTCACACTTGTAATTCCAGGTACTTAAGAGGCTGAGGTATAAGAATTGCAGTTTGATGCCAGCCTGGGCAGATGTAAAATCCAGAAATGTAGCAATGGCTGAAGGGTAGAGCATCAGCCTTGGTAGAAAAAGCAAATGAGAGAAGGAAGATTCAAGATGGCAACACTCTCCCAAGTAGTCCCACTTCTTGTCTTTGATCAAACTAAGATCTAGGGTCACAGCACACACTTTATCTCAAATGACCCACTCCAATCAAACTCTAAATATCTAAATACTTTTCCTACTACAAAGGGAATATCCCAACAGGAAAACAAGGAAAGGGAAAACAGAAACAGTGAGCGGGATCCCTGATAAGCGGCAGCACAGAGCAGCTCTGCACCACTCTGAGACTTTCTGCAGATTCTAAGCAGAGAAGCATCCAAAAACTGAAGAAAGTGCTCAACACCAGACCCGTGGAGTTAGGAGGGAATCCAGTGAAGACCCTGTAGTGAGCAAGTGGACCTCGGATCCAACCCACTGACTAGGCAGCTACAGAGGAGGAGCAGACTCAGCAAATACCACCATTGCAACTTCCTGAAATGGGAACCACCCGGGAAACACCCCAAAATGGCCGCTAGAGCCAGCATAAGGTTCCGTGCCCGCAGCACTGGCAGGATCCCCATGGACCCCCTACTTTCACTCATGGCTCACAGGACACCACAGTCGCAGCCAAACCCTCACCCCAAGGGCCGACTGCCCTTCAGACTAGGCAATCTGCACGGATCCATGCCCGCCCTGATGCCACCGTGTATCAACCCCGGGCTCCAACCCCGGGCTCCCACAGCCACTGTGGTATCACTCTGAAGGCTCTGCTGATCCCGCACAAGCCAGGCCCCTGCCTTCACCACTGCTGCCAGCAAAGTCACCACCCATCACTGCCGCTGCAGCCCAGCCCAGCCGCTGCCCACCATCCCATGCTCCACCTGGTCTTGAGTGCCCAGACTCCCTTCCCTGAAGAGTGAGACCCTTCAGCTTGTGCAGATGCTAACATCCCTACCTGGTTCTGCCAATGCCCAGACTGTCTTTCTGAGAACCCGCCAACACCATCCTGACTGCCAAAACACAGGCTCTGTGGTCCAGCCCACCACCAACTCCAGATCTTGTGAGTAATCCAGTTGGGTACACTCCCAGATTGTGGCACTTCTCTGTGGGATCTCAAAGCCCTTTGACCCAAGCTCTGGCCAAAAAGGGAGGGATCACATCAGAAGTGAATACAAATCTAAGCTCTGTTCCTACACCGTCTGTGGCTACCTGGAAAAGCCTGGGAACACAGTTCCATGCCTGTGATAGCAGAGTACAAATCCGAATCCCCCCAACTCCCCACCATCAGGCCTGAGAGTGGGATTCTAGGTAGCACTCATATTCCCTTTTCAAAAGGATACAACTAAGCCATGAGGAAAGTGGACTATTGCAAGGCATACACTGTTTTATCAAGAATCAGCCTAGAAGACTATTTGAGACTCAAGCTCTCCCAAACAAGCTGAAACACTCACTCTTCAGATTTTTTAAAATTATGTTTGGTTTTTGTTTGTTTTTGTTTCTTTGTGTTATGTTTTATTTTGTTTTTAGGTTTTGTTATTTTATTTAAATCTTCTAATTTTTCACTATTATTTAGTTCTTTCTTCCACTTTTCAATTTTCTAATTTTAATTTTTTCCACTCATTCTTTCTCCTGCATGGGGCTGTATGAGAACATGACGAGGCCAACCAAAAATTAATAGATGAATTCATGGTATCCACAAATAAAAAGATAAAGGGACTTCAACAGAAGAAAGAGTCCAATGAAAAGATAGACACCCAATTAAAGAAGTTGAAAGAGAAATCTGAAAAACAACTCCCTGAGGTAAAGCAGTCTATTCAAGACTTAAAAGAAAACCCCAGTAAAGAGCTGGCCACCACTAAGAATGACCAGCAAGAAGGAAGGGAGATAAATACCAAAGTACAAAATCTTGAAAGCAGAATGGAAGAAGCAGAAGACAGAATCTCTGAGACAGAAGATAGTTTAGACTCTAGAGAGAAAGAGCAAACAGATATTTATAATGAAACCAAAAAGCATGATAGACCATTGCAGGAGGTACAAGATACAATCAGAAAGCCTAATTTAAGACTAATAGGTATTGAGGAGGGCCTGGAGAGGAAAGCCAATGGATTAGGAGATATATTCAGCATAATCCTAGCAGAGAACTTCCCAAATATACAAAAGGATAGGCCCATCCTGATACAAGAAACTTTTAGAACCCCAAATATACCAGACCAGAATAGGACATCCCACTGCCACATTATAGCCTGTACAGGATCAATAGAAATGAAGGAAAAAAAATTCTTAAAGCTGCCAGGAAGAATAGAACAATTACCTATAAAGTAAGCCAATCAGAATAACATCAGATTTCTCAGCCAAGACTATGAAAGCAAGGAGAGAATGGAATGAGGTGTGCCATATCATAAAGACAAATAACAGCCAACCAAGAATAATTTACTCAGCTAGGCTCTCATTCATAGCTGAGGGACAAATAAAAACCTTCCACAGCAAGGAAAAACTGAAACAATATGTCACTATCAAACCAGGTTTAAAAAAATCCTCAAAGATGTTCTACACATAGAAAACCAACAAGAATGGGAAATTGGCAGTGAAACAGCCCACAGAGGACTATGTAATCACAAAAAGAACAGTTAAGGCACATCCCCACCCAAATGGATAAAAAGGCAGGAACAGACAAACATCTCTCACTCCTAATTTTCAACATCAATGGACTCAACTCCCTTATTAAATGACACAGACTGACCAGTTGGATCAAAAAAACAAGATCATTTTTTTGCTGTCTTCAAGAGACACATCTTGCCTCCCAAAACAAAAATATACTGAAAATAAAGGACTGGAATAAAATCTGTCAAGCAAACTGCCCCCATAAAAAGGTGGAAGTTGTAACCCTAATATCAGATAAAATAGACTTCAAATTAAAATAGTGAGAACAGATAAAGAAGGTCATTATGTATTAATTCAGGTATCTCTCATACAGAAGGATATTAAAATTCTAAATATCTATTCAGCAAATAACGGAGCACCCAAATTTATCCAAGAAACACTACTTTCCCTAAAATCACACATAGATCCATACACATTAATTGTTGGGGACTTTAACACACCATTACCCCCCCTGGATGAATCAACCTGGCAAAAACTCAATAGAAAAATGTGAGATCTAAACAACTGCATAGACGAACTAGACTTAACAGACATCTACTGAATATTTCACTCAGTAACATCAAAATACACTCTTCTCAGCAGCACATGGAACATTCTCCAAAATAGACCACATTTTAGGTCACAAAGCAAATTTGTCCAAATTCAGAAGCATTGATATTATGCCCTGCATTCTCTCAGACCACAAGGGAATAAAATGAGAATTCAACACCAAAAGCCACCAAAGAAAATCCTGTAACACATGGAGGCTGAACAAACACTGTTGAACCACCAGTGGGTGGGTCATGGAAAAGATTAGAAAGGAAATTCAAATGTTCATATGTTTTAACAAAAATAAGCACACAAATTAACAGCTCCTCTAGGATACAGCAAAGGCAGTACTCAGAGGAAAATTCATAGTTGTGAGTTCTTACATCAACGAATTGGAGAGATATCAATCCAACAATTTAAAATGCACTTGAAGCTACTTTAAAAAGTGCAACAAGGGGGAGGGAAGGTGGTTCAGTAGTAGAGTGCTTTCATTGCATGCATGAGGCTCTAGGTTCAATTGTTCAGCACCACATAAGCAGAAAAGGCTGGAAGTGGCACTGTGGCTCTAGTGGTAGAGCACTAGCCTTGAGTTGAAGAGCTAATGGACAGCATCGAGGCCCAGAATTCAGGCCCCATAACTGACAAAAAATGAGCAACAAGGGGCTGGGAATGTGGCTCAAGTGGGAGAGTGCTAGCCTTAAGCTGAAGAGCTGAGAGATAGTGTTAAGATACAGAGTTTAGGCCCTACAATTGATAAAAAAAAAAGTGTAACAAGCTAAACCCCAATCCAGTAGATGGAAACAAATAATTAAATTAAATCATAATTAAATGAATTAGAATAAAAAAACACTGAAAGAATCAAGAAAACAAAGAGTTGGTTCTTTGAAAAAAATTTAAAAAATTGACAGATCATTAGCAAATCTTATAAAAAAAAAAGAGAACACACACAAATAAACAAACTCAGAGATGAGAATGGAAGCATCACCACAGAAACAATCAAGATTTAGAACATAATAAGGAATACTTCTCAAACCTTTATGCTAATGAGTTTGAGAATCTGGAAGAAATGGATGGATTTCTAGCAAATATTAACAAGCCCTAAATAACGAGGATGATTTAAATCAACAGACCCATATCAAGCATTAAATTGAAGCACCAACAAAAGCCCTCCCATCTAAGAAAAGCCCAGGACTGGATGGATTTACAGCTAAATTGTACAAGACCTTCAAAGCACAACTCACACCAACACTCCTCAAATTGTTCAATGAAATTGAAAGTGAAAGTTTACTACCAAACTCTTTCTATGAAACCATCATAACCCTCATCCAGAAATCAGGAAAACTCATCAAAAAAGAGAACTATAGACCCATTTCTTTGATGAACATCAATGCAAAAATTCTCAACAAAATATTGGTCAATCAACTTGAACAACTCATCAAAAATTCATACAGTATGTTCAAATATGAATCATTTCAAGGATGCAAAGCTGATTCATTATATGCAAGTCAATTAATATAATTCACATCAACAAAAGCAAGGAAAAGAACCACATGATTATCTCAATAGAGATATCTCAATGCAGAAAAGGCATTTGACAAGATCTAACATCCCTTTATGATGAAAGCTCTGGAAAAACTAGGAATCCATTGAACTGAACATTCTTCAATGTAAAGAAGGCTGTGTATGACAAACTTATATTTATCATTATACTTAATGGCGAAAAGCTAAAGCAATTTCCTCTAAATTCAGAAACCAGACAAGATGTCCACTATCTCCACTTCTCTTCAATTTAGTATTATTACTATCAGCATTAGTATTACAATAATTAAAAGAAAGATGCAAACATAAAGGCAATCTAAATAGGGAATGATGAATTATAACTCTCCCTCTTTGCAGATAACATGATCTTGTATTTAAAGAACCCGATGGACTCCACTCCCAAGTTACTTGAGCACATCCAAAACTTTGGCAAAGTAGCAGGGTATAAAATTAACTCTTAAAAATCAATGGCTTTTCTGTATGTCAATAACAAGAAGAACATGGCTGAAATGTAACTCCTTTTGTAATAGTCCCACCAAAAAAAACCTAAGAGTTAACTAAAGTAGTGAAGAACTCAATGAGTGAAACTTTGAAAACCTGGAAAAGTAAATTAAAGTAGAACTAAGGAAGTGTATAAACTTTCCATGCTCCTGGATTGGGAGGATTAATATCGTGAAAATGGAAATACTTCTAAAGGCTATCTACAAAATTCACCGAGATACCTATCAACATCCCAACCTCATTCTTCAATGAAATAGAAGCAATCCAAAAATTCATATGGAACAATAAAAAACCCCGGATAGCAAATACGATCCTTAACAGAAAGAACAATGCTGGAGGAAGATTAATACCAAACTTCAAACTCTACTACAAAGCCATAGTAATCAAAACAACTTGGTACTGGCACAAGAACAGACCTGAGGACCAATGGAATAGGATTAAAGACCCAGAAAGGAACTCATAGACCTATAGCCACCTTATCTTTGACAAGGGAGCTAAAAAAATAGAATGGAAGGACAGCCTCTTCAATAAATGGTGCTGCCAAAATTGGTTAAACACCTATAGAAAACTAAAGCTAGCTCCTTATATATCTCCCTGCACCAGAATCAACTCCAAATGAATCAAAGACCTCGAAGCAAAAGCAGACACCTTCAAAACATTATAGAGAGGATTAGGAGAAACTCTAGGGCTCCTTGGCACAGACTGAATTTTTTTTTATAAAGACCCAGAAACACAACAAATCAAAGAAAAGTTGGACAAATGGGATTGCATGAAACTGCAGAGCTTTTGCATGGCTAAGGACATAGCTAGCAAGATCAGTAGAAAGCCCAATGGATTAAGATCTTCACTATTCATACAACAGACAAGGGCCTCTCATGTGAAATACACTTAGAACTCAAAAAACTAAATCCCCCCAAACAAATCCTCAAAGAAACATCTGCCCCATTAATAAGTGGACTAAAGAGTGAAGAGGAAATAAGAATGGCCAATAGACACAAGAAGAAATGCTCAATGTCTCTGGCCATAAAAGAAATGCAAATCGAAACAACATTGAGATTCCACCTCACCCCAGTTAGAATGGCTATAATCAAGAAATATAACAACAACAGATCCTGGAGGAGATGTGGCCAAAAGGGAACCCTACTGAATTGTTGTTGGGAGTAAACTTATTCAGCCACTTTGGAAAGCAGTCTTTTGAGTCTTTTGAGGAGGTTCCTCAAAGACAAAACTTCGAGCTCCCCTATGACACAACAATCCTACTTTTGAACATTTACCCAAGTGATCACAAACCAGGCTAAACAAAAGCTTCCAGCACAACTATGCTCATTGCAGCATGATTCTCCATAGGTAATGTATGGAACCAACCAGATGCCTCTCAGTAGATGAATGGACCAAAAATGTGATATATATTCTATGCCTCCATCAGAAATAATGACACTGCTCCATTTGTTAGAAAATGGAAAGACTTGGAAAAAACGATATTAATGAAGTAAGCCATGCCCAAAGAAACATATTTCGCGTGGTTTCCCTTATTTGCAATAATTAGTGAAAGTCTAGGATAATCTTACCAAACAAGTAGAAAAGGTCAAAAGCTATGCACATATTCCCACATAAGATGTTGCTAAGTGGAATGCACCACAAGATAGGGACAGAAGAATTTTTTTCTTTGTTGCTCTTGTTTTTAAAGTATTTATAATGTACTATGTGATTTCTTTTGTTTTCTGTGTGTGTTCTTCCCCCATGTTATAACCTCTGTTTTCACTGTATTTGATTCTGGTACCCTGCATCTTGTATATGTAATTTTCTGATTTGGGGAGAGGAAGGGAAATAACAAAATGCTGAAACAAGAATACAGGTTGACCCATTGTAACAATGAGATGTACAAGACACTATGTTGAAAACGAACTTTACAATTTGGGAGGGGAGGAGTTGGGGAGGTGGTGAGGGAAGGGAGAAGTTGAGGGGGTTGGGAGAGAAGGGATGGTAGGGGAAAAAAGGAGGGTGTAACAATGCTCGATAGCAAATATACTCATTACCTTACTCATGTAACTGTAACCCCTATGTACTAGTATCTAATGAGAGTAGTAGCTAATGAGAGTGTGAAGCCCAGAGTTCATGTATCAGTATTGGCACCAAAAAGAAGAAACAGTGAGGGAGAGAGAGGGAGAGAGAAACAGGGAGGGAGAGAGAGAAGGAAAGAAAGAAAGAAAGAAAGAAAGAAAGAAAGAAAGAAAGAAAGAAAGAAAGAAAGAAAGAAAGAAAGAAAGAAAGAAAGAAAGAAGGAAAGAAAGGGAAAGAAAGGGAAAGGAAGAGAGGAAGGAAGGAAGGAAGAAAGGAAGGAAGGGTTCGAGGGAGGAGGGAAGGAAGGAAAAAAGAGAAAGGGATGAAAGAAAAAAGAATGAAAGGAAAAGAAAGAATGTAAAGAGAGAGAGAAAGAAAGAGAGAAAAAAGAAAGATGTAGCTTTCTCATTTCCTGACTTCATTCTATGTCTCTAAACTTCTTTCTTTTGCCCTTAAATTTGGACTGGTGAAGCTAAGTAGCTGGCTAAGAGATTGACCTTTTGCATGGTGAAAATGTAAAATCTCAATTTGGGGGCTGTTGTTTTCTGCCTCTAATAGAGAAAGCTCATCTACAGAGAAAAATAAAAACAAAACGGCACCAAGCAGGAGTAGAATCGTGTTATCCATGTTATGTGAGTTTTGCTCTCTCGGTTTGAGTTTCCAGTCTTTGATAGTGATACCCAGCTGAATTGCTGTCCCAAGTTCTGTTAAAAACCAACCCAAATTGCACACACATAAAGTAGATTGCTTACTCTTTGTTTAAGCTGTCTTGAGCTGACTTCTTTTTCTTATTACCAAAATCTCTCACACAGCAAATCATGCAATGGAATTGTAACAGACAAAGGAATTAAATGCAGTATTCTAGAATGCCAAATTGTACTGGTAAAATCAGATAATCTACTGAAGGATTTTCAGTAGATAGTATTTTCTCAACAAATCAAAATTGGGTTTAGAGTCTTTCTGGGGTTTAGAGTCTTTCTGGGGTTCTGTTTATTCTTTTGTTTCTATCCCTCCACTTCAAATTGGAAATTGATTAATCTATTTTATATTGCTAAAAGATAATTTTATATTGCTAAAAAATAATCATTTGCATTGGTTTTATGCACAGCAAATTGTCCATTTACCCACACCTAAAATTAGAGTTGAAAATGGCATCACTGGTGCAGACTATAGAAAAGCAAGGGAACCTACGGGGACTTGCCAAGCCTCATGGAGGATCTGTCAAGATTGCGCATCCCAAACTTTTCATAGAAGGACCTTGGAAAGGATAAAGAACAGTGTGCTCTGCTTTGCTTTTTCCATCTTATTTTAACCTGAATGAGCACTAATTAGCGAGATGTCTTTACAAGTGTCAAACGTAATTGAAGATGGATCTAATTCAGTATCATGATCTTCAGAGTTCTCAAGTGATCAATATTTCAAACAACACAATTCATACTTCAAACTATAAAAGGCCCTCTTTTATTTGAAAACATTACTACTAGTGAGTATACTCAATCTTGTTTTTCTTGATGAGCATTATATATTTTTAAAATAATTAAGAATTCTAAGTGGGGTCAGTGGCTCACTCCTATAATCCTAGCTATTTAGACTGAGATATGAGGATTGCAGTTTGAAACCAGCCTGGACATGAGTCATGTCCAATTAATCATGACAAAATCAAAAGTGGAGCTGTGCTTTAAGTGGAATAGCACCATCCTTGAGTGTAATTGCTAAGGGACCATCCTTGAGTGTAATTGCCAAGGCCCTGAGTTCAAGCCCATGTATCAGGAAAAACAAAACAAAAAAAAAATCCTTCAATATTTTGGAAAGCAGTTCTATTGCTAAACCTTACTGCTCATTGTGTAAATTTGTAAGTTTTCTCTATCCTTATCTTTAGATAGCTTAATCTTGTCTTCTAAATTTGTAACACTTTTTTTGTTTTGTTTTTTTTTAATGCCAGTAATGGGGCTTGAACTCAGGGCCTCATGCTCTTACTTGGCTTTTTCATTCACTGCTGCTGCTCTGCCATTTGTGACCCAGATCTCATCTAGCTTTTCACTGGTTAATTGAGATATAAGAGTTTCACAGACTCTTTTGCCCAGGCTGGTTTTGAATTGAGATTCTCAGATCTCAGCTTTCTGAGTAACTAGGATTACAGGCATGACCACCTGCATCCAGACGCCTCTTCCATTGTAAAATAAATATGCAGTTGAGAAGTTCTGGGTTTAAACTACATTTTCAGTTTGACATTGCAAGCTTTCACAATGAAATGTTTAATGATGAGCCAAATACAGAAAGGCATACTTTCACATTTTTATTAATAAAATGCAATTTTGTCCACAGATTTTATTTTCCTCAAAGCTCTTCTCTGGATAATCACTAATACTGGAGTGATGTGTTTCAGAGTCAATGACAAACACGTGTCAAGTACACAGTGCATCTTCTTACCTTGAAATCTCTCTTGAAAACCAATCCCAGTGATGATCAATTTTTCAGAAATTTTTATGATGATGAAAATTCTGTTATAAACAGCTTGAAATATGATTTGTGTGACTGTTAGACTAAGTTAACTAATTTAAAGTTAAAATCTTAGTTGAGCACTGGTGGTACATCTAATCCTGGCTATTCAGGAGGCTGATATTTGAGGATCACAGCTTGAAGTTAATGGCACCAGGAATATGAATGAGATTCTTACCTCCCATTAACTAAAAAAATCCAGAAGTGGAGCTATGGCTCAAGAGAGAGGTAGAGCACTAGCCTTGAGTGGAAAAAGGTAAGTGAATACACCAGTCCCCAAGTTCAACCCTCAGGACCAGCACAAAATAAATAAACAAATAAACAAGTTAAAAGAGCTACAACCTTCAGATATCAGAGGGCATAGAAGGAATACAGGAAATATGGCTCCGAATTTTAAGTCACTTAGATGAATAAAAAGATTGGAAAGCATTTTGAAAGGAAGGCAGGGCTTATAATATAAAATATACATTTCTGTCAGGTGCCTGTAATCCTAGCTACTCAGGAGGCTGAGACCTCAGGATCAGGGTTCAGAGCGAGTCCAAGAAGGATGGTCTGTGAGACTTTTATATTCAATTAACTAGAGAAAAGCTGAAATGGAAGCTCCTAGCTTAAGGGACAGTGTCCAGACCCTGAGTTCAAGCCCCAGTACCAGCACTAAAAATAATAATAAAAACTACACTAAAATAAATATGTGTATATTGTATTTTTGCACATGTGGGAAGTAGGGATGTGTAGACACCTACAACATATTTATGTTTGGAGGAAAAGCATGAAGGAATTCACCAGAAGGGAAAGAAATTATCAATAAGAAATGTTGTATTTCTGTTATAGAACTACAGTACAAAGGACTGAGAAAGTGAAAGGCTACCATAAGAATTTTCCTTAACAAATGAGTAAGTAGTGTAAGGCAGTTCATGCTAAGGTGGAGGAAGGCCATGAGGGGTGCCATGTTGGATCTTCTTTCCAGGCGATCCATTCCGGCCTGCATGGCCCAGCCTCTCTTACAAAAGATGAAAGAAAACAACAAAAAGATGGAGAAAATAATGCCTAGTAAAGTTGAGAATAACATTATATATCAACTGTTTCATGCACAGGCTGACAGAGAAGAAAAACATATAAATTTTCAAATTTCTACAAGTATACAAATTGCTTTTATTGAATCACTTGTCGTTCATCTGCTCAGGGTCTTTTATCTATATTATTTTTCCATTTGGGATATTTGTACTTACGCTTCTTATGAACCTATCTAGTGATATGCATGTGTCACTATTTGTTTTAATTGGTCCAAAAAATCTCTTCCTCAGTAGTTGATGACAATTGCAACTATATTCTTTGATTTTCTTCTGATTTGACTTATACTTTTAAGTTAGATTTTGTCTTCCTTCTGCTTTAGGAAAAGTTTAGCAAAATAAACCAAATATCTTGTATTTGAAAGTCCTTTATCTTGGCAAGTGATCATAACTCACACCTGAATGTGCACACACATACACACAGAGTACACTATCTTTAAATCTGATTTTTTTTTTACAGCCATTTTTAGAAGCTGGCCAGAAAATAGCAGTAGAACATCTGAAAGAGGACAGAGAACATGGCAGTGGGGAGGCTAAGTTATGAACTCTGTAGGGCAAAGGCAGACTGAGGGACTAAGGGTCTATAACAGGCCATGGGACTAGCAAGGAAAGAGCATTATTGCTTTTATTCTGAAACAAAAATTAATTACATTTATTTTTATATCATTGTTGATGCTGGCATGCACTATTAAGAGTGTATGCACAATCTGGAGCCAACAGTCAACACCTGTATTCACCTAGTCCAAGATTTGGAGAACAGCAGTTTGAGGCCAGTCAAGACAGAACAGCCCAAGAGACCTCTCTCAAAACCAGCAAAACTAAAATAATTTTTACAAATAATTCAGGATAAAGGCAAGTGGTAGAGTGCCACTTGGTCAGGAAAACTGGTAGAGTTCAAATCCCAGCACTGGCAATGAAATAAATAGAAAGAAAAGGAAATATAGTGATACAACTATATCCATACATGAACACAAAAGATGGGCATACATAAATAAATAAAACTACTATTATGCTACTTTATGAAAATTAGGCCTATTATTGTGTCTACTGGTTAATATAAGCTTTATTCTTGCCAGGCATCTGTGGCTCATGCCTGTAATCCTAGCTACTCAGGTGGCTGAGATCTGAGGATCACGGTTCAAAGCCAACCCAGCAGAAAAGTCTGTGAGACTGTTATCTCCAATAATCCTCCACAAAACCAATAGTGGAATTGTGGCTCAAGTGGTATAGGACTAGCCTTGAGCTGAAGATCTCAGGGCCAGCACCCAAGTCTAGAATTCAAGCCCCATGACCAACAACAACAAAAAGTTTATTCATTTCTTTTTCTTTTCTTTTATTTTCTTTTCGTTTCTTTTCTTTTCTTCTGGTCCTAAGGCTTGAACTCAAGGTCTGGACACTGTCCCTGAGCTTCTTTTGCTCAAGGCTAGCAATCTACCACTTGAGCCACAGCACCACTTCTATCTTTTTCTGTTTATGAACGCAGGGCTTCATGTATGCTAGGCAAGCACGCTATCACTAAGCCACATTCCAAGCCCCCCCCCCTCCCCCCTCCCCTCCTCCCCCTCCTCCCCCTCCTCCCCCTTCTCCCCCTCCTCCCCCTCTCCTCCCCCTCCCCCTCCCCCTCCCCCTCCTCCCCCTCTCCTCCCCCTCCCCCTCCCCCTCCCCCTCCCCCTCCTCCTCCTCCTTCCTTTTCCCCTCTTTTTGCTGTTTCTAGGGCTTTCACTCATGGACTGGGTGCTGTTCCTGAGCTTCTTCTGCTCAAGGCTAGTGCTCTACCACTTGAACCACAGCATCATTTTTGGCCTTTTCTGAGTCATTTTTTGGAGAAGTAGAGTCTCACTGACTTTCCTGCTGGCTGGCTTTGAACCATGATACTCTGACTCCTGAGTAGCTACGATTACAGGCATGAGCCACCAGTGCCTGGCAATTTTCTTCATTTTTTAACAATGATTATTAGTTACATACAAATGAAGAAATAAGTATGAGAAAAATGATGATAATATCCAATTTGAGAAGCTAATCATAAAGGAAGAGAATTAGTATCAGTGATATTTAAGGAAACCATAAAGGAAGTTGTGGTAAATATATGCTCTTTAATTCTTACAATTATTTTCTAATTTAGAAGAACTTGTAAGGCTATGTTTTATTTCATCATTAGCCAAGAATTAAATGTGTTCATTTTAGTAATGTGGGAATATATAATTTGTAATTTAAAAATCAAAAACAATTTGGTTAAAAATGTATCATTAACCAGGTACTGGTAGCTCACAACTATAAATTAACTACTTGGCAGACTGAGCTCTAATGATCATGGTTTGATTACAGCCTAGGAAGGTAAGTCATAAGACTCTTATCTCCAATGAGCCACCAAAAATCTCTAAGTGAAACTATGGCTGAAGAGGTAGCACACTAGCCTTAAGCAAATAGCTAAGGGACAGTGCCTAGGCCCTGAATTCAAGTCCCTGTACTGGCATATGCATACACAAGCATGCATGTGCACACACGCTCACACACACACACACACACATATTAAACCATCTATAATTTAAGCTATCATTCAGTAAAAGTGACAATGTCTTTTCACTGCTTGTAGAACTCAATTTTCTCCATTCCTCTTTGTGGGACACCTATCATCTACAGTCCACAGCAGCTATTCGTGGGGACACACTCACACCCCTATGCTGATGCTCACAAAGTGGAGCTACAGTTAACTACTGTTGCTTCTCAAAACTCCCTAAAGTAATTCAAATGTAGGACCTGGGAGTTGGTAGTGGATTTAAGAAAGTAAATTACTGTAGAAAAACTGACTGATTCTATACAGTAATCTATACAGTAGTCATGTAATTGCTCATCCTGGCTTTCACAAGTTGTCCATAATATAGCAAAGGTTGAGTGCTTGAGAACAGGCCTACCAATAACAGAAAGATATTGATAAGACATTCCAGCTTCTACAACCACATACACAGTTATTCAGCCATTATGAAGGAGGACATTGTGCTACATGACACAAGCCAGAAATAGATACTTCATGATTTCATGTACATAGAAATGGAAAGTGTTAAACTTACCAAAATGGAGATTAGAACAGGAGTTGCAAATAACTATAAGCAGTAGAGGAAATGGAGAGACACTTGTCTAAGGGCTTAAACTTGGTGGTACAATACTCTAGTTCAGGAGAACCAATGTGCAGCTTGGATGCAGATGGGCAGGTTCATGAACTTGACTGCAATAATCATTATACAATACATGTGTGCATGCATACACATACATACTTGACTTTTCATCAATGAGGCTAGAAAAATCTCTACATTATACCATTTTGTATTGTTATAAACATTAAGGTACTTTTAAAATGCTTGATTTACAGTAAATACTCATATTATTTAGTTATCATTAAGATAAAGTAAATATTACTATGAAAATAAAGTAAACACTATTAAGATTAAGTAAATTTTTGAGAAATTTGAGTCTCAGTGAGACTGTAATGAAATGTTAGAAGGTGGGTATTTATACAGGGCAGAAATAAATTTCCCACAGGTTGGATATCTGAGAAATGGAAGATCAAGGTACATTCAAATTGAGAATTTGGTGAGGTTCATTCTATCAGTGACATCTCTGGCCTTCTGGTACAGTGACAGCACAGAGGATTTGGCTAACACCTTCCTGCTCTTCCTAGGACACAGTCCACTTGCGAAGCTGGGCCTTCAGGATAGGATCACTCACAGACAGCCACAGATCTTCACTTTTCCACAACAGCAAAGTCTCTCCAGTGTGAGTTCTGGAGAGACTTTACTAAAGCCATACCCAATGTGATCCTTTCTTCCTGGTAAGCAGCAATGTTTTCCACACCAAAGGTGTGCTGTCTCCAACAAATTTCACAGAGATAACTGTGATGGTGCCTTTTTCTCTTTTCAAACTTTTGCAGAAGAGATGTGGGCAAATTTATCGGTTACTCTCCAGATTGGTCCAAAATTGAAGGCAAAATTTGTAATCATTCCCACAGACCTACCCAAAAAAGGGTGAGTGTCTAGCAGAGACTTTCAGGTCCAACTCAACAGCAAACTTACAAGTGGAGATGTGGCTAACATACCAGCTTTAAGCAAAAAAGAGAAGTGATAGCAGAAAACCGTATGTTTTAAGCCCCATCTCTGGCACATTCTGGCATATATATATGTATATGTGTGTGTGTATATATATAACACACATACATACATATACACATATATATGTATACATATAGTACAGATTATATATTATATAGTATATAGTATATACTATATATTTTGTTTATATATTTATGTAATATTTATATGTTCATATATTATTTATATTTATTTTATAGTTATGTATATTTATATGAGTCTTGTATATTTATATAATAAAATATAAATATAAAATATATAATTTATATAATAAAATATAAATATACACATAAATGTAAATTATAAATTGATATAATCAAATTATATAAATACATAATTAATATAAATTGTGTATGTACTTCATATAAATATATAATGGTTTATAAATATTTATTATAATAAATATTATATAGTTATGTGTGTAAATATTATTTATTTATTAATGTATTTGTTTACTGGAAAATGTACAAAGTCCAAGTCAATAGTTGAACCCTGACATTTTCTTTCAATGATATACAGAAATGTAGAGTAATGCTGACCCTTTGTGGGTTTTTGTGTTTGTTTATGTTTTCAGTTAATCTTCTTCCTCTTCAGAAGCAGTCATTGATTCTGACTTCTTTATGGCATCATAGGATAAGGCTTCTGAAGGGCCTTATTTCACACAAATGGGATCACTTTTTTTTTTTTTTTTTTTTGTCAGTCGTGGGGCTTGAACTCTGGGCCTGGGCGCTGTCCCTCAGCTCTTCAGCTCAAGGCGAGCGCTCTAACAATTGAGCTACAGCGCCACTTCCGGTTTTCTGGTGGTTTATTGAAGATAGGAATCTCACGGTCTCTCCTGCCCGGGCTGGCTTTGAACCACGATCCTCAGATCTCAGCCTCCTGAGTAGCTAGGATTACAGGCGTGAGCCACCAGCGCCCGGCTGGGATCACTTTTTAATGGAGGATTTCTGAGATTTCATCACTCAAGGTTATACCTGTGAAATTGTTGTACTATCTTTTATTTATTTAGCTTTAAATGTGGAGAAAAATCTCTTTATATAAGGAATACCATTGTTCTTTCATTCTTCTGTGTTTCAGTGTTTCAAGAATAAACCTGCTACAATCTGGTGCCAGAGTTTACTCTGCCTTCCTGAGATATGAGGATGGTGATTCAAAGCCAGCCCAGGCAGAAAAGTCCACAAGACCTTTAAGTCCATTTAACCATCATAGAGCTAGAAGTAGAGAGGTAGCTCAAGTGAAAGGAAATTAGCCTTCAGGGTAAACAACTCAAGGACAGCACCCTGGCCAAACCCCAGTACTAGCAAAAAAAGGTAATAGTATAGTTTAGAAAAATTGTTACTAAAAAGCTCCTCAAGAGCATGCAGATGGAGCACTACCTGAAGGCTCTTGAGTAGAAGGTCTCGCTCAAGTACTGGTATGGTCTTCAAACACTAAGTACCAGCGGTTAAGGCATTGGTTAAAATTTCTACTTCCAAAGCCTAGAGTCAAGCTGCCTGTCACATTTCCTGTACTTGCTGATAAATGGCAAATTACAGAAATCATTCCCATACTTCCCTGGGGAGGAAAATGAATTTAAATTCTTTGTTGTTCATTAAATGTGTAATTTTTGTGAGCATTTCATTGTGAAAAGTTTGCATTACAAGATTAGACACACTAAGTAATGATATATGTGTGTGGCTAATTACAGGACTAGATTGTTTAATAGATCCCTCAGTGACGATGGTAAGGATGAATCTGCCAGGTTTCTCTTGCAAACTGTAGTGGAGCTCCAGCCTCATTATCCTGTGAGTGTCACTTGTGCTTAACCTATAATTTGGCACGTTATATTATTATAGGCAATCTGACAGTTTCAGGATCTTTCAGACAATAATGCACCCTCAGACTCTCTGAGTATCTTTTAACTCTATTTTGAAGAGAGTTTCCTCTTAATGTATTTCTGTACATGTAGATTTGTCCCTGTATATGCATATGCATATGTATGCTTATGTATACTTCAGCTCTAATTTCTGCACATGAAATAACATATGTGTCCTTTGTCTCTCTGAGCCTGACCTACTTAACACATGCAGGTTCGTATGCATATATACACAGCAAATTGACAGAAACAACAGTATATGCAGGGGAGAGTTCCGATGGTGTAACTCCTTCGAACAACTATTGTAGAATTTAACAAAACGAAAACCAGGAAGCTGATCACGCCTTGGGGGTGGTTAGGTCAAGTGAAGGTGGGCAGACAAACGAAGGGAGGAACGCTGGGCAAAGGCAGTTGTTACATTCAATATACGCTTGTGAACATGGGAGCCAGGTGAATGAGGGGAGGGGCGGGGGTGAGATAGACTGGAGAACGACCCAAGGTTGATACTAATCAAGATACAGTCACTAACTGACGTGTTGAATTCAAACTCCTTTATACAATTCCTTAAATAAAAGAAAATTTAAATGGAATGTAAATACATAAATGAAATAAGTAAAATAGTTTGCTCTTCACTGCCCTGAAATCACAGATGCTTTATATCATATCCTTGGTGCCAGGGAAGAGTGTGTAGAATCTTCAGCACCAGTAGTGGGTTCATTTCTTCCCCAGTTTCTGAAAATTCTCAGCCTGTTACGTCTCCCACCTCTTACCTCTATGTCACATGAGCCTCAGGTTCAAGTCACACTGTGTGTGACTTGGAGTGAGGTTTAATGTCACCCAGGGCTGCGTCCTCACTGTGTGTGACACAGAGTGAGGACCTCTGTTGATGGAGAGCCAGGTTTAGATGGATCTAGGTGTCCTTGTCTAACCTCAAGTTGTTGACAGGAGGCTGCTGCATCATCTTCAAGTCCCAGGCAGACACGCAGGAACATGGAGAGACCTTACACCAACGAAGCTGTGTGGAGGGAAAGGCAATAAAAATGAATACAAGGACAATTTTTCTTTACTGACACTGAGTGTTTGAAAATGTCACCCGCATCTTCATTCTGGCTCCACAGTACGACTTTGCTGGAACGTTCAAGGAATAAACTATTCCTTGTTTTCTATATGGCAAGAACTAGGTCTCCTATCTGAGATAATATTATATCCACTTTCTTTTTTTTTTTTTGGTCAGATCATGGGGTCTGAACTTTGGGCCTGGGCGCTGTCCCTCAGCTCGTCAGCTCAAGGCTAGTGCTCTACCACTTGAGCCACAGCGCCACTTCTGGCTTTTTTGTTTTTGCTTATGTGGTGCTGAGGAATCGAACCCAGGGCCTTATGCATGCAAGGCAAGCGCTCTACCACTGAGCCACCTTCCCAGCCCACTTTCATGTTCATCGTCTCATTAAAATTTCATATTAATGAGTTAAATTAGAGATTATCAATGTAGGAAGTGATATTATCCTCCAAACAGTATTATTCATCTTAAACAGTAGAAAAATATTTAAATTAAGATATATAAACTAAATCTAAATGATATTTTCGTTCTCATTTGCCCTAGCAAGGCAAATGACTTTTCGTGCAATATTTAAAATCTCGAGGCCTTATTTGACTTACATCTGAGGAAAGATGTGGCAGACAGAGGGGCGGGGGACGGATCTGGGAAACAGAGACAAACTTCATGAAAGCAAAGCCTCGGCAGACCATGGTACAGATCCTACCCCCCCCCCCCCCAGAGGGGTGCTTAGCTCCTTAGGTGAAGGGGACAGGGACCCAACCAGATGCCAGAACAGCTGAGAGTCATCCAACATGGTATAAAATAAACACCACATGCGCATGGAAGTACTTTCAAAAGAGAGCAAATATCTTGTTTTTGTTTTTTTTTTTTTTTATCACAGTGAGACCAAAGGAGGATATCCTTAGAAGAAGATCACAAAGGTTTAATAGCTGTGTGCATATGATCATATTAAATGATGCTTACTGAAGTGAACCCCAAGAAATAGAAACAAGGGGTTTCCCCCTTTGCTGCTTTTTTGTTTTCTGTACCTTTTGTCTTGTTTATAAGTTAATCTGTTTGAGGGATAAGGGGGTCACAGAAATGAAGAGACAAGTGAACAAAAGCAGCAGTGATACTATGTGGAAAATGCACTATACAACTTGGGACAGGAGGGAAAAACTGGGAGAGAGCAAGGGAAAGGGTGACACTGGTCAAAAAGAAACGTATGTACTCTTTACTTGACTTATGTAGTTGTAACCTCTGTACATCACTTTGACAATTTTAACAAAACTGCTAAAAAAAGAGATTAAAAATACTTTTAATAATCAATAGTTTCTAGAGGAAAAAATAAAGAAACTGGTTCTTTTTGAATGTGAAGGAAAAGAGATCTAATAATAAATTTTAAAACATTTATGCTTGATATTTACAATATTTTTTTAAATTAAGCTTGTTTTATTTAGGTTTATTTCTCTTTCTTAAGCCACTTAGGGTGTCCTAAAGAGAAAATAGGAAAGGAAGGAAGGGACTGAAAAAATTTAAAGAATTGGCAATAAACCTACAAATTAACTTTCTTTTCCTCTTTTTTGATGTCTGTCTGGCAAAGGGTTTTGAAGGTTTTGCAGCTGCATCTTCTAGAATTTTCAACCTGGAAGATAGATGAGTAATAATTTAGTTCAAGGCAGACTTTTCCTCTCCTTTTTCTGCTTTTTTGTTTTCCCCTTGATTCTTCCTCCTATTCCTGCTCTTCCTCCTTGAACAATTGAAGCCCAAGGAACTAATTCACTTTCCAAAGGTATTTGTTTGGGATATGGAAAAGAGAAAGAGACATTTGCTAGTGTAAAGAAGTTTCAAGTAGCATCCACTTCAATTTACTTTCGAAATCATATACAAACTTGCAGGTGGAGGTGAGAGGAAAGGACTGGGAGAGACCAAGGGAAGTAATGACACTGTATGAAAAGAAATGTACTCATTACTTGACTCATACAGATGCACCTACATTTTATATTATCAAAGCTAAGACTGACAAATGGAGCTATTTAAAAGTAAAATATTATGATCTATTGTAGGAAGATATCCTACAAGAGGATCACAAAGGCTCAATAGCTATGTGCATATTATCATATAAAATGATTTTTATCGAAATGAACTCCAAGGATGGGGAAGAGGTCTTTTGGTTATTTTGCTTTTGTTTTTTATTTCTGCTTTGTCCCTGTTTTTGATTTCTGTACCTTTTGTCTTGTATTTACATTTATCTGTTTTAGGGAGGGTAAAGAGGGGCACAGAAAGGGTTGGATAAAGGGTGAACAAATGCAGCAGTGATACTCACTGGGGTCTATGTTGAAAATGAACAATTCAACTTGTGGTTGGGGATGGGAGGGAAAAACTAGGAGAGAGCATGGGAAGTCTGACTTTGTCCAAAAGGAAATGCTCTCATTACCTGACTTACATAACTGTAACATCTCTGCACATCACCTTTACCATAAAAAAATTTAAAATAAATAAGTAAATAAATGTAAAATAGTAAAGAAGGTCTCAGTGGTCCGTGCCTATAATCCTAGCTACTCAGGAGGCTGAGATCTGAGGATCATGGTTCTAAACCAGCCAGGGAAGGAAAGTCTGTGAGACTCTTGTTTCCAATTAACCACCAGAAATCAGGAAGTGGCACTGTGGCTCAAAGTAGTAGAGAGCACTGGCCTTTTTGAAAAAGTTCAGAGACAGTACCCAGATCCTGAGTTCAAGACCTATGATCAACAACAACAAAAAAAGAAAAGTAAAATATTCAACAGTTTTGAAGGCCTTAGCTTTAAATAGAGAACTGCAGTCCTTAGATTGAAAAAGAATAAGATACTTATTTAACTTCAATAACTCTCTTGAGATGTGAGATGCAGCCAATGTTTTGTGATTCATGTTTAGAACATCTCTGGGGCAGGTTTCCTTCTACACAGAGCAATTAAAAGCTCTTTAAAGGAAAAGAAGAAGTTCTTACAAAGAAAGAACCTTAATCCTACAGAAAAGATTCCACTGCTCTCTGTTTCACAAAGAATTTGCTGGATTTAGTTTTTGCATGCGAATCACATTTGCACCGAGGCTGACTTGCAGAAGTGTGTCATTAAATATAGCATTTCACCACTCAGATTTCACACTGGCAGTCTCTATTTTAGGTCATTCTGAACTTTTGAAATTTTTCTTGCCTAATACAATAACAAGATACTTATTTAGAGCATTTTTTCATATGTATACTATTTAGTGAATGTACTCATCTGCATATTAGTACAATACCCTTTTTCTAAGGATTACAATAAATCTCAGTTTTAAAGAAGTAGGCTCCCACGCTATGAAGTAAGTAGATAGCAAAAATTGACAAGTAAAATCTTTGACTTCATTGGAGACAAAAATATAAGTCATTTAAATAATAATCTAAGTCATCTAAAAGTACTTTCAGAGATAGTTGTTGAGATGTTTGCTTTTGTTTTATCTGTGTGTGTATGCATGCTAGTATTAGAGTTTAAACTCAGGGCCTTAGGATTTCACTTGACTTTTCTACTCAAATTGGCACTTTAGCAATTGAGTCACACCTCTACTTCTGCTTTTCAGTGATTTAGGATAGAGTCTCATGAATTTTTCTGCCTGAGCTGGCTTCAACCCAAAACCCTCTTCCTGAGAATCTAAGATTATAGACTGAACCACTGGTATCCAACAATTGATGAGGTTTTTATTTTCTTGTGGCATTTAATGACACCAGAAAGCTATCTTTCTTTACAAAACTATTTTGTCACACAAGTTGTCAAACTATTTTCTTTGTAAACAAAAGCACAGAACTTCTTAGCCAAGTGCTGGCAGTTCACATCTGTAATCATAGCTTCTCAGGAGGCTGTGATCTGAGTACTGTGGTTCAAAGTCAGCCCAGGGAAGGAGTCCATGAGATTCTAATCTCCAATAGTCAGCAAAAAGCCAAAAGTTGAGTTATGGCTTCAATGATATAGTGCCCAGGTTGAATAAAAAGCCAAGAAAGAGCACCTCAGTACTGTCATGCAAATTGAAAAAACTTAAAAAGCATGTCACTGGGCCAAATACATTTTTCCCAATCAAAATACACATCCAAGTAATATTTTCCAACAATTTGCAGCTTGGAAAACAAGAAAAATACAAAGTAGTTAATGGAAAAAAGATGTGTCATACTTAACATGAAGTAGAAAAGAGAATTTATCCAAAGGAAAAGATTCATAAAGAAAGAACATCTATGAAACACAATTCAACAGACGCTCAATGACCGGCTTTCCTCTGAAAGAAGTACTGCACTCTGAAGACCACTGAGGCAGTCCTGTTTTCTTGTATCTTCAATACTGATATAGAAAGAGTCATTAATAAAAGTAAGTGTGCAAGTGCCTTATAAAGGCACTTGCTGAACTGATGTCTTTTTGGATAAATGCACAAGAGAGTCATCACTGGATCCTAAGGTAAGCTTCATGCTTAGTTCTCCAAAGGATTTCCACACTATCATCCAAAATGGAAGCGTTTACATTCCCACCAACTGTGTACTAGAGTCTCTTTTCTCCCACATCCTCATAAACATGCATTGTCTCTATTGATATGGCCATTTTTACTGGGATGAGATGGAATCTCAGTGTTGTTTTGATTTGTATGTCTTGCATGGCCAGGGATGTTGAGCATTTCTTTATCACACTATTCACCAAATATATAAAAACATAGTCAAAAATCCACAAAGATAGCCTACAGTATGGAGGAAGAATTTTGCCAGCTATACATCAGACAATGACCTAATATGACCTAATGCAAAATATACAAAGGACATAAGAAACCAAATCTTCAAAGAATCCTTAACTCAAATAATAAATAAGCAAATGAGCTAAATAGAGACTTCTCATTAGAAGAAGTAAAAATGGCTTGACACAAAAGAAATGCTCAATATCTCTTGCCATAAAGGAAGTACAAATGGAAAAAACACTGAAATTCCATCTCATCCCAGTTACAATGGTCATCATCAAATACAAATAGCAACCAAAATGCTGGCACAGATGTGGGGGGAAAGGAACCTTAACACTGATCATAGAAAATAAGCTTGTTCAACCACTCTGGAAGGCAGTTTAGAGATTACTCACAAAATCAAACATAGAACTACCCTGGGATCCATTCTTGAGCACTTATCCATAATACTGTATTATGGATACAGTAAAGACACCTGCAAAATCATGTTCATTACTGTACTATTCACCATAACCAAAGTATGCAATCAGCCCAGATGCCCCTTGACAAATTAACGGATCAAGAAAATGAGGTATATATACACAATTTAATTGTTTATTCATTAATAAGAATAATAATTATATCATTTGCAGATAAATGAATGTACATGGAAAAAATTAAGTAAAGTATATAAGGCCCAGAGAGAAGAAGGATGCATGTTTTCTATCCTACGTGGAAGCTAGAATTAATTTATCAATGTACAAGTAAACATGAGGGGTTGTATGCAGCCCTGTACACAAACATATTAATGATGTGTATTTGCAGTGCAGAAGTCAAATGCTTTATTTCCTTTGAAAAACAGCTCACAACCCAACAAAATGAATGCCAGAAAAGTGGTACTTAAAAAGGATTTTGGGGGAGGTCAACATGAGGGGGGTAAGGAATGAAAAGAGGAAGTGGGGAGAAAATGTAGTCTTAATATTCAGTGCATATCCTATGAAACCAGGAAAATTGAAAGGAGAGTTTGGGTTGGGATAGATGAGGGAGAATGATGAACTTGGTGACACTGATCAAGTTGCCTCATATAATACACTGATTTGTAGAATGTCAACTCCTTTGTACAACTACTTAAAGATAATAAGAATATAATTTAAATATGAGATAGTAACATATAAAGCATAAAAGGTAGAGAGCTCACAACTATTATGGAAGAGTTTGACATTTTCCTAGTTCATAGTTCACAGTTTTTAAATTCTAAAATAGCTCAGTTTCCTTGCCTTTCACATGGCTGTATTTTCTATTCTCTCATTATGGCAGCATGCCTTTCTTTGTTTTTTCTTTCCTCCCAGATTCATAATACTGTTTCTCAGCAACTTTAAATTTCTTACTTTTAGCATAAGCCAAGAACTTAACATCAAGAAGAACAGCATTGGGCCAAAAATATTATTCCCAAATGAAAGTATACATTCAAGTGAGATTTTCCAAAAATTCTCAGCTCAGAAAACCAAGAAAAATATAAAGTAATTTATGGAAAGAAGACTTCTAGCTCTTGACATTAAACATTTTCATTAGAAATACATATGGGCCATATGTGAAAACTGTGTTTCAAGGCCTATCCAGAGAAACCACAGGATCTACTAGGATAGAAGTTGAAAAGAGGGGTAAGCTGCCTTTGCGTCTTTTAAAAATTCTTCAGACCCTCTAGAGAGGGCTCACACAGGCCAAGAAGATTTGAGTTGACTTAGTTGGATACTTGCAACTATATATTATGTCTATTTTTCATGTTACAAAATAATGCAAGATCATTTGTATCTCCAAAAGGTTACTGGAGAATATACACAGCAAGATTTTTCTTTGCAGTTGCAAAACTTTTATATAGAGATAGACAATGATATTTCTCCATACCAGAAAATGAGAAAAGTCTATGTTAATAGCATTCATAATATAATTACAGAGTGATCATTTAAATTACAAAATAATCAAGTTTTTCACGAGCAGTGCAGTGAAACATACTGAATTTAGTTAATGTTTTCAAATCTGAAATCTGTGAAATAAACATTGCCTCTGTTTGTTAATGTGTAAGAAAAGAGGTGAATTGAACATCAGTACCTTTGGTTCTTGCAGTAACTTCAAGGTAGATGACTTTGAGGGAGTCTTTAAACTCTGAGATTCTAGATATCTTCAAAATGTTTAAAATTATTCCTTGTCTAGGTCCCTTTCTTCTAAAAATATACAACCAGTTTATGAGCATAAAATCTTATTGTTATACTCTAAGTTGTGATCACTGAGAGTTATTTGCATTAAAATTATCTACAGGTGTGACTCACCTCTGTAATTCTAGCAATTCAAGAGGTAATAGTAATTAGACACTATGTGGAGAATTAATGATACAACTTATGGTGGATGGATGGAGGTCAGGAGGGAAAAATAAACTGGGAGAAAAGGAGGGAAGAAGTTACACTGTTCAAAAAAAAAGTACTCATTGCCTTACTTACATAACTGTACATCATTTTTACAGCAAAATTCTTTTTACAAAAAAAGGGGCTGAAATCTGGAGATAAAAATTTGAGCCAACCTAGGCAGGGAAGTCTGTGATACACTTATCTCCAATTAACCAGCAGAAAACCTAAAGTGGACGAGTGGCTCAAGTGGTAGAACATTAACAATGAGCATAAAAAGCTCAGGGACAGTGGCAAGACCATGGAGTTTAAGCCCCAACACTAGTACAAAAAAGAAAGAAAGAAAGGAAAAATCAGCTTCTGTGTCCTACTACAAACCTACTGAATTAGAATATTGTCAGATTTTTTCAAGAAGCCTACATTTAATTTAATCATTAGGGAAATCATCCCTGTATTAAAGTTTTATGACCATTGATGCATATATCTACATATGTTATATGTATATAATATTACATATAATCTATATAGTATATATGTAGCTATATCTATATACAGATATAGAGATATATAGATAGACATAATATACTTATATCTATCCATATTTAGATATATCTGTATCTCATTACAGATATAAATTTTATTCTTTATTATCACCAGTACAATTTGAAAAACTGAATGAACAAGAAAAATACTAGCTGTTATTTATAGACAACTTTATTATCCTTATAATTATAGCTACTAATTCTTTTCTTCATGCCAGCACCATTTTCACTACTTCATATTAGAAGGGAAATTTTAAAGTAGATACCGTTCCCCTTAAATTCTACTAAGAATTTACATTAAGAAGCTATGAATACACAAATATAAGCAAACAGGAATACTGACATAGGAAAAGCAAGGCAATATTGGGAACTAGGACAGTAGAAGTATATTGAATGAATAGTATTCACTATGTCATATATGACATTTTCTTCATTAGGTGATGGGCACTTAGTTTTCTTCTATTTTTGTGCTGCAATAAACATGATCTTTTACGTGTATCTTTGCTTTTATTGTCTTTGGATCTATAACCAGCAGTAGAATTGATGGACCATATGGTAGTTCTATTTTTACTTATCTTTTGTATCTTTAACTAGTTGTACAAAGGGGTTGCCATTTGTGTATATCCTAATTGACTATTCTTAGAACTAAGATTCAGATGCATGTGAAAGCTTATGTTCATTACAGCACAAAAACAGAAGCAAAGCTAAGTGCCCACCAACTAATGAAGTAAATGTAATATACAACATAGTGAATACTATTCATCCAGTATACTTGGTACTGTCCTTGTTCCAAAACATATTGTCTTGTTCTTCCTTCCTATGGGAGCATTCTCATTTTTTTATATTTTTATATATCCAATGTGACGATTCTTAGAACTAAGATTCAGAAAATTCTTTAAATTTCCCAAGGAATTCTCCAAAAAGGCCCTATTTAATAATGGTAAGTCACAGAACTATTCCTTCTCTATTTCACAGGTATTACATTGTTTACTGAATAGGAGACTCTTTCTTGGTTGCTTACTCTGCCTTGGCTGCCTGCTTTTCAATCTCCATTGGCATTATTGGACTTAATCCTCACATCTCAAGTATAAAACCCATTTTCAAAGAGTACAAAAATCTTTCCAAAACAAGAACCTATTCATAATCATTTTAATCTATCTGTATGCCATTTTTACCTATGAGTAAATATAGGTCTGTGTATCTCATAATAAAAACATAAGAAAAAAAAGAAGCTATGAATATTTATTTATTTATTTTCTTCAGTTGTGGAGCTTGAACTCAGGGCCTGTGCACTGTCCCCAAAGCTTTATTGTTCAAGACTATCACACTACTACTTTGCATCACAGCTCCACTTGTGGTTTTCTGATGGTTAATTGGACATAAGAGCCTCACAAACTTTCTTGCCTAGGTTAGTGGCATGAGCCACTAGCACCCTGCAAGGCATTAAACTTGAAACTAAGGTGAGAAAGCTTCTGTTCTTCAAATCTACTCCAAAGTAGATGTCTGGGAAAACAAGATTTTTTTAATAAGCTATTATAAAGCAATAATAGTTTGTAATTTGCAGGGAACTGGGTGATACTAGAAAAAAATTGTATTAAATAAAGTAAGTAAGGCTTTAAGAGACAAAGGGCACATGTTTTCTCTCAAATGTGAAAGTTAGATCTAAAGTATAAACATACATGAAAACATATACAGGGTCATATGCATATAAATGCACAAACAAATTTCCTAAATTATTGTATATGCAGGGGAGGATTCCTATGGTTTGATTCCTCTAAAGAAATAATAAATTATTTAACAAAATGGATGCCATGAAGCAGATATGCCAGGGGTAGGGAAGAGGGTCACACAAATGGAGAGAGAAATGGAGAGCAAATACAAACATAAAAGTCAATGTACATGATGTAAAAGTTAAACTATATGACTGAAGATTATAGATGGAATTGGGAAAGTCAGGGGAGAACAACGGAAGAAGTGACATTGATCAAGGTGCATTATATTCATCATCGGACTTGTGGAAATAAAAATCCTTTGTACAGCTACATAAAAAAGTGGACAAAATATATACATTAAATATTCCATTGTAGTGTAAATCATATATATATATATGACAATTTTCATTGAGTCTATTTTATATGTAATGTATATACAAACCTTGTACAAACCTTGTCCTCAGAAGTAGCTAATCCTCCTGACTTGAAGTCTTTTTTTTTCTTTTTTTTTTCATTGTGAAAATATTGCACAGAAGGATTACAATTACATGGGCAATGTAATTGTAACTCCTCTGTACAGTATGTTCACAAAAAATAAAAATTAAAATAAAAAAAACAATTACATGGGCAAGATAATGAGTACATTTCTTATCAAGCATTGTAGCCTCCTCCTTTGTTTCCCCTTCCCATCCCTTCCAATCCTCCCCCTGCCCTCCCCACCCAATCCTTCCCACTCCCCTCCATTCCCCCCCCCCCACACCAAAGTTGTAAAGTTCATTTTCAACATAACTACTTGTACACCTCATTTTTGCAATGGGTCCACCTGTATCCATATTTAAACAATTTGTTTTTCCCCTTCCCCTCCACAAATTATACCCACATCAAATACAGTAAAAGCAGGGGTTATAATGTGGAGGAGGGACATACAAAGCAACAAAGAAATAATCTTATAAATGTGTTAGAAACAATCGCAAGAAAGAAAAAAACCATTTGAGTATATATCTTAGGGTTCATTTCCCTAACATCACCTTATCTGACCTTTTCTGCTTGACTCAGACATATATTAGATATTGCAAATAAGGGAAACCATGGGACTTATGTTTCTTTGGGCCTGGCTTACTTCACTTAATATAATTTTATCCAAGTCTTTCCATTTCCTAACAAATGGGGCAATGTCATTCTTTCTGATGGAGGCATAGAATTCCATTGTGTATATATACCACATTTTCTTAATCCATTCATCGACTGAGGGGCATCTGGGTTGGTTCCATATCTTAGCTATGGTAAATAGTGCTGCAATAAACATAGTTGGGCTGGTAGCTTTAGTGTGGTTTTGTTTGTAAACATTTGGGTAAATGCCCAAAAGTGGGATTGCTGGGTCATAGGGGAGCTGTATGTGAAGTCTTTTGAGGAACCTCCATACTACTTTCCAAAGTGGTTGAACAAGTTTGTACTCCCACCAACAATGCAGTAAGGTTCCCTTCTGTCCACATCCCCTCCAGCATCTGTTGTTATTAGAGTTATTGATTATAGCCATTCTAACTGGGGTGAGGTGGTATCTCAATGTTGTTTTGATTTGCATTTCTTTCATGGCTAGGGAGGTTGAGCATTTCTTCATGTGTCTGTTGGCCATCCTTCTTTCCTCTTCAGAGAAGTTTCCTTTAAGTCTTTAGCCCACTTATTTATTGGGCAGTTATTTCTTTGAGAATTTGTTGTTGGGGGATTTAATTTTTTGAGTTCCAAGTTATGGTTTCCTTGGACTCCCATTCCTTCTGTTGGGTTCCATACAGCATTCCCTTTGTGGTCTCCTTGACTTCCTTCAGCTCTTTGTTAATGGATTCCATGAATGCCTTTAGTGATCTTTGTGTATTCTCGTCCTGCTCTCTCAATTCCTGTATTACTCTTTGATTAACTTCCTCACGTTCATGCCATTCCTGTAGTTCTCTTTAAATGTTCTCTGCCTGCTCACGCCAGTCTTGTCTTTCTCTTTGAGTGTTCTCAAGCTGCTCATGCAATTCCTGTATCAGTTTTTGAATAGCTTCCTCACACTCATGACATTCCTGTATTAACCTTTGGTTTGCCTCCTGTCTCTCCCTAACACGCTCATGTAGAGTCTTTTGTATATTTTCAATCTTTTCCTGTATTGACCTTTGGTTTGCCTCCTCTCTCTCCCTATCACGCTCATACAGAGTCCTTTGTATGTTTTCAAACTTTTCATTTACCATGGTTGCCAGCAGTGTTTGTAGAGCTATATGGGAACTCTCCTCCCGATTATTCATTATCTGTTCTGTCCCCTGATTATCATGAGTGGGAGTTGAGATACCTGGACTTGCCATTTTTCTTGTGTTTTTCCAGCTTACTCTGCCCATTTGGGATGAATAACACCAATTTTGTGCTAGAACACTATCTTAAGGTAAGCATCAACCAAAGTCTGTAGTTGCACAGTCAAAAGTCTGCAGAAACAATCTAGGTCAACAGATACATCTATTCAATATCAAACAACTATATATTAATGGGCTATGAACCGTAAAGAAGAATTTGGCTAAACAGAAATTATTAGGTTTAGGGAGAGATGTGGGTAAAAATAGGAATAGAGAGATGTGGGAAAGCTCAGGAAAAGTTAACTTAGCTAAGTCCTAATCTCAAAGAGGGAAATAGGTTGGATAGGATGAAAGTAGAGAGAGAGAAAAAAAAGAAGAAAGAGAAAGAGGAAAAAAAGAGACAAGAAAAAATAGAAAAGCAAAAATTAAGAATTAGAAAGTGCAATGCTAAAAAATATGCAGATTTGAATATGAAATGTTCAGAGAAGAACATGGATATAATGAGTAAAGGGGAGGGATATAAAGGAGATGTGGAAAACTAAAACTGAAAATGCTTAAAATATTATATAGGTATAAAGAGGTAGTACTGCTATTAAGAAATTTAGGTCTAAGTGGTTTTGAATTGAGTAATAAATTTCTGGATTAAGTATGTACACAATGGGGGATAAGGTCTAATAATCGACTGTGAGTATATCTCAGGATGTGCAGAACAGCAATTAAGTCACACAAAGAACAAAAGAGAAGAAAAGGTGAAAAGAATGAGAAAGAAAGAAAAAAAAGATCAGAAGTTCAGTAGAGCTAAACAAAAATAAAACAAAAAAATAAAAAAAAATTTAAAAAGAGAAAAAAAGAAAGAAAAACGTACACACACATATACCCCTATAATAAAAATTATAAGAGGAAGAAAAAAAAGTTACTAGAAAACAATTAAAAGTTTTAGAAAAAAAATTTTTATAAAAGGTACAAACAAAAAAAAAGAAAAAGAAGAAAAAATGTTCTTTTATCTCCCTTATGTCCGTAACCAGCCTCTTGTTGGAGTCTCTGGTCTGCTTGTGGTGTTTGATTTTCCTGTGGTTTGGTTGGTTTCTTAAGTCAGTTTGTTTGAGGAGGCAGAAAAATGCTATGCTTTACCCAGGATTTTGTGATCATCCTCCCAGGCTAGTTCAATGAGAGGGAGATCTGCTTTGAGTATCACAAAAGAGGGAGATGGCTGTTTCCTCAAGTTTGGAGATGCTGTGATGAGGCTAGGTTCTGAGTAGAGTTGAGGCCTTTCAGCAAAATGTAGCTTTTCCCTTCGGGGCTTGATTGTGAGAGACTCACAGAGCCCAGCCTGGAGCCATTCTCAGGGTTTATGTTTACTGAATTTCAATTGATTATCTAGGCTGCTAAAGGGAGGGGCAGCCTCTGTCTCTGTTTATCCAGTGAAGAGAGCCACTCCTGGGGTTGGCGGCCCAAGCTGGGTGACTTTTCCCTGGGTAGAGCTGAGTCTGGCAGGTCAGGTTAGGTTCTTGTGACCTGCTAAATGACTCTTGTTTTCTTCCAAGGCCTGAGCTGGAGCTAGCAGCTCAGCCGGGCCTTCAAAGATGGAGATCTCCGGTAGTGGGAGGTGTAGGGGTGGCCTTCCCTCCTCTGCTCCCTGAGAAGGAGTGAAGACGTCTGGCTTCTACTCAAGGCAAGTCTTGGTTCCTGGGTCTTCTCTGGTCTGCGAACTGCAGGATGAAGACGTCTGCTCCTTGTCGGTTCTTGCTGGTGTTGAGTAGAATCTGCTTGCCTGCCGCGTCTGGCTCCTTCGTCCCGGACTTGCTGTGTTGCAGGTATGGCAGCTACAGCCACTGCTGCCACCACTGCTGCCGCAGTGGCGGCTGCTGGCAAGTGTTCAGATCTGTCTCCTTGCTTGGATTTTCCCTCTCTGGCCTAACTCTCTGTACTGTGATGGCACACTTGGTGTGATTCTCTGGCTTAGGACGGTTCATTGGAACACTAAAACTGCTTTCTATGCTAGAGCTTGTTTAGCCTCCAGCTTCTCCTCCGCCATCTTCCCGGAACTCTCCTTGAAGTCTATTTTGTATCTCATACTCTTCACATAGCTTCCAAATTCTCACAAATTCTGGAGAATGCCAAGCTCAGCTAACTGATCATACGTTTTAATTTCTGTCCCATAAGCAAATAAATTATGATGAACACTGATGCTAAAGCTGAGGTGGAGGACAAACTGCTAAGTGAATGTGCTAAAACATGACATAGGCAAGCCATTTGCAAACCAGACCACAGAAGAACTCAAACTCAAAATGGGAATAAATCTCCATTTCAATTAACCTGAAAGATAGCAGGATGCTGACATTCACAAAGAAACACAAAGTCACAGGAACACATGGGCAGCACACAGATGTGCAATGCAATGAGGCCTGTGGACTCTAGTAGTCTGTGTGTTGAGTGGCCTGTGCTTAGTGAGGCCCACCTGCTCTAACAACCTAAGCTGTGAAGGAAAAAATCATTTTCTCTATTGACTGAATGAATAGTCCACATTAAAAAAAAGCTGGTGACATATTTAAATGTCTGTACAAAAATATATTGTTTTTAAAACAAAAGATTTTAAAAATCTTATGTTATTTCTTTGTGAAAATGTCTGTATATTTTCCTTAAATGTGTGTGTGTGTGTGTGTGTGTGTGTGTGTGTGTGTGTGTGTGTGTGTGTGTGGTGTACCAGTCTGGCAGATTGACCTCAGCCTGGGCACTCTCTCTGAGCCTCTTTGGCTCAGGTCTAGTGCTCTACTACTTGAGCCTCACATTCTCTTCTGGCTTTTTGTTAGTTTACCGGAGATAAAGAGTCTCATGGACTTTCCTGCCCACATTGCTTTGAACTGCAACCCTCTGATCTCAACCTCCTTAGTACATATGGTAATAGGCATGAGTCACTGACACCCAGCTTACTTGTGAGTTTATTTTTACTGAATTAATCTAAAATGTACAAGCCCTGGATTTGCTACATAGAAGGTTTCTATTGTTGGTTATTTTCACTTTGAACCACAAATGGGAAGTGGGAGAAGGAAGGATAGGACTATCCACTGTGCTTTTATGTATATTTCAGAACCTTTTTTAAGTGCAAAAGCAGCACATTTCTGAGAAGTTCTAAATTTCTTGTATTTCCTTCCAGCATGTTGCAATGAATTTCTTTTATATACAGTAAACTATTGGAGAGAATACAAAAACATGTAAAGCTTATTTTTTAAAAATGACAGTGCAGTGTTGGTATAGCACAGTAAAATTTTGATGAGGGACACAAGATACCACACACAAGAGACAAAGCTCTCTCAAGGAGACAGTAGATCAAATAAATCCCACTAGAGCAGGGATGCCCAGGACAGGGGAGGCCGTAGGAGCCATCCTCTGGGATGCATCTCCCTGACTTCTGTGTCCCGGGGCTTGCTCCACAGGGCAGCCTGAGCATCTCATGTCCTTGTCCCTGCCACTCCTCAGTGCACCCTCCTCGTGGCACCATCTCCAGAGCCCCAACTGGCTGTAGTGAGCTGAGCAGCATGGTAGAGGCAAAGTGGTGAGCTGAGCAGTATGGTGGAGCTGGCTGTCCCCTGTAGGAGCCCTGGCTGTCTGTGGTGAGCTGAGCATCAGGATACTGGTGGCCGTCACCCACTGGGACCCTCTAAGAGCCCAGGTTTGGTACTGCAAACCCAAAAACTGGAAGTGAGTGGGCTGTAGAGCACCTGGCAACATGGAAACTTCCAGAAGGGACTTCTACAGTTCTGTTACAAGGCTAAGCAACAACCCACACGGAGGAAGGGACGGCAGAGACAGTTGGTCTGGTAGGTGCCCTCAGCTTTGCTCCTCGCGTCCATGCTCTTCCCAGCCCACGGCTGGACACCCTCTCGGCAATGTGCCCTCCTGCTTCCCGTTGTGACAGGTGGTAGAAGTGATTCCTCTTTATGAACTCAGAAAACTCCCTTCCAGAATCATCTGAGCGCATGGCTTCCTTGTTTCTGCTTTCTACCCAGGTGGCTCCACCATGGCCGCTGTTGCCTGGAGTGGACGGCAGGCAGCGGACACACACAGATCAGTCTCCGGGAGCACTGAGAACCACCTGCGGCTTGCAGGAGGCAAGCGAGCACAGCAGCCCTGGCCCAGGAGGTGGAAGCAAGGAATACATGGTTCACTTCAGGAGAGAGTACATGTAGAGCTAATAACACTAAATACCCAACCAAAGTATGCACTTAAAAATTAGCAAAATCCTGAAATTGTCAGGAGAAAGTCAGTGACACTACCCTCTACCCCACCTGCCTTTAGTTTAGATGTGACTCAATATCAGCTGGGAGGAGAGGACACATACTTGTCGTTATAGAGTTTAATAAAGGCAATAATGTCCTTGCAGATCTCATTCCAACCGTCTATATACTACATGGATTAAAACCATTATATAAAATAAAAATACACTGCTTCAAAACCATGCTGTAATCCTAGCTACTGAAGAGGCTGGGTGCCATGCCACCTCCTGCGGAGTCTGTGTGAGAGATCGCGTTAGACAAAGAGCTTCAAGGAAGCATGCCTGCAGGAAGGGGGTGTTGGTTCAAGACTTCCATATACTAGGCTGCACCTTTATAGCCTCTACCTTTATTCTTACTATATTCTTCTTGGCTGTACATTTGTTGCCTTTATTCTCATTTTGGCTATTTTTCTATTGATCCCCGAACAGAGCATGTTGTATCTTTCCAGTCCAATAGAAACGGCTTCTCTAAGTAATAAAGACTAAGACCAAAGACTAAATGTGGGCAATGCCCCAATCAATCTATCATCTGATGTGACGTTGCCTCCAGAAACTCCTACAACTTCACAAGCGGTTTTGCAGCTCAGGCATAGTAAATATAGAGACTTAAAATTTCCAGATATGTCCAACAGACAAAAATCAATTAATTAAACTAAGTTAGAGTTATCCCAATAATTCAGAGAGTTCTAAAAAAAAAGGGGACCTCTGATTATAAAAGAAAAAGAAAGATTCTCCCTACAGTTATGATTTAGTCCAACTTATGTTATAGGGAATAGATGGTGGTTTCACACAAAATGTAAAGTTAGTAACATCATATTTCCTGAACCAACCGAAGAACCATTTCCTTATACAGGAGTTTATAAAGATGAAAATAGTTGGATAAAAATAAAAAGAGTACAATATAAGTACAGCCCTGTCTTAGGTTTGTTAATTATTAAACATAAAAAGGCTGAATAGATGATGCATTCTATTAAACAATATGCTAGACTTAGACAGTTGGTGGGATAGTCATCAATTTTCATGTAATTCATCAATGCTTTGTCTTTTTAAAAAATTGATTACGTGCTTAAATAAAGAATCTATGTCACAATCACACACTGTATAAAAATGTTAATTCTCCTCAATAAAGATACACTCAGATGCAACTCTTTTTCACTGACTCCTTGCCCACTTATCCCGAGATCCCTGTCCCACTGGTTCCAGTGCTCCGGCTGAGCTGGTCCGTCGCAGCTGGGACTTAAGGATCTAGGTTCAACACTAACCCAGGTAGAAAAGTCTATGAGACTCTATCGCCAATTAACCAGCAAAAGGCAGAGGTAGAGCTATTGGCTCAGTTGTAGAGCCCCAGCCTTGAGCAAAATAAGCCAAGCAAGATTGAGTCCTTCAGTTCAAGCCAGAATACCAGCTATATATACATATACATATATATGAATTGCATGTGTAAAATATTATATATATATCAATTATCAATACATTATTATATATTAGTATATTATCTTATATGTTATACTGCATTGTGTTGTATATTAATACTACTAAAAATCTATAGTATCTACTATAAAATCTATAGTATATCTTATGTACTATATATATGTGTATACATATGATATAGGTATATATTGTGTATATAAATATGTAGGTATTATTTATAGTTGTAATATGTATGCTATAATATATAAATATGTATTTATTATATTTATACATTTAAATATATGTATATACTTTTATTTTATATATACTTGCATATGCTACATTATATCATATATTATAATTTTATATTATAATATTATATAATGCATTATATGAAATTATTATGTACTATATTAATGGTATGTATATTATAAAACATAAGATATTATGTAATTTTTGTTCCTATATAATTACATATGTAATTATGTGTGTGAGAATATATATATCTATGTGTGTGTGTGTGTGTGTGTGTGTGTGTGTGTGTGTGTGTGTATTTAAACTTCAAACTTAACCAAGTGCCTGTATTTACAACCTCTTTGCCAGGTGCATTTTCTTTTCCAGAGTGCCCTGAGAGAATCTCTGGGCATGACCAGCTGCCATTGATTTGGAAAATAATATTCTTTTTGATCCATCTCATTCTCTGTAAGATCTTCAGAGGCACATAGAACAAACAGCCGAACACATGCACCATAATGTCCAGAGTGCATTTACCACTTTCCACTTATAGGAACGCTCTATTATCTCTCCTGTGCTGTGTCATAATATGGTCCAGAGGGACAACCACTGTCTAGACATTCAACACAGGATCACATTGATCTTCTCTTGGAGGCCACTTTGGACCTGGTGAAGACAAATGTTCCTGTGAGGTGAGATAGATCAACCCTACAGGATTCAGGAGCTGCTGCATCAGTATTATTGTCCAGGATCCGGTGCATAGGGACATTGCTTGGGGAGAATATTTCATGTGGTACCTGATAGTTTAAAGGAATCGTATATCTTCCCTTAGCATAAGAATAAAATTTAAATGCCTTCCTCAAATTTATAAAATACATAATAACCTAATACAGCTACTCCCTTTTCTCATAATTTCTGTCTTATAAACTCCTCTTAGTTCGGTGAAACTGTAAGATTTTCCGCTGCTATGTTACACATTACCAAAAAATTAGAAAATACACCATCGTGCACGGTGGTGATAGCTCAGGCTCCAATCCTAGTTACTCAAAAGGCTGAGATCTGAGAATTATTGATCAAAGCCCACCCTGGCAAGAAAGTTTGGGAGATTCTTACCTCCAATAAATCATACACAATAAAAGTCAGAAGTGGAGCTGTGGCTCAAGTGTTAGAGCACTAGGGGTAAGCAGAAAAGCTCCAACTCCCATTTCTAGCTGGCTAATGTGTAGGGCTCCTCTAGTCCCTCCAGTTCTTGTTCACAAACTCCTGTAGGGGTGGATGACACATGCATATTTACTGTCCTCCAGCACAAGAGGAACCTGGATGAATTCTGCTGTTTACATTATACCTGCTTTCTCTAAATGCCTTGGAATTATGGCAAGGCCATTTACAGGTCATGTGATCAGGGGTTTCTGCAGCTCCTGGTTCAATGGAGATTACTTGGAAGATGAATGCAACACAAAGCAGGCATGTTAAGACTCCTTTCCATTGCCACAAGCAACATCCAGGTCTGAGTCTATCTTTATTTTAGCAGTTCAAATGTTACAATTCAGAGAACTGATTAGTCCTAGGCAAACCATTTCTTGCCCAGTTTCTGTCATGCTGCCTTCAGCTTTTCAGTCTTCTCGTGTTTCTTCTTAAGAACTGGACAGTGGTGTAGGCAGAACTAGAGATATACTCTTGGTAGTAATACAGGCAGAACTAGAGATATAATCTGGACAGTATCCCAGGAAGAACTAGACATAAAAGCTAATTTTTCGGGGAGGAGAGATGTGGGCACTGGGACTTGAACTCAGGACTTCATGTTTGGGTTCTTTACTCAAGTCTGGTACCCTACCACTTGAGCCAGACTTCTACTTCTGGCTTTTTGCTAGGTAATTGAAGATAAGAGTCTCACAATTTTGTCTGTCTCAGCTGTCTTTAAAACTTGGTCCTCAGATCTCAGCCTTCTCAGTAGCTAGGATGACAAGAGTGAGCCACTGGTACCTAGCTTCTATAGCTAATTTTATATAGCTTGGTCTATTCAAAATGATGCTATGGCGACAATATCACAGGGAGAAATGAGAAGAGAGGTATAGGTAGAGTTCAGAGATGGCATTGCTAATAAAGTCATGGGTCATTGTGAGACTAGGGATATCTCCTAAGATCAGAATGCAATGAGGAATTGGGGGCAGAAGGGAGAAAACATACAGGATAAGAGTTACAGGATTCACTCTAGCTACTGTGTTGAGAATAGAGTGGGTGTGGGAGGAAACAGAGGTCATTTTGGAGGCTGCCCAGTTTTCTGTGTGAGGAGTATACCCCTTGAGTATCTTTGAACAATATCAGCAGTGACAAGTATTAAACCCTAACTATACTGACAAGTTGAGAATGCAGAACAGACAAAGATTGTTATAACCAGGAGACATGAGAATGGCTATGCAGAAAGAGGGAATGAGACGGAGCACACATGCAGACATGGATGGTAGGCCTGCAGGGTTCAAGGTGGGCAACTAAGAAAGATCTCAATAACAGAGATGAGTCAGATAATACTGAATCTGTAGGGAGAAGAGTTGGAGTGTGAGTACAATGAATAAGTGAATGAGGAATGTTTGACTCTACAATTCAAGTTTGTTAAAAAAAAAAAAAAGATGAAAAGACAAAAGAGAAACGGAATATTGACTGTTATTGTGAAGTTAGGATTAAAGACATGACCACAGGTGCCTAGTGGTATGAAGACTCTTTTTTTTTAGTTACAATTTTATTGTCTTTAAGTAACTTTTATTCAGGTGGCAACTCAATATGACAGATTATGAGTAGAATGCATTTTGATCAATGTCTCCCTTTCCTTCATCTCCTTCATCTTTCCCAACATTACACATCTTTTTCAATTTTCTTAGTTCCATTTTTATACATGTACATTGAATATCATGCATGCATTGTCTCACTCTTACTTTTGTCATTTACCTAGGCCCAAAGTTATAGCTTTGGCATTCATTTTGTTAAACTGTGTCATGCTATTGCATTACACTGTTTCACACTATTGCATTACACTGTATTGCACTATTAAGAGTTCTACTATTGGAATTCTTCCCTGTGCTGAGTATACCACACTTTAATTAATATTTTTGTATATGTACATATACAAAATGTTTACATTTATATGTAGAAATTACATGTATCCTCTGTCTTTCTGGGCTAGCATATGGAGATTGTGTTGAGATATGGGTTGTCTGAATTGAATGTTAGAACCTAGGACAATTCATGGACATGCCACTTTAGTTAAAACATGGGGTTGGGCTGGGAAGGTGGCTCAGTGATGGAGAGTTTGCCTTGCATGCATGAGGCCCTGAGTTTGATTCCTAAGCACCACATAAGCAGGGGAAAAAAAGCTGGAAGTGGAGCTGTGGCTCAAGTGGTAGAGTGCTAGCCTTGAGCTGAAGAGCTGAGGGACAGCTCCCAGGCCCAGAGTTCAGGCCCATGACCGGACCCCCCCAAAAAAAACATGGGGTACAATAATCAGGGCACTAGATAGCCCCTATAAAATTAAATGTAAATTATTGCATGTATGACCTTTGCCACAAAGGAAGCAGTGTCTAGCAGTGCTTGCATCTTGAAGCATCACATTTGAGGCCTAGAAACATTCAGCCAATAGGCCAAGGGTAGTGGAAGGCTTCCAACATTCATTGCTCTGAAGAGATTTATAGCTGGTTGTAGACACAGTGGAAAGCAGAGATACCATTTAGACTGAAATGTTGTGGAGGTTTTGATGAAAATCTAAGAAACAGTGTATTCTGAAACTTAGGTTAATAGCAATGAAAATATCTTAACACAGACCACAGAACTAGAGCAAGACCTCCTCACCACAGGCTAATTTATGCACCTTCTAAGAATACCAGCATTCTACAGATCCTTGGTAGAAGTGGATTGCCTGCTACCGTGTATGGTCAGATGGTCTGAGCCGTTCCTAGGAAAATAGAATTTTATTTATTTATTTTTTTTAGAATTTTTTTTAGATTTTTTTTTTTGGGGGGTCTGGGCATGGGGCCTGAACTCTGGGCCTGGGTGCTGTCCCTCAGCTCTTCAGCTCAAGGCTAGCACTCTACTACTTGAGCCACAGCGCCACTTCTGGCTTTTTTCTTTTTGCTTATGTGGTGCTGAGGAATCGAACCCAGGGCCTCATGCATACAAAGCTAGCGCTCTACCACTGAGCCACCTTCCCAGCCCCTGTTCCTGGGAAGATAGGAATTGTACATTCTTTTTTTTTGGGGGGGGGAGTCCCGTTGTGGGGCCTGAACTCTGGGCCTGGGCACTGTCCCTCAGCTCTTCAGCTCAAGGCTAGCGCTCTACCACTGAGCCACCTTCCAACCCTAGAAATTGTACATTCTTGATTGAACAAGGTCATGTTTCATAGCAGATTGCATCAGCAATCAAAGGTTCCTTTATTTTCTAATACCCGTAGGAAATATAAGATTTTTATTGATAATGGATTAACAAGTTGTAATTAGTAGTACATAAAGTTTTATTATATAATAAAATACTATGTAATCATTTTTAAGAAATATTTTGAGTTAATTAATGTGAATAATTTTCTTGAAATGGTACAAAATATTCTAGACATGCAATTTAATTAAATTACACTTTGTTTAAGCATCCTTCTTTTCCTTACATAGTTTCCCCTCAGTCTAATGAGATTGGTTCCAAGACAACCCATGGGTACCCAGATCCACAGGTGTAACGTTCTACCTATAAAATGACATATTTGTATATAACCTACTTATATATCCCCATCAAAGTCTTTAAACATAGATCATTGATATTATTTAAGCACTAATTACCAAGTAATTTATACACATTCAGTAGAGAACTGTTTCTTTTTAAATATTCTTGACTTGCTGCTGGTTAAATGTGTAGATGGAATACCCATGAATGTATAAATGTATTAGCTATATTCTAAAGTGAATACCATTACGAAATATGAAAAGTACACATACATACTATATATGAAATGAATAATTTTATTCAAAGTTGGAATCGTTGAAGCTATATCATGTGTTATATTCAGGTGGCATAATGCTTTCTATTCATAATCTGATAGGAATAAGTACCATGAGGTTTCCCATTATAATTTTATCAAGTGTTCATTTTACTAAATGGTTTGCATAGAATAAAATATAATGAAAAGAGTATGAACATTTACCCATATAGAAACATTGAACAAATGGATACAAATAGTACTGATCAATTGAAGACAACACTGAAGATCTGTTTCCACTGAATGAATTTCTGTGCTTGCTCAACACAAACGCCACTACGTGGAACCAACATCCAGACACTGTAAAGATACAAGAGAATGTTTTCATCTTTGTAGTATGTGCATGTATGTGCAACATACACCTGGATACACACATATATACACACACATATGCATACACCTAGTGTAAAATAGATTTGCTATTTACATTACAAGAAAATAGAAATAAGCAAATGTGCACTTAGTGTAAAAACTCTCAGGAGTGCATACAGAATGAGAGCATTTATCCATGTGAGAAACTGAATGGCTTTCAATAATCTCACATATATTAGTCATTAGGAGTGAATCCCTCCAATTTTCTATATGTCTAGTAACGTATATAGAGAACTTAGTATATCAACTAAGTTTGGTTTATTCAACATCTTATGTAAGCTTAGTTTATTCAACATCTTATGTAAAATTGTTAGTCACTGAAAATAGTGTTTTATTTTAAAATTACCATCTCAATTTTACAGAATAAGGCCTTTGACAGAAACTATTACCTCTGTCAGGTGATTTCAATCAAGTAGCATGCTTCAGTCGCCCATGTTTGTTTGCTTGGTGCATGCCTGGTCACCTGGTCCATCTCTCATCTCCTACAACTCTGTGTCACTTCTGTGGTAGTGACAGTGACAGACTCCAGTTTTGCTCCTTCACCTGTCTCATCAAATCTCTCCAAATTAATGTCATAACCTTTCATGAATTAGGAGGAAACTTATTTGTCCAAAGTCTGATCTTTCTCTGGAGCCTTTTGTGAGTGAATCACTAGCTCTGTTTTTCACAGGTTCACCATTCATGTCATCCAGCCCTATCCAAGCTCTAGTTGTCCCTTTCATGGAATCTTCCCTTTCTCCCTTTGCTCAGATGATGATGTCATAGACAGGGTGGGGCTTCTACAAAGACCTCAGAACCTCACTGCTGCCCAGCATGCATGAGGGCCTGGAACAGTTACCTGGAAAAAATTTTAAATGGCTTTATTTCTTCACTGCTCATGCTTTAAAACAATCTAAATTTGTTTGAAAACACTTATTTTTCTAAAAGCAATTGTGCTTTATAGGATCGAATTACATTTTAAAAATAAACTGCCAGGGACTAGAGACTCACACCTGTAGTCTTAGCTACTCAAGTGGCTGAGATCTGAGGACTGCTGTTGGAATACTAAGATACATATCAAATTAACCACCAAATAGCCAGAAATGAAGCTGTGGCTGAAGTGATAGAGCCACTAGCCTTGAACAAAAAATCTCAAGGACAGCTCCCAGGATCTAAGTTGAAGCCCCAGGACTCACAAAGTAAAACAAAACAAAAACAAAAAAACATTAGCTCATCAGCTCTGGACTACACATAAACTCCAAAGAATGCACCAAACTTACATAGCTAAAGTTTCATAAGCACCAACTACAATATTTTTTGTAAAGATGAATGCAAGATCTTTTTTTTCCTACTTTCTTTTCTTCTCCAGTTGACAACATACTGTATTTTTAAAGTGAAATGGTTTGATTTGAATTGCAAATGTTATCAAGCTAAGTTTTATTGTTGCCTATGCATTTGTGACAATGGTCTCTAAGAAGTAACAAACCAGTTGTAAATACATCTCTGCTATTGAAAGTTAATGGGCCTGAAAGTTGAATGGAAGAAAGCTAAACTCTTCTATTCATTCTTTACTTTGTGTTTTGAAAGAACCTTATGGAGGAGAGCTGATAGAAATGTCTTGGCATCACTAAACAGATCAAGTCCTAGGTAGGAGAATAAAAGATTGGCTCAGGCTGCTTTTATTTCTTTATGTATAGTAGATAGTGCTTTCAAAATGTAGGCCCCAGGCCACATGCCCCTCAATCCCTACAATCCTGAGAAGCCAGTCCATTCGTTAAAGATCTACTCATAGAACCCTTTAGATAAATTCCAAGTTCCAAGAGCTGAGGTCCTTGCTGGAAGAACAACAAAATGGCAAAGGCCATGTCCTCCTCCATTAAAGAAAGCCATGTTCCTGCTCATAATACCACACCACAATGTGACCTGTGAACCACATTGAGAATTCCATTATGTGGTCAATGTGCAATGCTCAGGCTTTTCACGTGAAAAGTTGTCAAATAACTCTTGGATAGTATATCCTGTACAATTTAGTGGTAGATACGCTAAGAACAAAAACTAACACAAAGTAATTACTTGGCAGCTCTGTTTATAATTGTAGTATAGATATGTTAGTCTGAAATTCTTTTAAGGGTAATAAATACATGACAGACAATAGGTAAATAGAAATTAAGAATGAGGTGACTCAGAAAGGAAAGACGTACAATTACATAACTTGAAAAGATGATTGTAGAAATGTGTGTATGTATTGTTCTTGATTCTCTCCATGAAGTCTTGTAACCATGATACACAGAACCAAGCTACAAATCCAGAGTCACGGTTATTGGAAGAAATGGTCATTTCAGACTAGTGTGTGTGAACTTAAAATCTATTACATTAGTTTGAGCCTAAGTCATCCAAATTTTTTAATGCCTGTACCAGAGTTTGAACTCTGCTAAGCTTGTTCAGGGTTGGTCATCTGCCACTAAAGCTATGCCTTCAGCCTGGCTGTTTGTTCATTAATAAGAGAAAGAATCAGGCAGAGTTTTCTGCCTGGGCTGTCATCTAACCAATATCCTCAGATCTCAGCCTCCTGAGTAGCTAGGATGACAGGCATGAGCCTCCAGAGCCCAGCTAAGGCACGTATTGACCCTGGAACGCATATACTATATTATGCCATTTCTTCCAAGATAAAACTGAAAATCTTGATAATAGTTAATACTTGCATGATCTTCATTATCTGTCAAGAGCATTTCTAAGAAAAATTGTTGGTTACATAACTTGCAGAGATTACAATTTTTAAATGATATGCTTAAATATATTTTAAACATAATTTAGGGCTGGGAAGGTGGCTTAATGGTAAAGTGCTTGTCTAGCATTCATGAAGCCCCAGATTCGATTCCTCAGTACCACATAAAAAGAAAAAGCCAGAAGTGGAGCTGTGGCTCAAATGGTAGAGTGTTAGCCTTGAACAAAAGAAGCTCAGGGACAGTGCTCAGGCTCTGAGTTAAAAACCCAGGACTGGCCTAAAAATCCCACACACAAAATTCCCATAATTTAAAGAAAATATATAAAAAGCATGCCAAATATGTTTTCTTATTCTCTAAAGAGATCCTGCAATCTACAAAATGACATCAGTACTGAGGGAGAAACATAAAGGTAAAGATGAGGCCGATAGAGAGTGGGCCCAGAGGAGACAATGCCTCAGCTTCTTCCTGAAGACACAGGGATAACACACAGAGGAGGATTGTGCATTCAACATTTGTTCCTCTTCTTCCTTTTCCTGAAGACCCTGCGAAGTCAAGATAATGGCTCCAATGACAACAAAATCCCTGATGTAGACCTGCTCAGGATATAGGTGCTGCTACCCTTTTGGGGTGAAGAAGATCTCAACATAGAGAAGCCTGGACTTGGCAAATGGCTTTAAAAGGACACCATGCTGGGTGTCAGTGGCTCATGCTTGTAATCCTGGTTACTCAGGAGATTGAGATCTGAGGATCTCAGTTCAAAGCCAGCTGGGACAAGAAAGTCCGTGAGACTCTTATCTCCAAAATAATCACCAGAAAACCAGAAGTGGCACTGTGGCTCAAGTAGTAGAGTGCTCACCTTGAGCTGAAGAGCTGAGGGACATCGCCCAGGCCCAGAGTTCAAGACCCAGGACCAACCAAAAAAAAAAAATAAGAATACCATGAGTCAGCAGCAGTCCACCACTTTTGGGCCTCCTACTATCTCCCTGGCATTGACTTCTCTCCTCTGGTCCTCCCTTTTCACCTCCTCCCCCTTCTCACCCAGGAATCAGTAGAAGACCTCATATAGCACAAGGTGGCCCTTCCAGCCAGAAATCCTGGTTGGGGCTTTACTTGTTTGTTGTTCTTTTGTGCCAGTCCTAGTAGGGTGTGAACATGGAGCTTGGACACTGTCCCTGGGCTTTTTGTGTTCAAGGCTAGCATTCTACCACTTGAGCCACAGCTACACTTTCAGATTGTTTTGCTGGTTAACTGAAGATAAGAATCTCATGGACTTCCTTCCTGCATTGGCTTTGAACCCAGATCCTCAGATCTCACCCTCCTCAGTAGCTAAAATTACAGGCATGAACCACTGGCACCAGACTTTATAGGGGATTTTTACCAAACTACCAATAGTTAAAACATTTTCTCCATTTCACTGGAGTATTACTCCTACTTGCAAATAAGCTTTGCCTCTACTCCCACTTTTTTTCCTGCCTCACAATTCTTTATATAGCAGACAGAAAGACCTTAAGCCTCCTAGACAGTATCAGTGCTCTAGAGGAAGACAGTAAGGAAAAGGTTAAAGAAGTAAAAATGGCTACAATCAGGGTCTTGAAACTAAAGTTTTGCAGTTAAAACTACACACACACACACACACACACACACACACACACACACTACACACACACATACACACACACATATATATATATTCATTTTCAATTTTCAAACATGTGCACTTTAAAATTTTTATGCTGCTTTTATCTGTGACTAATTCTGTGTGTGTGTGTGTAATTCTGTGTGTGTGCACACACAGACACACATGCATGTTTGTCCTGGAACTTGAACTCAGGGCCTAGGTGCTATCTGTTAGTTGTTATACTAAAGGCAAGGCTAGCATTCTACCACTTGAGCCACAGTTCCACTTCCAGGTTTTTTAATGTTTTTTATTGTGAAAATACTCTACAGAGGGCTTACAGTTACAGGAGCAAGGTAATGAGTACATTTCTTATCAAGCATTGATACCTCCTCCTTTGTTTTTCCCTACCATCCCTTCCCTCCCACCTCCACAACTACACTCCCTCGCCTCCGCCTAAATTGTAAAGTTAGTTGTTCAACAGTGTCTTATACAACTGTTTATTAGATCATATGTGTGTGTGTGCTTGTCTCATTAAAATAATTTACATGTTCATTTCTTCTATCTTTTTTAGAAACTAAAATAAAAGAGAGGGGGAATAATATATACAGGGATCATTAAATTTTTTAAAAATAAGTTTCTTATTGTGAAAATACTGTATAGAGAGGTTACAGTTACATGAGCAAGATAATGAGTATAATTCTTATGCAGCATTGTTGCCTCCTCTTTAGTTTAACCCCTACCATCTGGTCCCTCCCACCTCCTCAACTACACCCTCCTCTCCCCCCTCCCACCCTTGCCCACCTAAATTGTAAAGTTCGTTTTCTACAGAACGTCTTGTACATCTCATTGCTGCAATGAGTAAACCTGTATCCATACTTAAACATTTTGTTTTTTTCCCTCCCCCTCCCCAAATTATACCAACATCAAATAAAATGAAAGGAGAGGTTATACCATGGGGGAGGGACATACAAAGCAACAAAAAAAATCACATGTTACCTTATAAATATGTTAGAAACAATAGCAAGGAAGAAAAAACACTTGTGTCCCTATCTTGGGGTTCATTTTGCTTAACATCAACTTATCTGAGTTTTTCCACTTGTCCTAGACATATACTAGTTATTGCAAATAAGGGATACCATGGGACCAATGTTTCTTTGGGCCTGGTTTACTTCACTTAATATAATTTTCTCCAGGTTTTCCATTTCCTAACAAATGGGGCAATGTCATTCTTTCTGATGGAGGCATAGAATTCCATAGTGTGTATATAACACATTTTCTTGATCCATTCATCTACTGAGGGGCATCTGGATTGGTTCCATATCTTAACTATGGTAAATAAACATAGTTGTGCTGGTAGCTTTAGTATGGTCTTGTTTGTGATCATTTGGGTAAATGCCCAAAAGTGGGATTGCTGGGTCATAGGGGAACTCTATGTGGAGGCTTTTGAGGAACCTCCATACTAACTTCCAAAGTGGTGGAACAAGTTTACACTCCCACCAGCAATGCAGTAGGGTTTCCTTCTGTCCACATCTCCTCCAGCATCTGTTGTTATTAGAGCTCTTGATTATAGCCATTCTAACTGGGGTGAGGTGGAATATCAATGTTGTTTTGATTTGCATTTCTTAAGTTGAGCATTTCTTCATGTGTCTATTCACCATTCTTATTTCCTCTTCAGTGAAGTTCCTCTTTAAGACTTTAGCACACTGATTCATCAGACAGTTGTTTCTTTGAGGATTTGTGGTTGGGGCATTTAATTTTTTGAGTTCCAAGTATATTTTAGATATGAGATTCATGTCCCTTTTATGGCTAGTGAATGTCTTCTTCTAGTCTGTGGGCTTTCTATTGATCTTGCTAGCTATGTCCTTTGCCATGAAGAAGCTCTGAAGCTTCATGCAATCCCATTGTCCGACCTTTCTTTGCTTTGATGTGTTTCTGGGTCTCTATTAAGAAAATTTTTGCTTGTGCCAAGGAGACTTAAGGTTTCTCCTATCTCATCCTGTTGTCTTTTCAGGGTGTCCGTTTTGACTTTGAGGTCGTTGATCCATTTGGAGTTGATTCTGGTGCAGAGTGATATATAAGGATCTAGCTTTAGTTTTCTACAGATGATTAACAATTTTGCCAGCAACAATTACTGAAGAGGCTGTCTGTCTTCCATTCTGTTTTTAGCTCCCTTATCGAAGATGAGATGGCTATAGGTCTGTGGGTTCATTTCTGGGTTTTCAATTCTATTCCATCAGACCTGAGGTTTCTTCTTGTGCCAGGACCAAGCTGTTCTGAATACGATTGCTTTGTAGTAGAGTTGAAATTTGGTATTGATATTCCTCCAGCATTGTTCTTTTTGTTAAGGATCATTTTTGCTATCTGGGGTCTTTTATTGTTCTGAATGAATTTTTGATTGCCTCTTGTATTTCCTTGAAGAATGAGGTTGGAATATTGATAGGTATCACATTGAATTTGTAGATAGCCCTGGGAAGTAATGCCATTTTCATGATGTTGATCCTTCCAATCCAGGGGCATGAGAGGTTTTCTACTTTATGAGTTCTGTTTTGTTTTCCTTTTTCAGGGTTTTAAAGTTTTCATCATAGAGGTCCTTCACTTCTTTGGTTAAGTTAATTCCTAGGTATTTTTTCTGTGTGTGCGGGGGTATTACAAATGGAGTTGCTTTCCTGATTTCAGCCATGCTCTTCTAATTGTTGGCATACAGATTTTTGAGGGTTAATTTTATACCCTGCTACTTTGCCAAAGTTTTGAATCAGCCTGAGTAATTTGGGAGTGGAGTCTATGGGATTCTTTAAATACAAGATCATGTTGTCTGCAAAGAGGGAGAGTTTTACTTCATCTTTTCCTATTTGGATCCCCTTTGTGTTTCCATCTTGTCTTATTGCCCTGTAACTCCTCCATACATAAAGCTAAAAACAATAAAATAATCAATACTTTTAACCTGCAATAAGCTATCTGTAGATGATTTCGGATTAAAATATCTTGTGTTTATGACTAGAATAAGAGATAAGAACCCCTGTGCCTGTGTAGGAGCCCCAGTGGCATACCCTCATTACCATGCTGGTCCTCACTCTCCACAGCTGACATCATTTCACTCAATTTCACTCCCACCGCATTCTCCGTGGTTCATTTGCCAATTCCTGTGTGGCTCTCTTCAGGATCCCTGAGAGAAAGTGAAGGTGGATATTGTATTTACAAAGACTACATCTAAACAAAAAGGGATTCAACAGTTTCTTCTCTGGTTCAGATTCCACAATTCCTCTGACAACTATCTACCCAGTTTCTGGAACTAAGCATCTGAGCTACTTATTTCTAGTACCCAATGACCAATGTCAAAGTGGGTCAAAGAAATAGCTTTGAATGGGGCCAGCAAGACAAATTTTTTACCACAATTAAGAACCATGAAGTAAAGCAATCTGGGCCTTTCAACCTTTCAATAAAGCTCCCAAACCTCACAAGCTACCCCCTTTTCTTAGTTGCTAGCTCTTTGCAGAATTTTTTTTCTTTTTTCTCTATCTATTTACTTTTTTTGTGCTGGAACAGGGGTTTGAACTCCACATCTTGTATATTTACTTGGACTTTTTCACTCAAATCTGGTGCTCTACCAATTCAGCCACACTTCTACTTTTGGTTTCTTGTGTTTAATTAGAGATTAATTTTATTTATTTATCTTGTATTTACCTGACTGGGCTAGCTTCAAGGCATGACTTTCATATCACCTTCTGGGTGGCTAGGATTACAGGACTGAGCCTCTGGTATCTGGCTATTCCTGTTATTATTTTTATTATTATTGTTATCATCATCATTATCATTATTATCATATAGTAATAATTATTTGTGCCACTGTTGGGTCTTGAACTCAGGGCTCAAGTACTCTCCCTTAGCCTTTTCACTGGAGCATAGATCTCTATCAGTTGTGAAACAACTGCATTTCTGGGTTTTCACTGGTTAATTGATAATAAGAATCTCTCAGAGACTTTTTTTTTTGTTTTGGTTTGTTTTGCTTTGTTTTGGCCATGCTGGGTTTGAATCTCTAGCCTTAGACTTCAGCCTCCTGAGTAGCTTGGATTTTAGGTATGAATAGGTCCAGAACAGTTTTGAACTACTCTAAATCCTGAGAGCAACTACAAGCTAGATCCTAGTTTTTTCTAGGCTAACTCTTTACTATGATGCTATTTTTAAAAATTATCTTTAAGTAATTATACAAAGTAGTTCCACTTAGCAGTTAATAAATACAGTATATCCTGATCAGTGTGACCCCGTTCAACATTCTCACCATCCCTTCTCTATCACCCCTTCCCTCGCTCTTCTTAATTTTGTGGGATATACATTGGATTCTTGATTGCATTCTCCTCTCTTCATTTGTCCATCCCTTTCCATTTGACCCATCCCAGCCCTTTTGCATACCCTTTTACTGTTCTGTTTTGAACTTTGACTTTCTATTATTACCAAGAAAGCATTTCTTCTCAGGCAATGTGACCCAAACCTTTGCAGCACATATAAACATAAGATTTCCAGAGAAAATGAAAACTGTAACCTATAATTTAACTATTAAAAGAAAGAACTCACCCTCAAGAACACTATGTAATACAGACCAGAACAATTTCTGTCCACCCATGATAGCGCCTCAACTGTACAAATCCTTGAAGCAGCCTCAAAAATAATTTTCTCCTTTGAACCTTGAAATAACGAAAGTGTAATTATTCTATGTTAATAGGAATTGCTTCCTCCAGACAGATGAAGAATATCACAGTTATCATGACTTTCCTGGTCTTAATTGGCAAATAAATGTGAGGTTGTGTTCACATGATATTTTACAGAATCCTGTCTTCCTTGTGCTGAAATGTTCTTGGATACATTTGAAAGAAAATGGCAACATATGGTCCATTAGCTTAAATGAGGTGGAGGAAGAAGGGGATAGATTATTAATGACAATAATTTATATTTCTTTTTATATCCGTATGCAGTCCCTTTGATGAGAATTTGGCAGGTCTCACAGTCAAAAGAAGGTTAAGGTTAAAGGTTGAAATGTGTCAAATGGAGTTTTCTTACCAAAAAAGAAAAGAAGGGAAACACAATTTACATTAGATTTTTATAGACTTCTTATCTGCGCGTTTGTGATACAATTTATCTATTAGCATGTAGCATTCTTGTGCAGCTTTGCAAATATTTGGCTAAAGTCTTTCTAAGGCCTTTCCTTTCCTTCCTTCTCTTGCTTTCTTCCTTCATTAGTTCTTCTTTCTTTCCTTCCTTCCTTTCCTTCTCTTTCTTCCTTTCTTTTCTCTTCTGCTTTTCCTCTCCTTTCCTTCCTTTCTCTCTTCCTTCCTTCCTCCCTTGATCAAGGCCTGGGTTCTAACCCTTAGTTTTACTTTCCAAGCTGTATTCTAACATTCGATTCACCCATTTACTTCTGGCCTTTTAAAATGGTTCATTTGAAATAAGAGTCTCATGAGCTTTACTTGCCCAGCTGATTTTGAATCTTAATCCTCAAGTCTCAGCCTCCTGAGCTTGAAAAATAGGCATAGGCCACTGCTCTTGGCTTTGTACTTCATTTTTTTAATTAACTGGTTGCTTCAAAGGTTAATAATTTGCAATCTGACTTTACACTGATAATTGGAAAGTGGATTATCTTTGTGAAGGGAATTAGTATGTGTGATTGATTATTTAAGGGCCCGAAATTCAGACAACTTTTAAAATAAATAACCATTATAATGTAATGTATACTAACAGCTTTGCAGAAAAGAAATTACAATGTTCTTTCACCATTCCACACTTAAAATATATGCAACAATGTATTTTCAAACACTCAAATTTATTTTTTTTTGACATTTTAGTCTCTGTGAAAGCTCTTAATGTCTAAGATAGTCACAAGTCACCATGCTTATATTTTATACTGTTTCCTGACACAAAACATCTCCAAATAAGTTCTTTTCAAATGTTTTACCAGCCTGGTATTGGTGGCTCATGCTTGTAATCTAGCCACTCAGGATCCTAAGATCTGAAGACCATGGTTCAAAGCCAACCCAAGAAGAAAAGCTTGTGAGATTCTTATCTCCAATTAACCAGCAAAAAGCCAAAAGTGGCTTTTGGAAGCATGGCTCAAGTGGAAAAGCACCCAGCCTTGAGCAAAAAGCTTAGGGAGAATATCCAGGCATGGAGTTCTAGCTCTAGTACTCACATAAAACAACAACAAAACATTGTTGGGCCAAACATTACTTGTGTCCTTCAAATTGTGCTGTTATTTCAGTAAGAGAATGTTTGTTTTTCAAATAACAAAACTGAAATACCAAAAAGGAATCCCAGTTATGTTTAAGGACCAGTGAAAACTTTATAACTGCCTTGGAATCCTCTACTGAAGTTCTATTCTTGCAGCAGGAGTGAAATACTTCCAACAACACTAATTTTCCTAGCACTCTCTTTCAAACAGTATTGCATAATTTTGGAGAATATACTCATCCTTTAAGGAATTAAAAACTATTTTCAGCAATTGTGTGTGTGTGTGTGTTCCAGTACTGGGGCTTGAACTCAGGGCTCATGTTCTTCCCTGAATTTTTTACTCAAGACTAGTACTCTCCTTCTTGAGCCACAGCTACACTTGCAGCTTTTTGCTGGTTAATTGGAGGTAAGAGTCTCACAAACTTTTTTGTCCAGGCTGGTATTCAACCTCAGCCCCCAGATCTCAGCCTCTTGAGTAGCTAGGATTACAGGCAGGAGCCACAAGCAGCCAGTAACAATTACTTTGAAGAAATAACACACCAGATATTATTGGAAGGTTTACATTTTATTCTCTTAAATTTTTTTATTGTACAAGGAAATATAAGTAAATGTTTTGACAGTACAAGAGACCTGGCCAATATCCTGCAAATTTGTCCTTTGGTCAACAAACCTCAAACAGAATATTAATTCATTTGTTATGAAAACTCTCATGTATACTGTGAGATATGTATATATTTCATATAATAGGAGAAAAGGATCTATTTCAGAAACTGAACATTTCTTTTTTAAAACTGTACACTTCTTAGCTTTGAATTTAGGTGAGATTGAGAATGTTCAATCACTGGGAAACATAAACACAGGTGCCAGTGGCTCACATCTTCAGTCCTAATTGCTCAGGAGCCTAAGATATGAGGTCATGGTTCAAAGCCAGCCAGAGCAGGAAATTCCATGAGACTCTTCTCTGCAATTAAAAAACAGAAAGATGAAAGTGGAGGTTTGCACAGCCTTGAGTGCAGAATGTGAACAAGACTGTGAAGTCTGAAGGTCAGGCCTTAGTACTGGTGCACACACACACACACACACACACACACACACACATACACATGCAAACACCTGGTGTACACACACCTCAATACTGGTGCATATGCACATGTACACACACCCCACCTCTGTATTGGTGCACACACATATACATATGTCCACATACACCCTCAGTACTGGTGCATAAACATGCTCACATACATGGGTGCATACACACCTCAGTACTGGTACATACACACCACATGTATATTCACATACCGCTCAGTACTGGTGTACACACATGTGCATGCATGCTTGCACACGTACCTCAATAATGGTTCATAAACATGGGCATACAAATGTGTGTCCACAAACACTTCAGTACTGGTGAACATACAGGCACTCACATGCATGCACACATACCTCAGTACTGGTACACACACACATGCACACACATATACACTCTAGTACTGGTGCATGCGCACACACACTCACACTCACAATCTCAGAGTTTCAATGGAAACAATTTCTTGAGTCCACCTACCCCTCAGCAATTACACCACCACCATTCAGCTCTCTTTAACACTGTTTCCTCACTCTGTAAATAATCTCCTCATTACTTGTCTTTCCTACCTCTGTATAAAACAGAAAGTTCAAGGCACAGCAAGACTTTTTCTGAACAAAGAAACACTACTTCTATTTACTGGCTGGAGCTGTTCTGTTTCTTTCCACTACAGAGAAAAGCTTCTGCTGCTCACTTTGTATCACAGGTGTCTCAGATTTCACATATGATGGGTGCCTCTTGCCTGGTAGAGGGAAAATCTCTAACGCCTCCTGTGGAGCCAAAAACATCATCACTAGGACATGACAGTGTCAACAAGGACCAGAAGATCTTTAGTCAGTTCATGTTACCCAGGCAGGCAATCCCTGAGTCCCTGAGAACTGCAATGGTTTGACTTCTTTTAGGAACTAATTTATGGTTTAATAAAATGAATATCAGAAAGCTGAGTTGTCAGGCAGAAGAGAGCCCAAAGGGTGAGGACAGAAAATAGAGAGAAAGGGTAGGAAATATAGTTATAACATTCAATGTACATCTGTGAAAATCGAGCCAGGTAACTTGAGGGGAGGGTTGGGTGGGGAGAGATGGGGAGAATGATGAAAGGGATGACATTGGTCAGGATGCAATGTACTCATAAACTGACATGTGGAATTGAAATATTTTTACAACTACTTAAAAGTAATAAAAATTACAAAATGAACAAAATAAAATATAAAATCCCTGATAGCCAGCAAATTTGGTCATCATTGTCTAAGGGAGTCAAATAAGGAGTTCATACCAAAATAATTCAGGAATAACTTCAATATATTTCTTTTTGGCCACTTCTGGTTTTCTGGTAGTTAATTGGAGATAAGCGTCTTAAAATGTTTCCTGCACATGCTGGCTTTGAACTCTGATCCTTAGATCATGGAATGAACCACCAGTACCTGTCTCAATCTGTAATTTTAATTTTAGTCACTGACATGCTTGATCACTGTCCATTGTACACCCAGGTCATCTTGGAAAAGGGGTCCACTATTGGAAATTTCATCTTTATTTTTGGCTCTCATGATTGGCTAACACCGACATTTGAACCAGAAGGTTGGATGAGTTTTGTTGGTGGGCTTTTAATGAACAAAATCTCAAGGTTTTACATCATGGCAGGTGAGTTTCACAGACAAAAGGTTGTCAGTGGTGAGCAATGGAAAATAATTGTGTTTACATCTTAAGTAAGAAATGGAATCCTGAAGCTGGCCACAATTGGCTTGTACCTGTAATATACCTGTACTTAGGAGGCTTCAGACTGAATATCTCATGTCAAAGCCAGAACAGGAAGGAAAGTGCATGAGGTTCTTATTGCCAATAAACCAGCAAAAAAAAAAAAAAGCTGAAAGTGGAATTGTAACATAAGTCATAGAGTACCAGGCCTTGAGTATAAAAGATTAGGGTTAACACCCAAGTCTCGAGTTCAAGCTCCAGTAGTAAAACAAAAATAAAACTAAAATACAATAAGGAAAAATAATAATGAAAAAGGAATATTAAAAAAAAGTCAAGATCTCAACAACAACAAAAATAATGCAAGTTTAAAACATCTCAGAATCCAAAGACTTTGGAGGAAGGTAGAGGAATGAAAAACAAAGTAACCATCTTACAGATAAAATAAGCTAGCCATCCATGGAACATTCCTCAAAACAATAAAGGCAGTATATGACAAACCTACAGCCAGCATTATACTCAATGGTGAAAAACTAAAGCCATTTCCTCTTAACTCAGGAACAAGACAAGGATGCCCACTTTCTCCACTTCTCTTCAATCTAGTATTAGAATGTCTAGCTACAGCAATAAGACAAGATGCAGACATAAAGGGGATCCAAATAGGGAAAGAAGAAATAAAACTCTCCCTCTTTGCAGATGACATGATCTTGTATTTAAAGAATCCCATAGACTCCACTCCCAAATTACTCAAGCTGATTCAAAACTTTGGCAAAGTAGCAAGTTATAAAATTAACCCCCAAAAATCAATGGCTTTTCTGTATGCCAACAATGAGAAAAGTGTGGCTGAAATTAGGAAAGCAAATCCATTTGTAATAGCCCCACAAAAAATAAAATACCTAGGAATTAACTTAACCAAAGAAGTGAAGGACCTCTATGATGAAAACTTTAAAATCTTGAAAAAGGAAATCAACACAGAACTTAAAAAATGGCAAAACCTCCCATGCTCCTGGATTGTAAAGATTAACATCGTGAAAATGGCAATACTTCCCAAGGCTATCTACAAATTCAACGCAATACCTATCAAAATTCCACCCTCATTCTTCAAGGAAATAGAAGAGGCAATCCAAAAATTCATATGGAACAATAAAAGACCCCGAATAGCAAAAACGCTCCTCAACGGAAAGAACACTGCTGGAGGAATATCAATACCAAATTTCAAACTCTACTATAAAGCCATAGTAATCAAAACAGCTTGGTATTGGCATAAGAACAGACCTCAGGACCAATGGAATAGAATTGAAAACCCAGAAATGAACCTACAGACCTATAGCCATCTAATCTTCGGTAAGGGAGCTAAAACAATAGAATGGAACAAAGACAGCCTCTTCAGTAAATGGTGCTGGCAAAATTGGTTAACTACATGTAGAAAACTAAAGCTAGATCCTTATATTTCACCCTGCACCAGAATCAACTCCAAATGGATCAAAGACCTTGAAGTCAAAGCAGACACTCTGAAAACATTACAGGATGGAATAGGAGAAACCCTAGGTCTCCTTGGCTCAGGCCGAAATTTTCTGAATAGAGACCCAGAAACACAACAAATCAAAGAAAGGTTGGACAAATGGGATTGCATAAAGTTGCAGAGCTTCTGCAGGGCAAAAAACATAGCTAGCAAGATCAATAGAAAGCCCACGAATTGGGAGAAGATCTTTACTAGCCATACAACGGACAAGGGTCTCATATCTAAAATATACTTGGAACTCAAAAAATTAAACCCCCCAATAATAAATCCTCAAAGAAACAACTGCCCAATAAATAAGTGGGCTAAAGACTTAAAGAGAAACTTCTCTGAAGAAGAAAGAAGGATGGCCAATAGACACATGAAGAAATGTTCAACATCCCTAGCCATAAAAGAAATGCAAATCAAAACAACATTGAGATATCACCTTACTTCAGTTAGAACGGCAAAAATCAAGAACTCTAACAACAACAGATGTTGGAGGGGATGTGGACAGAAAGGAACCTTACTTCATTGTTGGTGGGAATGTAAACTTGTTCAACCACTTTGGAAAGCAGTATGGAGGTTCCTCAAAAGACTTCACATAGAGCTCCCCTATGACCCAGCAATCCCACTTTTGGGCATTTACCCAAATGTTTACAAACAAGACCACACTAAAGCTACCAGCACAACTATGTTTATTGCAGCATTATATACCATAGCTAAGATATGGAACCAACCCAGATGCCCCTCAGTAGATGAATGGATCAAGAAAATGTGGTATATATACACAATGGAATTCTATGCCTCCATCAGAAAAAATGACATTGCCCCATTTGTTAGGAAATGGAAAGGCTTGGAAAAAATTATATTAATTGAAGTAAGCCAGGCCCAAAGAAACATAGGTCCCATGGTTTCCCTTATTTGCAATATCTAGTATGTGTATGAGTCAAGCGGAAAAGGTCAGATAATGTGATGTCAGGAAAATGAACCCTTAGATATGTATTTTAAGGTTTTTTTTCTTTCATGCATGTGTTTCTAACGCATTTATAAGATTATCTCTTTGTTGCTTTTTATGTCCCTCCCCCACAGTATAACCCCCACTTTCACTATATTTGATGTCAGTATAACTTGTGGAGGAGATGGGGAAAAACCAGTTGTTTAAGGACACAGGTGGATCTGTTGCAACAATGAGAAGTACAAGTTGTCATGTCCAAAACGAGCTTTACAACGTCGGTGCGGGGGCGGGGGGGTGGAGGGGGGAAGGGGGGGAAGGAGAAGGATTGGGATTGGGGGGGAGGGGGGATGCTGGGAAGGGAGATGAAGGGTAAACAAAGGAGGAGGCTGCAATGCTTGGAAAGTAATGTACGCATTATCCTGCCCATGTAATTGTAACCCCTCTGTACAGTATGTTCACAAATAAAATTAAATTAAATTTAAAAAAAATAAGCTAGCCACTGGTAAAATATAAATTCCACAAGTCTGCTTGCCCTTTCTCAAACCTGTATTCTGTATGGTCCAGACTGCACAAGTGCATCAAAGCAAATAGAATGAAAGACGATTCTGCCTGTTATATCTCAGTAAGGCTGGACCCGGTTGAGTCTGCTGAACAGATATCAGAAGACCATAGAGAAAGAGACTCTGAGAGACTGTCTGTTAGTTTTTCATCACTGTTACAGACACAGCTGACAGACACAAATTATAAGAAAGAAGGATTTATTGTGATTGACTAATGGTTTTAGTCTGTAGTCAGCTGTATCCATGGTGTTTGAGCCTAAGCTGAGGCAGATCATAGGGGCTGGGATTATGTGGCAGAGGAAGGGTGCTCACTTCATGGTTGGTAGTACATAGTGGAGGGTCTCCCTACACCGCTTTAAAGAAACACCCTAAAACTGTTACCTAAATTGTTTATATTAGCCTCAACCCTCATGTTCAAGTAGAGAGGAGAAGATGGGATGGGGAGAAGAACGGTGAGAGAACACACTCAGAATACTCAATGTCTATGAAAATGGAACTAGATAATTGAGAGGATGGATGGTGAAGGGAACATGGGAGAGAATGATGGCAAGAGTGACATTGATCAAGATGCATAGCACTGACACGTTGTAGTCCCTTCATACAAGTAATGAAAGATAATAAATCAGGCTATAAAAATTAAAAAGAAAATAAGAGGATGTGAAGGGTAAACAAAGGAGGAGGCTGCAATGCTTGATAAGAAATGTACTCATTATCTTGACCATGTAAATGTAACCCCTCTGTACAGTATGTTCACAAAAAATAAAAATTAAAGTTAAAAATAAATAAATAAATATAATTCATTGGAAAAAAAAGAAAATAAGACACAGACCACTACATTACAAAACAAAGTAATGTAATACAGTACAATAAAATTAAATTAAAAAATAGAAACATTTTGACTTAAATAAGAAAAATAGTATTTTGAATAGTGCCAAGCAATGTAATGAATTATTTATAAGGTTGGAGGATTAAACATGGAGTTCAGACAGGAATCCATTAAGATAGACTATAAACAATAGACCTGATGAAGATAAAGTGTAATTAAGCATAATGGTTTGCCCAAGGGCACATACCTGAGCATTCCTATGCTCTGGGCTAAACTCTCAAAATCAGCTGCATTTCAGATATCTCTTGTTTTTTTCATGAGCACTTCTCAATTCTTTTGACTTTGTATGTCACTTTCTTCAAATTCATCCGTTTTTTGTTTTGTTTTGTGCCAGGACTGTGACTTGAACACCGGACCTGGATACTGTCTCTTTACTTTTTCACTCAAAGCTGGTGATCTATCATTTGAGTCACAGCTCCACTTCCAGGTTTTTTGCTGGTTAATTGGACATAAAAATTTCATGGACTTTCCTGCCTGGGCTTTCCTGGGTGGGCTGGCTTCAAATTGTGACCCTCAGTTCTCTGCCTCTTCAGTAGCTCTGATTACAGGCATGAGCCTCCAGTGCTTGACTAAATTCCTCATTCAGAGTGATATGAAGCTGAAGCCTAAGCTTTGGATGTGTCCAGACTCAACTCCCACATGATGAGGGTGAAAAAATTTTGCTTTGTGTTTCCTCCGATGAACTTCAGAGAATGTTACCTCCATAGAAGACTAAATAGAGAACTCCCTAGTCTAAGCACTTATGTGAGGGGCTATTTCTCTCAATAAACATCCATAAAGGAAGCTAGTATTGAAGAGTCCATGAGACAGGGTCAGACTTTGAATCTAAGATCTGAAAAAAAATGTGACACAATGCATTTAGACTCTAATAGGAGTATCTGAGTTCAATCTTTTGCTATTTCACTTACCACCTAGGTATATTGAGGAAGTTACTTAATACTGTAGTTCTTACCATTAAAAAAATAGTAGTAGGGCTGGGAAGGTGGCTCAGTGGTAGAGCACTTGCCTTGCATGCCTGAGGTCCTGGGTTCGATTCCTCAGCACCACATAAGCAAAAAGAAAAAAGCCAGAAGTGGTGCTGTGGCTCAAGTGGTAGAGCACTAGCCTTGAGCTGAAGAGCTGAGGGACAGCGCCCAGGCCCAGAGTTCAGGGCCCACGACCGGACCCCCCCCCCCCCAAATAGTAGTAGTTATTATGGGTTGTAGAAGTATCAACATTAATTCATGAATGTGTTTAGTACCAGGTTTGACACATAGTTGTATGCATATAATGAATTTTATTACCTGTTAAAGTGGTGATAGTGAATAGGAAAAGATGAATGGAAAGGAAAATGGCAAGAGTTAATTATTCATTAATAGATATTAGTGAGAAAGGGAAAAATCATGACATAAAAAATTTGGTTTAAGTAAGTTACATAGATTGTAGTTCATTTATTTAGTTAAAACAAATTTCCATTCCGCTAATTTCCTGAGTTTGATACACTTCACTCCCACATATGTTTACTGGCTTTTTTTACTTCTTCTGAGAAGAAAATGAATTTATTTAGAAGAAGCTTCTATTTAGCTCCTTTGCCCATTTATTATTGGGTTATTGATTCTATGAGGGTTTAGTTTATGTGGTCTGGTATATTCTGGTTATTAAGCCCTCCTCAGATGTACAGCTGGTAAATCTTCTCCCCTTTTGTAGGCTGTCTTTGTAGCTAAGCAACTATATTCTCTTCAATGCAGATGCTTGTAAGTTTGATGTAATACCATTTGTTACTTCTTTCTCCTATTTGTTGAGCCCTTGAAATTCTACTCAGAAGTGTCTACTTATGGCAATGGGTTCCACTGTTTTCCTTCTTCCTGTCCTAGTTTGAAGTTTTCACATCTTACACTGAAGACTTTGGTCTCTTTTGGGCAGATACTAGTACAAAGTAACAGCCCAGGATCCAGTTCGATCTTCTGTATATGGATGTCCAGTTTCCCAACACCATTCTTAAAGATGAAATCTTTTTTATCCATTATACAATTTTGACTCCTTTGTCAAAACTCAGATGGCTATAACATATATGAAAACACTACTAGTCCATATGAATATATACAAAAACAAAATGACTGAAGTATGATATATGCAGGGCTGGATACCATGGTGTGATCTTATCAGACAATTAACAGAGGGTTTAACTAAATTAATACCAGGAGATGGAGACATGTCTGAGGAGAAAGTATGACTGAGGGGGGGGGGGTGGCATGTGAGAGACAGGAATGTGGATGAATATATTCAATGTACAGAATTAGAAATGGAACCAGAAAACTCAATGTGATGGAAGGGTTGAGAGAAATGCAGGGAAATGATGGGAGGGATGACACTGATCAAGATTTATTGTACTCATAAACAAACATGCTGAATTGAAAAGACTTTGTACAACTGTTTAAAGATAGTAAGAAAAAGAGAGCAAGGGATGGGGTGACATTGTCCAAAAGGAAATGTACTCATTACCTAACTTATGCAACTGTAACCCCTCTGTACATCACCTTCATAATGATAATAAAAATAAGAAAATAAAATTTCAAATAAATAACTTAGTTGCCCTATAGGCTTGGGGTTAAAAAATTCCACATTTTATCCAACAATTGAGGCAGTTTCACCTCTACCCTAATACAAAGAACACAGAAAATTGTTGATTTTGTCTAGAACCTATAGCCCAAGGATCTATACTAATATTTTGGATTGTTGACATTTAAGTAGCTTTTCAGTGTTCAGTATTTAAACTCTTATTGTCTAGCTTTTACCAAAATACAAAAGAATGACCAGAAACTTGAAACACACAGACAAATAATATCTTTCTCAATTTTTAATCTGTTCAATTTTTGCCATATATTCAAAGATAGCCACAGGGCTCATAATTCAGGGTGTAGATATTCTGCCCTCTAAAAATCAGTCAATATAAATAAAAAACAAGACCAGAAACTCACCAGTGGCTCACATTCAGGATGCTAAAGATCTGAGTGCTGAGGTTCAAAGACAGTCTAAGCAGAAAGGTCAGTGAGATTCTTATCTCCAATTAACCAGCAAAATAGACAGAAGTAGAGCTGTAACTCTAGTGGTACAGTGCTAGCCTTGAGCAGGAAAAAAGCTCAGTGAACAGGAAAAAAGTGTGCACACACACACACACACACACACACACACACTAACAACAACAACAACAATAATAGTAATAATAATAACAAAGATCTTGTGAGTTTCTTCCAGTAGAAAGCAAGACAACAGATTCAGTTTTGAAGGTAACTCCAAAAACTTGGGGATATTTGAAATTGGAAGTTACAAAAACAATTCCTTCTTTGGGACTGTATGAGACTTCAGAATTACAAGAACTGTGCAATAGAAGTTCAATACCGTTGTGTGTGTGTGTGTGTGTGTGTGTGTGTGTGTGTGTGTGTGTACTGAGGCTTGAAGTTAGGCCAACACTACCTCTTGGCTCTTTCCATTCAAGGTTGGTGCTAGACCACTTGAGCCACACATTCACTACTAGTTTTTTAAATTTTTGTTGTTATTACAAAGGTGATGGTTACAGTTACATAAGTCAGGTAATGAGTACATTTCTTTTTGAACAATGTTGTCCCTTCCCATGCTCTCTCCCAGTTTTTCTCCTCCCATCACCACCCACAAGTAGTATAGTTCACTTTCAACACAATCCTACTGATATTTTGATGGTTAGAGATAAGAGTCTCATAAGCTTTCCTGCCAGGGTTGGCATCTAACTTCATTCTCAGGTTCTTGAGTAGTGAAGGTTATAGATGTGAGACACGAGCACCTGTGGACTTCAATTTTCGCTTTATGTGAACTCTCTTTCCCTGTGCCATGAAACTGCAAGCTCACAAACTCAAACTGCACAAGCTCTCATTTTACTGATTGTCTCCACCTATTTAAGCCCAAGAGACTTGAAGGGCTTCCCTGCCTTCCCCACACACCTCCAAGTAATGAAAGTCTTCACAGCATCACACATATGTGAGGTGCAATTAATCTACACATATGATCCAAACTTGGAATGTGCTTCTCTGCTTACTTTAAAATTGACTGGAATATAAAAGAAACCTCAAACCAGGCAGGCACTCGTGGCTCAGGCCAGTAATCTTAGCTACTTAGTAGGTCAAGATATGAGGATTGAGATTGAAAGCCAGCCCAGGCAGGGAAGTCTATAAGATTCTTAGATTCAATAAATGGGCAAGAACCAGAAGTGGTGGTATAGCTCAAATGGTAGCACTAGCTTGAGTAGGAGAGCTAAGGGAAAGTGAGTTCCAGCCTCAATACTGGTACAAACATCTCCCTTGATTTTCTATTTCTAGTTAATGAAGACGTTAAATTAGCTGCCCACAAGCCTCCACCCCATGTTCTGAACAAACGAAGCCCTTTTCCTCTCCATGTGAAGTTCTAATCTAGTCTCTCATTTCCTACAGAGGCCAGCTCCTCTGTTGCCTTCAACTCTTCCCAGGTCCAATTATTATTACTGTGGGCAGAGTGATCACCAATCAAATAGCAACAACAAAACTGGAGGTGAGGCACTGGTGGCTCACGCCTGTAATCCTAGCTACTCAGGATGCAGTTCAAAATCATCCCAGGCAGAAAAGTCTGTGAGACTCTTATCTCCAATAAACCACCAGAATACCAGAAGTGGTACTGCGGCTCAAGTGGTAGTGTGCTCATCTTGAGCTTAAATGCTCAGGGACAGCACCCAGGTCCAGAGTTCAAGCCCCATGTCTGATGAGAAAACCAAACAAAAGTACGAATAAAAAACTGGAGAAGAAAAAATCTTTGTCCCCTTTTTTCCAATGTGTATGTGTGTGTGTGCAGATGTGTGCAGATGTGTGTATGTGTGTGTGTGCGTGCACACACATGTGCTAGCCACAGGGCTTGAATTGCTTGGCATTTTCACTGAAGCCTGGCACCCTACCACCTCAGCCACACCTGCACTTTTGGCTTTTTTATGGTTAATTGCAAATAATAGTCTCATATACTTTTCTTCCCAGAATGGCTTTGACCCATGATACTCAGACCTCTGCTTTCTAAGTAGCTAGGATTACAGGCATGAGCACCTTTTGCCCTTCTACTTATTCTAATTTCAAATTTTATTCAAGATGCCTGTTATGAACCTGAGTGGACAATGCTTAAAACTGCATTGCATATGCTTAGGGATATTATGTAACCTCCCTATCGTTGTGGGTATAATAAGCTTGATTTTGAATTTAATATTCAGAATGCTACAATTTCTCAAATACAGGAAAATCTATCACAGTGATTTCTATAATTTTAGTCACTGCAAACTTTTACTATAATAATAAGTTTATGTCAAAGACATTTAAAGCTGTATCTATTTTAAAGAAAATGGTAATTTAGTGTGCAACTATGGCTCACATTTAGAATCCAAGCTCTTCAGGAAGAATGGATCAAGAGAATTGTGGTTTGAAGCAAATGTGTGTAAAACGTTAGTGAGACCCACATCTCATGGAGTGGTTCCAGTTACTTGGAAAGTGTGCACCTGCAATTCTAGCAGGGTTTAGATGGAGGAAAGGCACATTAGGAGGCTGACTCAGGGACAAAAGAAAAATAGGAGACCTTACTTGAAAAGCAATTAGAGTGCAACAAGTGGGTGTTGACACAAGTGGTTGGGAACCTGCCTATCAAAGTGTGAGGCCATAGTAAACACTAGTAATACCACCAAAAGAAAAGAAGGAAACTGGACAATGGTGGCTTATGCCTTATTATGGACAAAGTGATCACAAAACAAACAGCAAGAACAACAAAACTGGAAGCAAGGTGCTGGAGGCTCATGCCTGTAATACTAGCTATTCAGGAGGCTGAGATCTGAGGATCACAGTGCAAAGCCATCCTGAAAAGGAAAGTCTGTGAGATCCTCATCTCCAATTAACCACCAGAAAACTGGAAGTGGTGCTGTGGCTCAAATGGTAGAGTGCCATCGTTGAGCTGAAGAGCTGACAGGACAGCACCCAGGCCCAGAGTTCAAGCCTCATGGCCAACAAAAACAAACAAACAAAAGAACAAGCAAAATAAAACTGAAGTGGAAAATAAAGTCTTTGTCCCTTTTTTCCAATGTGTGTGTTACTCAAGAGCCTGAGACCCGAGGATCATGGTGCAAAGCCAGCCAGGGCAGGAAATTCTGTGAGGCAATTATTTCCAACTAATCACCAAAAAGCTAAAAGTGGTGGAGTGCTAGCCTTGAGAAACAAAGCTCAGAGACAGCACACAGGTCCTGAGTTTGGGCCTCAGGACAAAGAAAGAAAGAGAGAGAGAGAGAAAGAGAAGGGGAGAGAGAGAGAGAGAGAAAGAGGAAGGAAAGAAGGAAGGAAGGAAGGAAGGAAGGAAGGAAGGAAGGAAGGAAGGGGAAGAGAAAAAGGAAAATATAAAGGAGAAAGAAGAAGAGAAAGAGTAAGGAAGAAAGGAAGGGAAAGAAAGAAGAAAGGACAAGAAAGGAAGGGAAAGGAAAGGAATGGGAAAAGGGAAAGGAAGGGGAAAAAAGAAATACAAAGGAGAGAGAAGGGGAAGGAATAAGAGAGGAAAGAAGAAAGGGAGGAAGGAGGAAAAAAGGAAGGAAGATAGGATAGGACAAAAGAAAAGCAAAAGGAAATATGCTAATTTAAATAAATTATAGGTATAACAGAAATGAATCTTTAATTATAATTTTCCTTCTTTTATGGATTTTGCAAATCAATGGAGTATAAAGCATACAATACTGAATGCAGAAATAAAGTAGTTGGCTCCATCTATGGATGTATAGAGTGAGGGAAGGAAGGGCAGAGCTCTCTGGAGTCATTCCTTTGAGGTGAATGTGGGTTTTATTTTTAAAGGATACCTTTGTTAAACAGCAAATTCTGGTAGCCACAACAACCCACTCTGGTTTCTCACCTCATTACTTCCTCCACACAAAACCTTCACAGCAGATTCCTATTAGATATGAACATTCCCAGTTAGTTTGGCTGTATCCCATAGCCTTTATCTGACCCTTTCCAAAAAACCAGTATAGACTTCTGCAGAAAGTCAGACTACCCAAAAGCTTTAACAAGGGAAAATCAGGAGCCCATTAGAAGGTTAAAATGGCTTGGCTAGGAGGAAAAGAGGGAAGATACAATGGAATCCAAAGTTTAAAGAGATTCAAATAGCCATGCTAAAATCATTTTAACAATCTAGTTTAAAAATAGACTGTATTAAAATAATTAAAAAGGCATAGTCTGGAAGCAAAAATCAAAGTCATAAATATAGATTATAAACATGAAACTAACATATTATATATATGTTTGTATATGTATATATAATATATAGAGATGGATAGCTACAGAAAATAATTGTTTTGTCACAGAAACAGATTCAGTAAAATATGTAAAAGTTTTTATGATGAACATGCTAATAACAGCTGTTTTGTCTCTTTGTAAAAAGGAAGCTACATCTAGATTTGGGGGAGGTGTAGCATGAATAAAATTTAAGGTTGTGAAACTGAAATATTTCTCTTATGCGCCATGCTAAGTTTAAGTAGCTTGCTCAATTTTATAGTAACCTTTCATTTGATATTCTAGAGTGTAGCATTATTTTTTAATATTTTCTAATGCTATTTAATTCAATAAATTATCACATGCTTCAGTGATAGCTAAATGTGGGCATGCTCAGGGCAATAGAACATCTCTCTTTGCTATCCAAAATACACACAGTATTTGTGCTAATAGGCAAGTATAGTAGAGTATAACTCACACTGCTTAGCAGGTAATTCTGCAAGCTTTGACAAATTCACACTTTCATGTACACTTTCATGTTCCTTGTAAGGTTTCTATGTGATTTCTATTGATTAAGAATACTGGTTCTGAAGTCAGTCTTTCAAATCCCCAAGGAAGTCTGTGTGCAAAGCAACTCTGCCCTCCCCGACCTATGGATGACTAGAAAAGACTTCTCACACTGAAGCTATGTATACATTAAAAAAGACAGTTGGAAAACCTGATTTTACTTTGAGCATGATAAAAGCTCAAACTTCATCCATTTGATTAACGGATAATTGCTTCACTTTTGTTTTGTTTTGTCTTGTCTTTCATGTTTTTTTTGTTTTGCATTGTTGTCAGTGTCCAAGAGCTTGAACTCAGGCCCTGGGTGCTGTCCTTGAATTTTATGCTTAAGGTAAGTGCTAAGGGAGTAGTCTTTCAGACTTTCCTGCCCATTCTGGCTTTGAATTGCGATCCTCAGCTCTCAGCCTCCTGACACATTAGGATTATAGGCAGGAGCCATGGGTGCCCAGCTCTTTTGTCTTTTGTTTACTTCCTTTTTTTATAAGGGAGAATGTAAATCCATTTTTTGAAATGGTAAAATATTCGTTTACCACACTTAGTTTTCAACTGTTCTCTCAGGGAAATAGGAGTATTTGTGAACTGATGGAGTTGATTTAGGGGAGTTTATCATGTATCCACCAAACAGAGCAGGAAATAACTCACACTCTGAGCTATGATGATGCTGGCAATGCATTGATATTGAAGAGTGGCATGAAAGCAAACCAGTCATTAACATGGATGGATCCACACTTATGATCCATATCCTATCCATCTGTATATGGTTCATGTACATTAAAACTAGACTTATGCTAGTGCCAATAATTCACACCTCTAATCCTAGCTACTCAGGAGATGGTTAAAGCTGATGGGGGGAGAAAATCATGGAAATTCCACCTTCAATTTACTAGCTAAAATCTTAGCTCAAAGTGTGCCTCAAGTGGTAAAGATACCAGCCTTGATCAAACAAGCTGAAGAGGCGTGAGTCACTGAGTTCAAGCCACAGTACTGACAAAAGAGAAAGAAAAACTTAAAAATGATTACATCAATTTTTAATATTAGCTACTCTAAGCTAATTTTCTGAAGAATGCAAACTTTAGCTGGCTTGTTTCTTATTTTAATTTCTCAGTCTGCAGGACTGAGAATATTTGTCCAGATATTCTTGGACAGAATCGAGTCTCCAGTTAGTTTAGTTTCAAATAAGAGCATATAAAGACTTAAATAGATTTTTTACTAATATAACCAAGTAGTATTCCTGGAGGACTCCTTTCAACCTTATACCAGTGTCTCTCTAAATTTAGCATGTGTTAGAATTCTTTAGAGAACTGATTAAGACAGATTTCCAGGCACTCTCTCCATAGTTGCTTGTTTTGTGGAAGATGTGGAACAGGATACTGCATCTCTTAGCTTCCCCGGGGCCTGAACCGAGGAATGCCCTTCCCCAAGCCAAAATGCCCACCCATTGTCCAAGGCAGCCATCTCCTCACAGATTCCTACTTCTGAGTCTATCAGTGCAACTCATATATACCAGTCATTGTCTTTAACACTCAATTTTGCTCTCATCCTTTAAGCCATATCTAGGTTGCAGAAACTTAAAACCCAAAGATGTTTTACAGCCTTATCAACAAACAAGTTAGTTCTTTGTTACCAATGAGCCAAGATCCCACAGAGAAGCCTCCTCACTGTTTCCTAGGAGCTTTGTGGAAAGGCATGTGGGCCCTGGCATGAGGCACATGTTACTTTGGCTTTCCTCTGCAGGTATGCAGATGCAGGAACAGTCTGCTCTGTGACTTACAGATTTTTTTTTCTAGCCAATGAAGTCAGACTTCCCAACTTTCATTCCTCATGCCTCCTAAGGCTGGAGATTTTAAAAATATAATTTTATTGTTAATATTAAGACATTGTGCAGAGAGGTTACCCTATCATAAATTAGATAATGAGTATATTTTTTGACAATATCTCTCTTTGTTTTCCCAATTTCCCCCTTCTGTCCCTGCCTACAAATTGCACAATGCATTTCCCCCATAGTATCTACTGAGTACCATGCCTGCATTTGTTCATCTTTCCTCTTTCCTTTTCTGCAGCCCCTCTTTGCCTTTCCCAAAACAGGTTGGAGATTTTTTATTCTAATTTTATATTAAAATAATTTATACTAGAATATTTCAGTTACTCTCCTTTATTAAAGAAAACCAGAGCAAAACAGCAGAAGGCACTACATGTAGGGGGATGGTGAAGTTGTAAGGGAGACAATTCTTACTGTGAGTTCTTTATTCCTTCCCATAATGGTAGAGAATATAAAATTAGACTTTATAGTTCTTCCAATCTGCCCTTTAAGAATTATTTAGATAGGTATGAGTTTTATCATAGTTACTTAGGAAGCTGAGCTCTGAGGGTCAGGATTAGAAAGTAGCCTAGTAGCCTGGACAGAGAAGTCCATAAGACTCTTATTTCCAATTAGCCAGAAGTTGGACGTGGAGGTATCTTTGAGTGCTGTCTTTGAAAGGATAAAGTCAAGCCAGAGCACAAGGCCCTGAGTTCAAGACCTAAGTATTGGTACATAAACACACACACACACACACACACACACACACACACACACACAAACTTCTAGCTGACTGCAGAGTTAAAAGCTATGTTTATTGATAGACTGAAAAGAAACATGTTTTAAGTGATTGTCATGCCAGTGCTCTCTGTTAAAAGTTTTAGAATAAAACAAAAGGCAAAAAGGATTCTTTTCATAGTTCAACAGATTAAGAGGTGCTCAGAATTCTCCTTCATCTTAAGAGTGACTGAAGCAGACTTCATGATGGTTAGAAGGGAACCTCAGGGGGTCCCTATTTGGGAGCAATCCTCTGGGTGTCTTCGTTAGGGCTCCCAGAGTAACCAACCACAAGGTGATCATCAACCCTGTTCATACACCACACACAGGTCAAAAGGAAAAGACAGGCAAAGAGAAACTGGAAGACTTCATTTGATTTATTATAAGAAAATTACTCGCAAAATTATGGATGCTGAAAAGTTCCCAAATCTATAGGTTTCATGTCAAAAAGAGACAATAATTTAGATTTACTGACTGAATCCTAAGCACCAAAGACCAGGAAAGCTGATGGTCTAAGGATCAGTCTGAAAGGTGACATGCTTGAGACTCAAAAAAAGGAATTTTCCACTGAAATTTGAAGGCCCAAACAGACTAATATCCACATGAATCAGCCATACAGTTAACTTTTCTATTTATTTAATAGTTTTTGTTCAATTCCAATTGCCAGTTGATTAGATAAGATCTATTGTCATCAAAGTAGAAAATCTCCTAAAGCTCAATATATCAAATATTATTACATAGACATCACTAGTAATATTTGGCCAAATGTTTGGACACCTTATGTCAAGTTCACATGTAAAATTAACTGACACTTTGATGCAGCATAATCAAATTTAGATGCTCCAGCCTTCCTTAGATTTAGATACCCAGCCAATCTTTCTTTCACCCACTAAGGTTTCTTAGACACATTATTACTATAGAGACACTAATAAGAAGTGTTACTTGAGTCAGAATGCCTTGCAACAAGATCCAGGATGGAATCAGAGAATATGATGATCACATGAAAATTATTAAAACTTAGTTTCCTTCATTAATCCATTCTAACAACTAATGTGGAAAAAATTTATTAAAAATTCTTTAAAATTTTTATCATCTACTTCTTGATGTTTCCCTCCATATAAAAGAGTACATATAAATAAGGATTAATACTAATTTTATACGGAAAATATGAAGATAAAACTGGTCTCCATCCCACAGTAATTCAAGCGGGTGAACTTTAAAAGCAAATAATCATTATTTTCCATTGAAACAAAGTGGAGAATTCATAACATAAAACAAAATAAGAAAAGGAAAGGAATTGTCAAAAACAGATTATGAAAAGAAATTCCATGCTTTTATATGAGAAAGAGGAGTTGAATATTGAAAAAAAAAAGTCCTCACTTTGCCTGTACTTTCAGTATCACACAGATTCTCCAAGATTCTTCCTCAGCCTCTCCTCTCATTTACCTCTACACTGGAAACTCTGTTCGTATTCTAAGAACCACAAGCAGTGACAAAAGGCTGGGCATTTATAAGATTCTAAGATTTCTGTGTGCAGTTCACATTGTGGTCTTTTTATCTTAAGGTTCATTTCAAAGAAGCCTCTCTTGCGTGTCAAAATTCATAACATGAATCCTTAATCATTAAATATCTTTAACATTAAGTTGATTCCTCATAACATCATCTCTTTTTGTACCAAAATTTCAGAAATTGTGAATTCCTTTGTGAAGTAATCATGTAGATATTTGTCCAACAGCTCAAGAAGAGAAAAAGCACAAAATAACAACAAAATTTCCAATGTTAGTGTTCTTTAGATGATGTAACATCTATTAAAAGAGGATCTCTAGCTGGGTGCTAGTAGTTTATACAGAAAATCCTTGCTACCTAAGAGTCTGAGATCTGAGGATCCAGGTTCAAAACAGTCCAGGCAGTAAAAGGCCATGAGATTCTTATCTCCACTTAATCAGCAAAAAGCCAGAAGTGGAGCTATGGCACAATTGGTAGCCTCCCAGGCATGAATGAAGAAGCTAGGAGAAGCCAGGCACTGGTGACTCATTCCTGTAATCCTAGCTACTCAGGAAGCTGAGATCTGAGGATTGCAGTTTGAAGCCAGCTCAGGCAGGAAACTTTGTGAGATGGTTGTCTCTAATAAACTATTCAAAAAAGCTGGAAGTGATGCTGTGGCTCCAGTGGTAGAGCACTCACCTTGAGCAAAAGAAGCTCAGAGACAGTGCTCAGGCCCCGAGTTCAGAGTTCAAGCCTCAGGAGCAGCAAAGAAAAAAAAGCCAAGGAACAACACTCAGGCCTAAGAGGGCATCTTAGTATAGCAATTATAGGGCACCCAAACAAAGGGAAGCTGATGAGGCACAGAATGATTGCATCCTAGAAGCAATCATTACAACAGTATTATTTATTGGAAGCATTCTTTTATGCTGGTGTCCCTTCAGGGCTAATTCAAGTTGAAAATTATAACCAAAAGTCAAAATAAATCTATGATACAAACCAAAAGGCCATCAAATAAAATATAGGTTATTTTGACCAGTTCATCTCATTTGAGAGCCATCTAAGTGAAAAATCAATGTCATAAATGAGAAAAAAGAAAGTAGGTATTGTAGTAGGGAAAGGCTTAAGATAGTAATGTTAAGATCATCTACCTGCTAGTTTTTTTAATAGAGGTTCATAAAGTACTTACTCATTGTCTCAGAGTAGAAGTCTTGTGCATTGCTCAAGTTCATACAGGAAAGATTTTCCCCAAGGAATCAAGGCATAACATCTGCTTCACTGCCCCATAGTGCTGACTGCAAGGTGTCCTTTTGCCTCTCCCACTCTGACCTCGTCCTACCTGTAGTCCCAAACGCTCTGTCCGATGTTCCTTTGTCTGATGTTATTGCTTCCTTCTTTTCAGTTATTAGCTTCATAGACATTTACTAAGAGATAAACATTTGCCAGATGCACAATAGCAACAAAAATATTCTAGAAAATAAGGAATCTATTTCTATCATTAACAGAAACAGACTATTAAATATAATGAGAAAGTTGTCACATAATGCTGAGAAGGTAGTCAATCAGGAACTTTCCTGAGATAGAGACTCCTGGGCTATCTCTACAGATTGGTGTTTGCTGAGAAAAAAAATAGAAAAGCACATCTCAGCTATTGAAAAGTTTCTGGATGTCGATGGCTCACACCTATAATGCTAGCTACTCAGGGAGCTGAGATCTGGCGATCATGGCTGGAACCAGCTCCTGCAGGAAAATCTATGAGACTCTTATGTTTTATTAGCATGTGTAAGTGGAGCTATGGCAAGTGAAAGAGCACCAGCTATAACTATAGCACCAAGTAAGAACACAAGGCCCTGAGTTCAAGGATCAGTACTTGAGTGTGTGCGTGCACGCATGCGTGTGTGTGTGTGCACTCGCGCGCGTGCACACACACACACAATATTGCAGGAACCCAAGATCAGATTCTTTTGTTGCTAAAGCTCACCCCATGGGGGAGGAGTGCACACTGAATAGGAGGCCTGGGCTCCATGTCCTCCCCATGGCAAACCTTTCTATCCATATCAAATCTGAGTAGGTAGAAGACCAAACAAAGCATTTATTGTAATTTTATAGCTTTAATCTCTGTGATCTAAATGAAATAACAAAAATGGCTTGGGAATAGGTGTTGTTGTAAGTTGACTGTATCTATCACCACTTGTAACAATAATGTGTGTTACATGTGGCTGCTCTCCATTAAGACAAATTGTAAGTTTAAAATGTACATCAACCAGGTACCATAGCTCACAAACGTAATCCTATCTACTTAGGAGACTGAGATCGAAGCAAGCTTAGGCATGGAAGTCCATGAGACTCATCTCCAATGTACCACCAAAAAGCCAGAAGTGGAATTATGATTCAGCTGTGCTACTTTTGAGCAAAACAAAAAGCTCAAAGATAGTTTCCAGGCCCCAGGACTATCACACAAAAGAATAAATAAATAAATAAAAGAGAAAAAGAAAGAAAGAAGGAAACAAAGAAAGAAAGAGACTGAAACACATATGTGTATCTATAGATATGTGTGTATTTTGTTTATATATACATATATACATGTATGTATATACACCTATATATTCTACTGAACAAGTGCTTAGTTTTATAATAAATGAGAAAAATGTTTTCTTGTCTAGAACTTTATGTTCTTAATTATATCTTAAAAATGCAAAGTCTCCTAAATTTCTGTTAATCTTCTAAGATGGAATCTTGGTGTATATGACTGTTCATTTAGAGACTGTGTAAAATTTCTCAGTTAACCTTATCTTTCTAGGTGAACTGTAGGCTCATTTTTGAATTTTGCCAGTCTGCAAAGAAGAAAATATTTTTGTAATGATTTTATTGATTTCTTTCAAAATTGTGAAAGTCCTGAAGCTCTTCTTTCCATGATTCTTTTTTTATTTTTTTGTTCCAGTCTGGGGCTTGAACTCTGGGTCTGGGCCTGAGCTCTTCAGCTCAAAATGAGCACTCTATCACGAGCCACAGCACCACTTCCAGTTCTCTGAGTAGCTAATTAGAGATAAGAGTCTCATGGGACTTTCCTTCCCAGGTTGGTTTTGAACCGCAATCCTCATATCTCGGCCCCTTGAGTACTGAAATTACAGGACAGCTCCCATGGTTATTACTATGACTGAAATACGATGTAGTGGTGCCACTTGCCAGGTGTATCCAAAAGGCGTAAGTGGAAAAGTTTCTAGTAGGAGAGGGGACACCCTCTGTTGGGGATCTGCACACATCTCCTATCTTCCTACTGGACCCCTCATCATCCAAGGGACAGGGCAGAGAGGAGGCCCAGGGCCTCAGACATAAGAATGAGAACTGAAAACATCCAGGTTCCTCTTTACTCAGGTATTGGTATTCCAAGAAATGTGCCACACTCCTAGTGGTCCTCAAAGGTCTAAGCCTCATTGTCATGGGATGTGATTGCATTATCACCCCGTTCATACAGCTATTGTCATCATCTCCTCTTCTTCTTCCCCCTCCTCTTCCTCTTCTTTTTTTCCCCTTCCTTTTTCTTTCTTCTTCTTTTTAATGCTGGTTTAGGGACTTGAACTTGGGGTCTGAGCAATTTCCTGAGCTCCACTTCCAGCTTTGTGGCGGTTATTTGAAGATAAGGATCTCTCAGAATTTCCTGCCTGGACTGGCTTCAAACTGTGATCCTCAGATCTCAGCCTCCTGAACAGCTAGGGTCACAGCAACAGGCCACTGACTGGTGCCTGCCTTGTCCCACATTCCTGCCACCACAGTCTCCTTCCCTGCTCTCTCACTAGTGTCTAGCTTTCAAAAAAACTTCTTTCACTTTCTCTACAATTTGATTCATATGTGTTTTTTTCCTTGTTAGTATTTAGAAAGCTTTAACATTTTGCTACCTCCCAGATTAGTAAATAACTAAATTCTAGAGTAATAACATTTTGGATGCTTTCTCTTAAAAAGGAATTAATTTTTGCCCATAATTTAAAAACATTCTTAACTTACACTGTAATTAACTCATCCTCATTGAAAACTTTGTTATTTTTTGCTTTTAATTTATCTACTGATTTCAATCTATTTACTGACTTATCTACTGATATTACTGTAAATATCTTGAATTGTTTTTACTTAATATAAATACTTTGATCCTTGGTTTCCCCTCTATTTCTGCCTCTCCTTTTGGAATGTGTTTAATTTACCTTTTTTTTTTTTTTTTTGGTATTTCGTGGGGCTTGAATTCTGGGTCTGGGCGCTGTCCCTCAGCTCTTCAGCTCAAGGTTAGCACTCTATCACTTGAGCCACAGCACCATTTCCAGCTTTCTTAGTAGTTTATTGGAGATAAGAGTCTCATAGACTTTCCTGCTAGGGCTGGCTTTCAACCACAATCTTCAGATCTCAGCCTCCTGAGTAGCTTCAGATCTCAGCTTCCTGAGTAACTAGGATTATAGGTGTGAGCCACCAGCACTTGGCTGTCTATTTTCATTATTTTAGGGATGTTTCATTTATATTTTACATGTGTTAGAGTAAATTAAACTTTGCCAGACATCCAAGTACAACGAACAAAGGAAAGCCTTATTGCCAGTAAAGGGACAGGCAAGTCCCCTTCTCACAAGAGAGAAGTGAGAAGTGCTGGCTACTATCTCAGGTGACCTTCATAACCTGGGAGGTTTAGGGGATCCTGATACCTTAAATGGCTATACTGTTCCAGAGGAGTGCCATCTCAAGGTAAAAGGAGTTGGGGTGATTATTTACTGCCTTTACTAAATGGGCCAAGTGTTTGTCTAGGAAAGGAGCATGCTGAGCTATGAGAGAGGAGACTTTTGGGCTAACAACACATTTTTACTTTTACTTAGAATCATCATCTTTTTTCTCCCAAAATTTCAAGTTCTGCTCAACTCCCAGCTGATGGCTCCTCTATAGCCCTAAATGCAAGGACTTGCATTGTGTGTGGCTCTCGAGGCCTCTGTCAAGGACGGTGCTCAACAAATACCAAAGACAGTTGTACAAGTATGCCTCACTCAAACAGTTGGGCACTTGACATGCACAAACTCTCTAAGATCAAATTCATAAAACAAAAAATAGTTAGAAGATTAACATGATTGAAATCTATTGTATTTTTACAGGGCACTAGAAAGGAGCACTAGAAAGGTGAACTTGGCCCTAATTGACTATCAACAAATTGCTAATTGATCATGACACCTGAGACACCTGTTTGGAAAAATGTAATTAATAAAATAACAAGATACCATACTCTCAATCAGTGGAGGAAGAAACACAGTATGGGTTTGTTATCAGAATATGACACATATTTTAATGAAGTTTTCTGCTTTAATACACTTTAGAACTTTTCCTTACACCATTTTCTCTTTTTCTTATTTAAGAACATTGAATGGTATCCATATAATAAAAATTATTACAGGCTGAAGGCTGGTGGCTCATGTCTGGTTTCCTAGCCATTCAGAAGCCTAGGATCTGAGGATTGTGATTCAAAGCCAGGCCAGGCCCATGAAACTTAGCTCCAGTTAACTACCAAAAAATCTGGAAGTAGAGCTGTGTGGCTCAAGTGGTAGAGCAATAGCCTTAACCACAAAAGCTCAGGGACAGCACCCCGGCCCTGAGTTCAAGCCCCAGGACTATCACAAAAAAAAAAATCATCAAACAACTACAACAAAATAACTATTAAACCTATTATAAAGGAGAAAGAAAAAGTTACTCATTTCTCAGAGTATTGGGTTTAAAAAAATAAGATCTGCAAGATTTAAAAAAAGAGAAGAAAGAACATTTAAAAAGGGAATCACAGACTCAAATTTTCATCTTTTCCTTCAACTTGATAAGAGGAATTTGTTCATGATAATGCAAGATTATAGGCAAACAACTTTGAAAATGAGAAAAAAAGGGGCTGGGAAGGTGGCTCAGTGGTAGAGTGCTTGCCTTGCATGCATGAGGCTCTGGGTTCAATTCCTCAGCACCCCATAAGCAAAAAGAAAAAAGCCAGAAGTAGTGCTGTGGCTCAAGTGGTAGAGCGCTACCCTTGAGCTGAAGAGCTGAGGGACAGCGCCCAAGCCTAGAGTTAAGGCCCCACGACCAGACCCCCTCCCCTCTTCCCCAAAAAAAGAGAGAAAAAAATCTCCTATGTTGTTTTAATGTGTACTTTGGCTCAATTATTTTTGGAAATCCATGCTCATATGTTGTCATTATCTTTAGGTTTTCCTAATCTTAAAACAATTATCTGTTTAATATTTCTTATTTATGATTCACATCAAGAGCAATCAGTGAAAACAGAACATGTTTTCCATTAGTGAGATGTTGCCTGTGTTGATGTAAAAACTGCAAACATCATGAATGCCATAAGCTAAGATCGTCATGCAGGATTGATGATGAATCATTGTTTCATCTACTAGTAAAATGTCAAAAAAGTACTAAATTATTATTTAATCAATATGAAAAATAAGTTTACTTCAATCATACATATTTCATCATATTCCACATGTAGTTTACAGTGTATTATCTGTTTCAGAGTAAAATGTTTGCATATGGAACAACTCAACTTAAAAAGCATTTTAAGTATAAGTGACAGGTCAACTAATAGTTTCTTTTGGTGGGGGGAGGATCGGTTGTGGGGCTTAAATTCTAGGCTTGGGGGCTGTCCCTGTGCTCTTCAGCTCAAGGCAAGTACTCTACCACTTAAACCACAGCGCCATTTCTGGTTTTCTAGTGGTTTATTGGAGATAAGAGTCTCACGGACTTTTTGCTGGGGCTGGCTTTGAATGGTGATCCTCAGATCTCAGCCTCCTGAGTAACTAGGATTACAGGCGTGAGCCACCCGCACCCGGCTCTAATGGTTTCTTATACATTAGTCTCTCTGGAGTAAGTAAATAGCAATAATATAGTACAGGTTATCTAGTATGGAAGATAGCAACTTTAATTTTGTACAGGCAATATAAATCCTCTCTGCTTATTTTGTGTGTCTCTGGCTATTTAGAACTAACTACCACTTTTGAAATACTATTTGCTCTTTATCTCACAAAATTTTATTGATTAAGATACCCTCTGAGTATAACCTCCACATTGGTACCTTTCTATTTAAAGTCTGAGAATTCATGGTAAAATATGTATCAAGAAACTAACGCCAAGCACGGGTGGCTCATGCCTGTAATTTAACTAGTCAGGAGGCTGAAATCTGAGGATCAATGTTGAAGTCAGTCTAGGTAAGAAAATTTGTGAGACTTTATTTTCCAATTAACCAGCAAAATACCCAAAAGTGAAGCTGTATCTCGAGTCAGAGTGCCAGATTTGAGCAAAAAGCTAGGGGAAGGAGTTACGTGCCAGTGGCTCACACCTATTTATCCTAGCTACACAGGGGGCTAAAATCTCAGGATCACTGTTCAAAGCCTGCCCAGGCAAGAAAGTCCATGAAAACTTATTTTCAATAAACTACCAAAAACTTGGAAGTAGAGTTGTGGTTTGAACAGTAAAGCTCTAACCTTGAGCAAAATGTACTCAGAGAGAGTGCCCAGCCCCCAAGTTCAATCCAGAATGGCATAAAACAAAATAAAAGCTATATGAGAGCTTCCAGGCCCTGAGTTAAAGATTCAGCAAACAAACACCATGCACACACACACGCACACACACACACACACACACACACACACAAATGCACACTCACATTTTAATTAAAATTTTTAAATAAAATAAAATACTGTAAGAAATTTTAGAGTTTCAGGAAGATGGCGGAGAAGAAGCTGGAGGCAAACAATCTCTCACATAGAAAGCAGTTTTAGTGCTCCAGTGAACATTCCTAAGCCAGAGAATCACACCAAGTGTGTCATCACAGTAAGAGAGTTAGGCCAGAGAGGGAAAACCCAGGCAAGGGGACAGATCTGAGTACTTGCCAGCAGCCACAGCTGCGGTGGCAGTGGCGGCAGTGGCCATAGACACCATAACTGCAACACAGAGACTCAGGGACAAAGGCGCCAGACGCATCAGGTGAGCAGATTCTACTCAACACCAGCAAGAACTGACAAGGAGCAGATATCTTCATCCTGCAGTTCGCAGACCAGAGAGGATCCAGAAACCAAGACTCCCATATGAGTAGAAGCATGACATCCTCACTCCTTCTCAGGGAACAGAGGAGGGAAGGCCACCCTTCCTCCCTCCACTACCAGAGATCTCCATCTTTGATACTGACAAAGGCCTGGCTGAGCAGCTAGTTCCAACTCAGGCCTTGGAAAAAAACAAGAGTCATTTAGAAGGTAACAGGAACCTAACCTGACCTGCCAGGCTCAGCTCCACCCAGGGAAAAATCACCCAGCCCAGCCGCCAGCCTCAGGAGTGGCTTTCTTCACTGAGAAACAGAGCCAGAGGCTGCCACTTCCTACAGCAGCTTTGACAATCAATTGAAATTCAGTAAACATAAACCCTGAGAATGGCTCCAGGCTGGGCTCTGTGAGCTTCTCAGAAGCTAGCCCCTCAGGGAAAAGCTACTGTTTGCTGAAAGGTCTCAATTCTCCCCAGAACCTAGGCTCATCACAGCATCTCCAAAATATAGGAAACAGCCATCTCCCTCTTTTGTGACACTCACAGCAGATCTCTCTCCAATTGAACTAACCTGGGAGGAGGGTCACAAAATCCTGGGTAAAGCAGAGCATTTTTCTGCCTCCTCAAACAAACTGACTTAAGAAACCATCCAAGCCACAGGAAAATCAAACATCACAAGCAGACCAGAGACGCCAACAAGAGACTGGTTACGGACGCAAGGGAAATATAGGATCTTCTCAGCCTACCCAAAAAAAGTCAAAGAACTCTTTTTTTTTTTGTATCTTTTATAAAAAAAAATTTTTTCTAAAACTTTTTAAATTTTTAATTTTTAACTTAAAAAAATTGTTTTCTAAAAACTTTTTTTCCCTTCCTCTTATAATTTTTATTTTAGGGTTATATGTGTGTGTGCTTTTTTCTTTCTTTCTTTCTTTTTTAAAAAATTTTTCTTGCTTAGCTCTAATGACCTTTTGATCCTTTTTTTCTTTCCTTCTCATTCTTTTCAATTTTTCTTCTTTCATTCTTCTTTGTGTGATTTAATTGCTGTTCTGCTCATCCTCAAATATACCCGTAGTTGATTATTAGACCTTATCCACCAGAGTGTACACACTTAACCCAGAAATTTATTACTCAATTCAAAACCTCTTAGGCTTAAATTCTTTAATAGCAGTACTAACTCTTTATACCTATATAATATTTTAAACATTTTTATTTTTAAATTTTTCATGTTTCCTTTCTAGCTCTCTCCTCTTATCCTATACCTATTCTTCCCTGAATTTTATGTTTTTAAATTTGCATACTTTATAAGCGTTTCACTTTTTCATTTTTCATTTTTGTTTTTCTATTTTTTCTTGTCCCTTTTTTCTTTCTCTTTCTTCTTTTTTTCTCTCTCTACTATCATTCTACCTAACCTATTTCCCCCTTTGAGATTAGGACTTAGTTAACTCTCCCTCTACCTTTCTACATTCCTCTACTCCAATTTTTACACACATCTCTACCTAAACCTAATAATTTCTGGTCTGCCAAATTCTTCTTTGCAGTTCATAACTCACTAATACATAGTTGTTTGATGTTGAATAGATATATCTGTTGAACTAGATTGTATCTGCAGACTTTTGACTGTGCAGTTACAGACTTTGGTTGATGCTTGCCTTAAGATAGTGTTCTAGCACAAAACTGCTATTACTTTCATCCCAAATGGACAGAGAAACCTGGAAAAACACAAGAAAAATGGCAAGTACGTGTATCTCAACTCCCACTCATGATAATCATGGGACAGAACAGATAATGAATAACCCAAAGGAGAGTTCCCAAAAAGCTCTACAAACACTATGGGTAAACATGGTAAATGAAAAGATTAAAAACCTGCAAAGAGACTCTGAAGGAGCATGATAGGGAGAGAGAAGAGGCAAACCAAAGGTCAATACAGGAATATCATGAGCATGACGAAGCTACTCAAAGATTGATACAGGAATTGCATGAGCAGCTTAACACTCAAAAAGAAATGAAGGAATTGGGTAAGCAGGCTGAGATCAGTCAAAGAGATAGACAGGAATGGTGGGAGCAGGCCGAGAACAGACAAAGAGAGAGTCAGGAATAGTGTGAGCAGGCTGAGAACACTCACAGAGAACTACAGGAATAGTGTGAACATGAGGAAGCTAATCAAAGAGTAATACAGGAATTGAGAGAGCAGGATGAGAATACAGAAAGATCACTGAAGTCACTCATGGAATCCATAAATAAAGAGCTGAAAGAAGTCAGGGAGACCACCAAGAGAATGCTGAATGGATCCTAAGAGAAGGAATGGGAGTCCAAGGAAACCATAACCAGTCAACTAAGTGATTTGAGAATAAACACTGAACACCAAATTAAAGAAGTAAAGAAGTTCATACAAGATCTAAAACAAAGTGCCAACAAAGAATGTGAAGCCATCAAAGCCAACTAAGTAGAAGGAATAGAAATAAAAAACAAAGTAGAAAGTTTTGATAGTAGGTTAGACCATGCAGAAGATTGAATCTCAGGGATGGAAGAGAGCCTAGATATTATAGAGAAAGAACATACAACCATCCAAGACAAACCCAAGAAATATGATAGATCTATTCAACACTTGGAAGACACCATAATCTGATGATAATGGGTATAGAGGAGCACTTAGAGATAGAAGATAAGGGTCTAGGAAACTTGTTTAACAGGATTCTAGCAGAGAACTTTCCAAACATGCAAAAAGTAGGACATCCCACCATCACATTATAATCCGCACAGGATCAATTCAGACCAAGGAAAAGATCCTTAAAGCTGTCAAGGAGAAAAGATCAATCACCTATTAAGGGAAACCAATTAGAATCACCTCAGATTTCTCAGCAGAGACAATCAAAGCAAGAAGAGCCTGGTGTGATATATGCCATGCCCTAAAGACAAACAACTATCAACCAATAATACTGTACCCAGCTAAACTCTCCTTCATAACCGAAGGTCAACTAAAAACCTTCCATAGCAAAGAAAAACTGAAACAATATATATTCACCAAACCAGCCCTACAAGATTCTTAAAGATGTCCTACACATAGAAAACCAACAAGATCACAATAAAGGACAAGAAACCACACCCAAACTGAGAATACAAGAACCATAGGAAGAACCCAGTTTTCCCAGCCCACAAGAAGGTGGATAACATGACAGGAACTCCCAAATACTTCTCAGTCCTATCTCTCAACATTAACGGACTTAATTCTCCAATTAAGAGTTGGATTAAAAAGCAAGATTCTTCTATCTGCTGCTTCAGGAGTCACATCTTGCTCATACAAACAAACATGTTTTGAAACCAAAAGGCTAGAACAAAATCTACCAAGCAAATGGCCCCCATAAACAGGCGGGAGTTCCAATCCTAATATCAGATAGAATAGATTTCAAATTAAAATTAGTGAGAAGAGAGAAAGAAGGTCGATACATACTAATAAAAGGATCTCTCCTTAAGGAGGATATTACAATTCTAAATATCTATTCGCCAAACATAGAAGCCCCCAAATTTATCCAAGAAACACTACTTTCCCTCAAAAGCCACATAGATCCAAAGACATTAATTGTTGGGGACTTTAACACACCACTCTCCCTACTAGATAGATCAACTCGGCAAAAACTCAACAGAGAAACTGCAGATCTAAACAACTGCATAGATCAACTAGATTTAACAGACATCTACCGAATATTTCACCCATCAGAATACACGTTTTTTTTTCAGCAGCACAAGCAGCATTTTCCAAAATAGACCACATTTTAGGCCACAAAGCAAACTTGTCCAAATTCAGAAACATTGAAGTTATACCTTGCATTCTCTCAGACCACAAGGGAATAAAATTAGAACTCAATACCAAAAGCCAACAAAGAAAATCCTGTAAAACATGGAGGCTGAACAACACACTGCTGAATCACAAGTGGGTCATGGATTAGATTAGAAAGGAAATTGAAATGTTCATGATATTCAACAAAAATGAGCACACAAATTACCAGCTCCTCTGGGACACAACAAACACAGGACTCGGGGGCAAGTTTATAGCTCTCAGTTCCTACATCAACAAATTGGAGAGATCTGAAACCAACAATTTAATGAGACATCTGAACCTCCTTGAAAAAGAGCAGCAAGATAAACCCCAATCCTGTAGACAGAAAGAAGTAATTAAAATTAAATCAGAATTAAAAAAAGCAGGAAAAATCAACAAAACAAAGAATTGGTTCTCCTAAAAAATAAAAAAATTGACAGACCCTTATCAGAAAAAGAAGAGAACACACCCAAATAAATAAACTCAGAGATGAGAATGGAAACATCACCAAAGAAACAACCAAGATTTAGAACATTATAAGGGAATACTTCTAAAAACTTTATGCTAATAAAAGAACTTGGCAGAAATGGACATTTTCCTAGCAAATATTGACATGCCAAAACTAAACCAAGATGAGTTATACCATCTTAACAGGCCCATATCAAGTAGAAACAGCAATAAGAGACCTGCCATCTAAGAAAAGCCCAGGACCAGATGGCTTTACAGCGGAATTCTACAAGGCCTTCAAAGCAGAGCTCACACCAATACTCCTCCAACTCTTCAATGAAATTGAAAGAGAAAGTTCACTACCGAACACGTTCTATGAAGCCATCATAACCCTCATCACAAAACCAGGCAGAGACTTACCAAAGAGAGCAAACTTTAGACCTATTTCATTGATGAACATTGTTACAAAACTTCCCAACAAAATTCTGGCCAATCGACTTCAACAACTCATCCAAAAAATCGTATACCACGATCAAACAGGATCCATTTCAGAGATGCAAAGCTGGTTCAATATAAGCAAATCAATTAATAGATTCATCACATCAACAGGAGCAAGGATAAGAACTACATGGTTATCTCAGTAGATGCAGAAAAAGCATTTGACAAGATCCAACACCCTTTATCACTGAAGGTCTTGGAAAAATAAGGAATCCATGTAACGTTCCTCAATACAATAAAGGCTATATATGACAAACATACAGTCAGCATTATACTTAATGGCAAAAAGCTAAAGACATTTCCTCAACTCAGGAATGAGACAAGGATGTCCACTCTCTCCACTTCTCTTCAATCTAGTATTAGAATGCCTAGCTACAGCAATAAGACAAGATGCAAACATAAAGGGGATCCAAATAGGGAAAGAAGAAGTAAAACTCTCCCTCTTTGCACATGACATGATCTTGTATTTGAAGAATCCCACAGACTCCACTCCCAAATTACTCAAGCTGATTCAAAACTTTGGCAAAGTAGCAGGGTATAAAATTAACCCTCAAAAACCAATGGCTTTTCTGTATGCCATTAATGAGAAAAGTGTGGCTGAAATTAGGAAAGCAACTCCATTCGTAATAGCCCCACAAAAAATAAAATACCTAGGAATTAACTTAACCAAAGAAGTGAAGGACCTCTATGATGAAAACTTTAAAAACTTGAAAAAGGAAATCAAAACAGAACTTAGAAAGTGACAAAAACTCCCATGCTCCTGGATTGAAAAGATCAACATCGTGAAAATGGCAAAACTTCCCAAGGCTATCTGAAAATTTAATGCTATACCTATCAATATTCCAACCTCCTTATTCAAGGAAATAGAAGAGGAAATCCAAAATTTTATATGGAATAATAAAAGGCCCCGAATAGCAAAAATGATCCTCAACAGAAAGAATAGTGCCGTAGAAATAGCAATACCAAATTTCAAACTCTACTACAAAGCCATAGTAATCAAAACAGCTTGGTACTGGCACAAGAACAGACCTCAGGACCAATGTAATAGAATTGAAAACCCAGAAATGAACCTACAGACCTATAGCCATCTAATGTTTGATAGGGGAGCTAAAAAAATAGAATGGAAGAAAGACAACCTCTTCAGTAAATGGTGCTGGCAAAATTGGGTAACTGCTTTCAGAAAACTAAAGCTAGATCCTTATATATCACCCTGCACCAGACTCAACTCCAAAAGGATCAAACACCTCAGAGTCACAGCAGACACTCTGAAAACATCACAGGATGGAATAGGAGAAACGCTAGGTCTCCTTAGCACAAGTCGAAATTTTCTTAATAGAGACCCGGAAACAATAAATCAAACAAAGGTTGGACAAATGGGATTCCATGAAATTGCAGAGCTTCTCCATGGCAAAGGACATAGTTAGTAAAATTAATAGAAAGCCCACTGATTGGGAGAAGATCTTCACTAGCCATACAACAGACAAGGGTCTCATATCTAAAATATTCCTGGAACTCAAAAAATTAAATACCCCAACAACAAATCTTCAAAGAAACAACTGCCCAATAAATAAGTGGACTAAAGACTTAAAGAGAAACTTCTCTGAATAGCACAGAATGGTGGCCAATAGACACATGAAGCAATGCTCAACATCTCTAGCCATAAAAGTAATGTAAATCAAAACAACATTGAGGTAACACCTCACCCCAGTTAGAATGGCTATAATCAAGAACTCTAATAACAACAGATGCTGGAGGGCATGTGGACAGAAGGGAACCTTACTACATTGTTGGTGGGAGTGTAAACTTGTTCAACCACTATGGAAAGTAGTATGAACTTTCCTCAAAAGACTCCACATACAACTCCCCTGTGACCCAGCAATCCCTCTTTTGGGCATTTACCCAAATGTTCACAAACAAGACCACAGTAAAACTACCAGTACGACTATGTTTATTGAAGCTTCATTTACCATAGCTAAGATATGGAACCAACCCAGACGCCCCTGAGTATATGAATGGTATATATACACAATGGAATTCTATGCCTTCCTCAGAAAGAATGACATTGCCCCATTTGGTAGGAAATGGAAAGACTTGGAAAAAATTATATTAAGTGAAGTAAGCCAGGCCCAAAGAAACATAGGTCCCATGGCTTCCCTTATTTGCAATAACTAGTATATGTCTGAGTAAAGCAGAAAAGGTCAGATAAGTCGATGTTAGGGAAATGAACCCTAAGATATATATTCAAATGTTTTTTTTCTTTCATGCGATTGTTTCTAACACATTTATAAGATTATTTCCTTGTTGCTTTGTATATCCCTCCCCCATGGTATAACCCCTGCTTTCACTGTATTTTATGTTGTTATAATGTGTGGAGGGGAAGGGAAAAAACAAATCGTTTCACTAGGAATACAGGTGGACCCATTGCAACAATGAGACGTACAAGTCATTATGTCGAAAACGAACTTTATAACTTTGGTGGGGGGGAGGAGGGTTGGCTGGGGGACAAGGGGAGGATTGCTCATGCAAAGGTGGAGGCTACAATGCTTGATAAGAAATGTGCTCATTATCTTGCCTATGTAATTGCAAGCCCTCTGTACAGTATTTTCACAATAAAAAAATTGAAATAAAAAAAAGAATTCACCAATTTAAAATCATGACCGCCTATATATATATTGTTTTCTTTATAGTATTTTCTCATAAAAATTACTCACTAAAATGAATGAAGCCATGTGCTAGTAATTCAAGATACCGAATCCTAGCTACTGAAGAGGCGAAATGTGAGAATCTGGGTTCAAATCCAGCATGGATAAGAAAGTCTCTGAGACCCTTAGAAATGGAGCTAGAAGTAGAGCTATGGAACATGTGGTAAAACAGCAGCCTTGAGCTGAAAAACTCAGGGACAGTTCCTAGGCCCTGAATTCACGAACCAATGTAGGCTACCTGCGTGCGTGCGCACACTCCTCCCCCCCCCCCCCCACTTAACATTGAACAACTTGAATAATGCTTAATCTGGAAATTATGCTTAAAACAATTAACATTTCTCAGACTAGCATAGTAGAATAGAATATAATTAGATGGGATTCACCTATGGGTCCTGAGAGAATCATTTAAATGCCCTGGACTCATTTTCCTCATTAAAATTAAGTTCAAATCGGCAATTCTTTTTTTCTGTTTTATTATATTTAAATAGTATTTCAATTCAACATATGAATACAGTGTATCTTGATGAATGTCACCTCTTCCATCATTTGCTCCCCATCTCTCCCAGCTTTCATGTTATTATTAAGGCAGAATCCTCTGAAAAACTAATGTACTATTTATGAATAAATACCAGGAAGTTAAAATATGGGATTTTGAGGAAAGGAGGGCAAAGGACATAACTCACAAGTGGAGGGAGGGAGGATAAGCAAATGCAGAAATGAGAGCCCATAGGCATTATGTAAAAATTGAACTATATAACTTGATGGTGGAGATGGGAGGGGAAAATAGGGAGAACAAAAGAAGGGGTGACACTGACCAAGAAGCATTGTATTCATAACTTGACTTGTGGAACTGTAGCCCATTTGTATAAATATGTCATGATGATGACAATGATGATGACGATAATGATGATGATGATGACAATGATGATGACGACGATCATCCTCATCATCAAAGAATGCATGTGTAAATGTTTAGGAAGATGAATGCCCATTTACCAGGGATATACAGAAAATACCTTTGTTTAACATTCTTTCATACTAAGAAAAGAAATGGATGAGCCACGTAATTAATAAACCCAGATTTGGAGTGGCATTCAGATAAAGATACAGGCTGGAGTTTCTGTAGAATTCTTGGGTCAGGAGATAGGTTGAAGAGTAAGAGAGAGAGTGAAAAATTTCCAATTTACCTGGTTGGAGTTACTGCTGATGCTTTTAGTTAGGCTATAGGTACATAATACAATATGTGAGATGCTTTTAGTTAGGCTATAGGTACATAATACAATATGTGAATAACCACTGGCCCTTCAAAATGATCAAGTCCAGTCAGAGTCTGGATATAAACTGGAGTGAGCCTGTGGATATATCTCAAGTGAAAGATAATCCATTCAACTTGTACAAGGCCCTGAGTTCAAAAACACATTACCTGTACTGAGAAGAAAATGGAAGAGTGGAAGGGAGGAAAGAGAAAAAAGAAGGAATGAAGAGATAGTGAAAAAGAGAAAGAGATGAATGAGAGAGAGAATAAAAACAACACTAAAACAAAAAGTTGGATATAGATAGGGTTACCAACAATAAATATATACATTTAATAAATATATACATTTAAGAGATCCCAGCCTATGAAGGTAATATGAACCCAGGAAAATGTAAAAATTCCAGAGCTAATTTGGAAGAAAAATGTTACTTAGAGACACATGAACACGGTTTAATAAAGGATTAGAAAGTCAGGCTTAGTGGGTCACGTCTATAATCCCAGATACCCAGGCACAGGTACCAGGAGGATCATAGTTGTAAAGCCTGACATGGTGGTGAATGCTTGTCATCTAAGCTACATGAAAGGAAGAGGTAGGAGGATAAAGGTCTAAGGTGAGCCCTATGATAAACAAGAAATGCTTTCAACATAGTGTTTTGTACATCTCATTGTTACTATGGGTCAACTTGTACTCCTATTTAAGTATTTTGTTTTTTCTGTTCCCCTCCCCAAATTAGAGAAGTGTATATATCAGATGCAGGGCACCAACATCAAATACAGTGAAAACAGAGGTTATACCATGGGAGAGGAACATACAAAGAAACAAAAAAAAATCACATGGTACATGTTAGAAACAATAGCAAGAAAGAAAAAAGATATTTGTGTCCCTATTTGGGGTTCCTTTCACTTAACATTGTCTTATATTGTTATATGTACACAGCTTTTGACCTTTTCTGCTTGTCCTACACATGTATTAGTTATTACACACAAGGGAAATCATGGGACCTGTTTTTTTGGTCCTGGCTTACTTCACTTAATATAATTTTTTCTAAGTCTTTCCATTTCATAGCAAATGGGGCAATGCCATTCTATGGAATTCTATGCCTATATATATATATATATATCACATTTTCTTGATGCATTCATCTACTGAGGGGCATCTGGGTACAACTTCGGGGGGGAGGGGCAGTTGTGGAGGTGGGAGGGAAGCGATGGTAGGGGAAATACAAATGAAGAGGCAACAATGTTCAATAGGAAATGTACTCATTACCTGCTCATGTAACTGTAACCCCCTCTACAGTACTTTTACAATAAAAAAAGTACAAAAAAACCCCTAGAATGTTGCCTGAAATACAACTCAAGCAAAAGAGAGCTGGGCACTAGGCAATACAACTCAAATGTAAAAAAGCAGGAAACTCAGCTCAAATAGTAGAGGGTCTATGTAGTGAGCATGAGACCTGTAATAATTTTAATATTAGGAAAAACGAAGTGGGATGAAGAAAATTTTAAAGCATATATATGCATATGTGTGTATCTGTATAAACATGTATATAATACACATACATGTATATACACATATGTGTATATGCACTGGAAAAGAACATATGTGAATGTAATGGTCACTTAGAAGAAAAATAAGCCAGGCAGACAAACCAGAAAGCCTGCAGGACAGAGGAGACAGCATCTGAACCACAGGGGATTCAGTGTACAAAGACACTAATGCACCATTGAAAAAGAAATGCCACACACGAAATGTGTTTGTGTTTTTACAGTGTAGAGTGTCTGTAAAAGAATTCTCATTACATTCATTTCCAGTGGAAAAAGCAATATACCTTTCAAAACACCACTTTTGTAAATGCCTGGGAATGTCTAATTTCTGCCATCCTCATAATGTCTGGTAATAAAAGATGAAAAAGAGGCCTTTACAAGATGTTTAGAAAAAGAATAAGCAGGAGGGAGAAAATTTCCTTTTCCTTTTAAACAAATTTGGAAATGGGCATATATCCAACTAATAAAAAATGTTTATTTCTCTCTGGGCTATTAGAACGCCAGGTTTGCAACCCTCAGCAAACTTACTGAGCAAGTCTTGGTCTCATGAATATCAGGTAAACCCAAGTTACTGATAAGATATTCAGAAAAGCATGTTTTCACACAGCATTCACAAGTATGACCAAGAATTAAGATGTGTCCTCTATCTGCAAAGAGCCATGTCTGCTAAAAAACAAGCCAGCCATCCCAAACATTATCGATTACTGTAAGTGACTCACAGACAAATAGGACTGAAGTGGGCCTTCAATGCCAAGCCAAGACTTACTCCTGTTTGTCCCCATATCAGTTAGCATTAACCATCAGTTAAGGAAATTTGGGGATACTGAGGTTTGTCTTAAGTGTACCTGCTCCATGGCTGTCTGATATATTTGCTTAATGCAAATCAATACCAAAATGTAATGACTCTATTGTAGGAGTGGGTATCAGAGTATAAAAGACAGACATGGAGGTGGAGAATAAGCCATCTGGATTTTAGACCTCATTTTGTATCGAGTTTCTATGTCATTTAGAACCAAGCATTCTGTATACAATGTTTTAATAGTAAAATAAGTGGAGAAAAATAGACTGTCCTAGGCAGAGTTGACTTTTGTCTTTGGATATCAGTGATTCTGGTCTGTGGTTGTTGAGTTGCATATATGGCTGTATCCCTGGGAAGAAGGTGATTTCCTAGACGAGCATCTGTGATGCACAGCAGGTACCCAGAAAGGGGTCGCAGCGAGGCATACCCAAAACCTTTTTATTATGTCCCAAGACTGTCATCAAGTCATGAATGTATTGCTGGGTAAATCCATCAGTGAAGGGAGAATCCTTAGGACCCTATCTCATCCTCAAAGCCTACTGCTGAACACAGGCCTCCAAGGATCCTGCTTGGCCTGCCTCAGGAGATCAGCAGCAAATGTCTCATGCTCTAATGAAGGAATATCATTATGTGCTTTCTTTTCTGTAAAGGTTAGCAATTATGCAAAATACGGATATAAACATATATATATGCACACTTATGCAATATAGCTATGCAGACAGTCAATATACATCCTTATGAACATGTACACTTACACATACACACATACACATGTACAGACACACATACACACATACATACACAAATACATCCAATACATTTATAAAATGCAATAAATATTCATGCTATATAAATATTGCCAGGTGCTGGTGGCTCATGACTGTAATCCTAGCTACTCAAGAGACCAACATTTGAGGACTGTGGTTTGAAGCCAGCCCAGGCAGGAAACTTCATGAGACTCATATTCAATTAACCACCAACAAAACAGAAGTGGAGCTATGGTTCAAAATTGTAGAGCCCTAGCCTTGAGCAGAAAAGTTCAGGGACAGCATATAGGCCCTGAGTTCAAGCCAGACAACTGATAAAAAATTAAATAAGTAAATAAATATATACAAATATGAGAAACATCATATATTATAAATATTGATAAAATTATGTTTTAAACTTTTAGTAAAAAACACAATTTGCTTCCAAGAATTGAAATGAAGTAATGTTAAAGCTAGATGGTCATGGTGTATTTTAAAAGTCATTCTGCATGCATCCTTTATTTCGTTAGACTCTCTAAAACTGAAAATAAAATGTCACAGATATACATTAATGGACAATAACAGAAAATAATCAGAGATCTGTAGTTGCCTGAAGTTACAGAATAAATAGCACTGCTGTCAAAGTAAGCAGAATGGAAGTTTCTAGTGTGTTATGTTGTTCTGATGTGTACATTGTGAGATAGCAAGAGAGCTAGCTTTGAGCATTACTCATCAGTGCCAATGGGGCTGTATTCTAAAATTAATTTTTAAAATAGATTTATTATTTCTTTTTCTCATACACTTACATGCATGCCATAGGTAAGGACTGACTTTTTTTTGGAAAAACTTTTGCAAAGGAAAGTTACCAAGCCCTCAACCTTTTTTAGAGTGTTAACAGTGCCAATTGAAACAGCAATGTAATAACACAGTGAAATCGCATTATCTGTCAAGTTCCTAAAGCTTATTCAGGTGCTCATGTAAGCCCTGTGAGCCTCCAGGGAAATGAGCAGGGAGTGACTTTTCATCCAGGTTGTCATGACATTTCATTGCTGAATCGCCACAGTGGTCTACCAGATATGCAAACTAAGACCTCAGCAGTAAAACAAGTGTCAACCAACCTCCCGCTTCTGTGCAAAAACAGCAGCTATTAATAAGGTAATGTCAGTACATTATAAATAATCCCCAGGACAGTCTCAGAAGGGATCTACAGTATCACACATGTGCAGGAGAAAGACTGAAGGTACCTTTGGGGCCACTTAGAAATGGCTCAGCAGGGCTGTTTGTATGACAGACTTTCTGAAACAAACCTGGCATCTCGAGGCGCCAACAGCTACAATATGCAAGAAACCAACAGAAACTTTCATTATTCTATAAAACAAGCAGACAACAAGGTATCCATGTCCATACTTTTAGTCAAAGAAATTAATATTCATTGACACATCTTAACTCAGTCAACACTTTGGAAGTTGGAATGAAGCATGTCATTCAGGAAAAAGGTCCTTGATCCAAGTTAAACAAACCCAGAGAGGATGTCTGCATAGAAGAATGCTTGCTCTATAACCTAGCAGGAGTGTTTTCAACATTATAAATACATAGGTGCTAAATTAACTTTGTAGTTTTATTCCAAATGCAGTTAGAAGGTAAATGCCTTCACTTCAGTAAAATATGATAGCAATGTTTACTAATACTTATATATAACAGATAGTGTTTAGATTTTTGTCCTACAGGACTTGTCTGTTCCCCTTAACCATGTTTTGTGTCTCATCAAATATAGCATGCATTTAGCTATGTACAATGTACAAAATTGGACAAATATCTCCACAAATGTCATCATCAAATTAGCTAATAATGCAATTGAATATTATAAATAAGGTCTCACAATAAAAATTAAGAAAATTATCAGAGTTTTGACTAATAAAATGATAAGACTGTCAGATGCTGGTAGCTCACAACTGTAATTCTAGTTACTCAGGAGGTTGAGATCTGAGGATCATGGTTCGAAGCCAACCTGGGCAGGAAAGTCAGTGTGTGTGGGGAGGATTTTATGTCCAATAAACTACTCAGAAAATAAAAATGGAAGTGAGCTGTGGCTCAAATGGTAGAGTGCTAGCCTTGAGCAAAAGAAGCTCAGGGATACCACCTATGATTTGAGTTCAAACCCCAGAACTGGCACACACATGTATATGCGCACGCGCACACACACACACACACACACACACACACGATAAGGACTTTCTATTGTTAAAAAAATTAGCCCTGAGTGCTTTTTTGATGCATCAGCAAAAGTGGTGGCAGAAGGAGGGATTAAAATTTCTATTCTGACAGAAATAATTAGAAATAATGACTTATGTACTGGTGGCTCATACTTGTAAGCTTAGGTACACACAGATCTGAGTATTGTGGTCCATGATTCTGTCATCTCTAATTAATCAGTAAAAAGTTAGGGGTAGAACTGGTAGAGTGCTGGTCTTTAGTGTAAAAGCTAAGGGATTGCCCAGGCAGTCAATAAAGAAGTCAATGTTCTAAAAGGTGCCTATGTCTCATTGGACATAAGATTTTTTTTGTACCTGAATAGTGAAACACAATATAGAATTGGAGAATTGACAAAGGAGTTAGATTGGCGGAAATTTCTAATTTTAGTGATATGAATAAAAAGATTTCACAGTTACCAACTTGTTTAACTCTGTTTGTGCTCTGATTTATACTCTGCCATCCACTTACTCTCGGAAATGAGAGTTGGAAAGTCACCTTTGTGCAAGGAGGATTCTTGGAATCTTAGTTATGATAAGCAATGCTGCAATAAACATTGTTGTGCTGGTAGCTTTAGAGTGATGTTTTTAATGACACCTGGAAGACTGAATAAAACATTGGGGCTTTGATGTAGTCTTTTAAAAGAATTATACTATTTGAACTCTCCATATGGTCTTGTTTGTGATCATTTGGACAAATTCCCAGGAGTAGGATTTCTAGGTCATAGAGAAACAGTTCATTTAGTCTTTTGAGGAAGCTCAATACTGGTTTCCAGGGTGTTAAACAAGTTTACACTCTCACCAACAATTTAGTAGTATTTTCTTTTGGTCACATCCCATCCAGCATTTGTTATTGTTAGTTTTCTTGATATTAGACATTCTAAATGGGCTGAGGTGGAATATCAGTATTGTTCTGATTTGCATTTCTTTTATGACCAGACATGTTGAAATGTATCTTTTGGCCATTCTTACTTCTTCCTCTGAAAAGTCTCTCTTTAATTCATTAGCCGATTTATTAAATGAGTTGCTGTTTCTCTGAGGATTTATTTTAAAAGCTTAATTTTTTTGAGCCCTACATATATTTTTAATATTTTGGGTAAGTATATTTTGGCACACACACTCATACACACACACATACACACACACACACACACACACACACACACATATAGTAAAAAAATGTCTCCCGTTCTGTGGGAGACATTTAGCTTATTTAGCTTATTTGATGTCCTTTGTCATGAAAAAACTTTTAAGTTTGATGCAATCCCATTTATCTAGTCTTTCTTTGATTTGTTGTGATTCTGGATCTTTATTGTGCCATTTGTAATGAAATGAAAGACTTGGAATTATATTAAGTGAAGTAAGTCAGACCCAGAGAAACATAGATTGCATGGTTTTTCTTATTTGTGGTAGGTATAATGTGCCTATAAGTCTACATGTAAACACACTGGGTGGTAAGAAAGGTTTACACATGCATTAACTGAAGTGTAATAGACTAGATGAAGAGTTCAAATAGTATAATTCCTTTAAAAGACTACGTCAAAGCCCGTATGTTTTATTCAGTCTTCCAGGTGTCATTAAAAACATCACTAAAAAAACAATGCCTTTATTTTATACACCAGGAAAAGAATGACTACCATGTGCGGTATTCTCTGTGCTACACTTGAATGCTCACCAGGCTTTCAGTTCTGAACCACACCCCACTTCTCATGCTGAAATCAAATTACTCCCCTCTGTTGATAAAGATGCCATGATTTGTAACATTATATTTTACTTGATAATTTCCCACGTGCTATGAAGCTATGTTATTTTACTGCCAAACCATCAGTCCTGTTTGACCTTAGTGTTTAATCTCCAGCATGTGAGCATCCACACATCCTTGGGTTCCCCTTCAAGGTGAGCTGAACTTTAACATCCTAAGTACTGAACAGAGAGAACAGACAACTCTGCGAGTTCATTTTCTTAGGAGCACATGGTGATTATCCATTTCTGAGATCATTCTTGGACTGAAATGAAACTTCCCTCCCGTTGGTAAATTAGTACTTGATGAAATGGCTGTAGGACCTGAAATCTCTACCAACAGAGAAATGCTCACTGAGAAATGCACATCTCTGCTCTAGGGTAGTTTATCTAAAATTTCTAGTGTCCGGGAGTTAGTGGCAACAAAATACTGTGGCAGACCATGCAGAACCTCTAGACCATGAGTAAAGTGAGGGCTTGCTTTGATTTCTTGTGTGAGTCCTACTCTGGGAATGAAGTACTTCAAAATTTAAAAAGGATCTTGGGGAATCTCAACATTCTCTTTCAAAAGCAGATAAGCAGATTATAAAAATATCTTCAAAAGTGGGCTGGGATTGTGGCTCAGTGGTAGAGTGCTAGCCTTGCATGCATTAGGCCCTGGGTTCGATTGCTCAGCAGAAAAAGCCAGAAGTGGCACTGTGGCTCAAGTGGTAGACTGCTAGCCTTGAGCTGAAGAGCTGAGGGACAGCGCCCAGGCCCAGAATTCAGGCCCCATGACCAGCAAATAAAAAAACAAAAACAAAAACAAAAATCTTCAAAAGTGTGAGAACTGAATTTGTTCAAAACTCAAATGGCACCAATATTCCTCTGAAGAATGCATATTAACAACTGTCTCAGAGACCTTGCTTTGTTTCATTGTTGAATACGCCAAAACTACTTGTGATATTTGTTACTTGACATTATGAGAATTTTCATGCTGATTCACGAGTAGTCATGGAAGAGATTAGAAAGGAAATTCAAATGTTCATGATATTTAACAAAAATGAACACACAAATTACCAGCTCCTCTGCGTCAGAGCAAAGGCAGTACTCAGAGGCAAGTTTATAGATCTGAGTACCTACATCAACGAATTGGAGACATCTGAGTCTTCTTGAAAAAGATCAGCAAGATAAATACCAATCCAGTAGACAGAAAGAAGTAATTAAAATTAAATCAGAAATAAATGAATTAGAATTGAAAAAAAAAATAGAAAGAATCAGAAAAACAAAGAGTTGGTTCCATAAAAAAATTAAGAAAATTGAAAGACCCTTAGCAAATCTTATCAGAAAAAGAAGAGAACACAACCAAATAAATAAACTCCGATTTGAGACTGGAAATATCACTACAGAAAAAACCAAGATTCAGAACATTATAAGGGAATATTTCTCAAAACTTTATGCTAAAAAGTTTGAGAACTTGGCAGAAATGGACATTTTCCTAGCAAATATTGACATGCCAAAACTAAATCAAGATGAGTTAAACCATCTTACCAGGCCCATAGAAACAGCAATAAGAGACCATCATCTAAGAAAAGCCCAGGACCAGATGGCTTTACAGCGGAATTCTACAAGGCCTTCAAAGCAGAGCTCACACCAATACTCCTCCAACTCTTCAATGAAATTGAAAGAGAAAGTTCACTACCGAACACATTCTATGAAGCCATCATAACCCTCATCCCAAAACCAGGCAGGGACTCATCAAAGAAGGAGAACTACAAACTCATTTCTTTGATGAACATTGATGCAAAACTTCTCAACAAAATTTTGGCCAATCAATTTCAACAATTCATCTAAAAAAAAATTACACCACGATCAAACAGGATCCATTTCAGGGATGCAAAGCTGGTTCAATATACCCAAGTCGATTAATATAATTCATCACATCAACAGGAGCAAGGATAAGAACCACATGATTACCTCAATAGATGCAGAAAAAGCATTTGACAAGATCCAACACCTCTTTATGATGAAGGTTCTGGAAAAATTAGGAATCCATGAAACATTCCTCAAGACAATAAAGGCTGTATATGACAAACCTACAGCCAGTGAAAAACTAAAGCCATTTCCTCTTAACTCAGGAAGAAGACAAGGATGTCCACTCTCTCCACTTCAATCTAGTATTAGAATGCCTAGCTACAGCAATAAGACAAGATGCAAACATAAAGGGGATCCCAATAGGGAAAGAAGAAGTAAAACTCTCCCTCTTTGCACATGACATGATCTTGTATTTGAAGAATCCCACAGAATCCACTCCCAAATTACTCAAGCTGATTCAAAATTTGGCAGAGTAGCAGGGTATAAAATTAACCCTCAAAAATCAATGGCTGTTCTGTATACGAACAATGAGAAAAGTGAGGCTGAAATTAGGAAAGCAACTCCATTCATAATAGCCCCACAAAAAATAAAATATCTACGAATTAACTTAACCAAAGATGTGAAGGACCTCTATGAAAAAAACGTTGAAAACCTGATAAAGGAAATCAAAACAGAGCTTAGAAAGTGGCAAAAACTCTCATGCTCCTGGATTGGAAAGATCAACATCGTGAAAATGGCAAAACTTCCCAAGGTTATCTCCAAATTCAATGCGATACCTATCAATATTCCAACTTATTCTTCAAGGAAATAGAAGAGGAAATCCAAAAATTCATATGGAACAATAAAAGACCCTGAATACCAAAAATGATCTTCAACAGAAAGAACAGTGCTGGAGGAATATCAATACCTAATTTCAAACTTTACTACAAAGCTATAGTAATTAAAAAAGCTTGGTACTGGCACAGGAACAGACCTCAGGAACAGTGGAATAGAATTGAAAACCCAGAAATGAACCTACAGATCTAAAGCCATCTAATCTTCGATAAGGGAGCTAAAAAAAATAGAATGGTAGAAAGACAGCCTCTTCAGTAAATGGTGCTGGCAAAATTGGTTAACTACTTGTGGAAAACTAAAGCTAATCCTTATATATCACCCTGCACCAGAACCAAATCCAAAAGGATCAAACACCTCGGAGTCAAAGCAGACACTGAAAACATTACAGTATGGAATAGGAGAACCCTAGGTCTTCTTTGCACAAGTAGAAATTTTCTTTTTTTTTAATTTAATTTAATTTTATTTTATTTTATTTGTGAACATAATGTACAGAGGGGTTACAATTACATGGGCAGGATAATGCGTACATTTCTTACCAAGCATTGCAGCCTCCTCCTCCTTTATTTACCCTTCACATCCCTTCCCAGCCTCCCCCCTCCCGTCTCCAAACCTTCCCCCCTCCCCCCGCACCGACAATGTAAAGCTCATTTTCGACATGACAACTTGGACTTCTCATTGTTGCAACAGGTCCACCTGTATCCTTAAACGATTGTTTTTCCCCATCTCCTCCACAAGTTATACTGACATTAAATATAGTGAAAGCAGGGGTTATACTGCGGGGGAGGGATATACAAAGCAACAAAGAAATAATCTTATAAATGCGTTAGAAACACATGCATGAAAGAAAAAAACATTAAAATACATTTCTAAGGGTTCATTTTCCAAACATCACATTATCTGACCTTTTCCGCTTGACTCATACATATACTAGATATTGCAAATAAGGGAAAACATGGGACCTATGATTCTTTGGGCCTGGCTTACTTCACTTAATATAATTTTTTCCAAGTTTTTCCATTTCCTAACAAATGGGGCAATGTCATTCTTTCTGATGGAGGCATAGAATTCCATTGTGTATATATACCACATTTTCTTGATCCATTCATCTACTGAGGGGCATCTGGGTTGGTTCCATGTCTTAGCTATGGTAAATAATGCTGCAATAAACATATTTATGCTGGTAGCTTTAGTGGGGTCTTGTTTGTAAACATTTGGGTAATTGCCCATAAGTGGGATTGCTGGGTCATAGAGGAGCTCTATGTAAAGACTTTTGAGGAACCTCCATACTGCTTTCCAAAGTGGTTGAACAAGTTTACATTCCCACCAACAATGAAGTAAGGTTCCCTTCTGTCCACATCCCCTCCAGCATCTTTTGTTGTTAGAGTCCTTGATTTTTGCCATTCTAACTGGAGTGAGGTGGTATCTCAATGTTGTTTTGATTTGCATTTCTTTTATGGCTAGGGATGTTGAGCATTTCTTCATGTGTCTATTGGCCATCTTTCTTTCTTCTTCAGAGAAGTTTCTCTTTAAGTCTTTCGCCCACTTATTTATTGGGCAGTTGTTTCTTTGAGGATTTGTTGTTGGGGGATTTAATTTTTTGAGTTCCAAGTATATTTTAGATATGAGACCCTTGTCTGTTGTATGGCTAGTGAAGATATTCTCCCAATCCGTGGGCTTTCTATTGATCTTGCTAGCTATGTCCTTTGCCATGCAGAAGTTCTGCAACTTTATGCAATCCCATTTGTCCAATCTTTCTTTGATTTGTTGTGTTTACGGGTCTCTATTCAGAAAATTTCGGCCTGAGCCAAGGAGACCTAGGGTTTCTCCTATTCCATCCTGTAATATTTTCAGAGTGTCTGCTTTGACTTCAATGTCTATGATCCATTTGGAGTTGATCCTGGTGCAGGGTGATATATAAGGATCTAGCTTTAGTTTTCTACAAGTAGTTAACCAATTTTGCCAGCACCTTTTACTGAAGAGGCTGTCTTTCTTCCATTGTATTGTTTTAGCTCCCTTACAGAAGGTTAGATGGCTATAGGTCTGTAGGTTCATTTCTGGGTTTTCAATTATATTCCATTGGTCCTGAGGTCTGTTCTTATTCCAATACCAAGCTGTTTTGATTACTATGACTTTATAGTAGAGTTTGAAATTTGGTATTGATATTCCTCCAGCAGTGTTCTTTCCATTGAGGAGTGTTTTTGGTGTTCGGGTCTTTTATTGTTCCATATGAATTTTTGGATTGCCTCTTCTATTTCCTTGAAGAATGAGGTTGGAATTTTGATAGGTATCGCATTGAATTTGTAGATAGCCTTGGGAAGTATTGCCATTTTCACGAAGTTAATCTTTCCAATCCAGGACCATGGGAGGTTTTGCCATTTTTTAAGTTCTGTGTTGATTTCCTTTTTCAAGATTTTAAAGTTTTCATCATAGAGGTCCTTCACTACTTTGGTTAAGTTAATACCCAGGTATTTTATGTTTTGTGGGGCTATTACAAATGGAGTTGCTTTCCTAATTTCAGCCACACTTTTCTCATTGTTGGCATACAGAAAAGCCATTGATTTTGGGGGGTTCATTTTATACCCTGCTACTTTGCCAAAGTTTTGAATCAGCTTGAGTAATTTGGGATTGGAGTCTATGGGATTCTTTAAATACAAGATCATGTCATCTGCAAAGAGGGAGAGTTTTCTTTCTTCTTTCCCTATTTGGATCCCCTTTATGTCTGCATCTTGTCTTATTGCTGTAGCTAGGCATTCTAATACTAGATTGAAGAGAAGTGGAGAGAGTGGACATCCTTGTCTTCTTCCTGAGTTAAGAGGACATGGCTTTAGTTTTTCAACATTAAGTATAATGCTGGCTGTAGGTTTGTCATATATAGCCTTTATTGTATTGAGGAATGTTCCATGGATTCCTAATTTTTCCAAAACCTTCATTATAAAGGGGTGTTAGATCTTGTCGAATGCTTTTTCTTCATCTATTGAGATAACCATGTGGTTCTAATTTTGCTCCTGTTGATGTGATGAATAATATTAATTGATTTGCATATACTGAACCAGCTTTGCATCCGTGAAATGGATCCTGTTTGATCGTGGTGTATGATTTTTTGGATGAATTGTTGAAGTCGGTTGGCCAAAATTTTGTTGAGAAGTTTTGCATCAATGTTCATCAAAGAAATGGATCTATAGTTCTCTTTCTTTGATGAGTCCTTGACTGGTTTGGGGATGAGAGTTATGATGGCTTCATAGAATGACTTCGGTAGTGAACTTTCTCTTTCAATTTCATTGAAGAGTTGGAGGAGTATTGGTGTGAGCTCAGCTTTGAAGGCCTTATAATATTCCTCTGTAAAACTATCTGGTCCTGGACTTTTCTTAGCTGGGAAGTCTCTTATTGCTGTTTCTATTTCAATGCTTGATATGGGCCTGTAAAGATGGTTTAACTCATCTTGGTTTAGTTTTGGCATGTCAATATTTGCTAGGAAAAGGTCCATTTCTGTCAAGTTTTCAAACTTCTTAGCATAAAGTTTTGAGAAGTATTCCCTTATAATGTTCTGAATCTTGGTTGTTTCTCTGGTGATGTTTCGATTCTCATCTCTGAGTTTATTAATATGGTTGTGTTCTCTTCTTTTTCTGATAAGATTTGCTAAGGGTCTGTCAATTTTGTTTAGTTTTTCCAAGCACCAACTCTTTGTTTTGTTGATTCTTTCTATAGTTTTTTTGGATTCTAATTCATTTAATTCTGATTTAATTTTAATTATTTCTTTCCATCTACTGGATTGTGGTTTATCTTGCTGCTCTTTTTCAAGGAGGTTTAGATGTGTCATTAAATTGTTGGTTTCAGATCTCTCCAATTTGTTAATGTAGGAGCTCAGAGGTATAAACTTGTTCAGCCTCCATGTGATACCGGACTTTCTTTGGTGGCTTTTGGTGTTGAGTTGTAATTTTATTCGCTTGTGGTCAGAGAGAATGCAAGGAATAACTTCACTGTTTCTGAATTTAGACAAGTTTGCTTTGTGGCCGAAAATGTGGTCTATTTTAAAAAATGTTCTGTGTGCTGCTAAGAAAAATGTGTATTCTGATGCTGCTGGGTGAAATATTTGGTAGATGTCTGTTAAGTCTAGTTAATCTATGCAGCTGTTCAGATCTGCGGTTTCTCTGTTGAGTTTTTGCCGAGTTGATCTATACATTTGGAAGAGTTGTGTGTTAAAATCCCCAACAATTAATGTCTTTGGATCTATATGGGATTTGAGGGAAAGTAATGTTTCTTGGATAAATTTGGGTGCTCCATAGTTTGGCAAATAGATATTTAGAATTGTAATATCTTCCTGAAAGAGAGATCCCTTAATTAGTATGTAGCAACCTTCTTTATCTGTTCTCACGAATTTTAATTTGAAGTCTATTTTATTTGATATTAGGATTGCAACTCCTGCCTGTTTATGGGGGCTGTTTGCTTGGTAGATTTTATTCCAGCCTTTAACATTGAAAATGTGTTTGTTTTTACGGGCAAGATGTGACTCCTGAAGGCAGCAGATAGAAGGGTCTTGTTTTTTAATCTAACTAGACAGTCTATGTCGCTTGATTGGAGAGTTAAGTCCGTTATCGTTAAGAGATAGGACTGAGAGGTATTTGGGAGTTCCTGCCATGTTACCCACCTTTTTGGTGTCTACGAAAACTGGCTTCTTCCTATGGTTCTTGGATTCTCAGTTTGGGTGCAGCTTCTTGGCCTTTATTGTGGTCTTGTTGGTTTTCTATGTGTAGGACATCTTTAATAATCTTTTGTAGGGCTGGTTTGGTGGATTTATGTTGTTTCAAGTTTTCTTTGCTATGGAAGGTTTTTATTTGGCCTTCAATTATGAAGGAGAGTTTAGCTGGGTACAGTATTCTTGGTTGATATTTGTTTGTTTTTCGGGCATGGCATACATCATTCCAGGCTCTTCTTGCTTTGATTGTCTCTGCTGAGAAATCTGAGGTGATTCTAATTGGTTTCCCTTTATAGGTGATTAATCTTTTCTCCTTGACAGCTTTAAGGATCTTTTCCTTGGTCTGAATTGATCCTGTGTGGATTATAATGTGATGGTGGGATGTCCTATTCTGGTCTGGTCTATTTGGGCTTCTAAAAGCTTCTTGTATCTGAATAGGCCTATCTTTTTGTATGCTTGGGAAGTTCTCTGCTAAGATCCTGTTAAACAAATTTCCTAGACCATTAACTTCTGTCTCTAGGTGCTCCTCTACACCCATTATCCTTAGATTAGGCCTTCTGATGGTGTCTTCCAAGTGTTGGATAGATCTATCATATTTCTTGGACTTGTCTTGGATGGTTGTATATTCTTTCTCTATAATATCTAGGCTGTCTTCAATCCCTGAGATTTGATCTTCTGTATGGTCTAAACTGCTGTCAAGACTTTATATTTTGTTTTTCATCTCTTTTCCTTCTAATTGGTCAGCTTTGATGGCTTCACATTCTTTGTTGAAGCTCTGTTTTAGATCTTGTATGAATTTCTTTACTTCCTTAATTTGTTGTTCAGTGTTTATTCTCAAATCACTTAGTTGATTGGTTATGCTTTCTTTGGACTCCCATTCATTCTGTTTGGTTCCATTCAGCATTCCCTTTGTGGTCTCCCTGACTTCCTTCAGCTCCTTGTTAATGGATTCCATGAATGCCTTTAGTGATCTTTGTGAATTCTCATCCTGCTGTCTCAATTCTTGTATTACTCTTTGATTAGCTTCTTCCCATTCATGGGATTCCTGCAGTTCTCTTTGAGTGTTCCCAGCCTGCTCACGCCATTCCTGCCTTTCTCTTTGAGTATTCTCAAGCTGCTCACACAAATCCTGTATCAGTTTTTGAGTAGCTTCCTCACGCTTTTGATATTCCTGTATAAACTTTTGGATTGCCTCCTCTCCCTATCACGCTTATACAGAGTCCTTTGTATGTTTTGTATCTTTTCATTTATCATGTTTTCCAGCAGTGTTTGTAGAGCTATTTGGGAACTCTCCTCTGGATTATTCATTATCTGTTCTGTCCCCTGATTATCAAGATTGGGAATTGAGATACCCGGATTTGCCATTTTTCTTGTGGTTTTCCAGCTTACTCTGCCCATTTGAGATGAAAATAGCACCAGTTTTGTGCTAGAACAGTATCTTAAGGCAACCATCAACCAAAGTCTGAATTTGTACAATCAATAGTCTACAGATACAATCTAATTCAACAGATTCATCTATTCAACATCAAACAACTATATGTTAATGGGCTTCGAACCGCAGAGAATTTGGAAAACCAGAAATTATTAGGGTTAGGGAGAGATGTGGGTAAAAAGTAGGAATAGATTGGTGTGGGGAGGCACAGGGAGAGTTAACTAAGTCCTAATCTCAATGCAGGAAATAGGTTGGGCAGGATGAAAGTAGAGAGAGAGAAAAAAAGAAGAAAGGAAAGGGAAAAGAAAAGAGACCAGAAAAAATAGAAAAGTAAAAATTAATAATATTATGGAGGGACGAAAACAATCTATTTGGAGAAGAACGTGAATATATTGAGAGAAGGGGAAGAACATAGAGGAGATGTGAAAAACTTAAAAATAAAAATGCTTAAAATATTATATAGGTATAAAGAGGTAGGACTGCTATTAAGGAATTTAAGTCTCAGAGGTTTTGAATTGAGTAATAAATTTGTGGATTAAGTGTGTACACAATGGGGGATAGGGTCTACTAGTTAACTACGGGTTTGTCTGAGGATGTGCAGGACGATAGTTAGGTCACATAAAGAAGAACAAAAGAGAGGAAAAGGTGAAAAGGATAAGAAAGGAAGAAAAAAAGGTCAGAAGTTCAGTAGAGCTAAACAAAAAACAAAAAGATAATTAAAAAAGAAGAAAAAGTGAAAGAAAACAAAAAAAAAGAAAGAAAAATGCACATTCATGTATCCTTAAAATAAAAATTATAAGAGGGAAAAAAAAGTTACTGGAAAACAATTTTTTTTCAAAAAGGCAAAAGTTAAAGATTAAGAATAGCTTTAGAATAGAAAAAAAAATTTTTTTTATATAAGGTACCAAAAGAAGAAGAAGAAGAAGAAGAAGAAGAAGAAGAAGAAGAAGAAGAAGAAGAAGAAGAAGAAGAAGAAGAAGAAGAAGAAGAAGAAGAAGAAGAAGAAGAAGAAGAAGAAGAAGAAGAAGAAGAAGAAGAAGAAGAAGACGAAGAACAAGAACAAGAAGAAGAAGAAGAAGAAGAAGAAGAAAGAAGAAGAACAAGAAGAAGAAGAAGAAGAAGAAGAAGAAGAAGAAGAAGAAGAAGAAGAAGAAGAAGAAGAAGAAGAAGAAGAAGAAGAAGAAGAAGAAGAAGAAGAAGAAGAAGAAGAAGAAGAAGAAGAAGAAGAAGAAGAAGAAGAAGAAGAAGAAGAAGAAGAAGAAGAAGAAGAAGAAGAAGAAGAAGAAGAAGAAAAGTTCTTTGTGTTTTTGGGGACGGGTGGGAAAAATCCTGTATCTCCCTTGTGTCTGTAGCCAGCCTCTTGGAGTCTCTGGTCTGCTTGTGGTCCTGTCCTGTGGCTTGGTTGGTTTCTTAAGTCAGTTTGTTTGAACAGGCACAAAAATGCTCTGCTTTACCCAGGATTTTGAGATCCTTCTCCCAGGTTAGTTTAATGGGAGGCTGATCTGCTTTGAGAATCACAAAAGAGGGGGATGCAGTGATGAGGCTGGGTTCTGGGTAGAGTTGAGGCCTTTCAACAAACAGTAGCTTTTCCCTGGGGCTACTTTGTGAAAAACTCACAGAGCCCAGCCTGGAGCCATTTTCAGGTTTTCTGTTTACTGAATTTCAATTGATTGGCCAGGCTGCTAGAGGGAGGGGCAGCTTCTGGCTCTGATTACCCAGTGAAGAAAGCCATTCCTAGGGCTGGCGCCCAAGCTGGGTGACTTTTCCCTGGGTGCAGCAGAGTCTGGCAGGTCACGCCGCCTTTAAGTTCTTGTGACCTGCTAAATGACTGGTTTTATTCCAAGGCCTGAGTTGGAGCTAGCAGCTTCGCACAGCTTTGTCAGTATCCAAGATGGAGATCTCCGGTACTGAGTGGGGAGGGGTGACCTTCCCTCCTCTGCTCCCTGAGAAGGAGTGAGAATGTCGGGCTTCTACTCAAGCCGAGTCTTGGTTCCTGGGTCATCTCTGGTCTGCGAAGTGCAGGATGAAGATGTCCGCTTCTTGTCGGTTCTTGCTGGTGTTGAGTAGAATCCACTTGCCCGCTGCATCTGGCTCCTTCATCCCGGACTCTCTGTGGCTCAGGTATGGTGCCCTGAGGTCGCCGCCGCCACCGCTGCTGCCGTCGCAGCTGCTGCTGGCAAGCGCTCAGATCTGTCTCATTGCCTGGGTTTCCCCTCTCTGGCCTAACTCTCTGTCCTGTGATGGCACACTTGGTGTGATTCTCTGGCTTAGGACTGTTCACTGGAACTCTAAAACTGCTTTCTATGCGAGAGCTTGTTCAGATTCCAGCTTCTCCTCTGCCATCTTCCCGGAACTCCCTCTGAAATTTTCTTAATAGAACCCAGAAACTCAACAAATCAAAGAAAGTTTGGACAAATGGGATTGAAATAAATTGAGCTTTGCATGGCAAAGGACATAGCTAGCAAGATCAATAGAAAGCCCATTTATTGGGAGAAGAACTTCACTACTCATACAAGAGACAAGGGTCTCATATCTAAAATAGATCTGGAACTCAAAAAATTAAATTCCCCAACAACAAATCGTCAAAGAAATAACTGCCCAATAAATAAGTGGGCTAAAGACTTACAGAGAAACTTTTCTGAAGAGGAAAGAAGGATGGTCAATAGACACATGAAGCAATGCTCAACATCTCTAGAAATGCAAATTAAAACAACATTGAGATACCACCTCACCCCAGTTAGAATGGCTATAATCAAGAACTCTACTAACAACAGATGCTGGAGGGGATGTAGACAGAAGGGATCCTCACTACATTGTTGGTGGGAGTGTAAACTTGTTCAACCACTTTGGAAAACTGTACCCAGGCTCCTCAAAAGACTCTTCATAGAGCTTCCCTACGACCCAGCAATCCCTGTTTTGGGCATTTACCCAAATGCTCACAAACCAGACCACACTAAACCTATCAGCACACTCTGTTTTTTGCAGCATTATTTACCATAATTAAGATATGGAACCAACCCAGATGCCCCTCCGTAGATGAATGGATCAAGAAAATGTGGTATATATACACAATGGAATTCTATGCCTCCATCAGGAAGAATGACATTGCCTCATTTGTTAGGAAATGGAAAGACTTGGAAAAAATTATATTAAGTGAAATAACCCAGGCCCAAAGAAACATAGTTACCATGGTTTCCCTTATTTGCAATAACTTGTATATGTTTGAGTCAAGCAGAAAAGTTCAGATAATGTGATGTTAGGGAAATGAACCCTAAGATATGTATTGAAATGTTTTTTTTTCTTTCATGCGATTGTTTCTAACTTATTTATAAGATGATTTCTTTGTTGCTTTGTTTGTCCCTCCCCCCACAGGGTAAGCCCAGCCTTCACTGTATTTGACGTTGGTATAATTTGTGGAGGAGAAGGGCAAAAACAAATTGTTTAAATAGGGAAACAGGTGGACCCATTACAACAGTGAGATGTACAAGTCATTATGTCGCAAAACGAACTTTACCACTTTGGTAGGTGGGAGAAGGATTGGGTACAGGGGTTGGGGGGAGGGGAAGGGATGGGAAGGAGAAAAAAAGGAGAAGGCTACATTGCTTGATAAGAAATTTACTCATTATCTTGCCCATGTAATTGTAACCCCTCTCTACAGTACTTTCACAATTAAAAAAAGGACATAGTTCAATTTATCAAAAAATGTTACTTTATGATTAAAATAGTAATAAGGATTAATAAGCTATTTTTCAATGCTTTAAGATATAGAGTGTATCATACCAATGCAGATACTGGTTTTTTTTTGTTGTTTGGGGTTTTGTGTGTGTGTGTGTGTATGTATGTTTGCGTGTGTGTATGTGTGTGCGTGTGCGTGTGTGCTGGTCCATGGTTTTAACTCAGCGACTAATTGTTATTGAGCTTCTTTTGCTAAAGACTAGTGCTCTACCACTTGAGCCACATCTCTACTTATGGCTTCTATGTTTTTATTGGTAGCTTATTGTAGAAAAAGGTCTCATGGACTTCTCTGCCTCAGCTGGCTTTGACCAGCCATACTCAGATCTCAGCCTCCTGAATAGATAGGATTGCATGTGTGAGCCATCAGCCCAGGGCTCTTATAGTGTTCATTAAAGGCAGAAAGAATTTCTTCTCTCATATCTCACTAAAGAGTCTCTGCTTTCTTTTTAAACACAAAAGCAAGCTTCTCATTTAGAGTAACTTCTTGGTCTGTTGTTTCTAGTCTCAGAAAGATTTATTGGGAGCCAGGTGTTGGTGACTCATATCTGTAATCATAGCTACTCAGGAAACTGAGATCTGAGGATCATAGTTCAAAGGCAGGAAAGTCTATGGGACTCCAAATAACCACCAAAAAGCCAGAAGTAGAGCTGGTTCTCAAATGTTAGAGCATTAGCTTTGAGCAACGATGTCTCAGGGACAGCTTTTAAGCCTTAAGTTCAAGCCCCAGGATATGGAGGGGAAAGGTTTATCATGTTCACCATATTTCAAATTGTTACCTCATTATTGGCAATTTTACACTGAGTACTATCATAATTTCTTTCAGTACATATATCTTACCAAAATGTATACCTTAGATTTATACACATATGTAGCCTGAGTGGGCTGTTGTGAAGGTGAAGATCCCAGATTCTTGGCATATCCATTAAAGAATTGTATGAAAACACACACACTCACAAAAGCAAAAGTAAAGTAGCAAAGTAATGAGTTTTATATAGAAAGCAGGTAAGAGAAAATTAGGGCTTGAGCTAGGTGGGTGGCTCAAGAGCAAGAATAGAATTAAAACTTTCTGATTTCTAAAATTTGAAGTAGGGAATGGTTCCTGGTAAAACAGCAGGCTGATCTTAGGGGAATGAGGGATGGGATGGAGATTTGGAAGAGATTTGCACATGTCCATGTTTGGAATTCCATGATTTTAGGTATATGCATAAGACACAACCTATATGCATAAAACCTTAAGTGAAAGTGTGTTGCACAAAGATCAGCCAAATGACACAGGGAGTCACACTGTGAAAGTGACTCAATTTGGTTAGAACACAATGGAATTTCTCTGCACCTATGGAGAAGTCCTAATTTTAAACTGCATTAATTACCCCCAAGCAGGAGTGGCTATGGGAGGCACTGGGGAAGAGATAGGACTCATGGGTGTCTCCTAGGGCTTAACTCAGCATCTTACCTATAACTAATTTTCCTCAGCATAATCTACAATGGGCCTGAAAATAACTAGTGTCTATAACTATAATTGTTCATTCCAAGTATTATTTCTCTTCTATTTATCCCTGCAAACTTTCCCATCATACAACAATTTTAACCTACTTCCATTTAAGTAATCATGAATACCACTTTTGTTTTGTTTTTCTCCCAAGGATCCCACCTAGAATTTAAAATACATTGAATATAAAATAATAACATTTAAATGCATAAATATAAAATCATGGAGAATAACAAAACATACAATAATAACATTAAAATAATATGAAATACATAGCTCTCCCTCTTAATAATAGCTTAAAATTTTATGAAACCTTATTATCCTATCCCACACTAAAAAAAAGAGAAACATAGCAAAGTCAGAGTGTCAGAACTGGTAGAATGCTAACTAGTAAATAGGAATAGAATAAGTAAAACAGATATTCCTCATCTGGTAACCATCAGAGTAGTAACTGAGAGGCAGAGAGACTTATCGGTGCATTCTAAAGACATTGTGGTGAAAATGCTTTGAGATAAAAATATTAAAGTATTATCACACAAAATAATAAAATACAAATGGAAAATAATGACTCGGTCCTGGAGAAAAGAGACAAACACCAACTAGATCTGATCGTACTAGTAAACATCACAAATGCTGGACAAGCCCTGTGAGAACTCAGCCTTACAACTGTGGTCTTCCTGCCAAGAATGCTCAGTCTAACTCTGCTCATGTGTCAGCATCAGAAGGACCTGGGTTAATCATACTGCTAGTGTGGATTCTTCAAGACTCTCAGATTGAGAAATAAGTCAAAGAAGATTTATGAGACTTGAAATCTGAGCACAGCATTTGGACAAGAAAGGAAAAAGATCCTGTGGGAAGACTTGGTAGATTTTACGGAAGGTCTGTGGCTTTCATGATAGTTATATTAATGTTGATGTCTTGATTAGAAGGTTTGTATAACTGTAATGTAGAAAAAGGTTGGGAGAGTGAGAGAAATGGAAGAGACAAACAAAATGCAGTACAGTGTTGATCCATGGAACAAGAAATCTGGGATTACTTTGAGAAGATAATCTGGGAATTCTTTGTACTATATTACAAAGCATATATACTTTTAAAACTGTTTCTAAAGCTGTCTAAATAAAAATATGCAGAGGCAAAACTATACACTAAAATAAATACTCAACTGTAAGACCTATCCTGTCAGACTTAAAATGCATTTGCACCTTTCTGATATGGATACTTGGCAAATAAAATAATGTTTTTGAGCTTTGTTTCATATTTCCGTCTCCCTTGTGGTGATGAAAACAACATTATTTCTTGCCACATGAGTAAGAAACTCTTCACAACCTGCTTCAGAGCTCAGTGATTTGTTGGAAAGGCCTCTGGAATTTAAAAAAAGAGCCAGGTCATTTCCTCCCAAGACAGAACTAAGCAAAATGAAGTTGACTAAAAGCTCAGTAGCTGAGTTCATTTGTTTATCAAATATTGGCTGACTGATGCCTGACCTCTTGGATCTAGCTATGTCCCCTTGGCTCGCTGGTTGGCTGGCTCAACTTCTAATCTATCTTCACTTAATCTACTCCACCAACTCCTGTTGTCTGACTTCACTCTTTTTTTTTTTTTGGGTTGGCTGCCCTCTCTGAGATTACTTAGATGTTGCCAAAAGAATATTACTAATGGTTATAAAATTGACTCAGTACTGGCCGAGACCTCAGATAACAGTGACAAGAAAAATTCACCTCCTCAAAATAATTCCTGAACACTAAAATGTGTTACTATAAATATTTTTGAGTATTTGAATTAGCTGACTGTGTTTTACTTATGGTAAACCAGTGGCGTTTTGTCACAATTTCACATGTAAATCTTTTTAGGCAATGAAATGTTTACTTTCAGCTAGTAGTAAATTAGTAAAAAGAATAGAATGGAGCAGTAAAAAAAATTATGGTGTAATAATTAACCTATCATTAGGCATGAAGGGTCTTTGGTTTCCTCACCATTTAAGGAAATCTAAGGACACCACATTATTTTAAAAGCCAAAATAACTCCTTAAAAATTCTTGTGCAGTTATTTGTTTACACAACAAGTTCCTGAGGTAAGGACTCTGGGCCATCCTTTCTTAATGGCATTTTTACACTTACTTTTATTGAAAAATCTAGCTACGTATGTGAGTTCAAAGAAAATAAACTTCTTTACCTGGGTGTTCACGGCTCCTGCCTCTAATCCACAGTACTCAGAAAACTGAGAAACCCAGGATTGAATTCTAAACCCCACCTGATCAGGCAAATCCACTAGACACCATCACTTAAAATAACCAGCAATATAGCCAGGATGGAGGTGTGGTTCAGTTTTAGAGGACCAGTCATGCAAGGAACTGGGCACGAAAGAGCTCCAGAGTTCAAACCTTAATCGTAGCAGAACAGAAAAAGAGATGCACTTTTTTTCTGAAAAGGAGTCATTTGTCAGAGTTAAATTCATCATCCACAGCAGAGACATTCAGTAACAAGTAAGTCCAGATATCATGTTGGCAGCCTAGATTCTGGTAGTGCCTGTTACACATATCTGAAGGTTCCCGTGAAGTGGCTTTAGAAAATCAAGAAACTGCCTGAACATCATAAGCCAATTTTCAGAATAAATTTTTCATTGTATCTATACTATGTGAGTGGTTAAAACAATTTATTATTTTACAAATTTTTCTCTATAGAAAACATAACAAGTGTTGGATATTGTTCTTGTCTATTGTATTTTGTGCCTCTAAATTCATGTTCCAATTTTTTTTCTGTTGGTTGTGGAGCTTGAACTTTGGGCTTGGGCACTGTTCCTAAGCTCTTCAGATCAAGGTTAGCACTCTACCTCTTGACCCACAGTGCCATTTCTGATTTTTCTGGTGGTTAATTGGAGATAAGAGTCTCATGGACTTTCCTGCATGGGCTGGCTTTGAACCACGATCCTCAGATCTAAGCCTCTTGAGTAGTTAGGATTATAGGTGTGAGCCACTGGTGCCTGGCTCATGCTTCACTTAGGAAAGAAGAATTTAAGCAACAAAAGACTTAAAAAGTTTTAGGAAAGATTTGAAAGGCCAGTATATATTAACAATAGCCCAATCACTTAGGTGTATAAAAATTTCTTTTTTCCTGACCCATGTGTAGAAGGTCATACAATTAGAGTGAATGTACATGTTCACTAAATTTAATTTTTTGTTGTTGCTCAGTTTCCATATCAAGTTTTATCTTGCAACAAAGCTGTCTTTGCCAAGCCTTGAGAAATTGAAAAATACCAATTTCAACCATAATACAAAAAAAATCACATCCATCAGCATTTATAGTTTCTAAATGATGAATACATTTACCATGAACAATGGTTGGAATCTTCCAAAATTTTATAGCAAGTGTGTATCAATAATTACTTAGAAAATGCACTAATGAAATACACCAGTCAATCAATCGATTTGAATACAAATATAAGCCAAGTCACAAAAAGTAAGTTAACCAAAATTGCAAGTTCAGAAAAATCATCTCTGCAGCTCTCAGGATCATTTTTACATATCAATGCCCAATGTTAGGTAGCCATTTTGAACAACCAGCCTCAAAATCCCTTCATAAGCCAGGCACTGATGACTTATGCCTGTAATCCTAGCTACTCAAAAAGCTGAGATCTGAGGAACATGGTTCAAAGCCCGCCCTGAGGAGAAAGTGTCAGACTCTTATCTCCAATTAACTACTAAAAAGCTGAAAAGGAGATGTGGCTCAATCAGTAGAGAACTAGCCAGGAACAATAAGTCTTAGGGACAGCACCCAAACCCGGAGTTTAAGCCCTCTAACCTGCACAAACACACACACACACACACACACACACACACACACACACACACACACACATACACACACAAATTGCCAATGAATTTCTCCTGACATACTCAGAGGAAATAAATTAGCCTTTTTATACAGTAGTATTTGGTACCAAAATTAAATGATGTTAAAAGCAGAGACCATTTCCATTGAGGTCCAACTTATTTCAAAAGAAATCATTATATTGGCATAGGATTATGCAAGTTATCAAACTATTGGATATAAATTCCTTTACATAACTCAAAAGGATACTGAATAGTTTACACAGCTAATACTTAAAGCAATCAGACATCACCAACAGGTTAAGATGAGAATGGCAAGAAAGTTTTTCTGTCTTACTGTCATACAGGATTTCTCCCATCCATCAGAAGAACTAAGCTGTCTGAAAAATGATAAATGACACCAGTGACATGATCTGATCCACACAGCATTTGAGAAATGTAACACAATGTGGGGAATATATACAGATGAGTGCTAATTAGATGGATGACTTGAAGTTCGTGTTTTTTGTGTAACGGGGAAAACAATGCTTGCTTGATCTGTAGGGATATGGGAGCTACTCGCCCCTCTAAAGCAATTTGCAAGTGATCTAGCTAGAGATGAAAGGATTAATGTAGTGAAAAGAAATGCTTGATTCTAGTGCAGAAGAAGAAAGTATCAGTGATTGTTAGAGAAGTAAATGGAATTCTTCAGTCCGTTTTTCACTTTTGCCAGTACTAAGGCTTGACCTCAGGGCCAGGGCACTTTTTCTTAGCTTTTTAATGCTTAAGGCTGGCTTTCTAACATGAGTCACATCTCTACTTCTGAATTTATGTTGGTTAATCGAATATGAGTCTCATAAACTTTTCTGCCTGGACTGACTTTGAACTGTGATCATCAGATCTCAGTCTCCTAAGGATTACAGGCTAAGATTACAGACGTGAGTCACCAGTGCTCTACAAATAGTGTAAATGTCGTAGTCATATGATGCTTGCTAGCAGTTCTCTAAAACACCTTAATGTCTCAATATAAAATAATACCAGCTAATAACTAGGAGTAGTGATCCTATTCAAAGAAAATATACTGAAGCATACTCTATGCTATTTCTTGATTTCATACCTGACTTGGTATTATGAACATTTCCTGAAAACAGGTTATGGGGATTGAACTCAGTCTTTTTCTCTTGCCTAGCCTTTTCATTCAAGGCTGTTACTCTACCACTTGAGCCACAGCTCTAATTGCAGAATTTTGCTGATTAATAATAATCCAAGTTGGGTTTTTACTGCTATCTGCAAATCTGTCTCCTGACTAGCTAGGATTACAGGAGTGGGCCACTAGCAAACAGCTAAACTACACTTTTTATATTATTATTATTTTTGTCAGTCATGGGGGTTGAACTCTGAGCCTAAATGCTATCTCTCAGCTCTTCAGCTCAGGGCTAGAGCCCTACCACTTGAGCCACAGTACCACTTCTGGCTTTTTTTCTGCTTATGTGGTGCTGAGGAATTGAACCCAAGGCAAGCACTCTTCCACTTAGCCAACTTCCCAGCCCTAAACTATACTTTCAAATAAGTGAAATACTTGGTAAATCCAGTGAACTTCTCTTTATAGTGTTTGTTTTAGCAAATATGTTAACTAATAGGCAAAGTGTGGGTGGCCCTGGTCATAATGCATAAAATTACACAAAATTCAGGAAAGTACAATAGTTTTAGTGTCTTTTCAAGTGGAAAGTCCATTATAAGCTAATTAGTAGCACATAAAACTGGACCGGCTAATTTTTGAAGGACTATATTCACTTTTCAACTGGAAATTCTGGGATAGAACTGCATCTATATAAAATATCATAGACAGCATAGATTTTTACTAATTTCCCCACATTCCAGACACGGTTTGTTTGTTTAAATCAAGTAGTGGACAAATAACTCATTGGAAATCAAGACTTGTATAAGAGGGATACAAATCAGTTTTAGAAAAGTTCCAATACATGAAATAAAGAGGGGAAAAAGAGAAAAAAGAAAGCCTCATCCCTTCATGGGCCTATACCTAAACATGCTATGTAAAATGAATTATAAAAATTACATGTTTTCTTCTCTTTTCTCCTCATCTTCTCTACCACTAGAGAACTCAATATAAACCCTGAGTGTGTTCCACTGGCTCACAAAAGGAATTAATGTTAGAACTTCATAAAATATGTGTGAGGTACGTGGAGTATGTGAGAAAAAGAAGAGAATGACAAGTGCTTTGGGACAGAAGATATCTAAAATAGAAACAGTATAACTTAATGTCCTTTAATATTTTAATAACTTGAGAAGACTGCTTTAAAACACTGTAATCAAGAATGTTCTAGTCAGCAATTTCATGACCAGATTCCAAGAAAATAGAGATAAATATCTATATTTATGAACATCGTATACACAAACATAAGCATAGTAATGTACCTTATATGTGACATATATGTTTATTTTTCCTTTTGGTATCCCAGATATCCTTTATTAAATTTAAATACATTTATATGGATATTTAGATACATTTGAAAAAATTAGATGGTGGAAAAGTATAGCTTTCCAATGTGGTGATACAGAACTCACACACATCTTTCAGTCTATCATATTTTTTCAGCTGTCACATAATGACTCCATAAAAATCATTAGCTACTTAAACTACTACCTACAGGATTCTTCAGTTGGATTTAGGATAGTGAGTTACATTATAAGATAAATAAATAAACTACGTACTGAAATAATTTGGGATGTGGGTGTATTTTCTCCCTTGTTAAATAATTAGAGGGCTGAAAATTGTTTAAAGTAGAATGTAGGCTTATTTGGAAGCAAAAGAAACAAGAGACTCCTTGAGCAAGGAAGGGGTTCCGTAGGAGTTGACCATCTTTCTTCTGAGGCCCCTTGTACACAGGGTCCTTGGACTCCTTTCTTTAGGACATCCTCCTCCATGCTCTGATTGGTGGAAGGGTAGACACTTGGTGGAAAGTCTTGAGATTGGGTCCCCTGACCTGTAACCTGGAGGTTTCTCTATGACTGCATCTCACATCTCTACACATTAGAACAGAAGGAGCTCTGAATCAAATGGGAGCCATGGTTGAAAAAAGGTCCATGTGTTTGGGACCTAGAGCCCTAGAGACTGTATGGGTATTTGCTGAGTTCTTCTTGCCATCCCTCCTGTTGGAGGTGGTTCTGGCCTCCATCTTCTACAAAGCTGGGAAGGCCAACCTTTCCCTTTCTGTAGAACACATCTACAGAAAACATACTAACCATAGTTAATTTTTTTTAAGAATTATACTGTACATTGGCAAGAAAAATACAAAGTTACTCTAGAAAGTACAAATGCAAAATTAAACAATGTGGCACTGAAGATTCTGTTTAATTTTGATGAGTTCAAAGCTTGAGTTATTGTAAAAATGGAAAATTTTTGTGGTGACAGTCCTGGGTCTTGAACTCAGATCCTGGACACTGTTCCTGAGCTTATGTGCTCAATTCTAGCACTCTACCATTTGAGCCATTGTTCCACTTTCAGCTTTTGGGTGTTTAAATGGAGATAAGCATCTCAAAGACTTTCCTGGCTAGGCTGACTTTGAAATTCAGTCCTCAGATTTTAGCCTCCTAAATAGCTCAAATTACAGGCCTGAGCGACATGGGTGCCCTGCTTGGTTGTTATAACTCATCAATTATACTTAGTTGATAGTTAAAATTTTAATTATAATTTATAGTAGACAAAATTGTAAAATGAGTTTGTTTTCAACATAGTGTCTTGTACATCTCATTGTTACAATGGTCAACCTGTATGCTTATTTCAGCATTTTGTTATTTTCCTTCCCTTCTCCAAATTAGGAAAATGTATATACAAGATGCAGAGCACCGACATCAAATACAGTGAAAACATGGGTTATATCCGTGGGGGAAGAACATACAAAAGAAACAAAAACATCATAGTACATTTTAAGTATGCTAAAAACAATACCAAGAAAGAAAAAATCAGTTGTGTCCCTACCTTTGGGTTTGTTTCACTTACCATCATCTTATATGGTCATATGTACATAGCTTCTGACAGTAAGATTTATAAGAACTTGCTCCTCAGAAATAATCAAATTTTCACAACCATCTAAAGTAACTATTTCACAAATGATAAGACTGTGGACAATTATAGTCACTAAGCTGATATCACTCAGCTGACATAATAAAGTCAGGATTTGAGCCTGAGTACTTTAAATCCATAACCATTATAGATCTACTTTTCTTGAGGCTGTAGGAAGCTATCAAGGGGACAGAAGAGACACATAGCAGTTCAGTAGAAAGAATTGAGAGCACATGTCACACTGAGTGCTGGTGGCTCATCTCTGTAATTCTAGCTACTTAAGAGGCTGAGATCTGAAGATCATGGTTCAACACCAAGCCCATGAAATCAAGACAACATTGAGATTCCACCTCACCCCCAGTTAGAATGGCTAGAATCAAGAAATCTAGTAATAACATATGCTGGAAGGAATGTGGCCAAAAGGGAACCCTACTGCAATGTTGTTGGGAGTGTAAACTTGTTCAAACTCTCTGGAAAGCAGTATGACTCCACATAGAGCTTCCCTATGACCCAGCAATCCCACTTTGGGGCAGTTAACCAAATGATCACAAACAAGGTCATACCAAAGCTACCAGCACAATCATGTTTATTGCAGCATCATTTACCATAGCTAAGATATGCCCCTCAGTAAATGAATGGACCAAGAAAATGTTGTTTATATATACAATGGAATTCTATGCCTCTGTCAGAAAGAATGACATTGCCTCATTTGTTAGGAAATGGAAAGACTTGGAAAATTATATTAAGTGAAGTAAGCCAGGCCCAAATAAACATAGTTCCCATGGTTTCCCTTGTTTGCAATGACTAGTACATGTCGAGGACAAGCAGAGAAGGTCAAAGACTATGTACATAAGACCACATGAGATAATGTTAAGTAGACTGTACCCCAAGACAGGAACACAAGTGGTTTTTTTTTTTTCTTTCTTGCTAGTGTTTTTAATGTGCTTATAATGCACTATGTGATTCCTTTGTTTCTTTTGTATGTTCTTCCCCCAGGTATAACCCCTGTTTTCACTGGATATAATGCCAGTGTCCTGAATCTTGGATATACGTTTTTCTAATTTGGGAGGGAAAGGGATATTGCTGAACACTTAAATGGGGATGCAGGCTGACTCATTGTGATATACAGGACACTATGTTGAAAAAGAACTTTACAGGGCTGGGAAGGTGGCTCAGTGGTAAGAGCACTTGCCTTGCATGCCTGAGGCCCTGGGTTCGATTCCCAGCACCACATAAGCAAAAAGAAAAAAGCCGGAAGTGGCGCTGTTGCTCAAGTGGTAGAGTGCTAGCCTTGAGCTGAAGAGCTGAGGGACAGTGCTCAGGCCCAGTGTTCAGGCCCCACGACCGGACCCCCAAAAAAAGAACTTTACAATATCAAGTGGGAGGGACTGGAGGAGTTAGGGAGGTGGGGAGGGAAGTGATGGTAGGGGGAAAACAAAGAAGGAGGTAACAATGCTCCCTACAAAATGTACTCATTACCCTACTCATGTAACTATAACCCTCTGTACAACATTTCTACAATAAATAAATAAATATATATAATAAAAAATAAGCACATGTAGAAAAGTCTGGGAGACCTTTCAATTGACCACAAAAAAGGGAAAGTGGAGTTGTGGACCAAGTGGTGTGGTGCCAATCCTAAGTGAATAAACAAGCAATAGTCCTAGGCCTTGAGTTCAAGTTCCAGTGCCAGCACAAATTTTTTTTAAAAAAAATACAACGCATAAAAAGTAACAGAACATCACAAGAAATACAAGATATATAGAATGATTTAAACAAATTCTCATCCTTTATAAGATTTGACATTTTTCAGTCTCAAATTGGAGTAAAGTTATAAAAATGATCATCTTATATATTATGCACCCTACCACATCTTCTCTCAAATAAAAATGTAATTGTGCTGGGTAAGAAATGTTAGTAGATAGCCCAGCACTGGTGACTTACACCTGCAATCCTAGCGAGCCAGGAGGCAGAGATCTGGGGATCATGGTTCAGAAACAGCCTAGGCAGGAAAGTCTGTGAGACTCTTATCTCCAATAACCCACCAGAAAACTACAAGTGGCACTGCAGCTCAAGTGGCAGATCAATTTCCTTGAGCTGAAGGATCAGCACCAAAGCACAGACTTCAAGCCCCATGAATGACAACGAAGGATGGATGGAAGGAAAGAAGGAAGGAAGGAAGGAAGGAAAGAAAAAAGGAAAGAAAAAAAGGAAAGAATGAAAGAAAATATACAAGAATCTGATTTGTAATCGATGTATAAACTAAGTAACTGCAAAACAGGTTGCATCAAAAATCTCAATACTCTTTAAAACTCTTTTTATCTTTTCCCTTTTGAACCTTTTATTTTGCGTGACTTAGTTGTTATTCAGCTCATACCCAGATATATACTCGTCATCGATTATTAGACCTTATCCTTCATTGTGTGCATACTTAATTCAGAAATGGATTACTCAATTCACAAACTTTTAGGCTTACCTCCGTTAATAGTAGTAGTATTATTTTATACCTATATAATTTTTAGTTTTTTATTTTTAAATTTTTATTTTTTTATTTTTCATTTTTATCACTCCTCTCCTTCTATTCTTTCCACCTATCAGTATTATTTCTTTATACTTACTTTTAGTTTTTAACTGTTTCATTTAAAAAATTTAAATTGTTATGTTTTCATTTTTTTCTTGTTTCTTTATCTCTCTCCTTTCATTCTATCTGCTTCCTCTCTCAAATTAGTGCTTGGTTAAATTCCCTCTTTCCTTTTGCCTCTCCACATTTCTCTAATCCTACATTTTCCCCACAACTTCCCATAAACCTATTAATTTCTGGTCTACTGACTCACTCTTTGATATGCTTAGTCCATTAATCCATAGTTGTTGGCTGTTGAATTAGATTATATCTGTTGAACTTGATTGTTTCTGCACTCATTTTGACTGCATCAATCAGTCTGAGCAACTACAGGACTGGTTGATACTTGCCTTAAAATAGTGTTTTAGCATGAAATTGGTATTAATTTCATACCAAATGGGCAGAGAAAGTCAGAGAACTATTCAAGACAAATCCAAGAAATATAATAGATCTATTCAACATTTAGAATACACAATCAGAGCACCTACAGACAGAAATTAATGGTCTAGGAAATTTATTTAGCAGGATTCTAGCAGAGAACTGCCCAAACATACAAAAACACAGGCCTATTCAGATATAAGAAGCCTTTAGAACCCAACATAGATCAGATCAGAACAAGATATCCCACCATCACTTTATAAGCCCCACAGGATCAATTCAGAACAAGGAAAGGATCCTTAAAGCTGTCAAGGAGAAAAGATCAATCACCAATAAACTCAAATTTCTCAACAGAGACAATTGAAGCAAGAAGAGCCTGGAATGATGTATGCCTTGCCCTAAAGACATACAATTATCAACCAAGAATACTGTACCCAGCTAAACTCTGCTTCAAAACAGATCAAGTTAAAACCTTCCAGAGGAGTTTCGGGAAGATGGCGGAGGAGAAGCTGGAGGCTAAACAAGCTCTAGCACAGAAAGCAGTTCTAGTGCTCCAGCAAACAGTCCTAAGCTAGAGAATCACACCAAGTGTGAAATCTCAGTACAGAGAGTTAGGCGAGAGAGGGAAAATCCAGGCAAGGAGACAGATCTGAGCACTTGCCAGCAGTCAGGGCTGCTACAGCAGCAGTGGTGGCAGTGGATTTTACTCAACATGAGCAAGAACTGACAAGGAACAGATGCTTCATTCTGCAGATTACAGATCAGAGACAACCCAGGAACCAACACACTGGCTTGAGTAGAAGCCTGACATTCTCACTCCTTCTGAGGGAGCAGAGGAGGGAAGGCCACCCCTCCCCTCCCCACTACCCGAGATCTCTATCTTTGATACTGACAAAGGCCTGGCTGAGCAGCTAGCTCGAACTCAGGCCTTGGAAGAAAACAAGAGTTATTTAGCAGGTCACAGGAACATAACCTGACCTGCCAGGCTCAGCTCCACCCAGGGAAAAGTCACCCAGCCCCAGGTGAGCAAGCTCCACCAGCCCCTAGGAGTGGCTTTCTTCACTGGGTAAAAAGAGCCAGAGGCTGCACCTCCCTACAACAGCCTTGACAACCAATTGAAATTCAGTAAACATAAACCCTGAGAGTGGCTCCAGGCTGGGCTCTGTGAGTGTCTCAGAAGCTAGCCCCTCAGGGAAAAGCTACTGTTTGCTGAAAGGCCTCAACTCTATCCAGAAAATAGCCTCATCACAGAATCTCCAAACAAGAGAAAACAGCCATCTCCCTCTTTTGTGAAACTCCAAGCAGTTCTCCCTCCCATTGAACTAGCCTGGGAGGAGGATCACAAAATCCTGGGTAAAGCAGAGCATTTTTCTGCCTCCTCAAACAAACTGACTTAAGAAACCAACCAAGCCACAGGAAAACCAAACACTACAAGCAGACCAGACTCCAACAAGAGACTAGTTACTGACACAAAGCAGATACAGGATCTTCCCATCCGCCCCCCAAAAGAACTCTTTTTTATACGTTTTATAAAAAATGTTTTTAAACTTTTTTAATTATTAATTTTTAACTTTGAAAAATTATTTTCTATTAACCTTTTTTCTTCCTCTTATAATTATTTTAGGAGTATATGTGTGTGTGTGTGTGTGTTTTCTTTTTTTTTGTTTAGCCCTACTGACTTTTTAATCCTTTTTTTATTCGTTCTTTCTCATTCTTTTCACTTTTTCTTCTCTTTTGTTCTTCTTTGCGTGACTTAATTGCTGTTCTGCTCATCCTCAGATATACCCATAGTTGATTATTAGACTTTATCCCCCATTGTGTACACCCTTAATCCAGAAATTTATTACTTAATTAAAAACCTCTTAGACTTAAATTCCATAATAGTAGTACTACCTCTTTATACCTATATAATATTTAAGCATTTCTTTTTTTTAATATCTCCTTTCTATCCCTCCCCTTCTCTCATCTTATTCCCATTCTTCCTGAATAATGTGTTATTAAATTTGCATAATTTTTAAGTGTTTCACTTTTTAATTTTTGTTTTTCTATTTCTTCTTGTCTCTTTTTCTTTCTTCTTTTTTCGTCTCTCTCCTATCATTTTATCCAACCTATTTTCAGCTTTGAGATTAGGACTTAGTTAACTTTCCTTCTACTTTCCCACATTCCTCTATTCCTATTTTTACCCACATCTCTCCTTAAACTTAAAAATTACTGGTTTGTGAAATTGTTCTTCGCAGTTCGTAGCCCATTAATATATAGTTGTTTGATGTTGAATAGACATATCTGTTGAACAAAATTTTATCTGTAGACTTCTGACTGTGCAACTAAAGACTTTGGTTGATGCTTGCTTTAAGATAGTGTTCTAGCACAAAATTGGTGGGCAGAACAAGCCAGAAAAACACAAGAAAAATGGCAAGTCTGGGTATCTCAAATCCCACTCATGATAATCAGGGCACAGAAGAGATAATGAATAATCCAGAGGAGAGTTCAACAAAAGCTCTACAAACACTACTGGTAAACATGGTACATGAAAAGATTGAAAAACTGCAAAGGACCCTGTGTGAGTGTGATAGGGAGAGAGAGGAGGCAAACCAAAGGTCAATACAGGAATATCATGAGCGTGAGAAAGCTACTCAAAGATTGATACAAGAATTGCATAAGCAGATTGAGAACACTTAAAGAGAAATAAAGGAATGGCATGAGCAGGCTGAGAACTGTCAAAGAGAAATATAGGAATTACGTGAACGTGAGGAAGCTAATCAAAGAGTAATAAAGGAATTGAGAGAGCAGGATGAGAATAGACAAAGATCACTAAAGGCATTCATGGAATCCATAAACAGAGAACCGAAAGAAGTCAGGGAGACCATAAAGGGAATGCTGAATGGAACCCAACAGAAGGAATAGGAGTCCAAGGAAACCATAACCAATCAACTAAGTTATTTGAGAATAAAAACTAATCACCAAATTAAGGAAGTAAAGAAGTTCATACAAGATCTAAAACAAAGCTCCAACAAAGAATTTGAAGCCATCAAAGCCGAACAACTAAAAGGAAAAGAAATAAAAAACAAAGTAGAAAATCTTGATAGTAGGTTATACGATGCAGAATATCAAATTTCAGGGATTGAAGACAGCCTAGATATTATAGAGAAAGAATATACAACCATCCTAGACAAATCCAAGAAATATGATAGATCTATACAACACTTGGAAGACCCCTTCAACATTGTGAAAATGGCAAAACTTCCCAAGGCTATCTACTTCAGAAGGATATTGCAATTCTAAATATCTATTTGCCAAAAAATGGAGCAAACAAATTTATCCAAGAAACACTGCTTTCCCTCAAATCCCACATAGATCCAAAGACATTAACTGTTGGGAAATTTAACACACGACTTTCCCCACTAGATAGATCAAAACAGCAAAAAAACAATGGAGAAACTGCAGATCTAAACAACTGCATAGATCAACTAGATTTAACAGACATCTACCGAATATTTCATCCAGCAGCATCAGAATACACGTTTTCTCAGCAGCACATGGAACATTTTCCAATATATACCTCATTTTAGGACACAAAGCAAACTACTCCAAATTCAGAAACAATGAAGTTATGCCTAGCATTCTCTCAGAGCACAAGGGAATAAAATTAGGACTCAACACAAAAAGCCACCAAAGAAGCAAAATAAACCCCTATCTAGAAGACAGAAAGAAATAATTAAAATTAAATCAGAATTAAATTAATTAGAATCCAATAAAACCATAGAAAGAACGAACAAAACAATGAGCTGGTTCTTTGAAAAAGTTAACAAAATTGACAGATCCTTAGCAAATCTTATCAGAAAAAGAAGAGAACACACCCAAATAAAAAAACTCAGAGATGAGAATGGAAACATCACCACAGAAACAACCAAGATTCAGAACATTATAAGGGAATATTTCTCAAAACTTTATGTTAGTAAGTTTGAGAATTTGGCAGAAATAGACTTTTCCTAGCAAATATTGACATGCCGAAACTAAACCAGGATGAGTTAAACCATCTTATCAGACTAATATCAAGCATTGAAACAGAAACAGCAATAAGAGACCTCCCATCTAAGAAATGCCCAGGACCAGATGGTTTTACAGCGAAATTCTACAAGTCCTTCAAAGCAAAGCTCACACCAATACTCCTCCAACTCTTCAATGAAATTGAAAGAGAAACTTCATTACCGAAGTCATTCTATGACGCCATCATAACCCTCATCCCCAAACCAGGCATGGACTCATCAAAGAAAGAGAACTATAGACCCATTTCTTCGATGAACATTGATACAAAACTTTTCAACAAAATTTTGGCCAATCGACTTCAACAATTCATCCAAAAAATCATACACCACGATCAAACAGGATTCATTTCAGGGATGCAAAGCTGGTTCAATATACACAAATCACTTAATATAATTCATCACATCATCAAGAGCAAGGATAAGAACCACATGGTTATCTCAATATATGCAGAAAAAGCATTTGACAAGATCCAACACCCCTTTATGATGAAGGTTCTGGAAAAATTAGGAATCCATGGAACATTCCTCAATACAATAAAGGCTATATATGACAAACCTCCAGCCAGCATTATACTTAATGGTGAAAAACTAAAGCCATTTCCTCTTATCTCAGGAATAAGACAAGGATGTCCACTCTCTCCACTTCTCTTCAATCTAGTATTAGAAAGCCTAGCTACAACAATAAGACAAGATGCAAACATAAAGGGAATCCCAATAGGGAAAAAGAGGTAAAACTCTCCGTCTTTGCACATGACATGATCTTGTATTTAAAGAATCCCACAGACTCCACTCACAAATTACTCAAGCTGATTCAAAACTTTGGCAAAGTAGCAGGGCATAAAATTGACCCTGAAAAGTCACTAGCTTTTCTGTATGCCAACAATGAGAAAAATGAGGCTGAAATTAGGGAAGCAACACCATTCGTAATAGTCCCACACAAAATAAAGTACCTAGGAATTAACTAAACAAAAGAAGTGAAGGACCTCTATGATAAAAACTTTGAAAACCTGAAAAAGGAAATCAAAACAGAACTTAGAAAGTGGCAAAAACACTCATGCTCCTGGATTGGAAAGATCAACATCGTGAAAATGGCAAAACTTCCCAAGGCAATATTCAATGCGATACTTATCAGTATTCCAACCTCATTCTTCAAAGAAATAGGAGAGGAAATCCAAAATTTCATATGGAACAATGAAAGACCCTGAATACCAAAAATGATCTTCAACAGCAAGAACAGTGCTGGAGGAATATCAATACCTAATTTCAAACTCTACTATAAAGCCATAGTAATCAAAACAGCTTGGTACTGCACAGGAACAGACCTCAGGACCAAGGGAATAGAATTGAAACCCAGAAATGAACCTACAGGCCTATAGCCATCTAATCTTCGATAAGGGAGCTAAAAAAATAGAATGGTAGAAAGACAGCCTCTTCAGTAAATGGTGCTGCCAAAGTTGGTTAACCACTTGTAGAAAACTAAAGCTAGATCCTTATATATTACCCTGCACCAGAATCAACTCCAAAAGGATCAAAGACCTCAGAGTCAAAGCAGACACTCTGAAAGCATTACAGGATGGAATAGGAGAAACCCTAGGTCTTCTTGGCACAGGCAAATTTTCTTAATAGAACCCAGAAACAAAACAAATCAAAGAAAGTTTGGACAAATGGGATTGCAATAAATTGCAGAGCTTCTGCATGGCAAAGGGCATAGCTAGCAAGATCAATAGAAAGCCCACAGATTGGGAGAAAATCTTCACTAGCCATGCAACAGACCAAGGTCTCATATCTAAAATGTATCTGGAACTCAAAAAATTAAATCCCCCAACAACAAATCTTCAATGAACAACTGCCCAATAAATAAGTGTGCTAAAGACTTACAGAGAAACTTCTCTGAAGTGGAAAGAAGGATGGCCAATAGACACATGAAAAATGCTCAGTCTCCAGAGCCATAATAGAAATACTAATCAAAACAACATTGAGATACCATCTCACCCCAGTTAGAATGGCTATAATCAAGAACTCTAATAACAATAGATACTGGAGGGGATGTGGACAGAAGGGAACCTTTCTGCATTGTTGGTGGGAGTTTAACCTTGTTCAACCACTTTGGAAAGAAGTATGGAGGATTTCAAAAGACTCCACATAGAGCTCCCCTATGATCCAGCAATCCTACTTTTGGGCATTTACCCAAATGTTCACAAACAAGACCACAGTAAAGCTACCAGCAGGGCTATGTTTATTGCAGTTTTATTTACCATAGCTAAGCTATGGAACCAACCCAACTGCCCCTCACTAGATGAATGGTTCAAGCAAGTGTGGTATATATACACAATGGAATTCTATGCCTCCATCAGGAAGAATGGCATTGCCTCATTTGTTAGGAAATGGATAGACTTGGAAAAAATTATATTAAGTGAAGTTAGCCAGGCCCAAAAAAAACATAGATCCCATGGTTTCCCTTATTTGCAATTACTAGTATATGTCTGAGTCAAGGAGAAAAGTTCAGAGATGTTGATTGTTTTTGATATTCTTGGTCTTTTATTGTTCCATATGAACTTTTGAGGTTGGACCATTTTTGGTTATGGCTTTGAATTTGTAGATAGCCTTTGGCAGTGTTGCCATTTTCATGACGTAAATTCTCCTAATCCAGGAGCTTGGGAGGTTTTCCCACTCCCTAAATTCTACTTTGATTTCCTTTTTTAGGTTTTTAAGGTTTTCATTTTAGAGCATTTTTTCATGTGTCTATTGGCCATTCTTATTTCCTCCTCAGAGAAGTTTCTCTTTAAGTCTTTAGTCCACTTATTTATTGGGCAGTTGTTTCTTTGAGGAATTCTCACCTAAACTTCAATAAGGGAGCTAAAAAATAGAATGGAAGAAAGACAGCCTCTTCAGTAAATGGTGCTGGAAAGAAAAATTGGTTAATTACCTGTAGAAAACTAAAGCTAGATCCTTATTTATCACCCTGCGCCAGAATCAACTCCAAATGGATCAAAGACCTTGAAGACAAAGTAGACACCCTGAAAATATTAGAGGAAGGAATAGGAGAAATTCTAAGGTTCCATGGCACAGGCTGAAATTTTCTTAATATATACACAGAAACAGAACAAATAAAAGAATGGTTGGACAAATGGGATTGTATGAAGCTGCAGAGCTGCAACAGATGCTGGAGGGGATGTGGCCAGAAGGCAACCCTTCTGCAATGTTGGTGGGAGTGTAAACTTCTTCAACTACTTTGGAATGCAGTATGGAGGTTCCTCAAAAGACTCTACATAGAGCTCCCCTATGACTCAGCAATCCCTCTTTTGGATATTTACCTAAATGCTCACAAACAAGGTTATACTAAAGCTACTAGCTCAACTATGTTTATTGCAGCATCATTTACCAACACAGATGCCCCTCAGTAGATGAATGGATCAAGAAAATGTGGTATATATACACAATGGAATTCTATGCTTCCATCAGTAAGAATGACACTTCCCCATTTGTTAGGAAATGTAAAGATGTGGAAAAAATTTTATTAAGTGAAGTAAGCCAGGCCCAAAGAAACATAGGTCCCATGGTTTCCCTTATTTGCAATAACTAGTATAAATCTAGGTCAAACAGAAAAGGTCAAAAGCTATGTACATATGACCATATAAGATGATGCTAAGTGAAATGAACCCCAAGATAGGGACACAAGTGGATTTTTTCTCTCTTGCTATTGTTTTTACCTACCTATAATGTTCTATGTGGTTTTTTTCTTGTATGTTCCTCCCCCATGGTATAACCTCTTTCTTTACTGTATTTGATTCTGGTGCCCTGCATCCTTGTACACTTGGGGAGGAGAAGGGATAAAACAAAATGCTCAAATGGCGATACAGGGTGACCCATTGTAAGAATGATATGTATAAGACACTGTGTTGAAAACAAACTTTATACCTTTGGCGGTGGGGTGGACGGTAGTTGGGTAGGTGGAAAGGAAGTGCTGGTAGGGGAAAAGCAAAGAAGGAGGCAGCAATGCTCGATAGGAAATGTACTCATTACCTTACTGTAACCCCTCTGCACAGTATTTTTACAATAAAAATATATTGAAAAAGTATAAAATAAAATATCATTACTTGTTGTTCCCACAGACCGACAATTACATTTCAAAAGAACATTTTTTAAAAATTATTTTATGGTAACTTAGGGGAAGATGGCGGAGAAGAAGCTGGAGGCAAAACAAGCTCTCGCATAGAAAGCAGTTTTATAGTTCCAGTGAACAGTCCTAAGCCAGAGAATCACACCAAGTGTGCCATCACAGGACAGAGAGTTAGGTCAGAGAGGGAAAATCCAGGCAAGGAGACAGATCGGAGCTGTTGCCAGCTGCTGCCGCTGTGGTGGCAGCGGCGGCAGTGGTGGCGGCAGCGGTACTGCCATACCTGAAACAGAGAGAGTCTGGGATGAAAGAGCCAGATGCAGCGGGCTAGGGGATTCTACTCAACACCAGCATGAACCGACAAGGAGCAGACATCTTCATCCTGCAGTTCGCAGACCAGAGATGACCCAGGAACCAAGACTCGGTGTGAGTAGAAGCCTGTTGCAGTTTGCAGACCAGAGACGACCCAGGAACCAAGACTCGGCGTAAGTAGAAGCCTGACATCCTCACTCCTTCTCAGGGACTCAGGGAGCAGAGGAGGGAAGGTCACCCCTCCCCTCCAGTACCTGAGATCTCCATCTTGGATACTGACAAAGCTCGGCGGAGCTGCTAGCCCCAACTCAGGCCTTGGAATAAAACTAGGGTCATTTAGCAGGTCACAAGAACTTAACAGTGTGGCCTGCCAGACTCAACTCCACCCAGGGAAAAGTCACCCAGTTCGGGCGCCAGTCATAGGAGTGGCTTTCTTCACCGGGTAATAACAGCCAGAGGCTGCCCCTCCCTTTTGCAGCCTCGACATCAGTAAACAGAATCCCTGAGAGTGGCTCTAGGCCGGGCTCTGTGAGTTTCTCACAAACTAGCCCCCGGAAAAGCTACTGTTTGCTAAAAGGCCTCAACTCTACTCAGAATCTAGCCTCATCACAGCATCTCCAAACTTGAGGAAAAAGCCATCTTCCTCTTTTGTGATACTCAAAGCACACCCCCCTCCCATTGAACTAACTTGGGAGGAGGATCACAAAATCCTGGGTAAAGCAGAGCATTTTTCTGTCTGTCCAAACAAACTGACTTAAGAAACCACCAAGCCACAGGACCACAAGCAGACCAGAGACTCCAACCAGAGGCTGATTACAGACACAAGGGAGATACAGGATTTTCCCCAACCCTCCCAAAAAAATCAAAGAACTTTTTTTTATTTCTTTTCCTCTTCTTTTTTTTAATACCTTTTACAAAAATATTTTTTTTCTTTTCTAAAACTTTTTTTAATTTTTAATTTTTACCTTTTTTGAAAAAAATTGTTTTCTACTAACTTTTTTTCCCCTTATAATCTTTATTTTAGGGATACACGCGTGTGTGCGTTTTTCTTTCTTTCTTTTTTAAAAAAAATTGTCTTTCTGTTTTTTGCTTAGCTCGACTGAACTTCTGATCTTTTTTTTCCTTCTTCCTTATCCTTCTCACCCTTTCCACTCTTTTGTTCTTCTTTATGGGATTTAATTGTTGTTCTGCACATCCTCAGATAAACCCGTAGTTGACTATTAGACCCTATCCCCCATTGTGTACACATTTAATCCACAAATTTATTACTCAATTCAAAACTCCTGAGACTTAAATTCCTTAATAGCAGTACTACCTCTCTATACTTATATAATATTTTAAGTATTTTTATTTTTAAGTTTTTCACATCTCTTTTATGTCCCTCCCCTTCTCTCATTATATTCACGTTCTTTGAATAGTGTGTTCTCGATAATGCATATTGTTAATTTTTATTTTTCTATTTTTTTCTGGTCTCTTTTTTTCCTTTCTCTTTCTTCTTGTTTTCTCTCCCTCTACTTTCATACTATCCAACCTATTTCCTGCTTTGAGACTAGGACTTAGTTAAGTTAACTCTCCCTGTGCCTTCCCACATCACTCTATTCCTATTTTTTAACCACATCTCTCCCTAACCCTAATAATTTCTGGTTTACCAAATTCTTCTTTGCGGTTTGTAGCCCATTAATATATAGTTGTTTGATGTTGAATAGAGGTATCTGTTGAACTAGATTGTATCTGCAGACTATTGGCTGTGCAAATTCAGACTTTCGTTGATGCTTGCCTTAAGTTAGTGTTCTAGCACAAAACTGGTGTTACTTTCATCCCAAATGGGCAGAGTAAGCTGGAAAACCACAAGAAGAATGGCAAGTCCGGGTATCTCCACTCCCACTCATGATAATCAGGGGACAGAACAGATAATGAATAATCCAGAGGAGAGTTCCAAATAGCTTTACAAACACTACTGGCAAACATGATAAATGAAAAGATTGAAAACATACAAGAACTCTGTATGAGCGCGATAGGGAGAGAGAGGAGGCAAACAAAAGGTCAATGCAGGAAAAGATTGAAAACCTACAAAGGACTCTGTATGAGCATGAGAGGGAGAGAGAGGAGGCAATCCAAAGGTTTATACAGGAATACCATGAGCATGAGGAAGCTACTCAAAAACTGATACAGGATTTGTGTGAGCAGCTTGAGAATACTCAAAGAGAAAGGCAGGAATGGCTTGAACAGGCTGAGAACACTCAAAGAGAACTACAAGAATGGCATGAATGGGAGGAAGCTAAGCAAAGAGTAATACAGGAATTGAGAGAGCAGGATGAGAATACACAAAGATCACTAAAGGCATTCATGGAATCCATTAACAAAGAGCTGAAGGAAGTTAGGGAGACCACAAACGGGATGCTGAATGGAACCCAACAGAAGGAATGGGAGTCCAAGGAAACCATAACCAATCACCTAAGTGTGAGAATAAACACTAAACACCAAATTAAGGAAGCAAAGAAGCCCATACAAGATCTAAAACAAAGCTGCAACAAAGAATTTGAAGCCATCAAAGCTGACCAATTAGAAGGAAAAGAGATAAAAAACAAAGTATAAAGTCTTGACAGCAGGTTAGACCATACAGAAGATCGAATCTCTGGGATTGAAGATAGCCTAGATATTATAGAGAAAAATATACAACCATCCAAGACAAGTCCAAGAAATATGATAGATCTATCCAACACTTGGAAGACACCATCAGAAGGCTAATCTAAGGATAATGGGTATAGAGGAGCACCTAGAGACAGAAGTTAATGGTCTAGGAAATTTGTTTAACAGGATCTCAGCAAAGAACTTTCCAAACATGCAAAAAGATAGGCCCATTCAGATACAAGAAACTTTTAGAACTCCAAACAGACCAGATCAGAATAGGACATCCCACCATCACATTATAATCAACACAGGGTCAACTCAGACCAAGGAAAAGTTCCTTAAAGCTGTCAAGGAGAAAAGATTAATCACCTATAAAGGGAAACCAATTAGAATCACCTCAGATTTCTCAGCAGAGACAATCAAAGCAAGAAGAGCCTGGAATGATGTATGGCATGCCCTAAAAACAAACAACTATCAACCAAGAATACTGTACCCAGCTAAACTCTCCTTCATAACTGAAGGCCAAATAAAAACCTTCCATAGCAAAGAAAACTTGAAACAATACATCTCCACCAAACCAGCCCTACAAAAGATTCTTAAAGATGTCCTACACATAGAAAACCAGCAAGACCACAATAAAGGCCAAGAAACTGCACCCAAACTGAGAATCCAAGAACCATAGGAAGAACCCAGTGTTCACAACCCCCCAAGAAGGTGGATAACATGGCAGGAACTCCCAAATACTTCTCAGTCCTATCTCTTAACATTAACGGACTTAACTCTCCAATTAAGCGACATAGACTATCTAGTTGGATTAAAAAACAAGATCCTTCTATCTGCTGCCTTCAGGAGTCACATTTTGCCCATAAAAACAAACACATTTTCAATGTTAAAGGCTAGAACAAAATCTAACAAGCAACGAAAGGCCCCCATAAACAGGCAGGAGTTGCAATCCTAATATCAGATAAAATAGACTTCAAATTAAAATTCGTGAGAAGAGATAAAGAAGGTCGCTACATACTATTTAAGGGATCTCTCCTTCAGGAGAATATTACAATAATAATTACTTATTCGCCAAACAATTGAGCACCCAAATTTATCCAAGAAACACTACTTTCCCTCAAATCCCACATAGATCCAAACACATTAATTGTAGGGGATTTTAATATACCACTTTCCCCACAAGATAGATCAACTCGGCAAAAACTCAACAGAGAAACTGCAGATCTAAACAGCTGCATAGATCAACTAGATTTAACAGACATCTACCAAACATTTCACCCAGCAGCATCAGAATACACGTTTTTCTCAGCAGCACATGGAACATTTTCTAAAATAGACCACATTTTAGGCCACAAAGCAAACTTGTCTAAATTCAGAAACATTGAAATTATACTTTGCATTCTCTCTGACCACAAGCGAATAAAATTAGAACTCAACAACAAAAGCCACCAAAAAAATCCGGTAACACATGGAGGCTGAACAACACATTGCTGAATCACGAGTGGGTCATGGAAGAGATTAGAAAGGAAATTCAAATGTTTGTGCTTTTCAACAAAAATGAGCACACAAATTACCAGCTCCTCTGGGACACAGCAAAGGCAGTACTCAGAGGCAAGTTTATAGCTCTGAGCTCCTACATCAACAAATTGGAGAGATCTGAAACCAAAAATTTAATGAGACATCTGAACCTCCTTGAAAAAGAGCAGCAAGATAAACCCCAATCCAGTAGACTGGAAGAAATAATTAAAATTAAATCAGAATTAAATGAACTAGAATCCAAAAAAACTATAGAAAGAATCAACAAAACAAAGAGCTGGTTCTTTGAAAAAATTAACAAAATTGACAAACCCTTAGCAAATCTTATCAGAAAAAGAAGAGAACACACCCAAATAAATAAACTCAGAGATGAGAAAGGAAACATCTCCACGGAAAAAACCAAGAATCAGAACATTATAAGGGAATACTTCTCAAAACTTTATGCTAATTAGTTTGAGAACTTGACAGAAATGGACCTTTTCCTAGCAAATATTGACATGCCAAAACTAAACCCAGATGAGTTAAAGCAGCTTAACAGGCCAATATCAAGCATTGAAATAGAAACAGCAACAAGAGACCTTCCAGCTAAGAAAAGTCCAGGACCAGATGGTTTTACAGAGGAACATTATAAGGCCTTCAAAGCTGAGCTCACACCAAAACTACTCCAACTCTTCAATGAAATTGAAAGAGAAACTTCACTATCGAAGTCATTCTATGAAGCCATCATAACCCTCATCCCCAAACCAGGCAGGGACTCATCAAAGAAAGAGAACTATAGACCCATTTCTTTGATGAACATGGATGCAAAACTTCTCAACAAAATTTTGGCCAATAGACTTCAACAATTCATCCAAAAATCATTCACCATGATCAAACAGGATTCATTTCAGGGATGCAAAGCTGGCTCAGTATATGTAAATCAATTAATATTATTCATCACATCAACAGGAGCAAGGATAAGAACCACATGGTTATCTCAATATATGCAGAAAAAGCATTTGACAAGATCCAACACCCCATTATCATGAAGGTTCTGGAAAAAATAGGAATCCATGGAACATTCCTCAATACAATAAAGGCTGTATATGACAAACCTCCAGCTAGCATTATACTTAATGGTGAAAAACTAAAGCCATTTCCTCTTAACTCAGGAACAACACAAGGAAGTCCACTCTCTCCACTTCGCTTCAATCTAGTATTAGAAAACCTAGCTACAGCAATAAGACAAGATGCATACATAAAGGGGATTCAAATAGGGAAAGAAGAAATAAAACTCTCCCTCTTTGCAGAAGACATGATCTTGTGTTTAAAGAATCGCTTAGACTCCACTCCCAGATTACTCAAGCTGATTCAAAATGGCTTTTCTGTATGCCAACAATGAGAAAAGTTTGGCTGAAATTAGGAAAGTAACTCAATTTGTAATAGCCCCTCAAAAAATAAAATACCTAGGAATTAACTTAACCAAAGAAGTGAAGGACCTCTATGATGAAACCTTTAAAATCTTGAAAAATGAAATCAAAACAGAACTTAGAAAATGGCAAAACCTCCCATGCTCCTGGATTGGAAAGATTAACATCGTAAAAATGGCAATAATTCCCTAGGTTATCTACAAATTCAATGCGATACCTATCAAAATTCCAACCTTATTCTTCAAGGAAATAGAAGAGGCAATCCAAAAATTCATATGGAACAATAAAAGACCCCGAACACCAAAAACACTCCTCAATGGAAAGAACACTGCTGGTGGAATATCAATACCAAATTTCAAACACTACTATAAAGCCATAGTAATCAAAACAGCTTGGTACTGGCATAAAAACAGACCTCAGGACCAATGGAATATAATTGAAAACCCAGAAATGAACCTGCAGACCTATAGCCAACTGATCTTTGATAAGGGAGCTAAAATAATAGAATGGAAGAAAGACAGCCTCTTCAGTAAATGGTGCTGGCAAAATTGGTTAACTACTTGTAGAAAACTAAAGCTAGATCTTCATATACCACCCTGCACCAGAATCAACTCCAAATGGATCAAAACCTCGGAGTCAAAGCAGACACTCTGAAAACATTACAGGATGGAATAATAAAAACCCTAGGCCTCCTTGGCTCAGGCAGAAATTTTCTTAATAGAGACCCGGAAACACAACAAATCAAAGAAAGGTTTGACAAATGGGATTGCATGAAGTTGCAGAGCTTCTGCATGGCAAATGACATAGCTAGCAAGATCAATAGAAAGCCCACAGATTGGGAGAAGATCTTCACTAGCCATACAACGGACTAGGGTGTCATATCTAAAATATACTTGGAACTCAAAAAATTAAATCCCCCAACAACAAATCCTCAAAGAAACAACTGCCCAATAAATAAGTGGGCGAAAGACCTGAAGAGAAACTTCTCTGAAGAAGAAAGAAGGATGGCCAATAGGCACATGAAGAAATGCTCAACCTCCCTAGCCATAAAAAAAATGCAAATCAAAACAACATTGAGATACCACCTCACCCCAGTTAGAATGGCTATAATCAAGAACTCTAACAACAATAGATGCTGGAGGGGATGTGGACAGAAGGGAACCTTACTTCATTGTTGGTGGGAGTGTAAATTTGTTCAACCACTTTGGAAAGCAGTATGGAGGTTCCTGTAAAGACTTCACATAGACCTCCCCTATGACCCAGCAATCCCACTTTTGGGCATTTACCCAAATGTTTACAAACAAGACCACACTAAAGCTACCAGCACAACTATGTTTATTTCAGCATTATTTACCATAGCTAAGATATGGAACCAATCCAGATTCCCTCAGTAGATGAATGGATCAAGAAAATGTGGTATATATACACAATGGAATTCTATGCCTCCATCAGAAAGAATGACATTGCCCCATTTGTTAGGAAATGGAAGGGCTTGGAAAAAATTATATTAAGTGAAGTAAGCCAAGCCCAATGAATCATAGGTCCCAGGGTTTGTCTTATTTGCAATATCTAGTATATGTATGAGTCAAGCAGGAAAGGTCAGATAATGTGATGTTTGGAAAATGAACCCTTAGAAATGTATTTTAATGTTTTTTTCTTTCGTGCATTTGTTTCTAACTCATTTATAAGATTATTTCTTCGTAGCTTTGCATGTCCCTCCCCCACAGTATAACCCCTGCTTTCACTATATTTGATGTCAGTATAATTTGTGGAGAAGATGGGGAAAAACAAGTCGTTTAAGGATACAGGTGGGCCCCGATGCAACTATGAGAAGTACAAGTTGTCATGTCAAAAACGAACTTTACAACTTTGGTGCGGCTGGGGGGGGGGGCTGGGGGGTGGGGTTGGGGGCGGATTTTCGGGGGGGTGAGGCTGGGAAGGGATGTGAAGGGTAAACAGAGGAGGAGGCTGCAATGCTTGATAAGAAATGTACTCATTATCTTGCCCATGTAATTGTAACCCCTCTGTACAGTATGTTCACAAAAAATTAAAAAAAATAAAAAATATTTTATGCTCCTTTCAAAAGAATAGTACTTCTTGTATTATCTTCTGAAGTTTATTTTATTTTTTTTCAATTGTGTGTATTAGACGGTAATATTTCAGTCACATGAAATGATTCTTAGTTATTCAAAATTTTTTTTACAAATTCAAGCCCTTTTATATGAGTAGTTGATGAAAACAATATTTATATTTGATATTTCTAGTGTTTGTTCTGTGATCGTCACTATTAGCGCTTTGTTAAATTGACTCACTTCAACCTTAATATGACTTTATAGGTATACTATTAGCTCCATTTTATTGATGGCAGATACAAGTGAATTTTGGTCATACTCTAAAAAGTATCAGAGCTCAGATTTCCAACCTCCTCTCCCTTGCAAGCTTATGTTTTAGTTGTATCATCTTAGTTCTCAGTGTAGTGAATCATAATTAACAATTTAAAAACTGATACACCAGAGTATAGAAAATGTGTCACATACTTAGGAAAGTATTTCATAAAAGTTTTATTTCTGCTAAAAATATGCTGTATTGTAAAGCAAATTGTTGTTAAAATGGACAAAAGTATATTCCATTAAATAGAACAATCAATGTTTCAAAAAATTCTCAATACTTTATGGGTTCACAAGATCTGATAAAAATTCATGTATATGTGAAACAGAAGTGATCTAATATTATGAGCTAAATGAAACATATATATATATATATACTTATTTTTATATAGACAATACTTGTTAATTATGGAAAGGTAGATCATAAATAAAATCTTGATACATAGCTCTATTAATATAGGAACCTTTGCTGCTGTGCATATATGAATAAATGAAGGATATTTTGTGTTTAAACTGATGTTTAACTTAAAATTTGTTGCAGACATATTTCTTACTATTATTTTATATATCTAGTTAATATTCTACTGTGTAAATTCTAAGTGATGGACTTAATTCTCCTTTAGGGTAACGTTGCTTTCTTGTTATATAATTGTACAGTAATGTGATACTTGTATTCATATACTTAACTACATCTGTCCTTCCTGTAATTTCTTACATATAGAGTTGCTGGGTTAAAGGATCATTGAGATAAGTAGCAAACTTTCTGTCAAGCTAATCCAACTCAGAATTACCAAATGCAATTCCATTTCCCTTCACTCCAGACAATCATGCCATCATGCCTCTTAATACTTTAATGACTAAAAAAAAGACCAAAAAATTCCAATCTTATTTTAATTTGTATATTTTGTAAATAATCTAGTAAATATGTTTGCTTGATTTTTCTATTAAATTCTTACTCTTGTCCTTTTCATATTTTTATTATATTATGTTCATTGGTATTGGCATACATCACTTGTAAAATAATTATTAGTATTATCAATCTTATGTTTGTCAATAAACTTTTTAACTTGAATTATGGCAATAAATCATACTCACTTTTAGTATGTGCATGTATTCCAACTTAAGACTATTCTTTTTTCTAAATACCTTAATATTCATCTGTTTTTTAAAAAAATTTGCTCCTTAGTTTTTGTCTGTTTGTTTTGCTTTGTTTTTATTTTTGTTTTTATGCTGGTCCTGAGGCTTTTTAGGCTGGTCCTGAGGCTTTGGGTACTGTTGGTGAGAATTTTTGTTCAAGGCTAGTGCTCTACCACTTGAACCACAACTCTACTTCCAGTTTTTTTATTATTATTTGGAGATAAGTGTTTCATGGACTTTCCTTGCTGGTCTGGCTTTTAACCACAATCCTCAGATCTCAACTTCCTGAGTAGCTAGGAATGCCCCACTATCACCTTGCAGTTGTACCTCTTACAATGATGTACCTACATTATAGCAAGAACCAGCCATATTGAGGCTGAATCAGGCAAAAATGAGCAAAAGCAACCTGGGACTCAACTTCAAAGTAACATGACAGCATTAAAAATTCTTTCCAATATGACATTTTCTATCAGTAAAACAATATATGATTTCCAAATTATAATTGATTCCAGCCTTGAGAGGCATAAGGTAGCTAAAACTGATCCAATTTTTTATTACACAATCACTACATACCCCAAACTCCAGTCCAGTTGTCTTTGGCTTTAAAATCATGTGTAAAACATTCTGTAGTCATTGTTTTGATTCTGCTTTCTGATTGGCTGGCTGTTGATTTGGTAATTCTACATCATGATTATCTAATTATAATATCCTGAGAGGAATTCAGTATTTTGGAGCTCTCTGCTACTTTCCAGCCAATCAATGCTCATAAAGAATCAAGTTTTTGATGATATTTGTATGGAGGAAATCCCCAAAACTCCCATGTTTCCTGCCTCCCCAAATCAAATATTTTTCAACACATTGTTTGTTCTCAGGCAGCAATTTGGACAAAGTACAGAGGGACACAGTGAGGAACAAACAAGCATTGTTCTTCATGTTCCTGTGTGGTATGGAGTAAATATTTATGGGATGGCAATTTTAATACTCTGTAAGAGGAAGGCATGACAGTGAGAGGTAGAAAAAAGATTAAAATAAGCGATGAAAAAGTAATTATCTTGTTTTCCTTTGAATTAAAAAATAATTCTTAAATTTACAATTAAACATTTTGGTCTTATTCTACTAAACTGAAAGACATTGAAAATTATGGTTACAATTTAAACAGAGTATGTCTAGAAGAAAATTCTCTATGAATCATACTATCTATACTTTTAACTTCATGATATTAATGTAGAAGGAAGTATAAAAGAATATTTTCAGTAACTGCATATGTAATGCATTATGAAATGAGTAGAACAAGTTCTTAATGCCCACCTATTCTTTGGGTCCATGAAATCTTGGAAAGGAATTTGTATTCATGTTACTGATTGACTGCTGCTGAATCTCACTTCCTAATAGAACCTTGAAAGACGGCACAGTTACACTTCAGCTTTTATATGCATTTGCTGATTGTATATGTTTTACATAAGAAATGTAAAGTTTTGAAAATCTATCCATTTCCCAAGACCTCAGGGCTAGTAATTTGACTATTAGTAAATCTGTGCAAATGTGTGTGTGTGTCTACTGAACACAATGCAAAGGTTGTGTTGTTGATCTCCTCCAATATATATTCAAGCAAAAAGAAGAATCCTGTCTCTAACAAGCAGGCTCAAAACACCATAGGCCAGCTGGGTGCTGGGCTCTCATGCTTGTGGTCCTTGCTACTCAGAAGGCTGAGATTTAAGGATTGTGGTTCGAAGCTGGCCTGGGCAAGAAAAGCCCCATGAAAATTTTATTTCCAATTAGCCAGCAAAAAGCCAGAAGTGGAGCTGTGTCTCAAGTAGTAAAGCATTAGCCCTGATTAGAAAGACCAGAGACAGTGTCCAGACCCTGAGTTCAAGCCCGAGGACCACCATGAAAGGACACAGCAGGACAGGACATGAAAAGAAACAAGGAAGGAATGGAGGAAAGGAAAAAGGGAAGAAGGGAAAAAGAGAAAGATAATAAAAGAAGAAAAGAAAAATACTGCAGGCCAAGGGCCAAATAGAAAATTACCTATTTTAATACAGAGTTTTATGTATTTATTTTTAAGAAAAAATAGCCAGGGTCATTTTGTGCTGCAAAATAGTTGAAATGTACCTGTCAGGTTGGTCCAAAGGAGCCTGCCCCAAGGACCCACGCCTGGGCCACAGGAGGCACGGCTGTGGGGAGGGTGGCCAGGCAAGGCGCTGGGCTGCTGTGGTGTGGAACGGAAGTGACCTCAGAGCCTCCCAAGGAGGCATGGCAGGCAGTCCTGGATGTGACCTCAAAGGAAGGGGTGATGACTTTGAGCCCAGAGACCCACCCACTGCTCCTGGGTCACTGGGTTAGCAGGTGCTGGGTGGAGACTTCTGGGGAGGATGCCCACGCCTACAGTCCGGAGAAGAAACAGAAGGGGAGGACATTTATGTGCTGCCTCCATGTGAAAAGGGGCCATTTTCCTGGGCTGGCCTAACAGTACCTCTGCGGCCTTCAAATTCTGAAAGAATGACACAAGAGAATGCCTCTAAATTCATTGTGGAAGCAACAGGGAAATGCATCTCTTCATTACTTTGGTGAGAAGGAAGCATTCAACACGCATAGGCTCATAGACTGTAAGCAAGGCGGAAGAACAGGGTTTTCAGTGTAACTATGCAATGAATACAAGTCAGGAAAACATACTTCAATACTTCATTCCCTAACTTCCCAGCAAATATGCTAAATGTGTTACCATAAAGATTAGGGCAACTGAACAACCTCGGTCTTTGCATCTGGCAAGGGACTCATTCAAGCAAAACACAAACATATGTAAAGAGGATAGGAAAGTTTAGTAAAGAAATGTGGCAGAGAAAGGGCACAGGAATACAGGCTTCATCCCACCTCCACCATCTTGGCCATCTTCTTAGTTTAGAGCTTAGACTTGGGTGAGTGAGAATTTGAGTCCTTGATGACTTTCTAGTTGGTGGGTCTCCTTTCTGTCCTGTGTGATAAGGATACCACAGACTTACTGTTTTTTCCTTAATTTCTCATTAGCCCTCTAACCCCTTTGATTGTCAGGCCCATACCATGTGCAAGTTGTATAGAACATCATTTCCTGACTGCCTGATTTTCAACTAACTTATCTCAGAACAAATTCACTTCATGTAAAGGAAAAGGCAAAGTCAGACAGCTCATTCACAAAGTTCTATAGGAATCTCTTACCAGTCTGTCAGTGTGTTGACCTGTAACCTACCAAGTTTAAGAGAGCCCATGATGTGGTTAGTTGGCCAGTTCTGTGGATCTATACCTGCAAAATCCTCCTGTAAAGTAACTATGTTTTCTCTTAAAAGTGATTCAAACACTCCAGATGGGCATAGGACGTGCATAGGACATGGAGAAGGCAGGATTCCATTATCCTACAGAGATGATGGTTTCCCAATTCCTTGGGATACACTACACCAGTTTGAAAAAGTTTCAGGTAAATTTAAAAATAAGTTGTTCTCATTATTACTACTTTCCAAATCTGTTGTTCCATTGCTGATGGAATCAGGTGTTTGGGATCATCTTCAGTCGTTACTTGGTGCCATAGTTAGCTCATAGAAGAATCATAATAATAAAAGGTGAACGGAAAATTAATTTGTAATATGATCATGTCTGTATGCAGTGGAAATGAAATGCTTTCAGCTTGAGAGAAGACTTTAGCTTAGATATATCTATATGTTCATTCATAACCAAGCACACACACACACACACGCACACACACACACACACGCACACACACACACACACACACACACACACACACACACACACAATTATACATACTATGAAGTACCCCCCTGAAAAATTTAGCATAAATATCATTGGGTTCTTTTCCAGAGAATCAATAAAGGTAGCAACAATACTAGTTGATGAGATAATTTATTCTTAAGTCACTTCCAGGCCTTCCTCTTAGACACTAACTAGGTCTTAAAACATGAAAGAGGGGAAGATACTCTTAATTTGAAAAGTGGTCTATAAAGTTCATATGGGAGGGAAAGAGTATATACCAGATTGATTGAGCCCATTTGTGAAGGACTGGGTAAAACCTTCAAGCACTCTGTCACACGTTATTTTCACTTCCCTTCCCCCCCAATTTGCACAACTGTGTGGGTGGGCACATGTCTATTAGTTTTCCTTTGTTTTTAACAAGTGAAATAAGAGGTTGTGAATGGGAGGTTAGAGGCACATGTTTTTTAACTCAGAGAAATCATGGTTTCATTATTTTTAGATTGAGCTAGTGTGCAGGTTAACAAGTTCTCTCATTAGCAGTGCCCAGAAACAGATGGTAACAGTGCTTGGGAGGTTCTTTAGGGGCAGTTTATATATTGAAGAATATTTCTATCTTTGATTTTGCTTAGATAATATTACACTCTCCACTTAACATAGCTGACATAATATGACAGAGTTGGAATATCAACCTTTATATAAGAATTTCGTGTAGAGAGAAAAATAAGAGCTTTTATTATATTGATTCTGTAACTGTTTTTGAAGGCACATTTGCCTTTCCTTTTTTTTTTTTTTGTCTGTCATGGGGCTTGAACTATGGACCTGGGCACTGTCCCTAAGCTCTTCAGCTCATGGCTAATGCTATCACTTGAGCCACAGTGACACTTTCGGTTTTCTGGCCACACAGACTTTTCCTGCCTGGGCTGGCTTTTTTTCTGCAATCCTCAGATCTCAGCCTCCTGAGTAGCTAGATTACAGGCTTGAGCCAGCTACATTTGCCTTTCTCATTTATTTCTTTTTCTTTTTGCTTCCTTACTCTTTCCTTCCCTCCCTCCTTTTCCCTCTTTTCTTTTTTTCTTTCTCATTTTTTCTCCTGTTAGTTTTTTCTCTTTTCCTTTCTCTTTTCTTCTTCTCTCTTCAGTTCTCCTTTTTTTCTTTTTCATTTCCTTTTCTTTCTCCTTCCTTATTTTCCTCCTTCATTCTGTCTCTCTTGTCAATCTCCGTGTGTCTTGTGTATCTGTCTCTGTGCATCTTTCTCTGTCTCTTTGTCTCTCTATGTCTATCTCTGTCCCTTATTCTCTGTCTTTTGGCTTCTCCTTTCTCTTCATTTCATTCTTTACATTTTGCAGTAGTAGAAATTGAACCCAGGGTCTCACACTGAGGCAGACATTCTAGAAATCTAGTAAAGAACTATACCACTACTTTCCATGTAATCTTAATTAATATTATTCAAGGAAAAAAACACTTAAACAGATATTACAGATGGACAGTTGTTAAAAGTTTGATTAATAATCCATAATTATTAGGAAAAATTGATAAGACAATCATCTTTAATATTCTGATAAGTTCATGTGATATACTTGCAAAAAGAAACTATTTCTAAGAACTCTTCAGTGTAACAAAGTATTCAGAGTCTTTCTCTCTCTCTCTCTCTCTCTCTCCCTTTCCCCCTCTCCCCCTCTCCCCACCAGGGCTTAAACTCAGGACTTGGGTACTGGTCCTGATATTTTTTTGCTCAAGGCTAGCTAGCACTGTACCACCTGAACTACAGCTCCACTTCTGGACTTTTTGTGATTCTCATGGACTTTCCTACTCAGGCTGGCTTAAAATCACAATCCAGAGATGTCAGCTTCCTGAGTAGCGGGGATTGCAGGTGTGAGACCCAGCCTCCAGCATTGCGCTTCTCACTTTACATGTCCTATTTAAAACAGGATTTTTCCATGACTTTAATAATTCACTCTGGCAAACAACTCCAACACATTCAGCTCATACTTCACTCTGCTCAATTTCATTTTATATGTCTGTGAAAAAATAAGGTAGTGTAGGAGAAATAAAAATCAAAAGTCCAATCTTTCACAAGTTAAAAATGATATCATGTGATTTTTCTCAGTGCACTTTGTTTTAGATACTGTATGCATTTTTACACTATATTTCTGTTTCTTAGGTTTTGTGCCAATACTGGGTCTTAGACTCAGGACCTTACTCTTTGGTTTCATTTTATTTGGCTCAAGCCTAATGTTCTACCACTTGAGCCATAGCTTCATTTTGGCATTTTTTCCCTAGTAATTTGAGTTAAGAGTCTCTCATATTTGTCTATTTCAAACCATGATCATCATATCTCAGTATCCTGCTACTTAGTTGTAGTTGAATTTATCAATTTCCTGCTATGAATAAAAATATTGAAGTCATTCATAACAACAATTTTCTTTCTAAATTTTTTATTTGTATTATCCCTAATTGATGTTCAATGTGTCAGTTTATGAGCACATCTTAATCAATGTCATCATTCTCCCCCATTTCTCCCAACCTCACCCATCCCTTCAATATATCAGTTCCATTTTCACATATATACATTGAATATTATGAGGATATTTACCCTCCTTCTTCTTTTTAGTCACCTGTCTCCCTCCTCTTTACTTCACCCACCAGACCAACAACACATGTTCCATGTCCTTGGTACTTGTTTTATTCACAGAAGTTACATGATTGGAATCCTCACATGCATATACCATACTGCAAATATGCACATGACCCTGTACATATCCACATAAATATTCAACAGCTTTCTTTTCATTTATCTTATTTTTCTCTTGTCATTTTCCCTTCAAGTTCCATTATAACATTAATCTCTCCATTTTTCATATTTGCAATATGCATTATTTTTATAAATGTCAATTTCTCTTACAAGAGACAAAATCCTGGTGTGTACTGAGGATGCTAATGTACGGTAAAGGCACTGAAGTACATTATACCATTTCCAAAATCAATCCTTAACACAAACCCATGTTTCTAAAGATTGTTCTGTTTGACTTAGTTCTCACAGGTCATAGTTTTGTACATAAATCTACTATTTATAATTTATATTATTATCTTTATTCATAATGAAAATAATCTGTATTCATAGTGATTAATCTTGGCACATAAAAACTTTCTTGCTGCTGCAAAAATGCTTTTAACTTCAAGGCCCTGTGCAAGGAAACTGAGTAATAATATATGCTTAAGATTTCCATAGCACTGAAGGAAAATGGCAGAGGAGAAGCTTGAGGTTAAACAAGCTCTTGCATAGAGAGCAATTTTAGTGTTCCAGTGAATACTCCTAGCCTTGAGAATCATACCAACTGTGCCATCACAGTACAGAGAGTTTGGCCAGAGAGGGAAAATCCAGGCAGCTTGGTCAAGGAGAGAGATCTGAGCACTTGCTGGTAGTCATGGTAGTGGCAGCAGCAGCAGCTGCAGCAGAGATAGTCCAGGACAAAGTCACCAGATGTGGTGTGTGAGCAGATTGTACTCACTGCCAGCAAGAACTGACAAGGAGCAGAAATATTCATCCTGCCGATTGCAGACCAGGGACGGTCCAGGAAGAAAAAGTCTGGCATGGGTAGAATCCTGACATCCTCACTCTTTCTCATGGAGCAGCTGTGGGAAGGTAGCCTCTCCCCCACCACTGGAGAAAATCTCCATCTTTGATACTGAAACAGGCCTGGCCCGTGCTGCTAGCTTCAAGTCAGGCCTTGGAAGAAAACAATAGGAGCCATTCAGCAGGTCACAGAAACCTGACCTGACCTTCCAGGCTCAGCTCCACCCAGGGGAAAGTCACCCTGCCTAGGCAGAGAAAGCTCTGCCCCCAGAAGAGTGACTTTCTTCACTGGGTAAACCAAGCCAGAGGTTGCCCCTCCCTACAGCAGCCTAGACAATAGAAACTCAGTAAACTAAACCCTGAGAATAGCTCCAGACTGGGCTCTGTGAGAGTCTCAGGAGCTAGCCCCTCAGGGAAAAGCTACTGATTGCTGATAGACCTCAAGCCTACCCAGAACCTAGCCTCTTCACAGCATCTCCAAACTAGAGGAAACAGCCATCTCCCTCTTTAGTGATAAAGCAGATCTCCCTCACCTTGAACTAGCCTGGGAAGAGGATCACAAAGTCCTGGGTAAGTAAGGCAGAGCTTTTTTCCACCTGCACAAACAAACGACTTAAGAAACCAACAATGCACAGGAAAACCAAACACCACAAGCAGACCAGAAACTAAACCAAGAGACTGGTTACAGACACAGGGGAGATACAAGATCTTCCCCTGACACCAAACAAACAAACAAAAAAAAAAATCAAAGAATTCTTTTTCTACTTTTAAAAAAAAATTTTGTTTTCTCCTTGAGCTGAAGAGTGCAGGGACAGTGCCCAAGCCCAGAGTTCAAGCCCCACAACTAACATATATATATATATATATATATATATATATATATATATATATATATATACACATATATATATATATATATATATATATATATATAGTTTTCTTATATTTTTTCTTTCATAATTTTTATTTTAGGTCTCTGTGTGAGTGTGTGTGTGTGTGTGTGTGTGTGTGTGTGTGTGTGTGTGTGTGTGTGTGTGTTAATCTATTTTGACCTTTTGGTTCTTTTTCTTACTTTCTTTTTTGTGTGACTTAATTGCTGTTCTCAACCCTGTCATCGATTATTAGACCTTATCCCTCATTGTGTACCTTCTTAATTCAGAAATTTATTACTCAATTCACCATCTCTTGGGCTTAACTTCTTTAATAGTAGTATTATTTCTTTATACTTATATTAAATTTTTAAGTATTCCAATTTTAACATTTTTGATTTTTTTCATTTTTCCTTTTTATCTCTCCCCTCCTCTCATCCTATCCTTTTCTTTTCTCAACATCATTTCCTATACTTCCATAATTTTTAAGTGTTTCATTTTTTAAATTTCAATTTTTGTTTTTTCTTTTTTTTTCTTTTTTAATCTCTCTCCTTTCAATCTGTCCTATCCATTTCCCTCTCTGAGATTAGGACTTGGTCAAATTCACTCTTTACTTATACTTCTCTACATCCCTCTAATCCTATTTTCCCCTACAATTCTCCCTAAACCTATTAATTTCTGGTCTGCTGAATCCCTCTTTGGTGTTCTTAGCCCATTAATCCATGGTTGTTTGATGTTGAATTAGATTGTATCTGTTGCATATCGACTGTGCAACTACAGGACTCTGGTTTATGCTTGCCTTAAAGTAGAGTTGTAGCACAAAATTGGTGTTACTTTCATACCAAATGGGCAGAACAATCCGGAGAAACACAAGAAAAATGGCAAGTCCAGGCATCTTAACTCCCACTTATGATAATCCAGTGACAGAACAGTTAATGAATTATCCAGAGTAGAGTTACCAAAAAGCTCTATGAACAGGGGCTGGGAAGGTGGCTCAGTGGTAGAGCGCTTTCCTTGCATGCATGAGGGGCTGGGTTGGTTTCCTCACCACCACATAAGCAAAAAGAAAAAAGCCAGAAGTGGCGCTACAGCTCAAGTGGTAGAGTGCTAGCCTTGAGCTGAAGAGCTGAGGGACAGTGCCTAGGCCCAGAGTTCAGGCCCCACAACCGGAACACCCCCCCCAAAAAAAACTCTACGAACACTAATTGTAAACATGGTAAATGAAGATTGAAAACCTACAAAGAACTCAGTGTAAGCATGATAAGGAGCGAGATGAGGCTAGCCAAAGATTAATACAGGAATTTCACAAGCATAATGAGGCTAAGCAAAAATTAAAACCGGAATCTCCTGAGCATGAGGAAGCTAATAAAGATTAATACAGGAATTGCATAAGCAGGCTGAGAACAGTCAAAGAGAAATATAAGTATTGTGTGAGCAGGCTGAGAACAGTCAAAGAGAAATACAGGAATTCCATGAGCAGGCTGAGAACAGTCAAAGAGAAATACATGAATTGCATGAGCATGAGAAAGCTATTCAAAGATTAATAAAGGAATTGAGTGCGATAAGAATAGACAAGGATAAATACAGGTGTTCATGGAATCCATAAACAGACAGCTGAAGAAATCCAGAGAGACCACAAAGTGAATGCTGAATGGAGCCCATCAGAGGGAAAGGGAGTCCAAGGAAACCATAACCAATCAACTTAGTGATTTGAGAATAAACACTGATCACCAAATTAAGGAAGTAAAGAAGTTTACACAAGATTTAAAACAAAGGTCCAGCAAAGACCTTGAAGCCAACAAACCTGACCAATTAAAAGGAATGGAAATAAAAAACAAAGTAGAAAATCTTTACAGTAGGTTAGACCATGCAGAAAACCGAATCTCTGGGATTGAAGTCAGCCTAGACATTATATAGAAAGAACAGACAACTATTCAAGACAAATCCAAGAAATAGAACTCTTCAACATTTAGAAGATACCATCAGAAGGCCTAATCTGAGGATAATGGGTGTAGAGGAGCACCTAGACAGAAGTTAATGGTCTAAGAAATTTATTTAATAGGATCCTAGCAGAGAAATCCCCAAACCTGCAAATACAGATACCAGAAGCTTTTAGAAACCCAAATAGACCAGACCAGAACAGGATATCCCACCGTCACATTATAACTTGCACAGGATCAATTCAGACCAAGGAAAGGATGCTTAAAGCTGCCAAGGAGAAAAGATCAATCACTTATAAAGGGAAACCAATTAGAATAACCTCAGACTTCTCAGCAGACACAAAACAAGAAGAGCCAGGAATGATGTATGCCATGGCTTAAAGATGAACAATTATCAACCAAGAATACTGGACCCAGCTAAATTAAACTTCATAACTGAAGGTCAAATAAAAATATTCCATGGCAAAGAAAAACTAAAACAATATATCTCCATCAAACCAGCCCTATAAAAGATACTTAAAGATGTCCTACACATAGAAAACCAGCAAGACCACAATAAAGGCCAAGAAACCACATCCAAACTGAAAATCCAAAAACCATAGGAAGAACCCAGATGCCGCAACCCCCACCTCTCAGTCCTAACTCTCAACATTAATGGACTTAACTCTCCAATTAAGTGACAGACTGTCTAGTTGCATTAAAAAGCAAAATCCTTCTATCTGCTGCCTTCAAGAGTCATACCTTGCCCATAAAAACATTCATATTTTGAAACTGAATCTCTGGAATAAAATCTACCAAGCAAACAGCCCCCATAATCAGGCAGGAATTGCAATCCTAATATCAGATGAAATAGATTTCAAACTAAAATTAGCAAGAGTCGATAAAGAAGGTTGTTACATACTAATTAAGGAAACTCTCCTTCAGGAGGATATTGCAATTATAAATATCTACTCACAAAACAATAGAAAACTCAAATTCATCCAAGAAACACTACTTTCCCTCAAGTCTCACATAGACCCAAAGACATTAATATCACACCATTATCCCCACTAGATAGATCCACTTGCTAAAAACTCAACAGAGAAATGGCAGATCTAAAAAACTGCATAGACCAACTAGATTAAACAGATGAAGAGTTTGTTCTTCAAAAAAATTAACAAAATTGACAGACCCTTAGCAAATCTTATCAAAAAAAGGAGAGAACACACCCAAATAAACAAACTCATAGAGGACAATGGAAACAACACCACAGAAGCAAACAAGATTCACAACATTATACATGAATACTTCTCAAACCTTTATGCTAAAAAGTTTGAGAATCTGGAAGAAACGTATGATTTCCTAGCAAATATTGACATGCCAAAACTACACTAAGATGAGTTAAATCAACTTAACAGGTCCATATCAAGCACTGAAATAGAAACAGCAATAAGAGACCTCCCATCTAAGAAAAGCCCAGGACCGGATGGGTTTACAGCCGAATTCCACAAGGCCTTCAAAAAGGAACTCACACCAATACTCCTCCAACTCTTCAATGAAATTGAAAGAGAAAGTTCACTACCAAAATCTTTCTATGAAACAATCATAACCCACATCCCCAAACCAGACAAGGACTCATCAAGGAAAGAGTAGTATAGACTCATTTCTTTGATGAACATTGATGCAAAACTTCTCAACAATATTTTGGCCAATTGACTTCAACAATTCATCCAAAAAAATAATAAACCATGATCAAACAGGATTCATTTCAGGGATGCAAAGCCAGTTCAATATATGCTAATCAATTAATATAATTCATCACATCAACAAGAGCAAGGATAAGAACCACATGATGATCTCAACAGATACAGAGAAAGCACTTGACAAGATCCAACACCCCTTCAAGATGAAAGCTCTGGAAAAACTAGGAATCCATGGAACATTCCTTAATATAATAAAGGTTGTATATGACAAACCTACAGCCAACATCATAATTGATGGTGAAAAACTAAAGCCATTTCCTCTTATCTCAGGAATAAGACAAGGATGTCCACTCTCTCCACTTCTCTTCAATTTAGTATTAGAATGCCTAGCTATAGCAATAAGAAAAGATGCAAACAAAAAGGGGATCCAAATATGCAAACAAAAAGGGGATCCAAATAGGGAAAGATGATGTAAAACTCCCTATTTTTGAAGATGACATGATATTGTATTTAAAGAATCTCATGGACTACACTCCTAAATTACTTGGGCTGATTCACAATTTTGGCAAAGTAGCAGGGTATAAAATTATCCCTCAAAAATCGATAGCTTTTCTATCCCAACCATGAGAAAAGCACAGCTGAAATTAGGAAAATAACTCCATTTCTATTAGCCTCATAAACAATTAAAATGCCTAGGAATTAACTAAAGAAGTGAAGGACCTCTATGATGAAAACTTTAAAAACCTGAAAAAAAATCAAAACAACTTAGAAAGTGGGAAAACCTCCCATGCTCCTGGATTGGAAGGATCACCATCGTGAAAATGGCAATACTTACAAAGGCTATCTACAAATTCAATGTGATATCTATCAATATCCCAATCTCATTTTTCAAGGAAATAGAAGAGGCAATCCAAAAATTCATGTGGAACCAGAGTTCAGGCCCCATAATCGACAAAAAACATGCCAATCAAACAAAATTGAGATTCCATCTCACCCCAGTTAGTATAGTTGTAATCAAGAACTCTAATAACAACAGATGCTGGAGGGGATGTGGACAAAAGGGAACCTTACTTCATTGTTGGTGGGAGTGTAAACTTGTTCAACTACTTTGGAAAGTAGTATGGAGGTTCCTCAAAAGACTCTACATAGAGTTCCCCTGTGATCCAGCCATCCAACTTTAGGGCATTTACCCAAATGATCACAAACAAGACCATACTAAAGCTACCAGCACAACTATGTTTATTGTAGCATTATTTACCATAGCTAAAATATGGAACCAATTCAGATGCCCCTCAGTAGATGAGTGGATCAAGAAAATGTGGGATACACACACACACACACACATACAATGGAATTCTATGCCTCCATCAGAAAGAATGACATCGTCCCATTTGTTAGGAAATGGAAAGACTTGGAAAAAATTATATTAAGTGAAGTAAACCAGGCCCTTGTTTGCAATAACTAGGATATGTCTGGGACAAGTAGAAAAGGTCAAAAGCTATGTACATATGACCAGTTAAGCGAAATGATCCCCAAGATAGGGACACAAGTGGTTTTTTTTTTCTCTCTTGCTATTTTTTGTAACGTATTTATAATGTTCCATGTATTATTTTTTATTGCTTTGTATGTTCCTACCCCATGGTATAACCCCTATTTTGACTGTATTTGATGTCGGTATAATATGGGGAGGGGATGGAAAAAAACAAAATGTTTAAATAGGGATACACATTTTCCCATTGCAACAATGAGATGTTCAAGACACTATGTTGAACAACCAACTTTACAATTTAGGCTGGGGGCGCGGGGAGGTAGTTTTGGAGGTGGGAGGGAAGGATGGTAGGGAAAAAACAAAGAGGAGGCAACAATGCTTGATAAGAAATGTACTCATTATCTTGCTCATGTAACTGTAACCCTTCTGTACAGTATTTTCACAATAAGAAACTTATTAATAAAAAAGATTTCCATAGCATCCAGCTCTGATGGCTCATGCTTTTAATCCTAGATGCTTGAGGGGCTGAGATCTGAGGATCTTAATTAGAAGGCATCCTGGCCAGACAAATCTCTGAGACTGTTATATTCAATTAACCAGCCAAAAGCCAGAAATAGAAATATGGCTTAATTGGTAGAATACCAACTTATAGTAAAAAAAAAATGCTAAGAGACACTGCACCCTGGCCCTAAATTCAAACCTCCACACTGGGGGAAAAATTACATGAACACTTGGTTTCATTAAGTTCGTCACTTATTCAGACTGTCTGACCTTCTTACAAACAGTGTCAAAGGTTTGTCTTTATACACTTTTACCATGCAGTTGGTACTATCTAGCACATTTATTTTTATAAACCTGATTTATTTGAGCTGTGGTTGAAAACAATATATATACATCACTTTTAACTCTTCTGATTATTTATGATTCTCAGTTTTGTCATGATCATCCAATTTATGTATCAAGTTTATCAGCAATCCACAAACTTTTCCTAATTTTTTTTCCTGGGTATTCACTGGTATAAAATACCTGAGAAATCAACATATAAAGTGAAAAGGTTTATTTTGGCCACAGTTTCAAAATTTTCAGCGCATTATCAGTTTGCTTCTTGCTTTGGAGCCTGTGGCAAAACAGTGCAGTCTGGGGCAAGGGTGGTGTATTGTAGAATCCTCATTCCAGAATCAAGAGGAAGCTAGAGAAAGAAGAGAAGGGGTTGGAGTCCAAAAAGCTTCTTCACAGGCTTGACCCCAGTGATCTAACCTCTTTATATTCTCTCCCTCACATTTTAAAAGTTCTACCTCCTCTGAATGGTGACATAATCTAGTAATGAAGACTGTATTGAATAGATGAGCCTTTGCAGAACAATTCAGAACCAAACAACAGCTTTGTGGTCCCTTATCTTTGGTTGTTGTATTGTTTATTGGTAGGAGATGTTCAGGGTTTCTATTCATTAAACTTATGTTCATTCTACATATTTTCTATGCATGTTGTGTATGTTCTTCATCATATATTGGGAATGATCACAATCCATTCTTAAAATTATGTCTAAAACATTGTGCCTTGTGATGTGTTTCCATACTTAGCACTGGTAATTCACATCTGTAATCCCAACTACTCAGGAAAGAGATTTCAGTATTCTAGTTTAAAACCATCCTGGATAGACAAATCTAAGACTTCTAAACTCCAATTAAGCAGCAAAAATGCTGAAAGTGAAAATGTGGTTCAAATTGTAGAACATCAGCATTGAGCAAAAAACCTAAGCGAAGAGCACAAGGCCCTGAGTTCAAACATGAGAACCTGCACACATAGAGAAGTGTTCCTGTACAATGTAGTCCCGAATTGCTCCTGTTATTTGTGTATACTTGTGAGTATACACCATTTTTTGTCAGTTGTGGGGCTTTAATTCAGGGCCTGGGCACTATTCCTGAGCCTCTTTGTGCTCAATGTTAGTGCTCTGCCACAGCACCACTTCCAGTTTTTGAGTTGTTAATTGGAGATAAGAATTTCACTGGGCCATTTTGCCCAGGCTAGTTTCTAACCATGATCCTCAGATCTGAGCCTTTTGAGTAACTAGGATTACAGGGAAAGCCACTGGCACCCAGCCTCACACCAATATTTTATCTAATTAATTTACATATTTAAGATTTTGTTATTGAGATTCAACCTTTGATCTGAGGTATGAATTAAACTTTTTAAAATTTACATTTTTTGTAACAATTGCATAACTCTTCTTTAGTCATTAACAAGTACTATATCTAAGTCTTACATCTTGCTATATTTTGTCTTATGTCTATTTATTATCTTGAGTGCCCAAACTCTATTATTTTACATTAACCTGTTTTTCTGTGTTTATCTCCATGAAGTTATAGATTACTAAGGATGAATAAAACAGGAGAGACAAAATCATTTATAGATCTTCATTGAGCCAAAAAAAATCAATTAACTATAGATAACACCTCTGACAAAATTCAAAATTCTTACATGATAAATATTCTAAATAAAAACTATGATAAGCCTTTAGAGTCTAACAATTCCATCAAACTGCCCTAGAGCTGGTAAAAACTTTTGGCAATGTGGAGTGATCTAAAATCAGCATGTTTGTCTATATTGCCAGTAACAAAGAGGCTGAGAAAGGAAGCAGGAAACATAATTTCATTCACAAGAGTTTTGCAAAAAAAATAAAATGCCTAAGTGTAAGTTTAAAGGGGTCAAATTCCTCTACAGTAAAAATTACAAAATCTTAAAGAAATTGAAAAATATACCAAAAGATGGACAGAACTCTCTCATATATTCACATATCAGCAGAATTAATATCATGAAAATGACAATACTAAAAAAGGATCAGTATAAGACCATCAAAATATCAATGATTCCATTCTTTACAGAAATAGAAAAGTCAATTCTAAAATTTTTCTGGCAAATATTCCCATAGTTAAAATATTCCTAGTGGAAAAAGCAATGGGAAGATTCTTAATATCAGACTTCAAATTATACCACAGCAAGAGCTACAATGACAGAAATAGCATGATATTGGCATTAAACAGAAATGAAGTCCAATGGAACAGAATACAAGACCAAAAATGAAATCACAGAGCTACAGCCACACAATTCATCATGGAGAATACAGAAGAGAACATGCTGCTTTTCAACAAAGGTAAAGGGTAAATCCGACACATGCCAGATGAAGACTGGGCTGAGAGCCACTATGTGCAAAACTATCTCCAAATGGATTGAAGAACTTACTGTGAAATCTGAAAATGATGGGACAATAATCAGTCATTATTTCCTGAACAGAGCTTCCATTACCTAGAAAATGAGAGCAAGAACAAAAGTTGTCCAAGGAGACTATATCACGTTAAACAGATTCTGCACAGCAAAAGAAACAATTACCTGAACAAAGAGCCCACAGGATGCCATCTATTTAATGTATAAAATAATAATATCCAGAATATACAGAGTCCAAAAATTGACAATAAAAGAAAAATAATCTAATTAAGAGGAAAACAAATTGGACTGTTCTTACAAGAAGTAAGACAAATGGTAGCAGATACCTCAATATCTTTTACCATAAAGGAAAGGCAAATCTAAATTGCACTATAGTTTCATCTTGCCCTAGTCAGCAGTCTTCAAGGAAATAAGCAATAATGAACACCAGCCAGGAAGCAGGGAAAAAGAACATTTATACATTATTTTGGGGAATGTAAATCAGCACAACTGTTATGAAAATCAGTATGGAGATATTTTCAAAAAAAAGTAAAAATAAGTATATCATATGATCCTACCATACCACTCTTGCGCATACATTTGAATGAATATAAAATATCAGTTAAAATACAAGAGAGATAATTGTATTGTTGCAGCTCTATTTACAATAGCCAAATAGTTAAATCAGTTCAAGGCCCCCCAAACTGATGAGCTGGTAAGAAAGTATGGTTCATATGTACTCTAGGCTATTACCCAGCCATAAGAAAAATGAAATTACATCTTTTGAAGGAAAATGGATGGATCTGGAGACCATTATGTTGAGTAAGATGAGCAAGCTCAAAAATACAAATAGGATGATTTTGATCATCCTAAAGGATATAAACATGCATTAATAAATGATTGTGTATTATGTAGTCTCTGTGGGATTGTTTGAGGGATTGAGAGGAGGAGACTGACAAAGATGAACAATACTGGAATACAGTAAGTGCATATTTGAAAGCGATAATAAGAAATATATCTGTGAGGTGTTGAACTGTAGGAGATGAGGAAACATGGAAAGAGAAAGCAATACAAATTAATCTGTTATAATATACACTTCTGTGAAATTTCATAGTAAATTTTACAATTCATACACACTTTTTGCACTTTGCATATTCTAAAATGATGAAAAATAACAGAAAAATAAGATTACATATGTAGGGGAGTGGATTCCAGAATGCGAGAGTAGAGTAAATGGCAAAGGTGGATAAGGAGAAAACAACTGAACAGCTTCATATGCATTTATGAACATAGAACAATAAACTGTAGAAATTGCTTTAGAAATGGGGAAGGGTTATAAGGGAGAGAAAGGAAATTGGTGCTTGGTGTAGGTATATTGTGTACATGATGGGTTTATCTCAATGAAAGCCCCTCAAATAATTACCATATGCTAATAAAAAAAAGCTTCTACAAATAATGGAAAATGCTTGATGCTGATGGTTCATGTATGTAATCTGAGGTATTCAGATGGCTGAGATACAGAACACCACAATTTAAAGGAAGCCTTAGCAAACAAGTTCTCAAAACTCTTTCTCCAAAATGAACAAGAAAAAGTCAGATTGGAGTTGTAATTCAAATAGAATACCAGTAGCTGAAAGAACAAATCCAAGAAAGTGTAAGGCACTGAAACTGGCAATAATAAGTAGATATAATAATTACAATACTAACTCAGGTGAAACATCAGATTTTAGTTCCTATTCTCATTTTTCTGTTGAAAACATTTTTTATGCTATTACTGGGGTTTGAATTCAGACCCTGGACTTTTCCATCAGATTTGTCATGCAAGGTTGATACTACCATTTGAGCCATAGTTCTAATTCTGGTTTTTTTTTATGATTAATTGGAAATAAGAATTTTATAGACTTTCCTGTCCAGATCAGGATCCTCAGATCTCAGCCTCCTGAGTACTTAGGATTATAGGTGTAAGCCACCAACACCCAGCTACTTTTAGAAAGTTTTAACACAATATTATTGCTATTATTTTCATTCACACTGAAATTTGTTTGACTGAAAAGAAGTTTTAATATATTGGTTATTTGTACTAATTATTTATTTATTCTCTTAAAATTTTTAGTTATTAAGTAGTTGTAGGTTACAATTCCATAAATCTGATATTTTTATTTTTTAAATATTCAAATTCAAACTTTATGAGCTGACGGCTCATATAAACTTCTTAGGAGGCTGAGATCTGAGGATCAGATCAAAAGCTGTCAAAGCTGACACACTCTTATATTCAATTAAATAGTAAAAAGCCAGAAGTAGAGATATGACTCACATGGTGCCAGCCTTGAGTGTAAACACTAAGGAAAGTTCAAAGCTCTGAGTTCTCGTTCCAGTAACCAACCACACACACATGCATATATGCATGCACACACACACACACACACATGCACACATTGTGGAGCATACAACTAAAAAAAAATGAATGGAAAAATCTATGGATTTGGAGACAATATTTACAATATCTATACATAGTGCATGGTTAATATCTAAAATATGTAGGCAATCAAACCAATAACTAGAAAACAGATGGCTAAAAAATAGGCAAAGAAACTAAAAGATAGTATTTAAATTAAGACTGTGAATAGCCATCAGATAGATGAAAATATATTCAACATCACTAATTTTTGGAGAAATACAAATTAAATATCTCATCTTACTTGTTAGAATAGCTATCATTAAGATTAATGACATTTCCAATGCATATTCTCTGAAATTAAAAAATGAAGGGAGGACTGGGTTGAGAGGCATAGAGGGGAATGATGAAAGGAGGGACAGCGATCAAGATGCACAGTATTCATAAACTAATTTGCTCAATGGTAACTCCTTTGTACCACTAGTTACATATATTAAAAACAGAATTTGAAAAAAAAGAATGATGTTAGCCATGATGTGGAAAGAAGTGATTGTAAATGGAAGGATTGTAAATCAATAAAGTTATTTTAAAAAACAGTATGAATGTTTCTCAAAAATTGGATATAATTACTGTATCATTTAACTTCTGAGTATATATATTCAAATGAATTGAAGTAGGCACATGTAAGAAATATGTTCATTCCCATGTTTATTTCAGTATTATTCATGAATAACAAAGATATTGATGCAATCTAATTGACCATCAATAATGGATTAATAAAAGTAATATATAACAAAAAAGGAACACTATCCAGCCTAAAAAATTAAAATAAGTAGTACAAAAATTTTTAACAACATGGATGGAAGTAAAAGACATTAATAAGACTATGCAAGCTTTGCAAGTGCAGGAGACTCCTGCCTGTAATCCCAGCTACTCAGGGGGCTGAGATCTGAGGATCGCTGTTCAAGGCCAGCTTAAGCAGGAAAATCCATGAGACTTATCACCAATTAATCACCAGAAAACCAGAAGTGACTCAAAGTGATAGAGTACTAGCCTGAGCAAAAATGCTCAGGGATAGCACCCAGGCTCCACAAATAAATACATACATACATACATATATGTGTGTGTGTGTTTATATTTACATTGTAAAATCATATGTGAATTCACAAGCTAAAGAAGTCAGTTACATGGAAGTAAGTAGAAAAATGATAGCTGGTGTTGTCTGCTTGAGGAGTAGAAGACGTAGAAGCACCATGTCAGACAGAAGGGATGATTTTTACTACTGTATTATGTTGACTGAGGAACACAATAGTAATCCACTATAAAGTATTATAATGTTTGTTTAGCATAATGCCAGTGGCTCACAACTGCAATCCTTGCTACTCAGTAGGTTGAGATCTAAAGATTGAAGTTCAAAGTCAGCCTGAGCAACAAAGTCTGTGAGACTCTCATCTGTAGTTAAACCATTGAAAAAGAAGTAGATCTGTAGCTTAAGTGACACAGTGCCAGGCTTGAGTGAAAAAGCTAAGGAACAGTTCCTAGGTCTTTAGCTCAAGCCCAGGTCTGGCTGGTACACACAAACACACACATTAACTTTTAATGAGCTCATTCCTAAAAATAATAAAACGGCAGAGTGAGCAACATGTTATTTAGGTTGACAAATCTTTACACAATGTATACATGGAGTAAAATATCAAGCACCTTAAAATCTACACAGGTATTATTTGACAATCCTAGCTACTCAGAAGGCTGAAATTGAAGAATCACACTTCCAAGCCAGCTGAGACTGAAATGTCCATGAGACATTTATCTTCAATCAATTAGCACAAAGGATCTGCAAGTTCTATAGGTCACCATTCCCCAACTGACTGCTGTTTTACTGACAACTGTCAAAGTTCTGTGTTGGAGCAGGACTGTCAGTCCTGCAGGTGACAAATCACACAAGGCCAGGCAGTAAACCCAAAGATTCAGAGACATCCACTGATATTCACCAATGAAGTCATCAACCACTGACTGGAATCACTCCTGCCCACCACAGAGACAGCCTTGTACAGCAACAGGCCCTTGGGGCTGAATGTTCGCAGTGGGTCTGTGACTGAGCCTGCCTTTCCCCGCCCCTGCCTGACATGCCATCTTCCTCCAGGCAGGACCTGAGACAGCCTCTACCAGGCTCACTGACTCTGTAGTGCTCCTCCTCAGATCCCCTGGAGGAGTTCTGCCACACCACAGGCCCCTTCTCAGGTGGTGCTTCAGTGTAGGCATTAAGGTAAGACATTTATTTTGTGATGATAAGCTAGCCATAAAGGAGGAGTCACTTACCAGATCATGATGCTCATGTTGCAGGCTAGAAGCAGGCTAGAAACATGGGTTTCTACAGTCTTTATGCCTGTCATTTATGGACAACAGGATAAGGAATCTACTTATATCATAAGGAATAGGCAGGGAAGAATTGTATAGGTAGGGCATTAGTTTTTTTTTTTTTCCTGTGCTGATCCCCTGAACTCAGGACTAGCACTCTGACACTTGGACTACAGCTCCACTTCCAGATTTTTGTGATTAATTGGAGATTAGAGTCTATGGTTTTTCCTGCCCAGCCTGGTTTGAACGGTAATCCTCATATCTCAGCCTCCAGAGTAGCTAGCATGACTAGTGTGAACCACTGGATCCCCAATAGATATTTGTTTGGATTAATACTTATCTGACTGCAACATGACAGATGGTACATTTTAGCAATTCTCTTCAGAAAATTGAGGCTATGATACTATGACTACCGTCATACTATGACTTGCTTATTTAATTCATAATTTATTGCAAGGCTTAAGTCCTTACTATTACAATGAGTTTCAATATAAGTATTTTTATTAATGCTTTAATATTTATGTTAATAATTGAATCTACTGCAATTGTTCTGACATTAATATATGATATGATTTTTGCTAAATATTATGTTAAATTAAAAATAATACAGTGATTCGTATCTGCAGTTAACCACCAAAATGCCAGAAGTGGAGCTGTGGCTCAAGTGGTAGAGTGCTAGCATTGAGCATAAAATCTCAGGAATAGCACCCTTGCTCTAAGTTCAAGCCTTAGGAATGGAACACGTACACATAAGAACATTTTTATTGATAGGATGAGTAAACAATCTTAAAACAACACATTGAAGTAAGCTTTTAAATATCGTATATTTGTAATCAGTTGTACATTCTAATGACATTAAACTCATGAAATCAATTGAATATTTTCACTATTTATCACAAATTTACAAATATAAATGCTACCATCCATGGAATTAATAATGTCATGAATAATTTCACATAAATGAATAAGCCAATGCATATTTCTAGCTTGATGTAGATATAAATTTTGCCTATAATGATAGCTAGGCAGGAGCATATTGATGTCCTCAGGGAAAATATGTATATTAAACAATATGCTAAGCAAATATTACACAGTGATTTACATTCACTGATAAATGTGCATGCTTCAGTGACAACTTGGAAATTATATGCAAAGTATAATGATGTGAGCTCAGAGCCCCACTGTGATAGGAAATTATAAACAATCATAAACTACAGAAAATTGAAGTTCAAGACATGTTAGATAACATTAATATACATCATCTGAAATTTCTTTCTTTGGCAAAAACATTTTGCAAGTGAGGAAATAAGCAGAAGGCACAAGTATAATGCACACAGAAGAAAAGGGTAGGCTGGGAAGGTGGCTCAGTGGTAGAGTGCTTGCTTCAAATTCGTGAGGCCCTGAGGTAGATTCCTCAGCACCACATAAACAGAAAAAGCTGGAAGTGGTGCTGTGGCTCAAGTGGTAGAGCGCTAGCCTTGAGCTGAAGAGCTGAGGGACAGCACCCAGGCCCAGAGTTCAAGCCCCATGACGAGCCAAGACAAAGAAGGAGAAGAAGGAGAAGAAGGAGAAGAAGAAGGAGAAGAAGGAGAAGGAGGAGGAGAAGGAGGAGGAGAAGAAGAAGAAGGAGAAGAAGGAGAAGAAGGAGAAGAAGGAGAAGAAGGAGAAGGAGAAGAAGGAGAAGAAGGAGAAGGAGAAGAAGGAGAAGAAGAAGGAGAAGAAGAAGGAGAAGAAGAGGAGGAGAAGGAGGAGGAGGAGGAGGAGGAAGAGGAGGAGGAGGAAGAAGGGGGTACTGAGAGACATAGCACACCTGTGTAATAGTAGTGCTTAGCTCAAGCTTATCAGAGAGTATCCTTAATAAAATCTCAGATGCTCAAACCATGCTATATTTAACTCAGCAGCAATATATTAAAAGTAGTAATCTTCTACTTCAAGAAAATAGATAATTTTTGTTAAATTTACCAAGGCAAAATCTGCACAATGGCAAGATTAATTTAAGATCATCTTTACCTCATTCATCTATGTTGAATTAAACCATTAAAGTATTTAGTCATTTTATTATTTAATATACAATAAATCTAGTGCAAAGAAACCCACATTTAACACACAAGGACCCATCAAAAGCTGCAATTATCACTGCATAACTCTCCCACATATGAAAGTGTTCAACAAAAATCTAGATTACAATGTTTCTGTTGCAGAACATTTTTTAAATGCTCACATAAGCTTTCAAACTTCTCGATAAATACACACAAAAATATTGAAGCTCCTAGTTTGAAAAATAAATCAGTTGAGGTTTCTGAATCAAATGATTATTTTTAATATCTCTGGTATAGAAGTTTGATTACCAGAACAGTGAATCTCTATTCAAAACTCAGAAAGAGTCCTGTTCTAGTAACTCATGCCTATAACCCTAGCAATTTGGGAGGCTGAAATCTGAGGTTGCAGCTGGAAGTCAGCTGGGGAAGAAATGTCTGTGAGACTTTTATCTCCAATTAACCAGCAAAACACTGGAAGTAGTGGTATGGTTCAAGAGGTGTAGTGCTGGCCTTGAGTAAAAAAGCTAAAAAGCACCAAGGACCTAATAATATAACTAAATGTTAAATATCAAGAGCTTAATGTTAATATAACCTCTGGCACCAAAATGCTAATTTATTTCTGTAACATTTCTCTGCCTGGAGCCAGGGATCATTTAAAATGTCTTTATAATGCTGTAAGTGTCCCCTTAAAAATTACATAGCTTTTTATTTTCAAAAAAATGTATTAATGAACACTTCAGAATGGTAAGTTATATTTAGATTAAGCTTTTATTAATTTTTTGTGTGTTTGTACCAGAGCTGAGGCTTGAATTCAGGGCCAGGACATTAACCCATAGCTTTTCTGCTCAAGGCGAGCACTCTACTAGTTGAGCCACAGCGCCATTTCTGGTTTTCTGAGTGGTGTATTGTAGATAAGAGTCTCACGGACTTTTCTGCCTGGGCTGGTTTTGAACTGCGAACCTTTGATCTCAGCCTCCTGAATTGCTAGGATTTTAGGCATGAGCCACCACCAGCACCCAGCCTTTCCACCACTTTTTTTTTTGCCAGTACTGGGGCTTGAACTCAGGGTCTGGGCACTATCCCTGAGCTTCTTTTGCTCAAGACTAGTGTTCTACTACTTGAGCTACAGCACTATTTCCTGCTGTTTCTATGATACTGAGGAATACAACCCAGGGCTCTAACATCATGCTTGTATGCTGGAATAATATTGACATTATATAACACTATTCATTGTTGCTTGGAAAAGTAATTAAGACTTAAAGATAGAGTCATCCTGAAGGACATTAGTGCTTTTAAATTAGATCCAGAAAGCTGCTCCACCTCTTCTGGCTGTGAAGTGACCCACAGGAGGATATCCATCTCTCTCTATGGGAGGGATGGGATCCACATCTCCATCAGGAAAATGTGCACTCATTCAACACCAAGTCCTCCACACCCATGATACCTAGATTCTCATCCTATAAGAACAAAGGACTCATGGTTTCCCTTATTAGCAATAACTAGTACATGTGTAGGACAAGTAGAAAAGGCCAAAAGCTATGTACATATGTACATATAAGATGATGTTAAGCAAAATGAACCCCAAGATGGGGACACAAATATTTTTTCTTTCTTGTTATTGTTTCTAATGTATTTATAATGTACCATGTGATTTTTTTGTTTATATGTATGTTTTTCCCCCGCGGTATAACTCCTGTTTTCACTGTATTTGATGTCAGTGCCCTGCATCTTGTATATACACTTCTCTAATTCGGGGAGGGGAAGGGAAAAACCAAAATGATTAAATAGGGATACAGGTTGACCCATTGTAACAATGAGATGTACAAGACACTATGTTGAAAACGAACTTTACAACTTTGGTCAAGGGGGGGCAGGGGTTGCGGAGGTGGGAAGGCAGGGATGGTAGGGGAAAAACAAAGGAAACAATAGGAAATGTACTCATTACCTTGCTCATGTAACTGTAACCGCTCTGTACAGTATTTTTACAATAAAAAATGTACAAAAAAAGAACAAATTTGTGCCAGTCACCAGTGGCTCTCACACCTATAATCCTAGCAACTTAATAGGCTGAGGCCTAAGGATCTAGGTCGGAAGCCAGCCAGAGTGGGAAGTCTATGAGATTCTTATCTCCAATAAAGGACCAAAAAAGCTGAAGTAGAGCTGTAATTAATGGGGAACAGCACTAAGCTTAAGCAAATAAAGCTCGAGGCCCAGGCCTTGAGTTCAGGTCCCAGACCCAGCAAAGTGTACACACACACACACACACACACACACACAAAGAAAAGAAAACAAATTTGTGCTCTTTAGAAGCCACTCCATTAATAGAATGTTTGTTATAACAACCCAGAGACATAGTTCATTTTTATCATTTCACTTTAACTATTAAAAATGTTTAGCAATTTGACTTTTAAAATGCAAATAATTTATGCATATTTATGTATAATTTATATATATCAATACACTATAATTACAATTTATGACTCTCCTTTACCTAATTATTCTTCAAATTATTTTTAATTTTTACATAAAAGATCACTTTAGTCTTGTGATTTTATTGAAAATCTTCTAGCTAGCTACTCAGGAGGCTGAGATCTGAGGATCGCTGTTCAAAGCTAGCCCAGGCAGGAAAGTTTGTGAGACTCTTATCTCTAATAAACCACTCAAAATCTGGAAGTGGTGCTGTGGCTCAAGCGGTAGAGTGCTCTCCTTGAACTGAAGAGCACAGGGACAGCACCCAGGCCCGGAGTTCAAGCTCCACGGCCAACAAAAAATATATATATTGTTTATATATTTCTATTTCATGTAATTTACTGAGGTTTCAGTAAATGCACCTGACAAGTGCAATGTGTTATCCACATTTTGGGTATGTTATATGTGTATATCAGAGGGCACGATATTGTCATTTATAAAAGAGTATGTATGTGGGTATATATATATATTATATATATGTATATATATGTATGCATATATACATATATTATATATACATGCATATATGTGTGTATATATGTGTATGTGTAAATATATGTATATATATTCACCATTCTCGGGTTCTAATGTACAGCCTTGCCTTGCACTCTTGCTTACCTCTTTTTCTCACAACTGGTATTCTACCATTTAAACCACATCTCTACTTCTGGAATTTTGCTGGTTTGGAGATAAGAGTCTCTCAAATTTTTAATTTTTTATTGGTTATGGGCTTGAACTCGGGCCCTGGGCACTATCCCTGAGCTTTATGCTCAAGGCCAGAACTCCACTGCTTGAGCCACACCTCCGCTTTTAGCATTTTTGTGTGTGTGATAAGTTGGAGATAAAAGTCTCATGGACTTTCCTTCCCTGGTTGGCTCAGATCTTAGCCTCCTGAGTAGTTAGGGTTACAGGCATAAACCACCTGCTCCTGGCTAAGGTGTATAATTTATCATATACCTGGAATTCTTCTCATGGGACATTTTCATCTTTCTGAGAAAGAGGAAACAACCTCACTATCCTAAACGGTAGGCTTCAGTCTTAAAATAGAGCTAGAGCTCATTGCTCGGTCACGTTTTCCTCCTCTTGGATTTCTACTCAGACTGTTGACAGAACCCTGTAATTTTGTCCAGGCACAGACTTGGAAACAAAGTCACTGTGTAAACCATGATTACCCAGCTTCTTTTGTATTTACCTGCTTCAGCTTTAGCTGCCCTCTAGCTGCCTTATTTTGTATAAGATTTTGCTTAGACAAATAGAATCAGCAAGAATTCCTAATAGGTTTTTCCACAAACTCTCTCTAGATCCCTAAAGAAGCCTAAATTATAAAAACAGCATCTCTTGACATTTTCATATCAGATCATCTTGTGTTTTCCATGCTTTGTAATGTCATAGTAAATGAGCTTTAAATGCAATTCCTTTATTTTTTTCCATTGTGACCAAACACCTGAGAGAAACAACTAGAGAGAAAAGATTCATCTTGCCCAATTTTAAAAGATTCTGTTTATCATGACAGGGAGTATGTGGTGTGTAAGCCTGGCGGAGCATTAAAGAGAGCTATATCCCCAAGGGCACAGATCCCGGAAGTCCATTCAATATTTGCACCATCAGTAGATTAAATTCAGGAGATCATAGCCCTCAGGATCTTATCCTTTCACAGACATACCTAGAGAGGTGGTCTGCTCATCTGGGGATTCTTGATCCAGTTTAGGTAACAGTGGGAATTAACCATTACCTCACATTATCCACTTACAGGCACATTATGGGTGGTCCCAGGCCGGAAAACGTGTCATACTAATAGGGCTATGGTAAAACCTTCTAGTGTCTGTTTTCTTACATGTTGTAGTTTTTTTAGTAGAAGTTATTGCTGGGTTATTTGGTGCATACAGTATGTTATAATATTGACATGTGGAATTAGCACAAGCATCTTAATTTCTTTAAACCTGTACTAAATATTGGTGGATATCAACATTTTTACTTCTGTCAATTGTTACCTTTGCCCTATACTCAGGTCTATGCCTTTCTCTTCTTTTTTTCTCTTAATATATATTTTTTACTGTAAAGATGCTGTACAGAGGGATTACAGTTACAGGGGCAAGGTAATAAGTCCATTTCCTATCCAACATTGCTACACTCTCCTTTATTTTTCCCCTACCATTCCTTTCCTCCCCAACTCTTTACCCTCCCCCCCCCCTCCCCGCCAAGTTGTAAAGTTCGTTTTCAACATAGTGTCTTCTACATCTTATTGTTACAATGGGTCAACCTGTATCTTTATTTCAGCATTTTGTTATTTCCCTTCCTCTCCCCAAATTAGAAAAATGTATGTACAAGATGCAGGACACTGGAATCAAGTAAGTGACAACAGGGGTTGTACCATGGGGGAAGAACATGTAAAGAAACCAAAACAAAATCACATAGTACATTGTAAGTACATTAAAAAGAACAGTAACAAAGAGAAAACCTCTTGTGTCCCAATCTTGGGGTTCATTTCGCTTAGCATCAGGTTATATGGTCATATGTACATAACTTTTGACCTTTTCTGCTTGTCCTAGACATATACTAGTTATTCTATGCCATTATTTTCAGCATTGCTAAATTACTTTCTTTCAGCTATTTGTTGTTGTTGTTGTTCTTGTTCTTGTTGATTGTGGGGCTAAGGCACTGTCCTTCAGCTCTTCAGCTCAAGGCTAGCGCTCTACCACTTGAGCCATAGCGCCACTTCTGGCATTTTCTGCTTATGTAGTGCTGAGTAATTGAACCCAGGGTCTCATGAATACAAGGCAAGCACTCTATCACTGAGTTGCCTTCCTAGCCCATCAGGTGTGAGTTAATATGCAGTATAAAATGCAATATTGCTTCATGAACCAAAATTTTAAAACTTAATAACTTTATGTGCACGAGAATTAGGTATTGAAAGTATGGCTTAGGCAATGTATTTTAGCATTTTTGTTCAGGACTAGCACTGCACCACTTGAGACACAACTCTTCCTCCAGCTTTTTGTGGCTAAGTGAAGAAAAGAGTCTCTCAGATTTGTCTGCCCAAGCTGGCTTTTCCCCACCATGGTCAGATCTCAGCCTCCTGAAGAGTTAGGATTGCAGATAGAAGTCACCTGGGCTTTTAATTTTAATGTTTTTTTTTTTTAGATTATGCAGTGAAAAAATTTTCCCACCCCATTCCCAGCCCGTCTTTAAAAGCAAATCCCTACTTTTCATGACATATAACTCTTCAGATAACTCTGTGCTAGTATAAACACCAGTACCCCTTGTATTCCTCTCAAGGTTTTCGTACTGCTTCCCAAGAATTCACGAGGGTTATTTCCCTGCATTGTTCACAAGAAGGAAGGGCTCATCTTCCCGAAACTACCTGACACAGGTGACCTTTGGCTTCACTGTTCTGTCATTGATTTCTTTTTTTTTTCAAATTTTTTATTGTGATTAAGTGGTTACATAATTTCCCAAATTTCACAGTATTGTGCAATAGTGAAGCTTAGTTAAAGTCGCAAACACATTCTAACTTTCATAGGACAAATTGTCTATCATGGTCTATAATATTTATGAGTTCTATGAGCATTGCAATACAGTTATTTCTTCCACATTGGGTGATATATGTACATTTCTTTTGTTTTGCATAGCATCAGCTGTTCCCTCTTTCCCACTTGTTCCCTCCCTCCAATCGCTGCCATTCAGTTGCTTAGTTCATTTTGGTCAATGTCCAGTGCAGTTGATGGGTCCTGTTTCCCTGATTCCCTCTAGTTCTGTGTCGTCCTCCTGGTTTCCCTCCAGTGTGCACATATATACCATACATGAGATCAACAGCATGGGGGTTATTTAGTAGTGATTTGACCAGATGAGTGGAAGTCCTTTGTTTATTAAGTCCTGTTAATTTTGTTGTATCACCTAACATTTTGGATTTAACATCCACTTATCAAGGAGATCATGTGCTGTTTGTCTCTTTGCACTTGGCTTACCTCGCTCAACATGATTTCTTCTAGCTCCATCCATTTCCCTGCAAATGCCATTATTTTGTCATTTCTAATGGCTGCATAATATTCCATTGTGTATAGATATCACAATTTTTAGATCCATTCATCTGTGGTGGGACATCTGGGTTGTTTCCATATCCTGGCTATTGTGAACAGTACTTCAATAAACATGGAGGTGTATGTGTCCTTGTATACTGGTTCCTGTTGTTCAGGATAGATGCCTAGAAGTGGTATGACTTGGTCATAAGGGAGGTCAATGTTTAGCTTTCTGAGGACCCTCCAGACTGCTTTCCAAAGTGGTTGTATAAATGTACATTCCCACCAGCAGTATAATAGGGTCCTCTTTCTCTGCATCCCCTCCAGCATTTGTCGTTGGCTAACTTGAGGATGTGGGCCATTCTGCTGCATCCCCTCCAGCATTTGTCGTTGGCTAATTTGAGGATGTGGGCCATTCTGACTGGGGTAAGGTGATATCTCAGGGCTGTCTTTATTTGCATTTCCTTTACAACCAGGGATGGTGAACATTTCCTCATTTATTTCTTTGCCATTTTTATCTCTTCTGAGAAGTCTTTCTTTAGTTCCCTTGCCCATTTAGTGATTGGTTTGTTAGGTTTGGGAGGGATTAGTTTCTTGAGTTCTTTGTATATACTGGATATTAACCCTTGACTGATATACTGCTGGTAAATATTTTTTTTTCCCAATTAGTTGGTTGTCTTTCTAGCTTGGTTGCTATAGCTTTAGCTGGGCAGAAACTTTTTATTTTAAGGTAGTCCCATTTGTCGAGTCTCTCTCCAATTTGTTGTGACCCTGGGGCTTTGTTCAGGAAGTTCCTGCCTTTCTTTGCCTATAAGTTCAAGTGTCTCTTCTACTCTGTCCTGCAGTAGTTTCAGAGATTCAGGTTTTATGTTAAGTTGATTTTGAGTTGATGTTGGTGCATGGTGATAGGCTGGGGTCCACTTTTAGTCTTCTGCATGTGGCCGCCCAGTTTTCCCGGCAACAGTGGTTGAAGAGGCTATGTTTCTTCCACCGTATGTCTTTGGCTCCTTTGTCAAATATCAGCTGACTGTAGGTATGTGGTTTTATTTCTGGATCTTCTATTCTATTCCATTGGTCTTCATGTCTGTTTTTGTAACAGTACCATGCTGTCTTTGTTATTATGGCTCTATAGTAGAGTTTGAAGTTTGGCATCGAGATCTCTCCCAGGTTGTCTTTTTTTCTTTCTTTCTTCCTTTCTTTCTTTCTTCCTTCCTTCCTTCCTTCCTTTCTTTCTTTCTTCCTACCTTCCTTCCTTCCTTCCTTCCTTCCTTCCTTCCTTCCTTCCTTCCTTCCTTCCTTCCTTCCTTCCTTCCTTCCTTCCTTTCTTTCTTTCTTTCTTTCTTTCTTTTTTTTGTTGGTCATGGGGCTTGAACTCTGGGCCTGGACGCTGTCCCTCAGGTCTTCAGCTCAAGGCGAGCGCTCTACCACTTTAGCTACAGCGCCACTTCTGGTTTTCTGGTGGTTTATTGGAGATAGGAGTCTCACAGTCTTTCCTGCCCGGGCTGGCTTTGAACCGCCATCCTCAGATCTCAACCTCCTGAGTAGGTAGGATTACAGGCGTGAGCCACCAGCGCCTGGCCAGGTTGTCTTTTTTCCTAGAATTGTTTTGGCTATTCTAGGTCTTTTGTTGTTCCATATGAATTTTTGGACTGCTTTCTGTATTTCAGTGATGTATGTCATTGGGATTTTAATAGAAATTATATTGAATTTGTATATTAATTTTGGCAGTATTGCCATTTTCACTATATTAAGTCTGACTATCCAAGAGCATGGAAGGTTTTCCCATTTCCAAGTGTCTTCTGTTATTTCTTTCCTTAGCTTTTTATAGTTTTCATTAAATAGTTCTTTTACATCTTTGGTTAGGTTAATTCCTAAATATTTTATTTTTTGGGAGGTTATTGTGAATGGAGTAGCTTCCTTTATTTCCCTCTCTGCTTGTACATTGTCAGTGTACAGGAAGGCAACTGATTTTTGTGCGTTGATTTTCTATCCTGCTACTTTGCCGAAGTGATTTATAATTTCTAAGAGTTTGGGGATGGAGTTTTTGGGATCATGAAGGTATAGTATCATGTCATCTGCAAAAAGGGATACTTTAACTTCTTCATTCCCTATGTGGATCCCTTTAATGTCCTTTTCTTGCCTTATTGCCCTGGCTAAGGAAGGGTTCCAGGACTATATTGAAGAGGAGTGGAGACAGTGGGCATCCTTGCCTTGTTCCTGATTTTAGGAGAATTGGTTGTAGTTTTTCCTCATTAATTATAACGTTGGCTATTAGTCTGTCATATATGGCTTTTAATGTTTTAAGGAATGTTCCTTTTATTCCTATTTTCTCCAGAGCTCTTAACATGAATGAATGTTGTATTTTATCAAAAGCCTTTTCTGCATCAGTGGAGATAATCATGTGATTCTTGACCTTGGCTCTGTTGATGTGTTGGCTAACATTTGTTGATTTATGTATGTTAAACCATCCCTGCATCTCTGAGATGAAGCCTACCTGGTTGTAGTGTATGATTGTTTTATGTTTTTGGATTCTGTTAGCTAGAATTTTGTTAAAGATCTTTGCATCTGTGTTCATCAAGGAAATTGGTCTGTAATTCTCTTTTTTGGTTAGGTGTTTGCCTGGTTTGGGGATGAGTGTGATATTGCCTTTGTAGAATGAGTTTGGGATAGCTACGTCCTTTTCTGTTTCTCTAAAGACCTTGAGGAGTATGGGTATTAGTTCTTCTTTAAAGGTTTTATAGAATTCTGTTGTGAATCCATCTGATCCTGGGCTTTTCCTTGTTGGAAGACTTCTGATTGCTTCCTGTATCTCGTTGTAGGATATTGGCTTACTTAATTGGTTTACTTCTTCTTTGCTCAGTTTGGGCAACTTGTATTTCTCTAGAAATGCATCCATTTCTGCCAGCTTTTCTTTCTTTAGAGAGTATAACTTTTGAGAATAGTCCTTTATAATTGTTTGGATATCTTGGGTTCCTGTTGTGATTTTTCCCATGGCATCCCTGATCTTATTAATTTGGGTTTCCTCTCTTCTTTTCTTAATTAATCTTGCCATTGGTCTGTCAATTTTATTTATTTTTTCTAAGAACCAGCTTTTTTTTTTAATTGTGAAAATACTGTACAGAGGGGTTATAATTACATAGGCAAGATAATGAGTACATTTCTTATCAAGCATTGTAGCCTCCTCCTTTGTTTAGCTTTTTGTTTTGTTAATTTTAACTATGATTTTCCTATTCTGTATTTCATTAATTTCCACTCTTAGTTTGACTATCTGGTTTTGTCTAGTAACTTTCTTTAGGTTCCATTTTTTCATGTTTTTCTAGCTTTTTAATTGCAACATGAGATTATTTACTAGGTCTGTCTCTATTTTCTTGATGTGGGCACGGAAGGCAATAAATTTGCCCCTCAGTACTGCTTTTTCTTTGTCCCACAAGTTTCTTTGTGATATGTCTTCATTTTCATTGAATTGTAGGTACTTTCATTTCTTTTGTTACCCAGGTGTTGTTTAGAAGTGTGCTGTTCAATTTCCATGTATTTGAGTAATTTCTGTGGTATACTTTGTTATTGAGAACTAGCTTGATTCCACTGTGTTCAGATAGGATACTGGGATTATGTCAATCCCCTTGTATTTGCTTAAGTTCTTTGCATGAACTATGATATGATCTATTTTGGAGAAAGTTCCATGAGCTGCTGAGAAGAATGTGTACTGTGTTTTTTTAGGGTGAAGAACTCGGTAGATGTCAGTTAGTTCTGCTTGAAGAATGGCCTCACTTAATTCGGTGACTGCTTTGCCAATCCTCTGGTTGGTAGACCTGTCCTTTGGTTAGGGTGGGGTGTTAAATTCTCCTACTATTGAGATCTATTTTATGCTATAACTTTGAGAGTATTTGCTTAACATATTTGGGTGCTCCAATGTTTGGGAAATATAAGTAATATCTTCCTCTTGGATTATTCCCTTTATTAATATGTAGTGTCCTTCCTTGTCTTTTTGTATTGTTTTTAATGAAAAGTTTATTTTGTCAGATATCAGTATTGTTGTTCCTGCTTTCTTATTGGGAGCCTTTGAGTGGTAGATCCTTTTCCAAACCTTCACTCTGAGTTTGTATGTTTGGCTGAGAGTTGGGTCTCCTGAAGGTAACAGATGGATGGGTCATGTTTTCTGATACAATCTGCAGTTCTTTTTCTTTTGATTGGTGAATTAAGACCGTTAATATTAAGAGATAGTATAGAGAGATGCATTGCGGTCCCTGTCATTCCCTGTTTTCCTAATTTTTCTTCTTTCCTTTCCTACTGTGCTTGCTCATTTAGGACTTCTATTAATGCCTGTCTGGTGCAGTTCCCTGTTCCTGGTAGCTTTCTTCAGGTTGTGTTGCCCCTCTTAGTATTCTTTGTAATGCTGGCTTAATGTTTATGTATTCATTTAGTTTTTATTTACTATTAAAAATGTTCAGTTCTCCATCAAATGTGAATGCTAACTTTGCCGGGTATATCAGTCTGGGTTGGAACTTATTGGTTTTCAGGGCTGGTATCCTACTTTCCCAGGCCTTTCTTGCATTCAATGTCTGTGTGGAAAGATCTGTGGTGATTCTAATTTTACCACATTGTTGTATAGCTCCTTCTTCATTTTTGCTGCATGCAAGATTATTTCCTTATTATTCAGATCTATCATTTTTACTATAATGTGTCTAGAAGTGTTTTTCCTGGGATCCTGCTTGTTAGCTGTTCTATATGCTTCTGTTATGTAGGTAAAATGATCTTTTTTAAGATGGGGGAAATTTTCACTGATAATCTTGTTGAATAAATGTTGCATTCCCTTGCTTTGATATTCCTCACCTTCATCCACTCCAATTATACAAAGGTTAAATTTCTTGGCACTATCTTCTTGCTCTTGGATTTTTCTTTGGCATAATTTAAGTGATTTTTCCATATCTGTGATTTTTTTTTGGTCCAGTTGGTGTATTCTGTCTTCTGTATCTGACACTCTACATTCCATTTTGTTCACTCTATTAACTATATCTTCCATTGTGGTTTGCATGGAGGAAATGGACTCATTTATGGATTTGATGTTGGTTTTCAAAGCACTAATATCACCTCTTAGCGAGGTGTGTACTGCCTCTATTTTTGTACTAATCTCAGCTTTTAGTGAGGTGTGTTCTGCCTCTATTTTTGCATGTACCTTCTGTTTGAGTCATTGCCTCCAGCATCTCTTGGATGTAGCTTCTGACTTCCATTCCTGTTTTGTTTCCATTGGAGCTCTCCCCTGGGTGGCTGCTGGCTTTTGGGGGTAGCTTGCTATCCTGGGTGTTGCTAAACCTTGTAATTTTTCTCTGTGATTTTCACATGGGGATTAAGGGATTATTGGTGACTAATCTGAAATTTTGTTTTGGTCAATACTTGTCTGTCTTTGCTTGGTTGCTGTTTCTGTGCTGGTGGAGAGAGTCTGTACCTAGTCTCAGTTCTGTTGGGGGCCAATCTCCAGCTGCTGGTCTGACCCACGTAGGGGTCTCAGCTCTCTGCTATAGATCACTGGCAGTTGCCACCTTTAGAAGGGTTGAGCAGCCTATACTGCTCCTGTTTAGTCCTACAGGTACTCTTGGTGAGATCGAATGTGCTGGATGTATTCTCCCAGTTGCTGGAGTCTGCTATGGGCTCCTGATATTTTTTTTTTTTTTTTTGCCAGTTTGGGTCTGAACTCTGGGCTTGGGAACTGTCCCTCAGCTCAAGGCTGGCGCCCTACGTTTGAGCCACAGCACCACTTCTGGCCCTCTCTGCTTACGTAGTGCTGAGGAATCAGATCCAGGGCCTCATGCATACAAGACAAACACTCTACCACTGAGCCACTTTACCATTCCTGACTATTATCAGGTACTGGCGGCCTGAGTTGTCCAATTCCTGGCCGGGGATATATGGGTTGGGTTCTGGTGGGGTTTGGGCTTCTGGTTCTCTTGCCCTGGGCACCAAGGTATTTTGCTGTCATGGGCCTGATTCCCAGGTGGTGCAGTTCCCTGTTTTCCCCCCTCTGCTGAGGTGTATGCTCAGCTTCTGACTTCAGTTGGAAGGAGTTGGTTGTGTTGTTCAGGCACTGGGTCCCCAGGCCTGGTCCCAGCTCCCTGCCTGGGGCATGCCAGTTGGACCTGTGCTGCTGTGTATCCCGCCTGGGTTATGCAGTCTGGAGCACACAGTTCAAGTTTCTTCCACTGTTGGCTGTTGTGACCCAGGGGTACTGTTTCTGGCTTGGGCATTTAAGGTCCCTTCCAGGGGCGCTCTTGCTCTAGCCTGGCTGGCTAGATGTGCTCCACAGGCTGCTGGAGCTCTAGAACAGTTCCCAGTTTTAGTGGGTCCTGTAATCCAGGTGTTGGGGTAGGGGTCTGAGTCAGGGTCTGGGGGTTCCCACCAGCTCTGGTATCAGTGTATTCCTTGAGGGATTCACTGTCCCCTGCAGGGTACTCACCCTGGAGCTAGTTGTTGTTTCTGTGTGATGTAGGTCTCTGGTTGCTGCTGCAATCAGAGTTCAGTTGAGATGGTTGTGGGCTAGGCTGGGTGGTGGTGGCTCTGTGTTTTTCTCCTCTGTCTCTGCCTTTGTTGATCTGTTTGGGCTAGCACTGTGGGATGAGCCTCCAGCCAAGGGATGTGGGAGGGGTCTGCATGCAGGTTCTGAGCACTGGGGTTTGTCTCTGTTTGGGCTCTCTGAGTCAGCACCAGTACCTTGCAGGTCTTCTGCTCTGACATTCTGTGGGTGACCCGTGTAGTTCTGGGGTTCCCACAGATTGGCTTTGGCAGGATGGAGCCTCTCTGCTAGGAGAGTGAGGGGTGGGGGTGGGATCTTTGTGCAGGCTCCTGGCTCAGAGGTTTCTCTGTTTGTCGTGATCAGTGGGTCCAACACTGGTACCTCAGGTGTCTTCTGCGTGGGTGATCTGCACAAGACCCCCTGTGACTCTGGGGACTCTAGCTGCCCCTGCCAGGCTGGGCTGGCTGAGACTTGGTGCATTGCCCTGCAGCCAGTAAAGGTTGCCGGAGGAGTCTTCATACTTCTCTGTTTGGAAATTTGTCCTTTTGTTTCTTTCTTTTTTGTTTTTTTCCCATCTCCTGTTTTTCTCTGCGTGTTCATCATTTTGTTGTTGTGGTCTCTTGGGGAAATTAAGTGTTAGAGCTCGAACTCTCTTTTTGGTTGGAGAGATGGCCCCATCGCCATCTTGATCCCCGCTTCCCTCTAGGCTTTTTAAATAGAAGTTTCATTGATTAGAAACATTAAATCTCATTATATATTTTTGTAATAACTCTGAATGGAATACAGATTTGTTTATAATTTGCTCATGTTCTGGATAGCTGGAAAATACCCTCTCTTCTCAGTCCAGACGTTTTAATATTCTTTTTTTCTTTTCCTGGACCCTGTGATGTTCTTCCTTCTCTTTTCTTCTGTGGAGATGTAAGTTTCGGTTTTTCTTATTCTCCATTTTGACATCCAGTTTCCAGAGGGTATTTCTTCCTTTATTTTTGTCTTTATTATATAAAGACAGCATAATGAACCCTTGATATACATTTTAATAAAACAAGGAGGAAAAAGAGAAGTACTTCTAATAAAATTGGTGTCTGGGGTAAACTAAAGAATACTGTGTTCAATTTTGTTATTACAAAAAAAATTTCCCTTCCATCCTTAAATCGTGCTGACAGGTGGGGTTGGAGTGCCAGAGAGAAGCCTGGGAGGGGGACACTGATCAAGAGGTGTTGCACTGACCAACTGACCTGTTGAATTGAAACCCCTTTCTCTATATATATTTTAAAAATAACAATTAAAAGCAGACTGCAGAATAGGTTTAAACAACAGGTTGTACACAGTCTGCATAATAATGAAGGAACAACAGATAATAAAATGAACTTTACAACTTGGAGGGAGGTAGGTTGGGAGGGGGAAAATTGGGAGAAAATGAAGGAGGGGGTGATGCTGTTTAAAAATAAATGTACACAAGTTTGACAAGAAATGTACTTACTTATGTAACTATAACCCCTCTGACAATGAAAAACAATTTTAAAAAAAGAAATGTGCACATTGCCTGACATATGTAACCCCTCTGTACATAATCTTTACAATAAAATTTAAATTTAAAAATAGATTTAAATCTATTCAAAAAATAAATCAAACAAAAATTTAAAAAACAATAACAGAAAATAAAAATAAATGTATTCATGTTTACAAAATAAAAATAAAATAGACAATAAAAGTAAAAATATTTCCACATAAATTAAAGTATTTTTCTACTAATGATTTCAATCCAACACCTGCCACTGCTTTCTATCTTCTTTAGTTCACAAAGTTAACTGGGGCCATCTTTGTTTGGCTCACAACCACTATACCACCCCTCACTAGGCCTTACTTGTCTCCTACTTGAAATGATTTTGAGGGGTGGACTTTTGGCATCATTAAATTATTCTAAAGATTAGTTTTATAATAGCTTTGTTTTTTGTATGATGTTCTGCATTGGTTTGGGGAAAATATTGACAAATTCATAATTTAACTTTCTTCATTTTTCCTAGTTTCCTTTTATATTGGTTTCAGCAATTTTCTATTTTAGATTTTTTGTTTACTATCAATTTGAGAGCAAAAGAACATTAAATCATGGTTATGTCATCAGGAAATGTCTAGTAGGATCAAATGAAAATGTTTATAAGTCTTGGGTGACTATGACGATCCTTGTAACTCTATAAGGACTTGAATACATGGAGTTACCAATTTGAACTAATTGATATTTTTATCTATTTATTATTTTTATTTATCTTTTGTGTGCTGGAACTCTGACTTGAATTCAGTGTGTTCCTTGGAGTTGTTGTTTTTTGCCACACTACCACTTGAGCCGCACCTCTACTTCCAGAATTTTGTTACTTTACTGGAGATATGACTTGCATGGACTTGCCTGCCGGGGCTGATGTTCAATCTCCATCCTCAAATCTCAGCCTCTGTGTAGATTTAATTACAGATGTGAGCCATCATCTACTAGCCTAGGATATGCTCTTCATGCATTCATCCATCAATGACATAGACAGATTCCATATTTTAGGAATTGTTAATATTGTGACAATAAAGATGAGTGCAGACATCTCTTCGACATACTGATTGATTGCTTTTAAATACATAAATTGTGGGAGGATTGCTGTATACACTCTTAACAGGGACTAGGGGATTGTTCCACCATTTGGTTTCCACCATTACTTCTCTAAATTACATCCTCACTAATGGAATAGAAGAACTTACTTTTTTCTACATCCTCACACACACAACCCACAAAACTGTAAGCATTCTAATTGAAAAATATTACTATTTCACTCTGGTTTTCTTTTAGTTTCTGTCTGCTGATTAGTGATGTCTGCTGATATACCTATTGGTCATTGGAATGTCTTTTAGAATTGTCTTTTTCCTTTTTTCCCCTTTTCTTTTTAATTGCTACTCTTTGGGCGTGTGTGTGTGTGTGTGTGTGTGTGTGTGTGTGTGTGTGTGTGTGTGTGTGTGCATGTATACCTGTGTGCACGTGCTTGCATACCAATAGGGACTTGAACTCAGTGCCTCACTTGACTTTTTTGCTTAAGGCTGGTGCTCTACTCTCTGATCCAAACCTCCACTTCAGCCTTTTAGCTGATTAATTGGATATTAGTGTCTTGTGGAGTTTTCTGCTCAGTAAGGCTTCAAAACTCAATCCTCAGATCTCAGCCTCATGAGTAGGAAGTATTACAGGTGTGAGCCACTGGTGCTCAGCTATTTTCAGTGATTCCTCTCACACATTCTTGATATTAACCCCTACTCAGAGATATAGTTTGAACCAGTTTTCACTGCTCAATTGACTTCTTCACTCTGTTGACTGTTTACCACGTTAAAGGGTTTTTTTTTTCAGTTTCATTTGATCTCTTTGTCTGTTTTTATTTTCTTTGCCTGGGTTCTTGGAGACATATCCAAAATAAAGCAAAACAAAGCAAAAATCCTTGTAATGAGGTATTTCCCATGTGTTTTCTTCTAGTAATTTCATGGTTTTGTGTCAAATTAAATTCTTTAATCCATTTTGATTGATTTTTGTAAATGATGAAAGATGAAGATCTAGTTTATCCTTCTATGAGGATATCCAGTTTCCATAGAACCATTTATTGAAGATATTGTCTTCTCTATTATGGGTGTTCTTGGTACCTTTGTGGAATTTCAGTTGGTTCTATATATGTAGTTCAGTCTTAGTGATTTTTTCTCTTTTTTTCCTTCTCTTTCTCTCTCCTTTCTTCCTTCTCTTTCTTTCTTTCTTTCTTTCTTTCTTTTTTTCCTTCCTTCCTTCCCTTCCTTCCTTCCTTTCTTCCTTCCTTCCTTCCTTCCTTCCTTCCTTCCTTCCTTTCTTTCTTCCTTCCTTCCTTCCTTTTCTTTCCTTTCTTTAATTCCTTTCTTCCCATTTTTCTTCTCTCCCTTTTTTCCTTTCTTCCCTTTCTTTCTTCTCTCCCTTTCTTTCTTTTCCTTCCTTCCTTCCTTCCTTCCTTCCTTCCTTTCTTTTCCTTCCTTCCTTTTCTTCCTTTTCTTTCCTTCTTTTTCTTCCTTTCTTCCCTTTCTTCTCTCCCTTTCTTTCTTTCTTTCTTTCTTTCTTTCTTTCTTTCTTTCTTTCTTTCTTTCTTTCTTTCTTTCTTTCTGTCTTTCTTTCTTTCTTTCTTTCTTTCTTTCTTTCTTTCTTTCTTTCTTTCTTTCTTTCTTTCTTTCTTTCTTTCTTTCTTTCTTTCTTTCTTTCTTTCTTTCTTTTCTTTCTTTCTTTCTTTCCTGGTCTATATGTCTTTTATTACTATAGTACCATGTTCTTACAACTTATTCCAAAATCTGATTACAATGTTCTTTTACCAATCACTTTTCTTTTCCACAAATGGATATAATTACCAATTATAACATATAAATTGATCAGTTTTTTATTTGGCTTAAGTAGTGAACAGTATTAACATTAGGATCTGTGTCATATTTGTGTTTATTGCCAATTCCAAGTTTTGCATAAGATGTCTGGATTAATTTAATCAATTCCTGTGAAAAAGTGAACATTTTACCAATAATTTGAAACCAATATTTGTAATTTAAAAATAGAGAGTATTAGCTAGGCACTGGTGTCTCACACTTGTAACACTAGTTACTCAAGAGGTTGAGATCTGAGGATCATGGTTTGAAGCTAGCTGGAACAGAAAAGCCTGTGAAACTCATCTCCAATTACCTGCCAAAAAAGCCAGAAGCAAAGCTGTGGCTTGAATGGTAGAGCATTAGCCTTGAGCAAACAAGGGACAGTCCTGTGTTCAAGCCCCAGGACTGGTGTGTATACACACACACACACGCGCGTGCGCGCGCGCACACACACACACATACACACACACACTCAGACAAGTATATACACAAATCTATCAGAAAATAAACATGTTATAAAATAGTACTATTTATTCATTCATTTTTTGTCAATCATGGCACTTGAACCCAGGGCCTGGGCATTGTACCTGAGCTTTTTTGCTCAAGGCTAGTGTTCTGCCATTTTGAGTCCCAGCACCACTTCCAGTTTTGTGGTAGTTAGTTGGAGATAAGAGTCTCATGAACTTTCCTCCTGGAGCTGCCATCCTCAGACCTCAGCCTCCTGAGCAGTTAGCATTACAGTTTTGATCCACCAGTGCTCAGCTAATACTCTCTATTTTAAATTCCAGAAATAGACACTGAAATCTAATATTTGAATTTTCATTAAAATAAAATTCTGATTCTTTTTTGGTTGCTCATACCTGGAATACTAACTACCTCAGAAGCTGAGATCTGAGGATCATGAGACAAAGCTATCTCCAGAAATAAAGACTAAACTCTTTTATCTCCAATTAGCTAGCAAATAGCAAAAGTGGAGCTGTGCTTCAAGTGGTAGAGTGAGAAAAATTAAAAAGTAAGAGCATGAGGTCAGTACTGTCCCCTAATTTTTAAACATAGAGTTAGTTCAGTCTTACATTTTAGTCAAATGTCTAAAAGTATACCACAGAGAAAAATCTAAAAGTTTATTTATTCTACTTTGCTGGATTTCTTTTTTTTCCAGTACTGAGGCTTGAACTCCGGGCCTCTGAGCTGTTCCTTAAACCTTGTCACTCAAGGCTGGTGCTCCATCACTTGAGCCATGGCTACATTTCTACATTTTTGCTAGTTAATTAGAACTAAGAGTCTCAGAAATTCTCCTTCTCAGGTTGGATTTAAGGAGAAATCCTCAAAACTCAGCCCATTGAATAGCTAAGATTATAGGCATGCACCCACTGGCACCTAGTTTTTGATGATGAATATGTGATCAGTATGTAGAAGGAACATGGTGTAGATAGGCAAATAACTTTGAAAGAAGGAAGAACTCACCACCAGTGTACAGAGTTTGAAGGCAATCATAGGAATGTCCACTGCTGAGAAATGAGTGTGCAGTTCAGCACTGCGGGGGCATTTATGTTTTTCACAAGTGAACTATTTTGGGGAACAGAGAGTGAGCAGAAAACCTGATTAGACCAAATCCATAGTGAGCACAAATAATGGTAAATACTTTTCTGTTGCCAAGTTTGCTGTAAAAGCAAACAAGTTGAGTCAATAATCAGATGGAAATGTTAAGAAAGGTCAAATACTTTGGTGATTATATTTAATTAGAAGGTGTGACAACTTTTCACAAAAATAAACACCCAAATAAGAGGGAAATTGTTGAGGTAAAAGAGTGAGAAACACCTCTTCTATAGTCTTCAGGAAGGCAAGGGAGAAAGGATTCATTGAGTGGCATAGCTTTCCTGGAATGGGAAACATACATCACAGGGGCAGGAGAGGCAAGGACGGAGGGGCAGGGCAGGTGTGGCCACAGGTGATAATAGTCACTAAGCTATGTAAGAAAGGTTGTACAATCTTTCTCCTTTTTCTTTATGTGTATCTGTGAAATTGAAAAATAAGTCAAGATGTACCAAAATTTGTCAAAGCTAGAAAATTATGAAAAGAGCATACATATATATTATATTATGGTCTATGATATTATTTATGCCAATCCAGGGGCTTAAATTAGAGGCCTGGACATTGTCTCTGAGCTTTTTACTAGACTACTGGTCTTCCACTTTAGCCAAAGCTCAACTTCCTTTTTTTTTTTTTTGGTACTTAATGGGAGATTAGTATCACAAACTTTCCATTGAACCTCATCAGCATTCCAAGTAGATCTCAGTCTCCTAAGTAGGCATGAACCCACTGGAGACCAGCTCAGAATTCAGTATATTTTTAAAGTTAATGTCCATGATCATTGAACATAGATACTTGAAATGGAAAAGTATTGAAAGATTTAGTTATAACAAGACAGCCTAAGAATATTTAAGATAACATACAATTTTAAAAAGATAATATACAGTAAGTGTATGAATATTAGTATATTTTCTAATTTTCTAGTTTTGAGTTTTCTAATGTATATATTTTACTAAAATGCATATATTAAATATATATTTTATATTTATAATAGTATATTTTTTATACAAATTACACACACACACACACACACACAAATATGCATCCATATATTTGGACCAGTACTAGGGCTTGAACTCAAGGCTCTTTCATTTGGCTTTTTCACACATGGCTTGTGCTCTACCACTTGAACCAAAGCTCCACTTCAGTGGGGGTGTTTTTGGTGTTATTCATTTGTTTTTGTTGTCTTGTTTTGTTGGTGCCAGTATTAGAGATTGAACTCAGGGCCTTTTGCTTTTTCACCTAAAATTAGGGCTCTATCACTTAATCCAAAATTCACTTCCAGATTTTGTCACGTTTTGTTTGTTTTTACTTTGTTATTGCTGTTGTTGTTACCTGACAGAATTCTCCCAATTTTTCTACCATGAATGGCTTGGAAACTTGGTCTTTAGACCTCATCCTTCTTAGTCGCTAAAGTTGCAAGTGTAAGCCACCAGCACCCAGATCACAATTTCTTCTATAGTGTGATGGCTCACAGAAGAATAAATTCATTTTTCAAGTATCATCCCATCCCATGTACACCCTCTTATAGTCACTTTCCCTCCAGATGCTTTCCTCTATCTCTTTTCCTTTCAGTTACTCAATGTCCATTATACTTTGCAGATAAAGGTCCTCATTATTTTAATGTCAGGGAGTGAGCTACCATATAGGCTACTAACTTACATCTGAAAAATATTCTTTTCAATGTCCAAATCAGCTGCCAGTGGCTCATACCTGAAATGCTAGGTACTCAGAAGGCTGACATCTGAAGAATACAATTCAAAGCGAGCCTGAGAAAGAAAGTCTATGGGATTTTTTTTAATCCCCAATTGACCTAAAAACAGCTGGAAATAGAGCTATGGCTCAATTTGTAGAATACTATCCTTGAGTGAAAAGGCTAAAGGACAGAACCTAGTCCCAAATTCAATCCTTAGAACTGGCCAAAGGAAAATAAATGCTGATGTCATTTGTTCTCTAGTTCTATTGACATGGGTTACAGCATCCCATCCTGGGCTATTTGGTCATGAATTCTTAAGGATGATATTTAGTCCTGCACTGTTCCCTTCCTAACACAAAATTCTTCAGGATTTGAGAAAATCTGTGTGACCTTTTGTCCTAGTAAACTGTGTCTGCCAGAGGCTTGGTATGGTAGAAATGAATGTCACAGGGAGTGAAGGGTTCAGAAGAGAACAGGTGGAACTAAGTTCTTTCCTTCTTGCTTTTCGACTTTGTCCATCTTCTCCTAATCCTAAAAAATCTATTTAAGTTAAATAATCAAAAGAATTTCACTACACCAATATATGTTTTTTCCTATTATGCCTGAATCCATTCTCCTACTCTCAGTTTTTCTCAGTGTCCAAAATGTTTATATATAAAAGCTAAAGAGATTTGTTTTCTACACAAGTGATTCTAACATTTCCCTTCTCTTGGGCTCTACTCCAGAACACTAAGCTGTTATCCACATTCCTGTCACCCATTTAAAAATGTATTGTGTGCAGGTGTTGCAGACACTAGGAGGAGAGGAAGACAACATTGGGAAAGAATTCCTGGAGGAAACATCACACAATGAACAAGCAAAATTTTCAGGGAAAATTTACATTTCCAGAATTTGTCATCCTGCATTTAGTTCAGTTATATTGCTGGGACACCACTAGGAAGAAAATTGCCTCACCAAGGTAGGGGAAAAATATTAACTTCTACATATATTTAAGAAAAAAAACTATCAGTAGGTAGGCCTCACAATAAAATTAAGTCAGAAAAAAAACCACACTTGAATGCTCTCAGAATTTCAGTCTCTGTTGTCAGTTCCAGTACATCTGCAGGAGTAATAAGCTTTGTGATTTTTGTGACTTCTAAGAGGCTGTGGTTAACCTCACAACATGGAATGAATTAGCTATAATTTCAGCCTTCATTAAAACACCCTCTCTATGAAATGTGTCAGTGAATTCAGAACCTGGCCGGTCACTGATTCACCAGAGCAGTGAACAACCACACATTCCCATTGTATTTCTTAATTAGAGCAAAATACACTATTGACTTCCAAGAATTTTAAACTGTATGTTTTATTCTATGTAAAGAGCATTTGTAATGTTTTAATTTGAACAGATATATATATATATATATATATATATATATATATATATGTATTGAATGTCATATCTGTATAAACAAAAACCTTAACTTCAACTGAAATAGAATAATAGAATTTATGATCACACGCAATATTTTTGAGAGGATGCTGTTGGGCAAATTCAGGCATGCTATTGAATGTACATAATGGAACCAGGTAACTTGAGTTGGTGGGATTGGGAGAGATGGGGGAGAAAAATGGAGGAGCTGACTTTATTCAAAATGCATGGTGCCCATAGGATGACATATTGCACTGAAATCCTTTGTACAACTACTTAAAGATAATTCTAGAAAGAATGAATAGATTTTCATCATTCTTTACTCAAACTACATAGGCATTTTCTTTAAACACAGATTTCTGTGGAAACATGCTTAATAATAGAAAAGTCTTAAATCCTAATCCGACTCACAAGATAAATAATTCCTCAAGTGTGCTTAAGTTGGGGAACTTTAAAAAGGTACTTTGAGAAAATTAATTCCACATTTGTCATTACTGAGCACATGAATATCCGTCTTGTGTTTCCAACTCCCCCCTTCACACACATCTTTATAAGTTGGTAAAAAGGAGAGAGTTTAGGCAAAGAGCACTCTGTTTAGTTTTGAAAGTCTATGTCTCTATTGCTATGACATAATCAACTATAAAGATCTTAAAATTAAAAGCATATCATCTTCTGAATTGATACTTGTGGAGATTTGCCAAAGGACATTGCTAAAACTTTGGCTGGAGACTGTAGTTAGGATTCATTACTTTCCAACAGCTGCCTGGTATAAACAGATATGTTCAGGGGATCATAAAAATAACAGACTGTGCACCTGATTTGAGATAGACATAAAAAACTGATCTCTTGCTCTTGTATGTAGAATTCGACCAAGGGTCAGTAATTATATTACCATTCATAACCTTTGTATTATTTCATAAATGAAGGTAAAATAAATGGATTAGTTACAAAAGGTACATACAATCCTTGAATATATGTAAATTTTACTTCAAGAAGAAACCATATAGTTTAGTTTTCCTCCCTCAAAAATAAAACCAACACTTAAGGCACTATAAGGGGCTATTAATAGATAATTCTAGATTATATAAGTGATATTAAAAGGAAACAATTGTAGAGTTTAAATGATTAATGATTTTATATAACTGTGGTGATATACATGTCAGAAAGAATTATTAAAGTGCCAAAACACATATCAAAATTAGATATTTTATTTTAACTTAGTACGTATTGTACATTGTTTTACTTCCCCATCATTACTCTTACATTTTACTAATATGGAATTTTGTAATGATTATGGTCAACTTTCCAGTCACTAATTGCAAATCCTCTCAACTTGCTATGATTTTGACAGGTGTATTTGGAGGTGCAGCATGATGCAAAAAAAAAAAAAAAACACCATGAATTTTGTTGTAATAAAGAATAGGAGCACCGATTCATATGATTTACTGCTACGTTGTGGGATGGAGTTCTAACCCAGGCTCACAGAGTCAAGTGTGTCACAGACCATTTTTATAAAGATTTTAAAACTTGCTGGAGTTGATTCTAAACCCCCTCACCCAAAGAGTCCTGGGATCAGTTTTTTTTCTTTCTTGGCACTGAGAGGAGACTTGGCTAAAGAGTACCATAACTTCACTCCCTTCTTCTCTTCCAAAAGAATTCTTGTCACTGATACATGCATGAACCCTTGGACCCAATCCTGATGGTTGTATTCTTTTCAGATCTGGGATTTAGGAGCCATCCATATCGATAACAGATTTATTCATCCTATAGTTGTTCTGACCAAGTTTTCTTTCTAAATGATAAAAAATAAATACAATAGTAAATTAGTTCATTGTTTTATGCTCCTCCATAATTGTAATTTTTGTCCAAATATAATAGTATTGTATTATATTATTTCAACTGAAATCTAAATGTTTTATCTTCAATCTAAATGCTTTATCTTCCATGAAAATTATGTTTAGGGAAAAACATAATTTTTAGAAATGATTTCTAAAATGATCGAGGTTTCTTAGTATCTTTAAAAAATTCTCTCTAGAGTCTTCAAAGATTTAATGCAAAAGCAGTGAAGACTGAGATTTAGAAAGTTTTAGATTAAAAATTTCATCAAGACTACTTCAGTGCATTCTAAATTTTGTTTCTTAAACATTAAATTGAAGAAAGTGAGAAATGCATGGTGCTCACACCTGTAATACCAGATATTCAGGAGCCTAAGATCTGAGTATAACAGTTTGAAGCCAGCCCAGGCAGACAAATCCAATAAACTTTTATCTCCAGTTAACCAGCCAAAAAACAATACAAAACAAAACACACACGAAATAAAAACAGTAGTGGAGATGCAACTCAAGTACTAGAATAGCAATCTTGAAAGAAAAAGCCAAGCAAGACTCATAGCTCTGAATTCAACCCCCCCCCCCCACACACACACATGCAAATTGAATAGGAGACTGATTTTACATGAGAATGCTGAAGGGCAATGGGGTCATTGAAAACAACTTTCTACCATGACTTTGTGCATTTTACTTATCACTATGTGAAATGTCACTCCCCTATCTTTGTCCTCCTAATTTATGAGTGTTTTTGCCCAAGCATTTAAGTTTAAAATCAAACAGAAAAATACCAAGAGTTTTTGGTATGCCATTGGCAGTCAGTGAAGGATATGGGAGACCACTTCCTAGAGTCATCTGCTGAAACTTCTTTGGAAAGCCACCATTTCATTTCTCTGTTCATGGGAAAGATTCTCAGGAATTAGTTGCTTCACAGTGATTAAACAACATGTGATAATATTCAACTTAATCACAAACTTATCAACAATCAAAAATTATCAAACTAATTTTTCTATGCTACACTTTTTTCATGGATTACATTTTAGAGATCAATATAGTTGTAATTCATTTTAAAATCAAATAAATTTTATATCTTCCTATGGAATGCAAAGTGTCATTCTTCTGAGAAAAAAATATCTCTAATACATTTTGGTAATCAAAAAAAGCTGAGTGAACATAGGGTGTGTGGGGAAGGGGGAGATGAAGGGAGACAGATGAATGGAAATTTTCCTGATATGAAAATCAATCTAAAATCAAAGACTATGGATATTGTTCCAGTGGTAGAGCATGTTCTCAATTCTTCCTCCAACATTGATTTAAGAAAGGTAAGAAAAATAAATAAATGATGGATACCTTGTTTCAAACAATGAACATTTTTTGTTTTCCATAAATAAATGGTAACTCCTAAACCATTTTGACATAGTACACTTTTTACACTGCTCACAAAATCATTATTTATCTTCAGGCAGATAACTTTAATATGTTTCCATTTAAACATCCTGTTATAATTTTGTTGCAATTTTTCCAGAATAAACACAGTAAGATTGTGCTCATTATATGCAGTGCAAATTAAACCAGAGAAAACATACTACAAAGAACATTTACACACATGCCCTCTATCCCAGACCTCTGAAAGTCCTATGAGGGCATTCAGCACCAAAACAGGACAGGCACAGTCACTGTCATCTAATGTCCTCTGGTCATTTGCAATGGAGAATTTTAAGAGATGGCTTTAACCTAAACAGTTTCATCTCTATAATGAATAAGCCAGATTTATTTTATATTTTAGCAAGAAAAGAAAGAAAGAAAGAAAACATCTCAACACTGATTACCAATGAGTGTAAGGCGATTCACATTCTTGCAATTTCTCTACATGTCATTAGTACATCATCCTCAGCTTTCTGTAATTCCTTAAAAGATATATTTCATACTACACAAGATATTTTCTACTATTACTATGGAGTTGCATGTCAGATAAAAATTTCAAAGACTGTTCACTGAAGATTGATGGAGATACATGACAAGGAATGAGTATCTACTTCTCTCAAGTATAATAATTCTCTGGCTAAAGGTGAGCCTTTCTTCACTCAACTGCCTTGGTCACATATTTCTGACTTCTGATTGTGTTCCAAGACCTGAAGTCTCCAGGTTGTGGTCAGATCTGCTTCTTCAATTGGATTCATAGTGACTAATTTCTCAAGAACTAAATTAAGAGTATGTTCTACAAGTGTTACATTCATAGTGACTAGTTTCTCGAGAACTAAATTAAGAATATGTTCTACAAATGTATCAATGCTTGCAGCGAACACTGCATTTTTTAAGATCATTATAAATTTGTCTATCACAAATATTTAAGACTAGAATGGTGAAGTCATAATCAAAGAGATACTGATTTTTTAAAAAAATTTATACAAACAGAATGATTCAGTTTTGGTAAAATTTTTAAGCAGTCCTTTTGATAAGTTTGGTTAATATGAAATATAGACTGATCAGTGCTTTGAAGTACATTTAGGAAGTACAGAATTCATCCATAGTGTAGTCACTTAATTATCTGACACTTAAGAGATACTCCTGATCCTAAAATAAGCATTTCTCCAAAATTTATTAACTTCTGTAGACTGATACTTAGTATTAGAGACTTATGAAAGAATTCCACAGGAACTACTTGAAAACAAATTGGATTGTGGTGTGTGTGTGTGTGTGTGTGTGTTTTCATCCTGGGAGTTTGAACTCAGGGCTTGTCCTTGAGGTGTTTTTTTTTTTTTTTCCTGCTCAAGGCAAGGCTAACTCTCTACCACTAGAGCCACAGCTCCATTTCTGGCTTTTTGGTAGCTAATTAGAGATAAGAGCCACATGGACTTTCCTGCCAGGGCTTGCTTTAAACCATGATTTTCAGATCACAGCCTCCTGAGTAGTTACCATACATCCACTAGCATCAGGCTAAATTGGTATGTTTTAGTGAAAGTTTCTTTTGTGTGTGTGCCAGTACTGGGACTTGAACTCAGGTCCTGGGCATTATCCCTAAGCTTTTTTGCTCCAGGCTGGTACTCTCCCACTTGAGCCACAGCTCCACTTCTGGCTTTTGGTAGTTAGGTGGAGATATGAGTCTAACACACTTGGCTGCCCTGGAAGGCTTTGAATCTCAATCCCCAGATCTCATTCTTCTTAGTAGCTAGGATTTCAGGCATGAGCCACTGCTGCTTAGCTCTGAAAGCATTTTCATTTAAAAAAATTAAATAACAGAAATTATTAACACATTCTATTTAAGTCACACTTTCTTTTTCTAAGAATATTTTATTGTTACCCTTAAGTAGCTGTGCAACATAGTTGCCTTTTAACAAAGCAGTTTATGAATACAATATATTTTGGTAAATGTCATCCCTATCAGCATTCTCACCCATTCCTCCCCTACCCACCCTTTCTTAAAAGAAAATACTTCTGAAAATAGAATAGTAAATAAAAAATATAAATATGATATTTTATGCAGGATAAGCGGAAGTTTAAGTTAGGCATTCATCACCTTTATATTTTGTAAATGTCCTTTTATGTCTTTCTGGATTAATACAATATACCCAGAGTCTCATTTCTGTGTCTGCATCTAATGATTTGTTTGAAATACACAAAAGAAATCCATTTCACATACATATACAGCTGTGCAAAAGAAAAGTATTTTAATATGTTAATACATTTTTTCTGTGATTGCAAAACTACAAATCAGTTTATCCTTCAAAATTATTTGGGGGATAAATTCTCCTCAACAAAATGAGCAAAGGAAAGCTGTATTCTTCTTGCAAAAGAGGTAAGTTAGACCTTTCTTTTTACACAATATGCAAAAATTAAGTCAAGTGCATTGAAAACCTAGGCCTAAGACACAAAAATACAAACCTAGTAGAAGGAAGCATTATGGAAAATGTGCAAGACGATTGTGACACTGATCCTATTATTATCATTATTATTGTTCTTCTTGTAAGTAATTGTATAAAGGTGTTTCAGTCCAACAGTTCAGGTTATGAATAGCATGCATCTTGATCAATGTCACACCTTCTGTCTTTCTCTCCATCTTTCCTGGTCCCAGCCACACTTTTACATTATGTAACTCAATTTTACTTAATGTAAATTGAACATAATGACTGCATGAAACATAACATCACAAGCACAAGCAACAGAAACAGAAATAGATAATATATTAGCATATATGAAGCCAGGAGCTGTGGTTCATGCCTGTAGTCCTAGCTACTCAGGAGGCTGAGATCTGAGGATCATGGTTCAAAGCCAGCACGGGCAGGAAAAGCTGTGAAACTTTTATCTCCAATAAACCAGAAGAAAACCAGAAGTGGCACTGTGGCTCAAGTGGTATAGCACTTGACTTGAGTTGAAAAGCTTAGGGACAGTGCCCAGGCCCAGAGTTCAAGCCCATGACCGACAAAACTACAACAATATATATAATATATATCTAACATATATATTAGCATATATGAAATAGATATCATATGTGTGTGAAAAGATCTCTACAACCCACTTAAGAATGGCTAAAGGACTTGCATAAAACTTTCTCTAAGCACTATACACAGAAAGACAAAAGGAATATTAAAAGATGTTCATGGTAGCTAATTATCAGAGAACTAAAAATCAAACAAAGTGAGATATCACATGACATCCATTAGAATGGCTATTTTTAAATATAAATGTTGGTGAGAATGTGGAGAAACTGGAAACTTCATATACTGGTGGGATTGCTAAATGACGCAACCACAATACAAATAATATAGTCTTGTTTCTAAGTTAGAAATAGAACCAACCAATAATCTAGCAACTCTGTTCTGGTTACAGAACCAAAAGAATTAGAACTATGTCCTCAGGAATATTTCATATCAGTGTTTATAGCACTACTATTTAAAAACCAAAGGTATAAACCACTGAAATAGCCACACAGAGATGAATCAATATTCAAAATGCTGCATACATACCATGGGAAGCTCATCAGTCTTAGAAAGGAAGGAAGCCAGCCCTGTCACTGGCTGTAATATGGATTAGCAATTGGAACCTTGTGCAGAGTGATAGTCCAGTAAGAAAATGACAAACAGCCGGATGCCAGTTGCTCAGGCCTGTAATCCTACCTACTCAGCAGGCTGAGCTCCGAGGATCGCGGTTCAAAACCAGCCCGGGCAGAAAAGTCCGTGAGATTCTTATCTCCAATAAACCACTGAAAAGCCGAAAGTGGCACAGTAGCTCAAGTGATAGAGCACTCACCTTGAGCTGAAGATGTGAAGGACAGTGCTCAAGCCCAGAGTTCAAGCCCCATGACCCACCAAAAAAAAAAAAAAAAAAAAGGCAAACACTGCATGATTCCACTAATATGACATATAATCAAATTTTGGGGAACAGGCAGTACTGCCAAAAACAGAGGAGAAAGAAAGGAGGAGTTGTTATTTAATTCAAACATAGTACTAGACTTAACAGATGAGAAATTCAGCAATCGTATTTAGAAGAATATAGAAATTGTTAGCATTACTGACTTGGATATTAAAAATATTTGTGATGATGAAGTTGATTAGCAATTAGTTGAACAAAAAAGAAATGGAAAGCCAGGCACCAGGGTCTCATGCCTGTAATCTTAGCTACTCAAGAAGATGAAATCTGAAGATTGCAGTTCAAAGCCAGCCCAGGCAGCAAAGTCCCTGAGATTCTTGCCTCCAATAAACTACTCAAAAAGAGCTGGAAGTGGAGCTGTGGCTCAAGCAGTAGAGTGGTAGGCTTGAGCCAAAAAAATCTCAGGGATAGCACTTAGGCCCTAAATTCAAGCCCTAGGCACAACAACTAAAGAAATAGCACCAATGGACCCTCACATTCTGTGACAAATTTCACTGGTCTATTATCAATTTTGAATAGATCTTCTAAGAGTAGTTTAGTAATGGCACGTATTGTTTACATAGAAACACTAGTTGAGAGAGATTATGTAGTTGTTTCATTATTGATATGACAGGAAACCACATTATTTAACAACAGTTTCTTTAGAAACTTCCTTCCATTCTTCTTTCTTTTTTCTTTCTTTCTTTATCTCTCTCTTTCTTCCTTTTTCTCTTTCTTTCTTTCCCTTTCTTCCTTCCTTCCTTCCTTCCTTCCTTCCTTCCTTCCTTCCTTCCTTCCTTCCTTCCTTCCTTCCTTCCTTCCTTCCTTCGTTCCTTTCTTCTGCCTCTACTAGAGCTTGAACTCACAGCCTCTCAAGGCTGGTGCTCTACCAACTGAGCTACTCCATTGCTTTTTTTTGTTGTTTATTAATTGGAGATAAGAGACTCAAACTTTCCTGAGAAAATAGAACCACCAAAATATCCAGCAACTTAACTCTTTTTTTTTATTGTGAAAATACTGTACAGAGGGGTTACAATTACATGGGAAAGATAGTGAGTACATTTCTTATCAAGCATTGTAGCCTCCTTCTTTGTTTACCCTTCCCATCCCTTCCCAGTCTCACCCCGCCCCCCCCAATCCTCCCCCTGCCCACCAAAGTTGTAAAGTTCGTTTTCGACATGACAACTTGTACTTCTCATTGTTGCAACGGGTCCACTTGTATCCTTATTTAAACGACTTGTTTTTCCTCTTCCCCTCCACAAATTATACCGACATCAAATACAGTGAAAGCAGGGGTTATACTGTGGGGGAGGGACATACAAAGCAACAAAGAAATAATCTTATAAATGCATTAGAAACAAATGTATGAAAGAAAAAAACATTTAAATACATATCTTAGGGTTCATTTTCCTAACATCACCTTATCTGACCTTTTCTCCTTGACTCATACATATACTAGATATTGCAAATAAGGGAAACCATGGGACCTATGTTTCTTTGGCTTACTTCACTTAATATAATTTTTTTCGAAGTCTTTCCATTTCGTAACAAATGAGGCAATGTCATTCTTTCTGATGGAGGCATAGAATTCCATTGTGTATATATACCACATTTTCTTGATCCATTCATGTACTGAGGGGCATCTGGGTTGGTTCCATATCTTAGTTATGGTAAATAATGCTGCAATAAACATAGTTGTGCTGGTAGCTTTAGTGTGGTCTTGTTTGAAAACATTTGGGTAAATGTCCAAAAGTGGGATTGCTGGCTCATAGGGGAGCTCTATGTGGAGTCTTTTGAGGAACCTCCATACTACTTTCCAAAGTGGTTGAACAAGTTTACACTCCCACCAACAATGAAGTAAGGTTCCCTTCTGTCCACATCCCCTCCAGCATCTGTTGTTATTAGAGTTCTTGATTTTTGCCATTCTAACTGGGGTGAGGTGGTATCTCAATGTTGTTTGGATTTGCATTTCTTTTATGGCTAGGGAGATTGAGCATTTCTTCATGTGTCTATTGGCCATCCTTCTTTCTTCTTCAGAGAAGTTTCTCTTTAAGTCTTTAGCCCACTTATTTATTGGGCAGTTGTTTCTTTGAGGGTTTGTTGTTGGGGGATTTAATTTTTTGAGTTCCAAGTATATTTTAGATATGAGACCCTTATCCGTTGTATGGTTATTTAAGATCTTCTCCCAATCCATGGACTTTCTATTGATCTTGCTAGCTATGTCCTTTACCATGCAGAAGCTCTGCAACTTCATGCAACCCCATTTGTCAAACCTTTCTTTGATTTGTTGTGTTTCCAGGTCTCTATTAAGAAAATTTCGACCTGCGCCAAGGAGACCTAAGGTTTCTCCTATTCCATCCTGTAATGTTTACAGAGTGTCTTCTAGCAACCTAACTCTTAGAATATAGGCAAAAGCCCCCAACAACAAATCCTCAAAGAAACAATTGTCTGATAAATAAGTGGGCTAAAGACTTAAGGAGAAACTTCTCTGAAGCGGAAAAAAAGGATGGCCAATAGACACCTGCAGAAATGCTCAACCTCTCTAGCTTCTCTAGCTTGGGAAGGGTAAGGGAAAAAACAAAATGCTTAAATAAGGATACAGTTTGACTCATTGTAACAATGAAATGTGCAAGATACTACGTTGAAAAACAAACTTTACAATTAAGTTGGGGAAGGAGAGGAGTGTAATTGTGGATGTGGGATGGAAGGGATGGTAGGGGAAAAACAAAGGAGGAGGTAACAATGCTTGATAAGAAATGTACTCATTTCTTGCTCATGTATCTGTAACCCCTCTGTACAGCATTTTTTATAATAAAAAGGTATTAAAAAGAATATAGCCAAAAGAATTAGAAATTAATTCTCATAAACATTTCAAATCTCAGCCTTTTGAATAGCTAGGACTAAGGGCAAGACACCTGCGCCCAGCTTCCTTTTTTAAAATTACTATTGAGAGGCTATTAAGGTCATGGGCAAACACAACCTTTTTACAGTTATATTTTTTAATTGAGTTTTATCATTGGTGAAAAAATAAGAATCATTTTTCTGTGCAGTGTCAGACTACTCATTTATTTGTAAGAGAGGATGGTGTTAAATATCTTAGCCTAAAAAGCTCTATCTTGTAACTAGTTTTTCAATAAAAATAGTTTTCCATAAATAGGTGTCTGGCTTAGCTGAATACTGAAACAGGCTCACAAATATTTCTTTTTTTCAAAACAACCATACTTTTAACATACAGTACAATTCTTCTATATATAACATTTGATTTTATCACAGAGAAATTATAAAAATTTATACCCAAGTCAAAAACAGTGTGTCACAAAAGATAAGTAATCACAGTTCTCAAATCTCTTTATCAAGTCATACAAGCAAAGTATTGATAAGAGAAAAATCCAAAATAACTTCAAAAAGGAGTATTCAATAATATGGTTGTCTGCATGACAAGGATTTTGAGAGTTTTAGAAAAAAATTACTATGGTTTTAAAGTACAAAATACTGAAATGGTATTTCCAAAAGGGCTTTTAAAGTGTAGTCAAACATGATAAATTATACAAGACTCTACGCCTTCACACAGGATAAGACCAAAGAAGGATACCCTTAAGAGAGATCACATAGGCACAATGCCAATGTGCATCTGATTATATAAAACTATGTTTATTGAAATGAACTCCAGGATATGGAGTTGTTGCTGTTTCTATTTTCTGTATCTTTTGTCTTATTTGTTCACTTTTCTGTCTTTGGGAGTGTAAGGGGGGGACACAGAAATGGAGGGACAAAAGGTGAACAGATGTAGCAGTGGTACTCACTATGTTGAAAATGAACTACACAACTTGTGAGCACTGAAGGGGAAAACTGGGAGAGAGAGAAGGAAGAGGAGACATTGTGCAAAAACATGTACTGACATTGTGCAAAAACATGTACTCATTACCTGACTTATGTAACTGTAACCTCTCTGTACATCCCCTTTACAATAGCAATAAATAAGTTATAAAAAATAAATAAAGTGTAGTCAGAAACTTTCATGGTATCTTTGTTTATCTCTGGATCACTACTGCCAGTCATCACTTCTGAATGTAGTCTCTCTGACATCTTTCTTCATATTGATTGCTAGATCCCAATCCCCAGTGCCAGAGGAAATGGAGAAGATCCTGTTTTCAGTCATTCCTGTCTACTCTAGTATAACTGAGGATTTTCTGAAACACTGAGCTAAAATACTTTTTGTTTCATTTAACTCACACTCCCTTGTGCTGGAAATACAGCAAGCATTTCCTCCAAAACTTATAAAACAAATAACAGCCAAATAACTGACTGAAACAAAATATCAAAGGTAAACAAATATCAGAGCACAGGATACCTTGGCAAAAAAAAATCTACAGGAATTCTTTGGAAATTAGGACTTGGAAAACAGCCATGATTATAGGAAAACATGGATGGCTTGCTTTCTATTCTTTCAGTTCTGATGGATCTCCAGACCCTCTCAGGTTGTAAACAACCTGACTCTCCACTAAAGAGTGCTGTGGGAGATTTTATTCTTTGTTCTCTCTCTCTTCTCCCCCTACATAAAACACACCAATAGGCTTGCTAGAGAGTAAGAAAATTACCATCCAAGCATTGGCTGAGCATAATGTGTAGAAACAAACACAGTACAAAAAAATGTATAAACTTTGAAGAATTTAAAAAAAGTCACAGGTAGAGGAAAAGTCACCACTCATGCAAGCACACAGACTGGTCTTGAGAAAGGTTTACAATCCAATATCCAAGCTGGGCACTGGTAGCCCATACTTGTAATCATAGCAACTTAGGAGGCTACTATTGAGGATCACAGTCTGAAGCCAGCCCAAGCAGGAAAGTCTGTGAGACTCTTATTGCCAATAAACTACTCAGAAAAAGGTAGAAGTGACACTGTGGTTCAAGTGGTAGAGAGTGCTATCCTTGAGCGTAAAGAGGCTCAGGGACAAAGCAGAGGCCATGAGTTCAAGTTTCCCAATTGGCAAAAAAGTCAAAATATAATATCCAAAGGTATCAAATAGTGCACTTTCAAAAATGTCTGGTTCATATTGAAAAGAAACAAGAAATATATAAAGAAATAAGAATATATGGTTGGTAATAAATTAATAAATCAAAATTTGATTGTGACTGAAGATTGGAGGCCTTAAATAAAACGGTAAATAAATACAGTAAATAAGATCAGCATAAAATTAAAGATGATTTATTATAATGCATCTCACACCAAAATGTCTGGACCTTAATTGAAGCACTGAAATCCAAATACTCTTCTATAGATACAACTTTGAATCTCTAAATATTGGTGCTGAGTTTCCAACAATTGTATTTATAATACAGAGTTCCATAGATTTATATGTTTAATCTACTTGTAATTAGGCTATGTCTATAAATTTGTATGTTTAGTGCAAGCAGCTCTCCTTTTTAACCCTCTCATATAAAAAAGGCAGTGATTGTATTTTTTTAAATTGTATGTGTATAAATGTATAGAATTATACAAAATCAGACAATAAGACGTTTAGCTATAACACTGCTTATGTGGGGGGGGGGGTGTAGGTGTGTGTGCAAACATTCTTGCTGGTACTGGAGCTTGAACTCAGAGCTCACACTTTCACTTGGCTTTTTGTTCTCAAGACTGGCACTCTATCACATGACCTAAATTGCCACTTCTGGATTTGTGTTTTTTAATTAGAAATAAAAACCCTTTTCCATTTACCTGCCAAGGCTGGCTTTGACCTCAACTGAACATTGAATCTTAGTTTGAATTACAGGCATGAACTACTGGTGCTTGTCAAGCTACTCCACTTTCCTCAGGAAACAGCCATCAATAACTTATTGAATGTTTCTTAACACAGTTTGGAGCACAGTAATGCAGGCATTAACTACTTGCTATTTTATTTAGGGGTTTCCAATATTTTCCTCCTGAACATATTTTCCACACTGGTGCATAGATTTAAAAATAATAGATACCCAAAATACAATATTATTCTCGACAAAACTTGCTCAGCAAGCACCAGTTGGTGATGTTTTATTTCATAACTGGTAACATTCTAAGGAAAGGTACATGAAGCAAACCAAATTCCTGGTTTTCATAAAGTGTCTCTTAGATAGTTTCTCAAGATCCAGTTTCTCTTCTTTATGTACTGACTAAGAATGGAACTGTGTCTTTCCATTTCCTTACAAATGGGACAGTGTCATTCTTTCTGATGGAAGGAAACATAGAATTCCAATGTAATAAGAATTGCCAATAGACACATAAAGAAATGCTCAATATCTCTGGCCGTAAAAGAAATGCAAGTCAAAACAACATTGAGATTTCACCTTACCCCAGTTAGAATGGCTAAATCAAAAAATCTAGCCCGGCGCCGGGGGCTAAGGCCTGTAATCCTAGATACTCAGGAGACTGAGATCTGAGGATCATGGTACAAAGCCAGCCTAGGCAAGAAAGGCCTGAGACTCTTTTATTTTTAATGTGAAAATACCATACAGAGGGGTTACAATTACATGGGCAAGGTAAGGAGTACATTTCTTAACAAGCATTGTTCCTCCTCCTTTGTTTCCCCTTCCCATCCCTTCTTATCTCTCCCCCCCCAACCCCCACAACCCCCTGGCAAAATTGTAAAGTTCATTTTTCGACATAACGTCTTGTACATCTCATTGTTGCAATGGGTCCACCTATATCTCTATTTAAACAATTTTGTTCCCTTCCCCTCCACAAAGTATACTAACATCAAATACAGTGGAAACAGGGGTTATACTGTAGGGGAGGGACATACAAAGACACAAAGAAATCATCCTATAAATATGTTAGAAACAATTGCAAGAAAAAAAAACATTTGAATCCTTATCTTGGAGTACATTTCGCCTAACATCAACTTATCTGACAGTTTCTGCTTGTCTCAGATATATACTACATATTGCAAATAAGGGAAAGCATAGGACCTATGTTTCTTTGGGCCTGGCTAACTTCACCTAATACAATTTTTTCCAAGTCTTTCCATTTCCTAACAAATGGGACAATGTCATTCTTTCTGATGGAGGCATAGAATTCCATTGTGTATATATACCACATTTTCTTGATCCATTCATCTACTGAGGAGCATCTGGGTTGGTTCCATATCTTAGCTATGGTAAATAATGCTGAATAAACATAGTTGTTCTGGTAGCTTTGGTATGACCTTGTTTGTGATCATTTGGGTAAATGCCCAAAAGTGGGATTGCTGGCTCATAGGGGAGCTCTATGTGGAGTCTTTTGAGGAACCTCCATACTACTTTCAAAAGTGGTTGAACAAGTTTACATTCCCACCAACAATGCAGAAGGGCTCCTTTCTGTCCACATTCCCTCCAGCATCTGTTGTTATTGAGTTCTTGATTATAGCCATTCTAACTGGGGTGAGGTGGTATCTCAATGTTGTTTTTTTTTTTTTTTGGTCGGTCGTGGGGCTTGAACTCTGGGCCTGGGCGCTGTCCCTCAGCTCTTCAGCTCAAGGTGAGCGCTCTACCACTTGAGCTACAGCACCACTTCTGGTTTTGTGGTGGTTTATTGGAGATAGGAGTCTCACGGTCTCTCCTGCCCTGGCTGGCTTTGAACCGCGATCCTCAGATCTCAGCCTCCTGAGTAGCTAGTATTACGGGCGTGAGCCACCAGCGCCCGGCTTCAATGTTGTTTTGATTTGTATTTCTATTATGGCTAGGGAGGTTGAGCATTTCTGCATGTGTCTATTGGCCATTCTTATTTCCTCTTCAGAGAAGTTTCTCTTTAAGTCTTTAACCCACTTATTTATTGGGCAGTTGATTCTTTGAGGATTTGTTGTTGGGGGATTTAATTTTTTGAGTTCCAGGTATATTTTAGATATGACACCCTTGCCTGTTGTATGGCTAGTGAAGATCTTCTCCCAATCCATGGGCTTTCTATTGATCTTGCTAGCTATGTCCTTTGCCATGCAGAAGCTCTGCAATTTCATGCAATCCCATTTGTCCAACCTTTCTTTGATTTGTTGTGTTTCTGGGTCTCTATTAAGAAAATTTCCGCCTGTGCCAAGGAGACCTAGGGTTTCTCTTATTCCATCCTGTAATGTTTTCAAAGTGTCTCCTTAGACTCTGAGGTCTTTGATCCATTTGGAGGTGATTTTAGTGCAGGGTGATATATACGGATCTAGCTTTAGTTTTCTACAAGTAGTTAACCAATTTTGCCAGCACCATTTACTGAAGAGGCTGTCTTTCTTCTGTTCTATTTTTTTAGCTCCCTTATCTAAGCTTAGATGCCTATAGGTCTGTAGGTTCATTTCTGGGTTTTGTATTCCATTGGTCCTGAAGTCTGTTCTTGTGCCATTACCAAGTTGTTTTGATTACTATGGCTTTGTAGTAGAGTTTGAAATTTGGTATTTATATTCCTCCAGCACTGTTCTTTCTGTTATGGATCGCTTTTGCTATCCACACTCTGATTGTTCCATATGAATTTTTATATTGCCTCTTCTACTTCCTTGAAGAATGAGGTTGGAATATTGATAGGTATCACATTAAATTTGTAGATAGCCTTAGGAAGTATTGCCATTTTCACAATGTTGATCCTTCTTATCTAGGAGCATGGGAGGATTTTTCCCTTTCTAAGTTCTGTTTTGATTTCTTTTTTCAGCTTTTTAAAGTTTTCATCATAGAGGTCCTTCAGTTCTTTGGTTAAGTTAATTCCTAGATATTTCATTTTTGTAGGCTATTACAAATGGCGTTTCTTTCCTTGTGTCAGCGACACCTTTCTCAATGTTGGAATACAGAAAAGCCAGTTATTTTTGAGGTTTAATTTTATACCCTGCTACTTTGCCAAAGTTTTGAATCAGCTTAAGTAATTCAGGAGTGGAGTCCATGGGATTCTTGAAATACAAGATCATGTCATCTGCAAAGAGGGAGAGTTGTACTTCATCTTTCCCTATTTGAATCCCTTTTATGTTTGTACCTTGTCGTATTGCTGTAGCTAGGCATTCTAATACTAAATTGAAGAGAAGAGGAGAGAGTGGACATTCTTGTCTCATTCCTGAGTAAAGAGGAAATGGCTTTAGTTTCTCATCATTAAGTATAAGACTGGCTGTAGGTTTGTCATATATAGCCTTTATTGTATTGAGGAATGTTCCCTGGATTCCTAACTTTTTCAGAACCTTCATCATAAAGTGGTTTTGGATCTTGTCAAATGCTTTTTCTGCATCTATTGAGATAACCCTGTGGTTCTTCTCCTTGCTCTTGTTGATGTGATGAATTATATTAATTGACTTGTGTATATTGAACCAGCTTTGGATCCCTGAAATGAATCCTGTTTGATCATGGTGTATGATTTTTTAGATGAATTGTTGAGGTCGATTGGCCAAAATTTTGTTGAGAAGTTTTGCATCAATGTTCATCAAAGAAATGGTTCTGTAGTTCTCTTTCTTTGATGAGTCCCTGCCTGGTTTTGGGATGAGGGTTATGATGGCTTCATAGAATGTGTTCGGTAGTGAACTTTCTCTTTCAATTTCATTGAAGTGTTGGCAGAGTATTGGTGTGAGCTCTACTTTGAAGACCTTGTAGAATTCCGCTGTAAATCCATCTGGTCCTGGGCTTTTCATATATAGGAGATCTCTTCTTGCTGTTTCTATTTCAGTGCTTTATATGGATCTTTTAAGATGGTTTAACTCATCTTGGCTTAGTTTTAGCTTGTCAATATTTGCTAGTTAAAGGTCCATTTCTGCCAAATTCTAAAACTTATTAGCATAAAGTTTTGAGAAGTATTCCCTTATAATGTTATGAATCTTGGTTGTTTCTTTTTTTATTTTTTAGAGTTTTTTTTTTTTTGGGGGGGGGTCCGTTCATGCGGCCTGAACTCTGGGCCTGGGCATTGTCCCTCAGCTCTTCAGCTCAAGGCTAGGGTTCTACCACTTGAGCCACAGGGCCACTTCTGGCTTTTTTTTTCTTTTTGCTTATGTGGTGCTGAGGAATGGAACCCAGGGCCTCATGCATGCAAGGCAAGCACTCTACCACTGAGCCATCTTCCCAGCCCTTGAATCTTGGTTGTTTCTGTGATGATGTTTCCATTCTCATCTCTATGTTTATTTGGGTGTGTTCTCTTCTTTTTCTGATAAGATTTGCTAAGGATCTGTCAATTTGGTTAATTTTGTTAACTCTTGTTTTGTTGATTCTTTCTATGTTTTTTTTGGATTCCAATTCTATATGGCATTTTAAGGAAAGTAGTGTTTTTGGATAAATTTGGGTGCTCCGTTGTTTGGTGAATAGATGTTTAAAATTGTAATATCCCCCTGAAGGAGAGATCCCTTAATTAGTATGAACCAACCTTCTTTATCTCTTTGAAGTGTACTTTATCTAATATTAGGATTGGAACTCCTGAGTGTTTTTGGGGGCCGTTTGCTTGGTTGATTTTGTTCCAACCTTTCACTTTTAAAATGTGTTTGTTTTTATGGGCAAGATGTGATTCTTGAAGTCAGCAGTTAAAAGGCTTTTGCTTTTTAATCCAACTAGAAAGTCCATGTCGCTTAATTGGAGAGTTAAGGCCATTAATGTTGAAAGTTAGGACTGAGAGGTGTTTGGGAATTCCTACCATTTTATCCACCTTCTTGGGTGCTGCGGCAACAGGGTTCTTTCTATGGTTCTTGGATTCTCAGTTTGGGTGCAGTTTCTTGGCCTTTATTGTGGCCTTATTGGTTTTCTATGTGTAGGACATTTTTAAGTATCTTTTGTAGGACTGGTTTGGTGGAGATATATTGTTTCAGTTTTTCTTTGCTATAGAAGATTTTCATTTGACCTTCAGTTATGATGGAGAGTTTAGCTGGGTACAGTATTCTTGGTTGATAGTTGTTTGTGTTTTGGGCATGGCATGCATCATTCCAGGCTCTTCTTCTTTAATTGTGTCTCCTGAGATATCTGAGGCGATTATAATTAGTTTCTCTTTATAGATGATTGATCTTTTCTCCTTGACAGCTTTAAAGATCTCCTTGGTCTGAATTGATCCTGTGCAGATTATAATGTGACGGTGGGATGTCCTGTTATGGTCTATTCTATTTGGGGTTCTAAAAGCTTCTTGTATGTGAATAGGCCTATCTTTTTGCATGATTGGGAAGTTCTCTGCTAGGATCCTGCTAAATAAATTTCTTAAACCATTAATTTCTGTCTGTTGGTGCTCCTTTACACCCATTATCTTCAGATTAGACCTTCTGATGGTGTCTTTCAAATGTTGAATAGATCTATCATATTTCTTGGATTTGTCTTGGATAGTTGTATGTTCTTTCTCTATAATAATCAGGCTGTCTTCAATCCCCGAGATTCGATCTTCTGCATGGTCTAACCTACTCTCAAGACTTTCCACTTTGGTTTTTTTTTATTTCTTTTCCTTCTTTAATTGGTCGACTTCGATGACTTCATATTCTTTGTTGGAGCTTTGTTTTAGATCTTGTATGTACTTCTTTACTTCCTTAATTTGGTGTTCACTGTTTATTCTCAAATCCCTTAGTTGATTGATTATGATTTCCTTGGACTCCTATTCCTTCTGTCGGGCTCCATTCAGCATTCCCTTTGTGGTCTCCCTGAATTCTTTCAGCTGTCTGTTTATGGATTACATAAATGCCTCTATTGATCTTTGTCTAGTATCATCCCGCTCTTGCAATTTCTGTATTACTCTTTGATTAGCTTCCTCACGTTCACGCAATTCCTGTAGTTCTCTTTGACTGTTCTCAGCCTGCTCATTCAATTCCTGTGTTTCTCTTTGTCTGTTCTCATCCTGCTCAGGCATTTCCTGTGTTTCTCCTTTTCTATTCTCACCCTGCTCATGCAATTCCTGTCTTTCTCTTTGACTGTTCTCACCCTGCTCACGCAATTCCTTTATCAATCTTTGAGTAGCTTCCTCATGCTCACGAGATTCCTGTATTAATCTTTGGTTTGCCTCCTCTCTTTCCCTATCACGTTCACACTGAGTCCTTTGCAGGTTTTCAATCTTTTCATTGACATGTTTACCAGTATTGTTTGTAGAGATTTTTGGGAATTCTCCTCTGATTTATTCATTAACTGTTCTGTCACCTGATTATCATGAGTGGGAGTTGAGATAACCAGACTTGCCATTTTTCTTGTGTTTTCTCGGCTTGTTCTGCCCATTTGGTATGAGAGTAACACCAATTTTGTGCTAGAACACTATTTTAAGGCAAGCACCAATCAAAGTCCTCTACTTGCACAGTCAAAGTGGCTGCAGATACAATCTAGTTCAACAGTTACAATTTATTTAACATCAAACAACTATGGATTAATGGGCTAAGAACAGCAAAGAAGAATTTAGCAAACCAGAAATTATTAGGTTTAGGGAGAAATTTGGGGAAAAATAGGATTAGAGGGATGAGTAGAGGTAAAAGGAGAGTCAATTTAACCAAGTCCTAATCTCAGAGAGGGAAATGGATTTGACAGAATGATAGGAGAGAGATTTAAAAAAAGAAGAATAAAATGGAAAAACAAAAATTTAAATTTAAAAATCTAAACACTTAAATATCACATAAGTTTAAAGAAATGATATTGAGAGAAGAAGGATAGGATGAGAGGAAGGGAGGGATAGAAAGGAGATATGAAAAACTAAACAATAAAAATTCTTAAAATTAGTTACTTAAAAATTATATAAGTATAAAGAGATAATACTGTTATTAAAGAATATGCCGGGCATTGCTGTCTCATGCCTGTAATCCTAGCTACTCAGAAGGCTGAGATATGAGGACCTCCTTCAAAGCCAGCACAGAAAAGTTCCTGAAACTCTTATCTCCAATAAGCCACCAGAAAACTGGAGTGGCGCTGTAGCAACAAGTGGTAGAGCACTTGCCTTGAGCTGAAGAGCTGAGGGACAGCACTCAGGCCCAGAGTTCAAGCCCCACGACTGACAAATAAAAAAGAATTTAAGCCTAAGAGGTTGTGAATTGAGTCATAAATTTCTGGATTAAGTGCGTACACAATGGGGGATAAGGTCTAATAATCTATGAAGGGTATATATCTAGAGATAAGCAGAACAGCAATTAAGTCACACAAAAAAGAAAGAGAAAAAAATAAAAAGAATAAACAAATAAAAATAAAAAAGGACCAAAAGATCAGAAGAGATTAAAAAAAGCACACAAACACATATACACCTAAAATAAAAATTGAGAGGATAAAAAAGATTAATATAAAACAATTTTAAAAATTAAAAATTGAAAAAAGGTACAATAAAGAGTTCTTTGGTTTGTATTTTTTATGGAGCTGGGGGTAGGGAAAAGGAAGATCCTGTATCTCCTTGTGTCTGTAACCAGTCTTTTGGTGGAGTCTCTGGTCTGCTTTTGGTATTTGGTTTTCCTGTGACTTGATTGGTTTCTTAAGTCATTTTGTTTGAGCAGGCAGAAAAATGTTCTTGGTTACCCAGGATTTGTGATCCTCCTCCCAGGCTAGTTCAGTGGGAGGGAGATCTGCTTTGAGTATCACAAAAGAGGGAGATAGTTGTTTCCTCTAGTTTGGAGGTGCTGTGATGAGGCTAGGTTCTGGGTAGGGTTGAGGCCTTTCAGCAAACAGTAGATTTTCCCTGAGGGGCTAGCTCCTGAAACTCTCACAGAGCCCAGCCTGGAGCCATTCTCAGGGTTTATGTTTACTGAATTTCAATTGATTGTCTAGGCTGCTGTAGGGAGGGGTAGCCTCTGTATCTGGTTAACCAGTGAAAACAGTTACTCCTCTGAGGGGCAGAGCTTCCTTTGCCTGGGCTGGGTGACTTTCTCCTGTGTGGAGTTGAGCCTGGCAGGTCAGGTCAGGTTCCTATGACCTGCTAAATGATTTTTTTGTTTTCTTCCAAGTCTTGAGTTGGAGCTAGCTGCTCAGCTGGGCCTTTGTCAGTGTCAAAAATGGAGTTCTCCAGTGGTGGGGGAGGGTTGGCCTTCCCTCCTCTGCTCCCTGAGAAGGAGTGAGGATGGCAGTGTTCTACTCACACTAGAGTCTTGGCTCCTGGACTGTCTCTGGTCTGCGATCTGCAGGATGAAGATATCTGCTCCTTGTCAGTTCTTGCTGGTGTTGTGTAGAATCTACTCGCAGGCTGTGTCTGGAACCTTTGTCCCGGATTCTCTCTTTTGTAGTTATGGCACCTATGGCCACGGCTGGTGCCACCGCAGCCACCACAGCTGTGGCTACCGGCAAGTTCTTAGATCTGTCTCCTTGCTTGGATTTTCCCTCTCTGGCCAAACTCTGTATTGTGATGGCACACTTGGTGTGATTCCCTATGCTAGGAACACTGAAACTGCTTTCTATGCGAGAGCTTGTTTAGCCTCCAGCTTCAACTCCGCCATTTCCTCCGAACTCCTGAGACTCTTTTTTAATTTTTTTAAATAATTTTTTTTGTAAAAATACTGTACAGGAGGGTTACAGTTACATGAGCAAGGTAATGAGTACATTTCTTATCAAGCATTGTTGCCTTCTTCTTTTTTTCCCCTACCATCCCTTCTCTCCCAGTTCCACAACTACACTCCCCCCTCCTCCTTCTGCCTAATTTGTAAAGTTTGTTTTATAACATAGTGTCTTCTACATCTCATGGTTGCAATGGTTCAACCTGTATCCCTATTTAAAATTTTTGTTTTTTCCCTTCCCCTCCCCAAATTATACCAACATCAAATACAGTGAAAACAGGGGTTATACTGTGGGGGGAGGAACATAGAAAGCAATAAAAAATTACATGATATCTTATAAACAATAGCAAGCAAGAAAAAAAAAACACTTGTGTCCTTATCTTAGGGTTCATTTTGCTTAACTTCATCTTAGCTTGTCATATGTATATAGCTTTTGACCTTTTCTAATTGTCCCAGACATATACTAGAAAATCAGATTTAGTGAAGTAGGCCATACACAAAGAAATATATATCTCATGGTTCCTTTTATTTGCAATAATTAGTATACATCCAGGGTAATCTTAACAGATGAGCAGAATAGCTCAATAGCTATATACATATGACCATATAAGACGATGCTAAGCAAAATGAACTTCAAGACATGGTTTTTCTTTGTTATTGTTTTTAATGTACTATGTGATTTCTTGTTTCTATTATATGTTCTTCCCCCTATGGTATATCCCCTGTTGTCACTGTAGTTGATTTTGGTACCTTGGTATTATTTATACATATATTTGAATTAGAGAAGGGAAGGGAAACAACAGAATGGTGAGAAAAAGCACAAAGGATGAACCAATGTAACAGCGACATACACAAGAGAATATGTTGGAAATGATCTGTACAACTTGGGGTGAGGGGTAAGGGGAGGGAAAGCATAAGAAAAATGAGGAAAGGGTAACAAGTTTGACAAGAAATGTACTTATTGCCTTACTTATGTAACTATAACTCCTCTGTATATCATCTTGACAATAAAAAAAATTAGAAAAAGAAAAAAAAGAATGAAACTGTGGCTGGGCCCTGGCAGCTCACACCTGTAATCTTAGCTACTCAGGAGGCCAAGATCTGAGGAGCTTCTTTCTAAGCCAGTCAGGCAGGAAAGTCTGAGTGGCTTCTTCCCCCCAACTTTACACTATATAATTAATTGATTCATATAGTTTTTGTCAAAGTACATATTCCTTCCTATATAGTTTCATGTCAAAAACAGTGACTACTTTCATGGATTACTTAAAATATACATGGAAAAGCTTAGATTGTTGGCATACTAACAACTGGTTTAATTTTGTTGTTGTTGTTGTTGTCAGTCATGAGGCTTGAACTCTGGGCCTGAGACCTTCAGCTCAAGGCTTGTACTCTATCAGTTTTCTGGTGGTTAATTGGAGATAAAAATCCCATGGACTTTCCTTGCTTGGGGTGGCTTTGAACCCCGATCCTCAGATCTCAGCCTCCTAAGTAGCTAGGACTGCAGGTGTGAGCTACCAGAGCCAAGCTTGGTTTAATTTTTTTTTACATATAGGAAAAACAATTTAGAATTTTGAGAAATCATTTTGTCAATTTTTTCCATATTATATTATTAAATTAATATTACACTACCAGCAATTTATTTTTTATTTTATTGTAAAGATGCTGTACAGAGGGGTTACAGTTATATAATTAAGGCAATGAGTACACTGTGTGTCAATCATTGTTGCCCCTTCCCTTGTTGTACCACTATCCCTTCCCTCCTCCCACACTCCTCTCCACCCTAACCCTTTTTCACCCCCCTTCAAGTTGTAAATTTCATTTCCAATAGACTGTCCTGTGGGTATCATTGTTGCATTTGGTCATCCTGTGTCCTTTCAGCAATTTGTTATTCTCCTTCCCCTCCCCAGATTAGACAAATGTGTATACAAGATGCAAAGTACCAAAATCAGGTACAGTGACAACAGGGGATATACCACAGGGGGAGAAACATACAAAGGAAACAAAAAATGCATAGTACATTTTAAAACAATAACAAAAAAGATAGACCTCTTGTGTCCATACAGCCCCCACAAACGGGCTGGAATAGCAATCCTAATATCAGATAAAATGACTTCAAATTAAAATTAGTGAGAAGAAATAATTAAGGACACTTCATACTAATAAAAGAATCTCTCCTATAGGAGGCTATAACAGTTCTAAATATCTATTCACCAAATACCAGAGCACCAAAATTTGTCCAAGAAACACTACTTTCCCGAAAATCACCCATAGATCCAAGACATTGATTGTTGTTGACTTTTACACATCACTTTCCTCACTGGATAGATCAACTTGGCAAAAACTCAACAGAGAAACAGTATTTACCAATTAGACTTAACAGACCTCTATAGAATATTTCACCCATCAGCACAGAATATACATTCTTCTCAGCAGCACATGGAGCATTCTCCAAAAAGACCACATTTTCGGTCACAAAGCAAATCTGACCAAATACAGAAACGCTGAAATTATGCCCTGCATTCTCTCAGACCCCAAGGGAATGAAATTAGAATTCAACATCAAATGCCACCAAAAAAAATCCTGTAACACATGGAAGCTGAACAACACACTGTTGAACCACCAGTGGGTCATGGAAGAGATTAGAAAGGAAATTCAGATGTTCATGATATTTAACAAAAATGAGCACACAAATGGCCAGCTCTTCTGGAATACAGCAAAGGCAGTACTCAGAGGAAAAGTCATAGATCTGAGTTCTACATCAACAAATTGGAGAGATCTCAAACCAACAATTTAATGATGCACTTGAAGGTCATTTAAAAAGAACAACAAGCCAAACACCAATCCAGTAGACAGAAACAACTAATTAAAATTAAATTAGAATCAAATGAATTACAACCCCCCTAAAAAAAAACCTTAGAAAGAATCGCAAAACGAAGAGTTGGTTCTTAAAAAAATAACAAAACTGGCAGATCCTTAGCAATCTTATCAGAAAAAGAAGAGAACACACCCAAAGAAAAAAAAAAACTCAGGAATGAGAATGGAAACATCACCACAGAAACAACCAAGATTCAGAACATTATAAGGAAATACTTCTCAAACCTCTATACTAATAAGTTTGAGAAACTGGAAGAAATGGATGACATCCTAGCAAATACTGACATGCCAAAACTAAAGCAAGATGATTTAAACCAACTTAACAGATCTATATCAAGCATCGAAATAGAACCAGCAATAAGAGACCTCCCATCCAAGAAAAGCCCAGGACCAGATGGGTTCCCTGCTGAATTCTACAAGGCCTTCAAAGCAGAACTCACACCAATACTCCTCCAACTCTTCAATGAAATTGAAAGAGAAAGTTCATTACCAAACTCCTTCTATGAAGCCATCATAACCCTAGGTTTAATTTTTAATGTTACTGTTTTTTTGAAAAAGAGAGTTTCCAGAAATTGAAGGCAATTCTCAGCATTAATTTCAGAAATGTATAATATTGGAAGTATAATGGTGAAAAGACTTAACACCTAAAAAGGATTTGTTCTTGCTTTCTTCTTTCTGAGAGACATCTTGTCTTCGACAGTTTTTTTGGCTTCTCCAGGTCTGTCTTGATCGCTTCACACCCAGACAGCTTCCACTCCAACTTATCCTGTCAGATTCACACCACCAAACACCAGAGGACCAAGGAACTATGCCTCGATACTCTTCAAGGTGCATGATCATGATGGGCAAACTTCCACCAGGGTTGTCAGGTATGCGGGTTGTTGAAAAAGCATTGATAAACTCGGGCTGGGGCAGCTTCCTGGCAGGCCACCTGCAGGGCTGGATCACAAGGGCACACGAGCCTTCACCATCTTTGGTGACTAACTGAACAAAATCCCTTCCTGAGATCTCCAAAACTTCTCTAAACTTACTGTTCACTGAGTTGTTTTGCATTTGGCCAGTCTTTGCAGCTCAACAGCCCGTTCATCCTCAGCATGGAATTCTTCATTCTCTCCCAGCTCTCCCAAAGTCATATTTTCACCACTGGCTGCTGGAGAATTTTTTGCTCTTCCTCTTTCGCCCCCTTTTCCAACTCTTTTAGATCTTCCTTCACGGAGGATGCCCTTTTTGAGTAAGATGTCATTCTACTCAGTGTCTGCACTGGGTCCTGCATCTTGTCTCCAGTTGCCCTGGTCAACCTCGCCAGCCTGAGACTCTTATCTCTGATTAATTACCGAGGAGGAAAAAAAGAGAAGGAAGGAAGGAAGGAAGGAAGGACAAAAGGAAGGTGGGAGGGAGAGAGGGAGGAAGGGAAATTTTATAGTATGATATTTTACACAGGATGCTGTAGAAGAATGCTACTTATTTGCAGATTAATGAGAGATCAAAGAGTTCACATTTTCTCTCAAAAGTACTTCATATGTATAAATTCAGTAACAACAAAAACATAGAGCAGTGAACAAAATGTAGTTGCCAATATTAAAATCAGATAAAAATTTCTTGCTTTTAATCATAATATATTTCTCAAAATACCACAAAAGCCAAACTTACATATTACATGGAAAAGTATATAGGCAAATTATTGTCTCAATATATGATGCAGTTTTTTTATTACTTACTTTTTTCATAAAGGTTACAATGTATAAATAATAGTTACAGTGTTTATGTGATCCCAGTATTACATAGTGGTTGTACAAATTCATTTGTTAACACAAAAATAAAAATAATACACATATGTTTGGTGAGGGTAGTGTTAAGGATAAGGCAAGAGAAAACTAAGGGAGAATATATGGATTTCTGAGTTGTATTTTGAATCATATTACATTTAACATGGATTGATGAAACCCAGTACCGAAGTTATATATATATATATATATATATATATATATATATATCTTGGAAATCAATTTTATGACTTGTATCTTAGGATATGAGGAGGTGAAAAACCCTGAAGCTAAGAAGACTCTGCCCATTTTCAAGTCTATAATCCTTCCTGTACTGGCATTGATTATAGGAAATCCACACAATGCAGAGAGAAAGCACTGTGATAAGATGCTATCCTTGGAGAATTTACAATTTTATGAAAACAATCTATCTGGGGTTGAGTTTATATGGTGCAACTGTTGTTCATCACCAGAGATGGGAGCTTTGGGATACAAAACAATATGGGTAGAGGCCAAAGGAATCATTGATTATCAGAAAATTTTTTCATTAAGAAAATGAAGTATATTAACTTTCTTATAATGATATTTTGGTTTAAAATTCACTTTGTTTTATTTTTTTTTTCTATGTTGATCTGTTTTATTGCATCAGAAAGCCAATCTTGTGCAGTGGAACAAATTGGGCTGAGTCCTGGATGTGAGAATCACAAAGGCACATGCCACAAAGCTGCACTCCTTTCTACTGATCATTGCAAGGTCAGGTCTCCCATCCTGTTTAAAACTCCATTTCAAGTTGTATGTAAGGAAACACACAGTAAGCTTGCCATGCGTTTCATGCAGAAATACATGAATTATGTTAAGACTAAATCCTTCTGACTTCATACTTGTGCCTGTGCCCTCAGCACAGGCACTCCAGGGATATAAAGTTTCTAAAGGAGCAAAAAGTAGGAAAGGAGACATATGATGATTAAGAGCTTATCTACAGATAAATTGGAATACATGGCTCTTTAAGTTAATATTTGTTAGTAAATTCTAAGATATCAGAAGTTATGTATACAAATGAGTTACTGAAATTAATTTCCTGGCATTTATCTTAAACTTATATATAGAAACATGCACACAACAATTTACATTATTTCTACTTATGTAGTATTTTGAAACACACACACACACACACACACACACACACATATAGACACACACACATATGTAACCCAGCTTGTGGATAATCCTCTTGGGTGAAACATGTATTCAAAAACTCTAAGCTTTCAAAAATAATACTATTCTACAAAAGAATAACTGTCACCAATCACCGGAATTATTTTGAAAAATATAGAGAGAAATTTAAAAAATAATTAGCCAAGTGCTGGTGGCTCAAGTGTATAATTCTAGTTACCATAGTTCAAAGCCAGCCTGGGTTGGAAAGTCTGTGACATTCTTATCTCTAATTAATCACCAAAAAGCCACAAGCAATCTTTTGGCTCAAGTGGTAAATTGCTAGTCTTGAGCAGAAAAGCTCAAGGGTAGTTCCAAGGCCCTGCGTATAAGCACAGAGATAGGAACAAATATTTTTAAAATAAAAAAACAAGGAGTAAAAGCTGTTTAATAAACAAATAGCACCATACAAATTACCTACTTTGAAGATGAAAAAATAGCTCATGCCTGAAATCCTAACTTTTCAGAAAGCTAAGATCTAAGGACTGTGATTCAAAGCCAGCTAGGACTGGAAAGTTCATGAGATTCTTATTTCCAATTAACCACCAAAAATCCAGAAGTGTAGCTGTGGCTCAGTGGTAGAGTACTATTCTTGAGCAAAAAGTGCTGAAGGACAGTGTCTACGCCCTGAGATCAAGCCTCAGAACTGTTACTAAAAAAATTTAGTTATTTTACAATTACCTCCTTTTGAAAAATATATGAATTTATTTCTAAGGTAATGAGTCAGCTTTAAGTGGATTTATTTCGTATTTCTTTTTTCTCCTAATCTTATCTTTGCATAGACAAGATTTGAATTTTCTGATGAGAATTCTAAGATAATTAAGTTTTGCCATGGTTCACCAAACTAAAACGTGAGCAACAAAGTTGTCTTATGCTCCATAAGAACGCACACAGGTTCAGCACTTTACATGAAATAATGAGCACTTTGTTTCCAATTCCCAGAGGGTTGCAGCGAAGCCTGCCAGCAATGACAGAGTCTTGTGTAGTATGTTGCTATGGGTAATGGTGCAGAACAAAAGCAAGATGAGATTGATGACAGATGAAGATTGAGGACAGAGAACCTAAACAGAGCCTTCACAGACCTGCTAAGCTGCAGTAACCCATTACTTACAACCAAGCAATTGTTAGATGATAAAGTCTCAAGGGCCAATTTTATCCTCCATTTGGGCATCTTAGGATATGTTTGACAAACACTAAAATGAGACAGGATTCTTACCACCCCAGACATGATGTTCTCCACACCAGATTTCAGAAGCTGTCCCTCTAAATGCAAGGCTTTCTCTGAACATGAACATGAAAGAAAACATTCACTTCAACTAATTATGTTACAATAATGCTCAAGAATTCTGCATGTGTTAGGCTGGAGAGGTTGCTTTATTTTTTGTTTTTTTTTTCTGCATTTGCTTAATTATCTACTTACTTTTATTATTTCTTTAAGTAGTACAGAGGAGTTTCAACTCAACATGTCAGTTAATCAGTACAATGCATTTGTGTTGCTGGATATAATGTTGGCAATTACCTCTTATTAGTACTATTACTATTATCATTATTAAGCAGTTGTACAAAGAAGTTTCAATTCCATACATCAGGTTATGAGTACAATTGTCCCTCTTTTCATCATTCTCTCCCATTTCTACCAACCCACTCATCCCCTCAAATTTCTTACTTTCATTTTCACAGATACGCCTTTTGGGCGGGAGTCTTGTGTGTGTGTGTGTGTGTGTGTGTGTGTGTGTGTGTGAGAGAGAGAGAGAGAGAGAGAGAGAGAGAGCGAGAGAGCCAGACAGAGACAGAGACAGAGACAGAGAGAGATAGAGAGACAGAGAGACAGAGAGACAGAGAACAAGAGAGAGCATATGTGTGTATTTTTGTGTATATGTGTGCATGTATATATGTGTGTTGTGTATTATGTGTGTATGTGTATATGTGTGTGTGTTGGTTCTGGAACTTGAACTTGGGGTCTGGGCTCTGTCCCTATGCATTTTTTGCTAAAAGCTAGTGCTCTACTACTTGAGCAATAGCTCTACTTGTCTTTTTGGTGGTAATAGGATATAAGAGTCTCATGGACTTTTCTGCCTGGGCTATTTTGAACCACAATTCTCAGGTCTCAGCCTTCTGAACAGCTAAGATTACAGGTGTGAGCCACAGGTACCTGTCCTGCACATGGAAACAGTTGTTGTGCAAACATACTGGTGGCTGAACCATAAACTACCGTCATGTGTTTTCACTTTCTTATTCTGAGTATAAAAGAGAGAAAAACAAGACCGACATTTTCTATTTTCTAATTGTATTTAGGAGTCAGTTTCTCTACTCAGTATTTTAAAAAGGCATGCACATATTGCTCCAGATTAAATATTGACACTCTAAAACAGTGATATCTTTCAGAAAGCAAATAGTCACTCTGAAGCACTGTTCTCTACACTGTTGTGTGATGCTAAAAAATGGACTTGAGATTTTTGAATGAGAGAAAAAGGTATTACTTATAAGTTTTGGAAAAAAATCTCCATTCTTTTAGGAAAACTCCTTAATCATTGTGATGGTTTAACTTTATATGTCAATTTAATTGGGCTAAATGATGTCCAGATAGATGGTGAACCATTATGTTCAGATATTTCTGTAAGGTGTTTCTGGAAATGATTAGCATTTGAATCGCAGACACAGTAAAAGTGATTCCTCCCAACACATCCTGTGGCCAGGCACCAATTCAGATGTACCCACATAAACAGAGAGGCTGAAAGACAGTGATGTCCCCACATAAACAGAGTGGCTGAGAGACAGTGATGGCTTCACGTAAACAGAGAGTCTGAGAGACAGTGATGTCCCCAGGTAAACAGAGCCACTGAGAAACATTATTCTCTCTTTTTTTTCATGACACAAGACATCCATCATCTCTGCCTTCAGTCATGAAGCTTATACCCAATACCAGCCAGCTCTCAGGGCTTCAACTGCTTGGCTTCTCTGTAGGATCCAATGAACATTGTGTACACCAGTGCTGGAGACTGAACTCAGGTTCTAGGTGCTGGACTTGAGCATTTTTGTTCAAGACTGGTTCTCTACCATCTACCATGTATGCCATAGTTCCACTTCCAATTTTTTGCTAGTTAATTTGAGATAAGAGTCTTAAGGGTTAGCTGGGCGCTGGTGGCTCACGCCTGTAATCCTAGCTACTCAGAAGGCTGAGATCTGAGGATCGAAGTTCAAAGCCAGCCCGGGCAGGAAAGACCTTGAGACTCCTATCTTTAATAAACCACCAGAAAACCGGAAGTGGAGCTGTAGCTCAAGTGATAGAGCGCTCCTCTTGAGCTGAAGAGCTGAGGGAGAGCGCCCAGGCCCAGAGTTCAAGCCCCATGACCGACAAAAAATAAATGAAATATTTCTTTGGGCCTGGCTTACTTCACTTAATATAATTTTTTCCAAGCCTTTCCATTTCCTAACAAATGGGGAAATGTCATTCTTTCTGATGGAGGCATAGAATTCCATTGTGTATATATACCACATTTTCTTGATCCATTCATCTACTGAGGGGCATCTGGGTTGGTTCCATATCTTAGCTATGGTAAATAATGCTGCAATAAACATAGATGCCATGGTTTCCCTTATTTGCAATATCGAGTATAGGTATGAGTCAAGCGGAAAAGGTCAGATAATGTGATGTTAGGAAAACGAACCCTTAAATATGTATTTTAATGTTTTTGTTTCTTTCATGCATGTGTTTCTAACCCATTTATAAGATTATTTCTTTGTTGCTTTGTATGTCCCTCCCCCACAGTGTAACCCCCACTTTCACTATATTTGATGTCAGTATAACATGTGGAGGAGATGGGGACAAACAAGTCGTTTAAGGATTCAGGTGGACCTGTTGCAACAATGAGAAGTACAAAATGTCATGTCAAAACCAGCTTTACAATGTCGGTGGGGGGGGGGGAAGGGGGGTTTGATTGGGTGGGGGGGAGGGAGGAGACTGGGAAGGGAGGTGAAGGGTAAACAAAGGAGGAGGCTGCAATGCTTGGTAAGAAATGTATGCATTATCCTGCCCATGTAATTGTAACCCCTCTGTACAGTATGTTCTCAAATAAAATAAAATAAAATTAAAAAAAAATAAATGAAATAAAATAAAATAAAAATAAGTCTTAAGGGTTTACCTGCCTGGGCTGTCTCCAAACCTTAATCCTCAGACCTCAGCCTCTGGAGTAGCTAGAATTATAGGCATGAGCCTCCACTCTTATTTGATTTGTTTTTAGTTAACTCACAGGTTTTCACACTGGTCGGTAAATAACAATCTGAAGGTTGACTCTGCCTTCTCACTAACAAAGCCAGAATAAAAGTCAAGAAAAAAAGGGGGAAGAAACAGTATTTCTGTATTTAGTATTAGATAGATGTTATTTATCATAAATACATCATTAGCTGACTAGGTTCAAAATGGAGTAAAACCAGTTGATGGTTATGATACATTTCCATCTCTCCTTATTTAATGTTCTCCTCACACTAGCTCACATACAGTGTCTACTTTGTCTTCAGTTCTACAAAGAATAGGATGAACAACATATTAGTCATCTAATGTCTGGCTCCTCCTTTCCTTCACCTTTAGCACTTGAATTGTAGACAATATGAGAGATATTTGGATGCCTACATTGATCATTTAAGTAAACTTACCAAGTTTTATAATTAAGATTTGCAAGGGTCTTATACTTTAGTAACCAGAAACATTTTCCAGGAGGAAAGGTGAAAGAAAAAATTCACAAAAATCCTGTCTTATAGACAATCAGGTTTGCGTTGGGAGGAGTGGGGGAGAATCACAGCAGGGGTGACATTAATCAAAATGCTGAGTTATTGAATGGTAACTGTAAGGTCTGCTCCTGGATGGTGAGCAGACTCCTCCCTCCTCACAGCAAAGTCTCCACCCAGTACCTGCATTACCTAGGCAACGGGCACACCTGGAAGAGGTCACATCTGCATCCACTGAGGTTACCTCTGCATTCGATGTGGCCACACCTTCCCCCACTCCTACTCTAGATAAGGTCTAGCCCAGGGCCAGACACCCCTCTCTCTCAGCTGCATGGAGTGCCAACATGGCCTGGTGCCAGCCAGAATGAATAAACCTACCTCTTACCTGAATATCATGTGTGTGTTGTGGTTCTTACTTGGTAACCTCCTCTTTAAAAACCTAACAGTAACCTCTTGAACAACTACTTAAACATAATTTTTAAAATATTTTTTTAAAGATCAGTTGGTTGGCCTTTGGGATAGAACCATCTCTCGCTCTTTGTCTTTCCTCTCTCTGTCTCTTCTCTCTCTGTCTCTCTGTCTCTCTGTCACTCTCTCTCTCTCTCTCTCTCTCTCTCTCTCTCTGTATCTCTCTCTCTTTCTCTCTGGCTATCTATCTGTTCTGGTACTGTAGCTTAACCTTAAGTCCTTGGGCTCTCTATTGGCTTTTTCTCTGTCACTTGATTCATCTCCACACTTCAGGCTTTTTGCTGGTTAATTTGAGATAGGATCTCTTGGGATTTGTCCTCAGATGTCAACCTCCTGAGTGGTTAGGTTTACAGGTGTGAGACACTGGCTCCTGACTCAAAACTTGTCTCTTAATTTTAAGAAATGCACACAAAATGGTTGAATTGTCTATTGACTTGGTCTTCTTCATGTACCATCTTATTATGTGTACACCCCACTTTCTATTGTTAGGTTTCTAAAGAAGAGGTGGCCAAGTAAGAACAGCACCACACATGTGGTATTCAGGTAAGGGGAAGGTGGAATCTGCTAGCCATCCAGGAGTGGACCTTACATTCCAGCCTTTAATAATCATGAAATAGGGCACAGATTCTCTCTGGCTCTTTCCTGTTGACAAAGGGCATCGACATTAGGGGTAAAAGGCTGGAATATGGTCTCCTCCCAGAGAATACAGCAAGCAGCAGCTGTCCCTTGGTAGGCATGAGTCCTTAGATGAAGTCTGGAGGAAGCAAGTCTCTTGGATGAAGTCTGGGGAAAGTCTCATGAGGCACTGAGGGGCTGGAAAAAATACTAGAGAGCAAATAAATGGCAAGAGGAAGGACTTGGGGTTAAAAATTAAAAATTGGATGACTAGGCTGTCCTGGAGTTGGTAGAAATATCCCTAGCTACTTCAGACATCTGGTGACTAGGTAGGGGAGAATGTCAGGTAACAAATGCAAGAATGTAAATTCTTGTCCAATTAAAAGGTATACAAGTTGGACAGTAGATGGCAGATTTCTTACTTCTATTGACCTCCTAGCTCTGATTAATTTTGGAAGGGCAGGCACAAAGTGGCTGATGTCTTCACATCATCCCCTCTTACTCCTCTGCATGGTCCCTTGTTCCCCAGACTGACTGAGTTCCAGGGATCTAGGTGCTTGTTGCTGGGATGGTTCGTCCCAGTTGGCATTCATAGGCTTTCAACTCAAGGCCTAGGCACTGTCCCTGAGCACTTCTGCTCAAGGCTAGTTCTCTACCAGTTTGAGTCACAGTACCACTTCCAGTGTTTGGCTGGTTAATTAGAGATGAGTCTCTTGAGCCATGCTTCCAGCCTGGCTCTTTGCAGGTTAGTGGGGAGATGGAGTCTCAGGGATTTCTTGGCCCAGGCTGGCTTTAAACTGCAATCTTTGCCACAAAACCCTTTATTATTTCCAATTGAAGCAACAAGGAGATTAAATAGAATAAGTAGAGCTTACTTGTTCCTTATCAAAAATTGACCAACAAATATTCCACAATGATAAAACTCGTAAGATGTGATCAGAATTTTAGCACAGATATGCCCAATATTTTAGAACCACATAGTCAGTACTAGAATACACAACACCAAACAAAAAGGCAAAACTCAAAACCTAAAATTTTGGACAACAATGTTTAGACATCTTTGCTAACAAAGCACATCAGATGGTTGGGCCTCAGTTACCAGGGCCTGTGAAAAGAGCAACTTGTTAGCAAGGCACATTAGAACAGATGGATGGAGGAGAAGTAAGTTTGGTGGAAGGGTATGGGTCAGATGCGGCCAAACCCTTAACCTACCATGTGGCCAAGATGGCGAACTCAAGATGGTAAATTTCTGAAAAAAATGCAAAGAAAGCCAACAGAAACTGACAATTTTCAAACCTATAGTGGCTAGTCTTTGGGAGGGAACCTAGAGGCAGGTCTCTGGGACCCATCCTGCATCTCACTCTTCAGTGCACAAGCCAAAAAGTTGTAGAATAGAGAAATGGAGAGAGAGAGAAAGTTGGATGTGATTAGCAGAGAGCAAAGAGAGCCTGACCATATACTATTGCAGTAGCAAAAATTGTCTAAATCTGAGAACGGCATAAAAAATTAGGTGCCCTGGCTTTCCAGGGGGCACAGAAGGCATTTCAAAGGGGTTTCATGGCTTGGGATCCAGGGGGCACAGAAGGCATTTCAAAGGGGTTTCATGGCTTGGGAGTGACACACAGCACCCCATCAAAAAGAATAGGAGAAAAAAATTTACTGAGTGAAGGTGTCTTATCAGATGGAAGCGGCATCCTGACTTACCACTGAGCCCTCTAGGAAAGAGTGGCCAAGCAACCAGAGTCAAGCTACTTCCGGCTTTTTTTCTTTTTGCTTATGTGGTGCTGAGGAATCGAACCCAGGGCCTCATGCATGCAAGGCAAGCGCTCTACCACTGAGCCACCTTCCCAGCCCTACATTAGGTTTTTAAAGAAGAGGTGGCCAAGTAAGAACAGCACCATGCATGTGGTATTCAGGTATGGGGTGGGTTTATTAAGCATTCCAGCTGGCACTTGACCATGTTGGCACTCCATGTGGCTGGGAAAAGACCTGGGAAAGAAATGTCTGGCTCTGGACTAAGCTTTATCTAGGGTAGGGGCAGGGAAAGGTGTGGCCACATCAAATGCAGAGGTGACCTCAGTGGATGCAGAGGTCACCTCTTCCAGGTGTGCCAGTTGCCTAGGTAATGCAGGTACTGGGTGGAGACTTTGCTGTGAGGAGGGAGGAGTCTGCTCGCCATCCAGGAGCAGACCTTACATCTATATTCTTTCTTTTCACATCTTAATGTCTCATAATTCCTGTCTCTATTTATTCTAAAGGCCATTAAATTACATAATACAGTAGTCACTGGCATTTTTCTTTATATAAAATGCCACTTAAATGAATGCAAAATCTTATGTTAGAAAGTGAGAATTTCTATGAGAATCATCGGAGAAAATGTTTTCAAATACTAGGAGATTATGTGACATCCCTTACATACAATTACACTAGGGTAAAGTAGCATTTTAGTTTTGAAACACAGATTTATAAGAGGCTGGGTGCTGGGGGCTTGCCCTGTAATCCTAATTACTTAAGTGGCTGAGACCTGAGAATAACTGTTCAAAGCCAGCCTTGGCAAGAAAGTCCTTGAGGCTCTTAACTCCAATTAACATCAAAGAGCTAGAAGTACAGTTATGGTTCAAATGGTAGAATGCTAGTGAATAGAATATTTCTGGGAAATAGATCTTTATTCACAAATAAGCAAAAGTGTATTATGGACTTTTGTATTTTAGCTTTATGAAATATGTGTGTGCATAAATACATATGTGTGTATACATATATTTTATATATTGTATATGTTACATATTGTATGTAATATATTTATCATAAATAATACATATAATAATACAAATAATACATGTCATATATTATATGTAATATATTTATTATAAATAATTATATATAATTATATATCATATATTTGTTACAAATAATATATTTATTATAAATAATAATACTACATATAATATATGTTTTATATCATATATAATATTCATATACATCAACATACAAATATATATCAATAAAATATATTGATATATAAGCATACATAAATACATATATACACACATATATGTCTATGCATTATACATATATTATACATGTATAATATATAATAAATAATATGTATATGCCAGTCATAGTGCTTGAACTCAGGCCATGGGATCTGTCTCTGAGCTTTTTTCTCAAGTCTACCACTCTGTCACTTGAAACAGACCTCCACTTTTGGCTTTTTGCTGATTAATTGGAAATAAGAGTCTCGTGGACTTTCTGCGCTGGCTTCAAACCATGATCTTCAGATCTCAGCCTCCTGAGTAGCTAGGATAATGGGGTGAGCTAATGTCTTCCAGCTTTTTTAACCAAATTAAAAATCAGATGTGACCTTCTGTACATCACCTTTACAAGAAATAAAACACTAAAAAGGTAAAATTAAATAAAATTAAAGAAATAAAAATTAGATAAAAGAAAGCTAGAATTCTATTATGACACTAATGAATCTATAACATCTGAAATTATATTTGCAGTGGATGGTAAAAAGATTTGTTTTTGTCAGGTGAAAAAATATGAAAGTTAGGAATTGTGGTACTTGCCTGAAAACCCAGTACTTGATGCTGAGGGGAGGGAATAAAAAGCTTGAGGTTTCTGGGTGCCGGAGGCAAACACCTGTAATCCCAGCTACTCAGGAGGCTGAGACTTGAGGATCATAGTTCAAAGCCAACCTGGGCAAGAAAGTCTGTGAGACTCTTGTCTCCAGTAAACTACTCAGAAAAGTTGGAAATTTTGCTGTGGGTGAAGTAGTAGAGTACTAGCCTTGAGCACAAAGAGGCTCACTGATATTACCCAGGCTCTGAGTTCACAGCCCAGGACCAGCAAAAATAGTTTTAAGTTCATTTGGTTTATATACCAAGATTCACTGTACTCCTACATTGACATGCTGAACTGAAATCCCTGTGCACAACTACTTAAAAACAATAAAATTAAAATTAAGAACTTAAGCATACATAGCAGGGTAAATAAATACAGAGTCTTCACTTTTTCACTAACATAAGAGTATTAATAAGCTAAAGCTGCAGTTTTCTCAAAAACAAAACTTTACAATCAGATGCTGGTGTCTCATGCCTGAGATCCTAGCCACTTTACAGGCTGAAATATGAGGAGGCAGACAAATGAGACTCTTACCTTCAATTAACCCTCAAAAAGCTGGAAGTGAAGCTATGGCTCAAGTGGTAGAATGCTATCCTTAAACGAAAAAGCCCAGTGCTCCGCCCAGAGTTCATGCCCCAGAACTGGCATATTCACAAGCACACACACTTGCAATGTCCTTAATAGAAGAGTTTCAGCCTCACTTAGTAGATTAGTGTGCTGGCACAGCAGTGTTTGTGGTTGAGAATAAACTCAAGTCTATGGACAGAGGCAGAGTTTTCCTATTGTCTCAACTTCTCCATGACATTTTAGGCTAAGATTGAGATCCCCAGGTGCAGAGTCTCATTCCCCACATCCCCGATGTGGGTTCTTCTAGTCCTGTCCCTGTCGGTCCCAGTTCACTAGCTGAAGTGGCTCAGGCCCTGAAGTATCTCTCTGTGTGTCTGGTGGCTGTGCACAGCTCAGTGTTTAAAATCTTCTGGGCCTCGGGGATGGAGGAAGGCTGTTTCCACATTGCAAACCAATGACTCTGAGCACTTTCAGAGCCGGCTGCGTCGACTTCCCAGGCAGCCCAGAGGTGGAGAAAGAGCAGGCAGTGGAGGCCAACCATGTGTAGTGTGTCCTGGAGGCACCAGGCAAGGCAGATTTAGGAGGCAGAGAGCGAGCAGCAAGATCATTTGGGGGACCTTGTCGGGGGAGGGGAATCCCGGAAACCACATGCGCTGGATTCCTGCTTTCCTGCCAAAGGGGCTGGTGAATCTCCCCTCTTCTCCCGTCCGTCTGCAATCAGGACCTTCAACGGAGGAGTTAGGATGAGTATGATGATAGATGAGAGAGTGCCCTGAAGGAAAGGAGCACGGGGAGGGGAAGGACAAAAGGAATATCCACAGCTCCCTAGGTGCCTGTCTAGAGGATTGAACAGGAGAGGGCAAGAGATAAAGCGCAGGGGCCACTCACTGATTGGGAAGAAGGACTAGAGAAGCATCTTTAGCATTCTGAACTTCAAAGGAAATAAACAGTTGCTTAGCAACCATATGTGCTGGAAGCCATTCATATCTGTGGAATCAATGAACATGCAGGATTAATCGCAGCTGATACGTGCATAAGGTTGTCATCTTTGTGTCAAGTACGGATACTTGTAATCCAAATGTGAGAAGGAGGATGTTGGGATGAGAACTTCAAAGCAACAAGTAAGCTAGCTTAGCTATAAAGTAGGAAGAAAAATGGTTAAAACATGTTTTGAACATTAAGATAATAAGATACCAGCTGAAGAGTTTATTTTCTTTAAGTAGAGAAGTATGATAAGGGAACTGCAAGTTGAGCTGGCCAGGTACTCTTGACCCATATGCCCATAGTTATAGCTCCTCAGGAGCCTGAGATCTAAGGAACATGGCTTGACACCACCCTGAGCAGCAGTTTACCACAAAAACCTAGAAATGGAGCTGCAGATCAAGTGGTAGAGCGCTAGTGTTGAGTGAAAAAGCTCAGAGAGTATCCAGACCGTAAATTTAAGCCCTGGTGGGGGTAAGAGGAAAGAGACAGAAAGAGAAGGGAGGGAGGAAAGGAGGGGAAGAGAGAGAGACAGAGACACAAAGAGAGACAGAGAGACACAGAGAGAGACACAGAGAGACAGAGAGAGACACAGAGAGAGACTGAGCTAGGAAATCTATCTGATTAGAAATGAAGGGAAGATTAGAATTTTTTTTAAAAAGGAGGATCACAGCCAAGGTAAAGTATTGTCCAATTGAACTCATTGCCAAATATTACCTGATATGCTAGCAATTTGGCTCACCTTTATCAAATTTAAATATTTTCTTTTGTATAATTTTATTTTTTTTCCACCCATCAGTCATAGGGCGTGAACTCTGGGCCTGGGCACTGTGCCTGAGGCTAGTACCCTACCACTTTGAGCTACAGCTCCACTTCAGGTTTTCTGGTGGTTAATTGGAAATAAGAGTCTCACAAACTTTTTGCCTGGGCTGGCTTTGAAACATGGTCCTCAGATCTCAGCTTCCTAACTAGCTAGCATTACATAGTTTTATGTTTTCTATTCTGTTTCACACAAGAGTTACAAGCACATGTGAACCACAGTTCTACTGCAAGCCAAAGGTGTAAAGTAGGTCTACCCTGACCATTGGAAAGCTTTTGAAGGGACTGCCACACACCATGAGAAGTAAAGACAAAAAGGGTATAGGTAGTGTAGGTGGACAAACAGGCCAGGATAACAGCCCCTGGAATGCACACTTGATGGGCAGCTGTACCTGTGTGTCTTATCAAAAAGCAGTAGATTCATAACCTGTGCAGTCAAGAATAGAAACATTGCAGGGCATGAATTCAATAAGATCCTGTACTATGTGCCAAGACAAATATTTCCACAGAGGACAGTGTTACATTAGCCAGAACAATTTTACCAATAAAATTATTAATGAATTATTAATGTGTAAATGCCCACTGTGACTGAAGAACAGATTTTTCCAATTCAATATTAGTTTTACTTCTCTTCTTCCCCAACTCTTACAAACCCAAAGGATGTAAGAATCCCAAGCAGGAAGATTCTGCTGAAGTAAAAGGTTACATGTCTAGAGAATTTTGCCTAAGATAGGAGGCAAATGAGTTAGCCCTATGGAAAATGTTCACAACCTATAACTAAAACCACAACCAAAAAGGAGAACTCTGAGAACAAGGAGACCAGGAGGAGACCAAAGCTTATGTAATGGTACTGACATATTCAAAATCTTTTTATTTTTCTTGTTTTGGTGCCAATTATGGGGCATGAACTTAGGGTCTGAATACTGTCCCTGAGCTTTTGTGTTCAAGGGTAGTGCTCTACCATTTGAGCCACAGCTCTATTTCAGATTTTTTGGTGTTTAATAGAAGATGAATCTCACAGCATTTCCTGCCCTGGGCTAGCTTAAACCTCACAATCTTAAGCTGATGATTGGATGAATCATTTTAAACTTCATAATTTATAATCACACATGTTTTACATGGGGTTCACTCCTATAGTAGCTACTTAGGAGACTAAAATCTGAGAGTCACAGTTTGAAGCCATCATGTGCGGAAAAGTCCATGAGACTCTTTCCTCCATTGACTACCAAAAAGCAGGAAATGGATGTGTGGCGCAAGTAATAGAACACCAGTCTTAAACACGAAAGCTCAGGAACAGAGCCCAAGATCTGATTTTAACCCCTAGTAACCCTCCAAAAAATTAAAAAATAACAAAAATTTTAAATAACAAAAAATAAATGAGAAGGCTTTGGACATGAACAGGCCACAGCCACAAAAGATGCATGTGAAGACCCAAGCAAGGCTGGATGGGAAAAACACAGGTATCTTTAGCTGAGTCACCATGTTGGACCCTGTCCTATTCTCCATTTTCTGTATCTAGCTACAGTTAACCTTCCTCAATTGTCCACTTACAAATCTAACAACAGCATGTTTGTGATTTGAGGTTCAAGTGCTTAACAAGAGATATTCACATTTGACCACATTCATCCTGTCATAAAATGAGAAGAAATCATAAAGGCAAATTGTGTGGTACACTTGTACAAGGACGTTGCAATGTATGGTTATAATGTTATCCTCAAATAATTTCTTCCAGGGTAATAGGGGATGTCCAAGTCCATGCATACTCAGATAATTTACATAACATGCCACAATATTTGCATAGAAGCTATGTACGTTATCCTATATATTTTAAATGATCTTTACATGATTTATTATAACATTCACAAATGTTTCATATTTAATGATACTTATAGTAATATACACAATATGTAAATAGTGGTCTATTTATGTAGAATTTAAAGTATAGAGATCAAATGTACTTAAAGTATAGTGATCAAAACACATTCTGTATGTTAGTGATAACATTTTTCTGAATATTCAATTCTCATTTGATTGAATCCATGGATAAGAAACCCTCAGATAAGAAGTTTCAAATACTTTATTTTCATATATACATTTTAAACTAGAAGGATATAATTAATATATCTCACAAGACAGTATGTTGGAAATGAACTTTTCAACTTCAGGGGGTGGGGAAGAGTAAGGAAGGTGGGGGTGGGAAGGGACAATGGAAGAACAGAAAAGAAGGGATAACAATACTCAATAAGAAATGTACTCATTGCCTTACTCATGTAACTGTTACCCCTCTGTACAGTATCTTCTTTTTTGGGGGGGGGTCTGGTCATGGCGCCTGAACTCTGGGCCTGGGCTCTGTCCCTCAGCTCTTCAGCTCAAGGCTAGCGCTCTACCACTTGAGCCACAGCGCCACTTCTGGCTTTTTTCTTTTTGCTTATGTGGTGCTGAGGAATCGAACCCAGGGCCTCATGCATGCAAAGCAAGTGCTCTACCATTGAGCCACCTTCCCAGCCCTGTAAAGTATCTTCACAATAAAATGAAATTTTAAAAAGGGAGAAGTCTCTTATAAAGCAAACCTGATAAGATTATTTTACTATTTAAATTTGTCAGTTTTCTCTAATAGTTACATGAGTAAGCTATACCCAAGTGAAATAAATATTACATGATGAGTACTGTAGAAGACAAACAAATGGCATGTTTTGTTTGTCTAAAGACTTTTCTGTATGCCTCTCACACTATTGACAGTGGATTCTGATGCTGAACACACAAAACCAGGCCAGACGGTAAAGCAAGGCTCTCATCCATGATCACGTGGATGCTGGGGAACAAAAAAACCTAATCCAAGGTTAATTGGGTTTATCAGTTAGCTTCTCTTGGATATTTGAGACTTAGGTGGAGATACCTCTTCTGGGGATGATGAGAGATTAATTATCTAAAGTTAATTTTTTAGTTCATGGGTCAGATTCAGACAATAAATTTTCTCAACTTTGCCAGCACAGGACTTGAGTCACAAAACTCTGTAGTAAGGGTACAGGATCAGCAGTTGATCTCACATAGACAAGGAGCACACTTGCCTTCCAATGGTATATTATTAATGGGAACTTAACTTTCAATTTTATACCATTTCATGTGTCACAAAATAGAATTATTTTGGCTTCTTAACTGTTCAAACGTTAAAACACACATGCATGCCCCCCCCCCCCCCACATTCTTACCACATAGGCTGCATAAAACAGTAAGTAGTTTGGAATTTGGCCCATGGATTGCAGCTTGCAGACTACACATCTAAATGAAAGTTCTACAAGATCCTTCTGATGGCTTCAAGCTGTCTGGTCCTTTTATTCCATGCTGGACCTTTCAAAAAATTCTATGTCTTTCTGTTTATTTATTTGTACACTACTTTATACTAACCCATCTTTGCACACAACCAGTTTAAAATAACCTCAATTTTCATTTTTAATAATGTCAAAGATGTTCTGAAAAAGACTTAGTAGCAAGAAAAGAATTGTAAATCTATTAGGAAATAACTTTCCTAGTTTAAAATAATGTGTCAAATGATCTTTTGCTTTTAAACCGTAGATTCCTCCCCAAGTTACTGAGCTGGTGTGAAACTCTGGCAAAGTAGCAGGGTGTAAAATTAACACACAAATATCAGAAGCTTTTCTATATGCCAACAATGAGAAGAGCAAGACTTAAATTAGAAAAGCAACATCTTTTGAAATAACTTCAAAAAATACCTAGGAAGTAACCTAAGCAAAGAAGTAAATAACCTCTATGATGAAAACTTTAAAACCTGAAAAAGAAAATTAAAGAAGAACTAAGGAAGTGGAAAACCTCCCATGCTTCTGGTTTGGGAGGATTAACATTGTGAAAATGGCAGTACTTCCCAAAGTTATCTGCAAATTCAATGTAATACCAATCATAATCGCAACAACTTTCTTCAATGATATAAAGGAAGCAATCCAAAAATTCATATGGAATAATAGAAGGCCCTGAATAGCAAAAACAAATCCTTAAAGGGAATAATAGTGCTGGAAGAATATCAATGCCAAGATTCAAATTCTTGTTATTCACACAAGAGTACGCCTGAGGACCAAGGGAATAGAAGACCCAGAAATGAACTCACATACTTATAACCATCTAATATTTGATGAAGAAGCCAAAAGCACAGGATGGAAGGAAGATAGCCTCTTCAACAAATGGTGCTGGCAGAATTGACTGTACACATTTAAAAAACTGGAGTTAACTTCTTATATATCACCCTGCACTATAATCAATTACAAATGTGTCAAAGACCTCAGTGTAAGAACAGGTATCCTGAAAATATTACAGGAAGGGATATATTACACTAAGGCTCCTTGGCATAGGTCAAACTTCCTAAGATCCAAATCCACAACAAATTGAAGGAAGACTAGACTGCATCAAACTGAAGAGTATTAGAATGGCAAAGGACATAGCTAGCAAGATAAATAGAAAACCTTCAGAATAGGCAAAGATCGTCACTACCTATGCATCAGACCGGAATCTTATATTTAAAATATATTCAGAAGAGTTCCCTTTTGGCACATCCCCTCCAGCACCTGTCATTATTAGATTTTTTGATTATAGCCATTCTAACTGAGGTGAGGTGGAATCTTAATGTTTTTTAAATATATTTTTATTGTAAAAATACTGTACAGAGGAGTTACAGTTACATGGTAAGGTAAAGAGTAAATTTCCTGTCTAGCATTGTTACCTCCTTCGTTTTTCTCCAACCATCTCTTTCTCCCTCCCCCCACAGCAGTTATTAAGTTTGTTTTCAACACAGTGTCTTGTACATCTCATTGTTACAATGGGTCAACCTGTATTCTATTTGAGCACTTTGTTATTTCCCTTCCCCTCCCCAATTAGAAAAATATATATACAAGATTGAGGGCAGCAGAATAAAATACAGTTAAAACAGGGGTTATACCATGGGGGAAGAACATACAAAAGAAACAAAAAATCACATGGAACATTATAACTGCATTAAAATTTATAGCAAGAAAGATAAAACAACTTGTGTCCCTATCTTGAGGTTCATTTCAATTAGCATCATCTTATATGTTATAAGTACACAGCTTTTGACATTTTCTGCTTGTCCTGGATATATACTAGTTATTGCAAATGAGGGAATAATAAGGAATATAATAATAAGGGAAACCATGGGACTTATGTTTCATTGGGCCTGGCTTACTTCACTTAATACATACTTTTTCCAAGTCTTTCCATTTTCTAACAAATGGGACAGTGTCATTCTTTCTGATGGAGGCATAGAATTCCGGTGTGTGTGTGTGTGTGTGTGTGTGTGTGTGTGTATGTGTATACCACATGTATATATACCATGTATATATACCACATTTTCTTGATCCACTCATCTACTGAGGGGCATGTGGGTTGGTTCCATATCTTAGCTATGGTACAGGTACATAATGCTGTGATAAACATAGTTGTGCTGTTAACTTTAGTATGGCCTTGTTTGTGACCATTTGGGTAAATGCCAAAAAGTGGGATTTCTGGGTCATAGGGAAGCTCTATATGGAGTCTTTTGAAGACATCCATACTGCTTTCCAGAGTGGCTGAAAAGTTTACACTACCACCAACAGTGCAGTAGAGTTCCCTTCTGGTCACATCCCCACCAGCATCTGTTGTTATTAGATTTCTTGATTATAACCATTCTAACTAAGATGAGGCGGAATCTCAAGGTTGTTTCAATTTGCATTTCTTTTATGGATAGAGATGTTGAGCATTTCTTCACGTGTCTATTGGCCATTCTTATTTCCTCTTCAGAAAAGTCTCTCTCTCACTCTTTAGTCCACTTATTAATGGGGTGATTGTTTCTTTGAGGATTTGTTTATGGGACATTTAATTTTTGAGTTCTAAGCATATTTTAGATATGAGACCCTTGTCTGTTGCATGGCCAGTGAAGATCGTCTCCCAATCCGTGGGCTTTCTATGGATCTTGCTATCTATGTCCTTTGCTATGCAGAAGCTCTGCAGTTTCATGCAATCCCATTTGTCCAAACTTTTTTGATTTGTTGTGTTTCTGGGTCTTTATTAAGAAAATTTCAGCCTGTGTCAAGGAGCCTTAGAGTTTCTCCTATCCCTTCCTGTAATGTTCTTAGAGTGTCTGCTTTTACTTTGAGGTTTTTGATCAATTTGGAATTGATTCTGGTGCAGGGTGATATATAAGGATCTTGCTTTAGTTTTCTACAGGTATTTAATCAATTTTTGCAGCACCATTTACTAATGAGGCTGTCTTTCTTCCATTCTATTTTTCTGTTCCCTTATTGGAGATTAGGGAGCTATAGGTCTGTGGGTTCATTTCTGGGTCTTCAGTTCTATTCCATTTGTCCTCAGGTTTGTTCTTGTGCCAGTATCAAGCTGTTTTGATTACTGTGTCTTTGTAGTACAGTTTGAAGTTTGGTATTGTTGTTCCTCCAAACTCTTTCATAACCTTCATCCCCAAACCAGTCAGGGACTCATCAATGAAAGAGAACTATAGAACCATTTCTTTGATGAACATCAATGCAAAATTTCTGAACAAAATTTTGGCCAATCGACTTCAACAACTCATCAAAAATTCATACACTATGATCAAAAGGATTCATTTCAGGGATGCAAAGCTAGCTCAATATATGCAAATAAATTAATGTAATTCATCACATGAACAAGAGCAAGGATAAGAACCACATGATTATCTCAATTGACACAGCAAAAGCATTTGAAAAGATCCAAAACTTCTTTATGATGAAAGTTCTGGAAAAACTAGTAATCCATGGAACAAACCTACATCTAGCATTATAATTAATGGCAAAAAGCTAAGGCCATTTTCTCTAAATGCAGTAATGAGACAAGGATGTCAGGGCTCTTCAATGCTCTTCAATTTAGTACTAAAATGCCTATCTAGAGCAATAATACAAGATACAAACATAAAGGCAATCCAAGTAGGGACAAATGAAGTGAAATTCTCCTTCTTTGCAGATGACAGGATCTTGTATTTTTGTATGTTTTTTGTATGTTTTTTAATTATAAATGTGCTGTATAGGGGGTTTACAGTTACATGAGCAAGGTAATGAGTACATTTCCTATTGAGCATTGTTGCCTCCTCCTTTGTTTTCCCCCTACCATCCCTTCTCTCCCATCTCCACAACTAATCCCCCTCATCCCCCACCCCGGCAGAAGTTGTAAAGTTCATTTTCAACATAGTGTTTTGTACATCTCATTGTTACAATGGGTCAACCTTTATCCTTTTTTAAATATTTTGTTTTTTCCCTTCCCCTCTCCAAATTAGACAAGTATATATACATGACACAGGGCACCACCATCAAATGCCGTGAAAACAGGGGTTATACCATGGGGGGAACATACAAAGAAACAAAAAAATGACATGGTACATTATAAATACATTAGGAACAATAACAAGAAAGAAAAAAGATATTTGTGTCCTTATCTGGGGGTTTATTTCACTTAACATCATCCTATATGGTCATATATACATAGCTTTTGACCTTTTCTGCTTGTCCTACATATGTACTAGTTATTGCAAATAAGGGAAACCATGGGACCTATGTTTCTTTGGGCTTGGCTTACTTCACTTAATATAATATTTTCCAAGTCTTTCCATTTCCTAACAAATGGGGCAATATCATTCTTTCTGATGGAGGCATATATATATATCACATTTTCTTGATCCATTCATCTGCTGACGGGAATCTGGGTTGGTTCCATATCTTAGCTATGGTAAATAATACTGCAATAAACATGGTTAGTATGGCTTTGTTTGTGATCATTTGGGTTAATGCCCAAAAGTGGGATTACTGGGTCATACGGGAGCTCTATGTGGAGTCTTTTGAGGAACCTCCATACTGCTTTCCAAAGTGGTTGAACAAGTTTACCCTCCTACGAACAAAGCAGTAGGGTTCCATTCTGGACACATCCCCTCCAGCATCTATTGTTATTAGAATTCTTTATTATAGCCATTATGGGGTGAGGTGGAATCTCAATTTTGTTTTGATTTTCATTTCTCTTATGGCTAGAGAGGTTGAGCATTTCTTCATGTGTCTATTGGCCATTCTTATTTCCTCTTCAGAGAAGTTTCTCTTTAAGTCTTTAGCCCACTTATTTATTGGGCAGTTGTTTCTTTGAGGATTTCTCACCTAATCTTCAATAAGGGAGCTAAAAAAATAGAACGGAAGAAAGACAGCCTCTTCAGTAAATGGTGCTGGAAAAATTGGTTAATCACCTGTAGAAAACTAAAGCTAGATCCTTATATATCACCCTGCACCAGAATCAGCTCCAAATAGTACAAAGACCTCGGAGTCAAAGCAGATACCCTGAAAACATTACAGGAAGGAATAGGAGAAACCAGCACAGGCTGAAATTTTCTTAATAGAGACCCAGAAACACAAGAAAGGTTGGACAAATGGGATTGCATAAAGCTGCAGAGCTTCTGCAAGGCAAAGGACATAGCTAGCAAGATCCATAGAAAGTCCACGGATTGGGAGAAGATCTTCACTAGCCATACAAAGGACAAGGGTCTCAGATCTAATATATACTTGGAACTTAAAAAATTAAATCCTCCAACAACAAATCCTTGATGATCATATATTTAAAGCATCCCATGTGTTCCATTCCCAAGTTACTCCAGCTGATTCAAAATTTTGGCAAAGTAGCAGGGTATAAAATTCACCCTCACACTCAATAGTTGTTCTATTGATTGCCAATAACAGAAAAATTCGACTGAAATCAGGAAAACAACTCCTTTTGTAATAGCCCCCCACACACAAAAAATAAAATATTTAATAAAATAGTTATCTTAACTAAAGAATTGAAAGACCTCTATGATGAAAACTTTAAAAACTCTAAAAAGGGAATTAAAGCAGAACTCAGGAAGTGGAAAAACCTCCCATGCCTCTGATTGAGAGGATTGACATCATGAAAATCGCAATATTGCTAAAGGCTATCTATAAATTCAATGCAATACCCATCAACATCCCAACCTCATTCTTCAATGAAATAGAAGAAGCAAACCAAAAAAAGCAAAAATAATCTTTACCAGAAAGCTACTGATTTTTTGTGGATTAATTTTTTTATCCTGCTACATTGCTAAAGTTTTGTATCAACTCAAGTAAGTTGGGAGAGGATCATGTTATCTGCAAAGATGGAGAGTTTGACTTCTTATTTTCCTATTTTGATGCCCTTTATGTTTGTTGCTTTCCTTATTGCTCTGGCTAGGATTTCCAATACTATGTTTAAGAGGAGTGGAGGGCTGGGAAGGTGGCTCAGTGGTAGAGCGCTTGCCTTGCATGCCTGAGGCCCTGGGTTCGATTCCCCAGCACCACATAAGCAAAAAGAAAAAAAGCCGGAAGTGGCACTGTGGCTCAAGTGGTAGAGTGCTAGCCTTGAGCTGAAGAGCTGAGGGACAGAGCCCAGGCCCAGAGTTCAGGCCCCACGACCGGACCCCCCCAAAAAAAAAGAGGAGTGGAGAGAGCATATATCCTGTTTCATTCCTGATTTTAGAGGAAAAGTTTTTAACTTTTCACCATTAATGATAATGCTAGCTGTAGGTTGGTCATATACAGCCTTTATTATATTGAGGGATGTTCCATGGATTCCTAGTTTCTCCAGGGCTTTCATCATAAAGGAGTGTTGTCCTTTCTCCTATTGATGTGTTCCAGTACATTAGTTGACTTGTATATACTGAAACAGCTTTGCATCCCTGGAATGAATCCCATTTTGTCTTAGTGTATGTTTTTTTTATTATTTGTTAAAGTTGGCTGGCCAGAATTTTATTGAGAAGTTTTGCATTAATGTTCATTAAAGAAATTAGTCTATAATTCTCTCTCTTTGCTGGTTATCAAGCTGGTTTTTGGATGAGGGTTATGCTGGCCTCAAGTAGTGACCTTTAACTTTCAATTTCATTGAATAGTTTGGGAAGTAATGGAGTGAGTTCTACTTTGAAGACCTTTTAGAATTCTGCTGTGAACCCATCTGGTCCTGGCTTGGATAGGAAGTCTTTTATTCCAATTTCTATTTTAATACTTGATATGGATCTATTTAGTAGGTTAAAATCTTCTTGGTTTAGTTTGTATATATCAATATTCTCTAGAAATTTTTCCAGATTCTCCAATTTGTTAGCATATAGCTTTGCAAAGCATTACCTTATAATGTTCTGAATCTTGCTTGTTTCTGTTGTGCTGTTCCCATTCTCATATCTGAGAATTTATTTGGGTGTGTTTCTTTTGGGGGGGGGGGTTAGATTTGCTAAGGGCCTGTCAATTTTGTTAATTTTTCAAAGAACCAACCTTCCCCTGAACAGAGATGACTTTCATTGTTCAGATTCCTTTGATCTGTTGAAAAATGGTAAAACAGTCAATGCCTCTCAGGTCCATATTACCTGCTAGCTGCTCTGGCTGGGTCTATGCCAATATCAAAGATGGAATTTTCCGCTAATGAGGGATGGTTCTTTCCAGAAGCTGTTCTCAGGGCCCGAGTGAGGATAACTTTTATAGGATACTCACTTTTTCCCTCGGAGATTTGGATTATCTGCAGTGTTATGAGTTTTCTCTTCTTCCACTCCTAGTCATCCAGATTCCACTGGAAGTTAGTGAAAAGTTGCATGCACTCTATCTCTAGTGCCTTTGTTGCAGCTGTCTCTGGCCACTGGTGCAGCCGATGCCACTGGCCTTTTCTCAAATTTGTCTTCTTAATCAGGCTGCCTGTAATTTTCCTCTTTGGCTAAAGTCTCTGTACAATTATGGCTAACTTGGTGTGACTTTCTAGGTTCAAACTATTCAGTAAATTTCCAACATTCTCATTTATCAGAGACAGATGTGTAAGTTCCTTGTTGATCCTCTGAGATCTCTGTGAGACTCTTATCTCCAATAAATCACAAGAAACCCAGAAATGGAGCCGTGGTTTAAAACGGTAGAGTACTAACCTGGAGCAAAAAACTAAAGGACATCACCCAGGCCCTGAATTCAAGCTTCCAATTGACAAAAATAAATAAATAAGGAGAGAGAGAGAGAGAGAGAGAGAGAGAGAGAGAGAGATTTCCCAGTGTGAGAGTCTTCAATGATGTTGTCAGATATGGTTTCCTCTGTGAGACAATACTTTAGGGTCCTGTTTCTTTGTGTAAATCCAAATTAAACAATTATTCTCAATAATAAATTTTGAATATACTATGAACATAACGTGATTTAACACCTTACTAAGTAACTACATGGAATATTTTCAGTCAGTTGGCTTATTTTATTGTGTGTGTGTGTGTGTATGTATGTGTATGGGGTGTGCTAGTACAGGGTCTTGAACCTTGGGCCCTGTTCCAAACTTTTTCACTGGCATTTGAACTATATGTCTACATCTGGCTTTTTAATAATTAATTGGAGCTAAGTGTCTCATGAACTTTCCTTCTAGGGCTAGCTTTGGGCTGAGATCTTCAGATTTCAACCTACTGAGTTGCTAGGATTCCAGGTGTGAGTCACCAATGCCTGGCTCCATCACTAATTTTAAGTCATATAAAATAAGTTAAGTAAAATAAACTAAGTTTAGCGAGACTAAGGATATGTTTTTTCTCATATGTGAAAGTTAGATCTCAATATATATGTGTGTGTGTGTGTGTGTAAACATGCACAATGTCTCACACATGTACACAAAATATTAACTAAGGTATGGTATACACAGGGGAGGGTTCCAATGATGTAACTCCTTTGAACAACTACCCTGCAGGCTAACAAGATGAATACCAGGAAGTGAGGACTTGTGTTGTCAAAGGGAGGGCGGAGGTGTCAAGGGGAAGAAAGATGAGTGGAGAGAATGATGAACAGATAAGATCATTGTATTCAATACTTATATTTGAAAATGGAACCAGGTAACTTGAGGGGATCAATGTGATTGAGAAAGATAGGGGAGAATAATGGAAGGAATCAACTTGTACAATTACTTAACAACAACAATAATAATAACAACAAATAACAGAGAAAGTGTACCAGAAATGTGAAGGATATTCTCTATCCTTTGTGGTTACCTTTTTGCTTCTTAGATTTTTAGAATATTTTTCGTGTCTGATATTTCTATGATGATGATTTTTATGTTCTCTTATTTTCACAGAGATAGATTAAGTCTCCGGAGTTTGCACATTATCTAATCTGCTGAAATTTTTCCTAAGTCTCTGGTTTGGTCCATCCCTTTATTCACAGCTGTGGATGACTGGATCTAAGGCTGATGTCTGAACTTGAATGACAAAATCTGTTTGTGTGTATTTAAGTATGAAGCCACAGAGTTGCCTTGCAGGAGAACTAAAACCTCATGGGCTTACATCAGAAACACTATTTCAATGAATGTCATTTCAACTTGTTCAGCTTGTTCATCAAAATTAGAAAACTCTTAGAGTGAGAAAATGAAATCCTTACCTATATTTTAAAAAAAACTGCATTGCCAGTATTAAAATTTTCCCCAGGGGGAAAAACTAATATGGTTCATTTGAAGATTTTTCTGTTGTTGTTGACAATTTTCAAAATTAGACTCTGTATATGTATATGACCCATTCTGATTATATTCACGTCAAATCACACTAAAAAGATTTAAATAAATGCAAGCACAGCAGTGCTCAGCAATAATTCTGCTTTGTATAGCTCACACATGTACTCCAAGTCTCCATACAGCTAGACATTGTGTGTGTGTGTGTGTGTGTGTGTGTGTGTGTGTGTGTGTGTGTGTGTGTGTGTGTCTGTCTGTCTGTCTGTCTGTCTGTCTATCTGTCTGTGTGTGTCCCATTTCTAGGGCTTGAACTCAAGGCCTGCATACACTCTTTGAGCTTTATTCCTCAAAGCTAGCTCTCTCACCGGCCATTGCTCTATTTCTGGCTTTTTGGTAGTTAATTGGAGATTATCTCATGGACTTTCCTCCCAGAAATGGCAGGCTCCTAAGTAGATAGGATTGCAGACATGCCAATGGCCCCCAGCTAATTAATCGTTTTATTTTTTTATTTCTTTATTTTGAAAATACTGTACAGAGGGGTTACAATTACATGGGCAAGATAATGAGTACATTTCTTATCAAGCATTGTAGCCTCCTCCTTTGTTTCCCCTTCCCATCCCTTCCCAGCCTCCCCTTGCCCCTCCACCCAATCCCCCCCCCCACCAAAGTTGTAAAGTTCATTTTTGACATGACTACTTGTACTTTTCATTGTTGCAATGGGTCCACCTGTAGTTAATTAATCTTAAAGTTAATTTTCACCCCTTATCTATGTAGTAGTGTCTGATGTAGCTATTTATTGCACTAAACACAATAAGCTCCTTCAAATTGCAGATACAACTACACAAAGCAAGTGAGAAAAATGTGAAAGTGATACAACAACAAATGCAGAAGATTAATGTTCTTGGAAGAAATAAAGCAAAGCAAGCCCTCTGAAGAAAGACAGGGTAAATGTGTGTGTGTGTGTGTGTGTGTGTGTGTGTGTGTGTGTGTGTGTGTGTGTGTGTGTGTGTGTAATGTACATTATGGGGAGGGAAGGGTGCAATGTGTTCAAATAAATCTACACATTGGAAGATGCTGTATCAGAATTAGCTGGTAAGACAGAGAAAGCCACTGACTAACCTATATGAAACTATTAGTCTGTGTCCATTTTTTGAGAGAGAGGGGTAGAGAGTGAGAGAATACCTTACCATTATTGGAGTTTGAATTCAGGGCATGGGAATTGCACCTTAGCTTTTCACACACCTTCTACCAATTGAGACATAGCTCCACTTCTGATATCTTGGTAGTTAATTGGAGATTAAAAAAAATCCCATGGACTTCTCTGTGAATCACCATCATTGGCTTCTATAGATTAGCCATCCAAACATTATTAATTCTCAGGTAAAAATGATCTACTTTATAAATTGATTATAAAAAATGTAGGATTTTAGAATGCACGATGAAGATTTCCCACAATATTCTCACCCCTAAATGTAAACGGAGGACTCTCATTAATCATCTTGCTATTTAAGCATACTATAAAGAGCCAGAAAGAAGACTTTCAGAATTATCTAGAAGAATTAGTCTTGTCCCTGGAGTTTTGACATAAAGCCAATTCTGAGTACTTGTGGCTCTTGCCTATTAGAGTAACTGTTCGGGAGGCTAAGATCTGAGGGTCACAGTTAAAAAGATGAGAAGAATGCAGTCAAGAATCTCATGTATATACTACAAAATTAAGAAGAGTGACAAAAGGAATGGTTAGGGAAAAAATGAATGAGAATGATGAAAGGGGTGACATTAATCAAGATACACTCTATTCATAAACTTCTTTGTTAAACTCTTTTGTACAATTATTTAATAATAATAATAAAAAGAAGCAAAAAAAAAAAAACCAAGCTGGAACAGGAAAGCCTTTGAGACTCTTATCTCCAATTAACCAGCAGAAAGCTGGAAGTAGAGGTGCTTCAAAAGTGATAAAATGCTAAGTTTGAATGAAAAAAACTAAGACACAGTTCCCAGGCCTTCAGTTTGAGCCCCAGTACCAGTACAAAAACTATACATGCATGTATGCAAGTATGTACATATATATGTGTGTATGTATGTATGTATCTATCTATCTATCTATGTTTGTATATATCTGTGTATCTAAGCGTCTATCTACCCTTCATCTACCTATAATTTAGACAACTAAAGAGAATATTTAGAATTCCTTAAGGTATTATTAATTTATTGATTTTTACTTCCTTTTTCTAGATGATTTATCTTTCTTGTGATCACTTCACTTTGAGTATCAATCATTTTTATAATGTAAGATCAGGATGTTACATTTATAAAAAAGTAAACAAGGAAAAATTTTATCAGAAATTAAAATGCATAATTGCAATACAATATGAACTCAAGAAATTATATGAAGTCATATTATAATGAAATACCTGAGACTAATTACTGTTTACAGAAGTTATTTAGTTCACATTTCTGACTTGAGGCTCAAAAGCTTGTTGCTGTATCAGCTCAGATCTATGAATGTGTCATGAGAGCATCAAAATTGTCTGAGTTCAACCCGGCATCAATGGCTCACTGTAATCCTATCTATTCAGGAGGCTGAGATCTGAGGACTATGGTTTAAAGAGAGGCAGGGTAGAAAATTCTGTGAGACTCATCTCCAATTAACCATTCAAACACATGAGATGGTGCTGTAGCTTAAGTGGTAGAGCACTAGTTCTGAACAGAAGGAGGATCACAGAAGGAGGCCCTGAGTTCAAATATATATAATGAAAGAACAAGAGTTCATATTTTACACGGAGGAAGCAAAGCAGGGGTAGTGGTCATCAAGTGACCTCCTACTAGAACCTTCTTCTAATTATAACACTTCTCAACATCACCACACTGAGGTCCTGGTCCATTGTCCCTCTGGGGATTGTCAAATCATACCATGGACTTGTTTTTCAGTATACTTCATCTTGTGAGCACCATTTCTCCTTTCCCAAGTTCTTTCCACTCATATTCTCAAGGTGTACTAAGATGTTAGGAACAACCATTTTACTATTTTTATATCTAGATACACTTCCATTCACAAATAATCATTTAAGGATAGAGGAGATCTAAAGCATAAAACGTTGACTAGCTTACTGGTTGATCATCTTCTAAAACTTTTTAAGATTTTTGTTTTTCCACCTGAAACATAATGTTATCCTGTCTCTCATCTATGATGGAACATGGACAATCTGGGTGTAAAAGAAAAACAAGAAGAGGAGTGGGAAAATTTCTCTCAGAGCAGAACTTATATCTGATAGGAATTAATACCCAAAAACTCAAACTAGATTATCAAACTTCTTATAGAAAATAAAGCAGATAAATTGATTTTTTAATAGGAGAAAAGCCTAAATAGAATTTCTCAAAAGTTGGAATACAAAGAACAAATAGCTATGGAAAAGGGTGTTCACTATCATTAAACATCAGGAAAATATAAATTAAAACCATCAAGACATAAGAAAAAAGATAACACGTGTTGGACAAAGTATGAAAAAGGAACTCTAACATATTATTGATGGGATTATGAATTGGCAAAACCACCATAATAAACTATCCAGAAGTTCTTCAAGAAGTTAAAAATGAAATGACCAGGTGACCCAACCCTTCCACTTCTGTGAATATACCCAAAGGAAATGAAATTCTTACCTAGAGGAGACAATGTCCATGCCCATTATGGTATTTTTATGGCATTATTAACCATAACTGCTATAAGCTTCCTGACCACCAGTAAAACCATGGATAAAGGAAGTGTGATATGAACACACACTGAAATATAATTCAACCTTTCATAGGAAAGAAATTTGACTTGTATCTGGAGAATATTGTTATGGTAAACCATCCAGGCACAGAAAGACAAATATCACATGGCATCTTTAATATATAAAATCTAAATTATTGACCTCCCATCATAGAAATAAAAAACATAAATGGTGACTGTTGATAGCATGGATTGGAAGAGACACTGGTAAAAGGACATAGATTTTCGGTGAGATAGAACTCTGTTCACAAAATTTAATAAACAATGTATTATATAAGATGACTAAAAATTTCTGATCATAGGTTTTAAATATTCCCACCACAAAAATAACATTAAGGACAGAATTCATATATTAGTTAACTGCTATTAAATCCTAAATTTTCTCCATGTGGGAAAAAGAAATATTTTAAAAGTCAGTCAATCTATAAATCTATAAAGCAAAATAAAGAAAGACAATGTTTACAAAAATTTAATAATGAAGAATTGCTTCTAATATTTCTAGAACTACTATTTTACTTAATAGCTATACCTAAAATATGTAAATAAAAGCAAAATAATAAAATTAGGGAAATATCCACAAAATTTAGAATGAAGAAATGTTTGAAATATATTTTCCTATAACTTTTGTATTTTATTTAATGTAGCTATTGTAATATTTAAATGTTTCTTTTAAAAATTCTACTGTATTTTGCCTACTCACTCCTGTGTTACTATTTTATTTTATGACACATTTCAATTTAGCTTATTTTTATATTCTGAAGTTAACCTATGCAATATTCTAAGTTCATGAGGCATAATCTATTACTCATTATTTCTGTTAATACTTGTAATTTTTTTTTTTTTTTTTTTTGGTATGTGTGTGTCAGTACTGGGACCTGAACTTAGGATCTTGCACTTGAACTAAGCTCTTTTACTCAAAGCTGGCATTCTACCAGTTGAACCACACTTTTATTCCTGCTTTTATTGGAGATAAATTGAATATAAGCATGCCATGGGTTTTTTTTTCTTTCTGGATTGTCTCCAAAGATGCTCCTTGGATCTCATCCACATGTGTAGCTAAGAGCACCTGGCACCTGCTTTGTTAATTCCTTAAGTTTCAAACCTGTGGATTCCTGAATGACTAGATAGGAAAACCTTCTTCTGCTGAATCCATATGCTCCTATTTCCTAACCTATACACTTCTCCGCTCTACCCTTGTGGTTCACTTTGCTTACTTGCTGATTTTGTTTGTTTTGAGGTAATAGTAGAGAATGGAGATAATGGGAAGAAAGCAGCCTAGCAGGAGTGTCCATAGCAAGAGAGCACTCCAAAGAATCTAATTTTCTAAATCACCAGAAATTATATTTAGTCAGCCAATATGCATTTCACATTCCAAATGTAATTCACCTCTCCAGAGCATGTTATTCTACTGGTTGATGTCTTCCTTTACTCTCCTTATTGCTACCAAGGGAAAGCCAAATAGAAGAAGCAGTGCAGTCAGGCACCAAGGGCTCATGTCTAATCCCTGCTACTTAGAATGCTAAGATCTGAGGACTGTGGTTAAAAACCAGCCCAGAAAGAAAGTCCATGAGAATTGTTTTATCTCTAATTAAATAGCACAAGACTGGAAGTAAAGGTGAGACTCAACTAGAAGAGTAACAGTCATGAGTGAAAAATATCATGGATAGAATCATGGCCCCAACCAGCACACACACACACACACACACACACACACACACACACACACACACACACACACACACACACACACACACACACACACCACACAGAAGCAACAATGCAATGGATAGGATTTTAAATCATAATTAGGACCACAAAAAAAGATATAAAATGTAAGATTACATAACATCAGCTACAGTTTTGTACCTTTGTCTTCAAGTTGGAGAACTTCCATGTTTAGCCTGCCATATACATATCAACATTTTTCTACTGCAAATAATTTTTCCCTATCTTCTTTCAATTGTGTGTAGAGATTCTCAACGTTTTCATAAAACTCCTCATATGAACCTTTTGCTTCTTAGTTCCTCTTGACTAGAAAATTTCCAAGCACACTTTTTTTCTTTTCTTCGATCACCTCCACGTAACATATGCACAAATGTGCAGTTACTTTTATTAAGTGGAGAGAAATATGTTTCTAATGTTTTAAAAATCTAACCTAACTTGCCCTATGAGTTAAAGATTATTTTATAGGTTTCTCTTATTTTAAAATGGAGATGCTTTATAAAATGTAATCTGATATGAAGAAAATCACATCAATTATTTTTCCTTGCAAAGAAACAATTACATTTTAATTTTTAATTTCCTATAATAAATCTCTATATATTTAATATTTAAAACACTATAAACAAACATTCATGGTCTCAAAAGTCTGGGGAAATGATTTTAAGGTTTTCAGTGACATGCAAGGAGACAGGGTGCTTTGGTACTCTCCTAAGAGGAAGGAAGATATATAGATTTTACACAAAGGGAAGAGGCTCACAGATAAAGCCTTTTCAAGTATCATTAAATTATTCTTCAAGTCCTAAATTCTTAGTCTAATCTCTGTCTAAATAAGCCATTTCCTTTTAAATATGAGCACAGTTGCCCTGTAATGATTAAAAGAATTGAAACTCAAACTTTGAAGTTGTTGCCATCACAACATGACACAAATGTTCTTTGTACATGTTTAGTGTAACAAAATACTTTTACAGGAGACTTTAATATATCATTAGGTCTGTATTTTATAGTAATTAAGAATGAATAGAGAACATTAGATTTGTAAAAGATGTCTGTAGAAGAACTTGAATAATTTTAGCCAATACAGTCCTTTTCAATACACCTACCCTCCCCCCAGAACACTTTGAATATTGTTTTGGATAAAAATACAATATTCAGTGTGCATATTGAAAATGGAACCAGGTAAATGGAGGAATGGTATGGTCGGGACAGGTTGGGAAAAATAATGGAAGGGGTGATATTGACCAATAAACACTCTACTTCCTGAGGACCAGTGGAATAGAACTGAAGACCCAACATGAACCCTCAGACTTATAGTCACTTAATCTTCTAGATAGATAGATAGATATAATGCAATTCTATGCCCTCATCAGAAAAAATGACATTGTCCCATTTGTTAGGAAATGGAAAGACTTGGAAAAAATAATATTAAGTGAAATAAGTTAGGCCCAAAGAAACCAGGGTCCTATTGTTTCCTTTATTTGCAATAACTAGTATTTGTCTAGGACAAGCAGAAAAGGCCAAAAGCTATGTATATATTACCATATAAGATAATGCTAAGCGAAATGAATCCCAAGATAAGGACACAAGTGGTTTTTATAATTTTTGCTGTTGTTTTTAATGTACTTATAAAGTACCATGTGATTTTTTTTCTTTTGTATGTTCTTCCCTCATGGTATAACCCCTGTTTTCACCATATTTGATTCTGGTGCCCTGAATCTTGTATGTACAATTTTCTATTTGGGGGAGGGGAAAGGAAATAACAAAATGTTGGAATAAGGTTAAAGGATGACCTATTGTAACATTGAGATGTACAAAACACTATGTTGAAAATGAACTTTACAACTTCAAGGGGTGTGAAGGGAGATGTTGGGAGGTGAGGAGGGAAAGGATGTTAGGGGAAAACAAATTTCAATAAGAAATGTACTCATTACCTTACTCATATAACTGTAACCTCTCTGTACAGTATTTTTACAGAAAATGTACAAAAAATAAATACTCTTACATTGACATGTTGTATCAATATCACTTTGTGCAATTACTTGAAAACTACATATATATAATGTATCAAAGTAGCTAAAGTTACTATAAATTATATATATATTAAAATGTATTAAGATTGTATCTATGTTACAAAGACTTGTGGAGTGCAGAGTTAAATTGTAACAATCTTACTCACTAGCACCGAGGCAGATGTTTCAACAGCAACGGGCACCAGAAGTAGAAGGAAGATACCTATCAGGGCTGTTTATTTGACCGCCTGGACAAATCACCTGTCTATATGTTACTTAATTCCTTTTGTATAAGAGGGCAATAGTTTAGAGACAGAAAACATTTTTACAAAATTTTGTCTTATTGGATAAATACAAGTTGATTGAGTTTTTTTTCACTTCCTGTTAGATTTATGACTTATCAGAATTGTATTCTACTCCTGAAGTGCTGTTTGCCAGACTTAGGAGTGTATCTTTTATCTTCTTTTCCTATCTGCATAAATCTGTTCTTCATTGCCTTCTCTTTACGTTGCTATTCTATTTTGAAGAAATCAAATTTTGGATATGGTTGTTACAATATTCTAACATATATAAAAATACAATTATATTAAATATGTAATCACTCATTTGCCTTCCTTTAGTATTATTTTTACACTCTACAATAGAAAGTTTGAGAATGATGTGTTAGCTAGATTTTTATATGCTGTAAATACTTGTGTTTTCTTTAAAAATATGTTATTTATCAGTTTTCACTGAAAATAAGTCACAAATGAGTACATATTATACCCAAAGGGTATGAGGGCAAAAACATGTTTCTTCTTCAAGCACAATATATACAATATATGGCAAAAATTTATGAAATGTCCAAGATATCAAAAAAGTACAAACACTGCTACTTTAAAAAGAATCAGGCTTATAATGAGTACAATACAGTTCCTAGACTAAGTATGTGTTTTTTCTGTTTTAGATCTAGTGAGTCATCTTTGTATTTTTGCATTGAAGATACAATTTCAGAGCTCATCTCACTCATGAAGAAAAATGGCATTGTTCCCTTATGTTCTTTGGTTTATTAGACAGATATCTCCTAACCTGATAAATCAAATGATAAAAGACCATAAAAAGATATATGTGACGTATGGCATTTTCTAGGCTCTTTTCATTAGCTAAAATGTGCTGTCTAAAAAAAGAAAACTGTATAGCTTCCATAAGGTTATTGTTTTTAAAAGTCTATGAAGATAACATGAAAAATTTATGTCCACAGAGCAAAGCTATGCCTAATGTTTACAGTAGCAGATTATTTAATATATTGAACAAGAGTGTACTTAGGAGCCTAAGACAACCAGAAAAAAAATGGTGAATACACACACACACACACACACACACACACACACACACACACACACATTAGGATTTGTTTCTTTTTTCTTTTTTTTTGAGGGGGTTCGATAGTGGGGCCTGAAGTCTGGGCCTGGGCGCTATCTCTCAGCTCTTCAGCTCAAGGCTAGTGCTCTACCACTTGAGCCACAGCGCCACTTCTGGCTTTTTCTTTTTGCTTATGTGGTGCTGAGGAATCGAACCCAGGGCCTCGAGCATGCAAGGCAAGTGCTCTACCACTGAGCCACCTTCCCAGCCAGTATTGGGGATGGATCCACATAGAAGAAAGGCATGGCAGAGGAAAGAGCTACTCATCGCATGACATTCAGGAAGCAGAGAGAGGAAGGGACCAGGGATAAACTGTCCTCATGCACCAACTTCCTCCAGTGAGGTCCCATCTCCTCACCCTTTTGATACCTCCCTGTTGGGACCATTGGAACCATGCTTTTAACATGGGAGGCTGTAAGAACATTTGATTATGCACACCATAAGAGTTTGCATGTGGGTTGGGAAGGTGGCTCAGTGGTAGAGTGCTTGCCTTGCATGCATGAGGCCCTGAGTTTGATTCCTCAGCACCACATAAACAGAAAAGGCCTGAAGTGACACTGTGACTAAAGCTGTAGAGCGCTAGCCTTGAGCTGAAGTGCTGAGGGACAACACCTAGGCCCAGAGTTCAGGCCCCACAACCAACAAAAGAAAAAAAAAGTTATGCATGCAATGTTCTTCAAGCAAGACATTGAAATACAGAAAATAATAAATATAAAATGTAAGCAAGGCTGGAATTTGTTGGTCACACCTGTAGTCCTAGCTACTCAGAAGGCTGAGATATGAGGATCACCATCCAAAACCAGCTCAAGCAGAAAAGTCCTCATGAGATACTTATCTGCAATTAACCACTCAAAAACCAGAAGTGGTGCTGTGGCTCAAGTGGCAGAGTGCTAGTCTTGAGCACAAAGGGGCTCAAGGACAGTGCCCAGGCCATGAGTTCAAACTCCATAACTGATAAACAAACAAAAAAGGGGTCAGGAGGAGTCATGCTAACTTTCTTCTCTGGTGACAAACCTGCTCATTTTAGTCTGATCTGTATAAGCCTGTAATAATCCTAGACTCTCAATTATGGTGGAAAAACAATATTTATGCAGAGAGGCAAATCATTCTGAGTGTCCCATAGCTGATGAGACATAGCTCTAAACCCCAGTTCTGGTATCTCTTAGAAGAAAGCAGAGAGTAACCTTCCTCACCCTTCCTCACATATAACACAGAGAGGAGGTAAGCCCACTTGTGTTCTTCACACAGACCAGCTGACCTGGATGCCACACTGATTTTTGAAGCAGTCAGGGGTCAGCAATATCCACCAGAGGCAATCCACCCACTATTACCCTCCAGGAGGCATGGCCCTCTACGACTCAAAGGCAGGTCTCCATCTTCAATGGAACCTGAAGTATTTTTATGACTGAGTTCTAGCTCCTGCAAAACGTGGTTTGAGATCAGTTCTTCCAAAAATAATGTTGTGTGTGGGTGTCATTGTGTGTGTTTAGAAAGTACCTTACAAAATTCAAATATGTATGCATGTTTTAACAATATTATAAACTATATAGCAAGTATTACAGAATATTTATTTGCATATATTCATATATATATTTACCTATATGTATATATGTGTAGGTATACACACACACACACACACACACACACATATATATATACATACATATATATACAGGAAAATAATCTAAATACCCATTAAAAACCCTCAGTGACTCAGAGGTAGAAGCATTGTTTTCTGTGTTTGATAAGTAGGACCACTATAGGTTAATCTTGGACACATTCATTTTTTTCTTTAAATTGTGAAAATGCCATACAGAGGGGTTACAATTACATGGGCAAGGTAATGAGTACATTTCTTATCAAACATTGTTGCCTCCTCCTTTGTTTCCCCTTCCCATCCCTTCCCATCCCTTCCCATCTCCTTCCCCCATGCTCGCTCCCCCCTCCCCCGCCAATGTTGTAAAGTTCGTTTTCGACCTAAAATCTTGTACATCTCACTGTTGCAATGGGTCCGCCTGTATCCCTATTTAAACAATTTGTTTTTTCCTTCCCCACCACAAATTATACCAACATCAAATACAGTGGAAACAAGGGTTATACCGTGGGGGAGGGACATACAAAGCAACAAAAATTCATCTTATAAACATGTTAGAAATAATCACAAGAAAGAAAAAAAAAACATTTGAGTCCTTATCTTGGAGTTCATTTTGCCTAACATCAACTTATCTGACCGTTTCTGCTGGTCTCAGACATATACTAGTAATTGCAAATAAGGGAAACCATGGGACCTATGTTTCTTTGGGCCTGGCTTACTTCACTTAATATAAGATATGGAACGAACCCAGATGCCCCTCAATAGATAAATGGATCAAAAAAATGTGGTATGTATACACAATGGAATTCTATGCCTCCATCAGAAAGAATGACATTGCCCCATTTGTTAGGAAATGGAAAGACTTGGACACTTATTCTATCATGACATTTATCAACCAAAGTTCTTGCTGTATTCAGGCACTGATAGGAACTAGACACATTGCAGACCTACTAGAACCAACTGGCAACAGCCTCTGACTACAGACTCCTCTGTGGATTTAACTGAAGCCAAGTGATGATGCTCCAACTCCATTCAACTGCAATATCAGAAGAAACTCATACATTTTCAATAATTGACCCTAAAAGAAATTACCTAGAAATAATTTAAAATAATGACCTTTAAATGCTCATCATAAGGAGTTGGAAGTACCTCTAGCATGAGAGCACTTGTCTCAAACCACAAAGCTGAGGGAGAGCACAAGGCCCTGAATTCCAGCATCAATGTAATAATAACAATAACACAACAATAATAATAACAAAAATCAAATTATCATCAGAAGTTTATGCAGTGACACACTCAAATATAAGAACTATATTGTTCTCAATGCAACTTCTTTTTTTTTAAGTCATGATTTGAAGAGATTATTTTTCTCTGTATGTGTGTGCTGACACTGGGGCTTGAACTCTGTGCCTTGTTCTCTTGATCAGCTTTTTTTCATTCATGTTGATTCTCTTCCACTTGAGCCACACTTCTCATCTAGAATTGTGCTGGTTAACTGGAGATAGTATCTCATTAACTTTTCTGCCCAGGTTGGCTCTGAATCAGTCCTCCACTCTCAGCCTCCTGAGTATCTAAGATCATGGAGAGGAATCACCAGCACCATGCTCCCAAAGAGATACTTCTTTGCATGGGTGAACTATGACTTCATATTCACCACCTATTTGTCTTTGTCTTTTTTTGAACAGCAAATTTTTCTTTATACTACAGCCTTAAAAAGGCAAATCTAGGCTGAGTGCCAGTTGCTCACTCCTGTAATCCTAGCTACTCGGGAGGCTGATATCAGGATCATGTTCAAAGGCAACCCATGCAGGAAGTCCATGGGACTCAGCTCCAATTAACCACTTTAAAAAAGCAAATAGAGCTGTGGCCCAAGTAGTAAAGTTCCAGCTTTGAGCAAAATGTTCAGAGACACTGCCCAGGCCCTGAGTTCAAGTCCCAGGACTTACACAAAAAAAATTATAGATCCTATCACTTTGCATAAATAAGAAGTATAAACATTCATGTTATCACTAGGCTTCACAAACTAAAAGAAGGGGAACATTCATTTATAATTTTCTATTTCCCAAGCCACTGAGGGAAGTATGGTTTCCTTCCTCTAATGAAATTTAAGGCTAGCACCTGTGGCACACACCTGTAAATCCTATCTACTCAAGAGCCTGAGACCTGAAGATTGAGGTTTGAAGGCCAGGAAGACAAATCCAAGAGAACCATAGGTAGAGACTGTTTCTCAAGTGATGCAACACCAGTCTTGATTGAAAATCCCAGGCAAGAACACAAGTCCCGGAGTTCAAGGCCCAGTTCAGCAAGAAATAAACAAAAAAAAAAGAGATGGTGCATTTAAAGTATCTTTCATTTGGACTCCATGAATGAAAAGATAATACAGAAGAGATTAGATTCTGAAGATAATAGAAAGGAGGAGAATCAAGAACCACAAAGGAAGTGAAAGAATATCCAAGCCAATAGAGGGAACACAGCAAGAAATTCCCAGCTGTCCTTGGTTCCCAAGAGAGAGGGAAAGCTGAACACTCCAAGACAAGGTCAAATGTTCCTGGTCAGACCCTGGGGCTTCTAGCTGCAGGAAAAGCCTTCACATGCTGCAAGCTTTCATTTTAGCATAGTGTTTTGCTGAGGAAGGTTAGCCTTGTTGAAGAAAGGTATTCTGTTACTCTCCTCCCTCAGAGGGCATCTTCACAGAGTACTTTCTGTTGGAGATTGAGAAATGGAAGAACAAGAAAGTATCAAGGCTCCAGGAGTCTTGGACCACCTTTTTATTTGTCAAAGTCAACAGAATTCACAATACTGGCACAGAACCTGAATGTATGGACTTTGGGCAATAATTGTATATACATTATAACAAATGTACACCATATGCTAGGTATCCACTGTTGAAAATGGTGTGCAAATATTGGCACATAGAAGTATGTGAGTTCTCTGTTCAGTAACTAAAAATTAAAATTTCCTGTTGAAACAAAACTATTCTAAAAGTAAGCTTCCAAAACAAAACAAAAACCAAAATAAAACAATGCTGCAAATGTTATGAAAATTAACCAGATCCTACCATTCCTTACAAGGAAGTCAGGGAATGAAGAAAACTGACTGTGGGTTAAAAATGGCAATTGTTGGTAAAGTTTGATATTTTCCAAAGTAATACTTGAAAAAACATCTCTTATTAAGTAAAAAACACTATCTATTGTATTCTTTCTTGGAAAGCAACACTGCATATTTGCAACAAAATCTGAGTTGGAAGGCTATGATTCACTTTATTTAAGGCAATGACTATTAATGCAAGAAGCTCTTAGCTAGCATTTCCTCCATCAGCGACATTTGTTCAAATAAAATTTGTTTGAAATGCCACTAGACCCAGTTGCAGAAGCTACCATCATTACTCTTACTTTACAAGCTTTAATATTGGCATTTACTTTACAAGAATTAAGTCACCCAAATTTAGTAGCTGATAAACTATGGCTTTGAGACCCTAACAAATGTGTACTCATTGAACCACTTTTTCATGAAAAAATTAAAATATGATGAAGTTTGTGCTCCAACACCCTCATGGACATAATAGTCTATCCTGTCAGTTTTCACAAATGTTTTCTTTGAATTTTTACATTTAGAAGTACTATTACTCTAGAGATAAGTGAAAGGGAGCCATTTTATAAATATTAAATGATTTTAATATTTTAGAGTTAATATTTAGAGCTAATATATGGTGCAGTTGGTTTCCTGCACTCAAATTTATTTTCTTGGCAATATACTCTGCAGTCAGCATATTTCCTAGTGTGCAAGTGAAGGTGAGGAAGGTGTAAGTACTGGAGATAGGAAGGTTAGGATTGTTAGTGCCTGCCTAGCAAGCATGAGGCCCTGGGTTCAGTCACTACTACTAAAATTTTTTAATAAACAGGAAGAGGGTAAAGAAGAGAAAAAAAGAGGGAAAGAAGAAAGAACAGGCAAAAGGAAGGGAGGAAGAAAGAAAAAAGGAAAGAGAAGAAGGAAAAGGAATGAAGGAAGGAAGGAAGGCAGGAAAGGAAGGGAGGAAGGAATGTAAGTTGGGAAGGAAGGAAAGAAGTGGATTTTTTTCTATTTTAATAAAATATGATAATTGAATTTCGGTGGAGTGGCAAATTTTTCAAATCTTCTTAGGTAGAATTGCTATTTGACAATATTGCTTCCACCAATCCATGAAAATAGAATGTCTTTCCAGTTACTTATTCTTTATTCACTTTCTTTCACTAATGTATTATAATTTTCAGTATACAGAGCATTTACTTCTTAAAAAATTACTCTTAAATGATTTCCTATGCTATTTTGGATAAAACTGTTTTATAACTACTTTTCTAACCAAGATGAATTTGAAAAATATAACAAGGCTGGCCACATCACACTCCATGATTTCAAAAGAGCATTCTCAAGCTACTATAATCAAAACAATATAGTACCTGCATAAAAACAGATAGAAGGCCTAGAAATAAACCCAAGTGTTTATAGTTAACTTATTTCCAACTAAGGTGCTAAGAACACATCAAATGAAAAGCATAGTTTTCAATAATAGACAGTTGGGTAATTGGATTTCCATGTATAAAAGAATGAAATCAAACATTTATCTTATACATACACAAAAATACAATCAAAATCAATAAAACCTTAAAACAAAAATGCATAACTGTAAATCTACTAGAAGAAACCATGTGAGAAAAGCTCTGTGGCCTTAGTCTGGAGAATGGCTTCTTGGATAGGCTAGCAAAAGCATAAGCAAAAAAATAAAAAATAAAAATAGGCAAACAGAGTGACATTAAACTTATGGCTTGCACCTAGCAAAAAAATAACCAACTGAAGAGCCAACCCATAGATTCAGAAAAACTATTCACAGACTAGATGTTTAATGAGGGGCTAACAGCCAACTATATAAAGAATTCAAACAACAAGAAAAAATTGGCTGTAATAATGGGCAAAACATTAGAACAGACATTTGTCCAAAGAAAATATATAAATGTCCAATAGAGGCATGCAAAAGTGATGGAGATCTTAATCTTCAGGAAATGTAAATTAAAACCACATGAGATATGATCTCACTTCACACCTGTTAGAATGACTATATCAAAAAGACTAATGAATGGTCATAAAAAAATGGTGCTTCATATGAATTGTCCTCCAGAGTTGTACCTTGGCCCACTGAAACAGTGCATAAGCCACATCTCATCTGCTTAGAAGACTCTTCCCGGAGGATTGGAGCTGCCATACTCCAACTCCATTTTCTCTCATCAGGAAGCAGCTTCAGCAATATATACCCTCCGGATACCATGGGAGAAGGGGTATTGAAGGAGAGTTAGACCTACTCATTTAGGGAGATAAGGGGAAAACACTAGCTTATATGCCCTATGAAAGATCACATGTGGCCCACATGGCATTTCTTTTCATGATGCCTTGGATTCTAATTCAAAAGTGTCTTCTTCCCACAATTCCCTGGGATCTTGCTTGAAATCATCCACTTCCCACAATTCCCTGGGTTTCTGCCCAATAGCTTCTTTTTCTCACAGTGCTCTGGATTCAACCAACGAAAATATTATTGGAGCAGTGCATGCAAAGCCATTGAGCAATCAGTACCAAGCCCAGGAAAGATGAGAGAGGAGCCCTGTACCATAATAATCACTGTCCAGAGGGCTCCTTTGGATGCTAGCTCCAGGACATCTCTATATGAAGAGTCTGTTTTGCTGTTTTCAAATAAATTTGCTCTGTCTGCTTTAAAATAATAAATAAGATGATAGTAACAAGTGTTGGTAAGGAAGTGGTGAGGAGGCAACTTGTGTCCACTGTTGGTGGTAAATTGATGCAGATGTCTGCAAATATCATGAAATTTCTACCTCTAAAAACTGAATTTCAGAATTACCTTATCATTTAGAGTCCCATTTTCTGGGTGTATAGTCAAACTGGTATATTAAAGAGATATCTACATTCCATATTAATATTATCATTAGTCACAGAGCTAAGATATGGAAGCAACTTAACTATCCACCAACAGATGAATGAATACAGATAATGTATTATATATAAAGATAATACATTATATATAAACAGCTTTAGAAACTATACAAATGATTATTTGCACAAATATAAATGGCACTGAAGAATATTAACCTTTGTGTAATAAGCCAGGCATTGAAATATTGAAATCCAACATGAACTGATCTCAAGAAATCGAGTAGATAGGTGTTTATACAGGAATATAGGAAGGGAATATTTTAATTAAATGCTGAAAATTTAGATTACACTGGCAAACTATATTTTAGTTATCACTAATGCTGCATGTTAACCACAGTATAATTCTAAGCTGCCAAAATAGATTTTAATGTTTTCATTACAAAAAATGATAAATATGCCAACTAACTTGATTATATAATCTATAATTCTAAGCTCATTCTATAATCTATCAAAATACCCTATTGTGCCATTATATCCCAGGCCAAGTGGCATAGACCTGTAATGGAAGATTCTCAGAAGGTGGAGATATGCAGATTCTGGTCTAAGACCCTAACAAAGAGATCAATACCCTCTCTACAAAACAAACAACAGCAAAAAGACAAGGTGTGTGGATTGAGCAGTAGAGCTCTTGCTACTCAAGGCCCTGAGTTCAGTATTCAGTATTGAAAAATAAATATAAATTAGATAGATAGATAGCAGACCATCGCAAGAACTTAAAAAATGGCAAAACTTCCCAAGGCTATCTACAAATTCAATGCAATACCTATCAAAATTCCACCCTCATTATTCAAGGAAATAGAAGAGGCAATCCAAAAATTCATATGGAACAATAAAAGACCCCGAATAGCAAAAACGCTCCTCAACAGAAAGAACACTGCTGGAGGAATATCAATACCAAATTTCAAACTCTACTATAAAGCCATAGTAATCAAAACAGCTTGGTATTGGCATAAGAACAGACCTCAGGACCAATGGAATAGAATTGAAAACCCAGAAATGAACCTACAGACCTATAGCCATCTAATCTTCGATAAGGGAGCTAAAACAATAGAATGGAAGAAAGACAGCCTCTTCAGTAAATGGTGCTGGCAAAATTGGTTAACTACATGTAGAAAACTAAAGCTAGATCCTTATATATCACCCTGCAGCAGAATCAACTCCAAATGGATCAAAGACCTCGGAGTCAAAGCAGACACTCTGAAAACATTACAGGATGGAATAGGAGAACCCCTAGGTCTCCTTGGCGCAGGCCGAAATTTTCTGAATAGAGACCCAGAAACACAACAAATCAAAGAAAGGTTGGACAAATCGGATTGCATAAAGTTGCAGAGCTTCTGCATGGCAAAGGACATAGCTAGCAAGATCAATAGAAAGCCCACGGATTGGGAGAAGATCTTTACTAGCCATACAACGGACAAGGGTCTCATATCTAAAATATAATTGGAACTCAAAAAATTAAACCCCCCAACAACAAATCCTCAAAGAAACAACTGCCCAATAAATAAGTGGGTGAAAGACTTAAAGAGAAACTTCTCTGAAGAAGAAAGAAGGATGACCAATAGACACATGAAGAAATGCTCAACCTCCCTAGCCATAAAAGAAATGCAAATCAAAACAACATTGAGATATCACCTCACTCCAGTTAGAATGGCAAAAATCAAGAACTCTAACAACAACAGATGCTTGAGGGGATGTGGACAGAAAGGAACCTTACTTCATTATTGGTGGGAATGTAAACTTGTTCAACCACTTTGGAAAGCAGTATGGAGGTTCCTCAAAAGACTTCACATAGAACGCTCCTATGACCCAGCAATCCCACTTTTGGGCATGTACCTAAATGTCTACAAACAAGACCACACTAAAGCTACCAGCACAACTGTTTATTGCAGCATTATTTACCATAGCTAAGATCTGGAACCAACCCAGATGCCCCTCAGTAGATGAATGGATCAAGAAACTGTGGTATATATACACAATGGAATTCTATGCCTCCATCAGAAAGAATCACATTTCCCCATTTGTTAGGAAATGGAAAGGCTTGGAAAAAATTATATTAAGTGAAGTAAGCCAGGCCCAAAGAAACATAGGTCCCATGGTTTCCCTTATTTGCAATATCTAGTATATGTATGAGTCAAGCGGAAAAGGTCAGATAATGTGATGTTAGGAAAACGAACCCTTAAATATGTATTTTAATGTTTTTGTTTCCTTTCATGCATGTGTTTCTAACGCATTTATAAGATTATTTCTTTGTTGCTTTGTATGTCCCTCCCCCACAGTGTAACCCCCGCTTTCACTATATTTGATGTCAGTATAACTTGTGGAGGAGATCGGGACAAACAAGTCGTTTAAGGATTCAGGTGGACCTGCTGCAACAATGAGAAGTACAAAATGTCATGTCAAAAACGAGTTTTACAATGTCGGGGGGGGGGAGGGAAGGGGGGGGAAGGATTGGGTGGGGGGGAGGGGGGAGGCTGGGAAGGGATGTGAAGGGTAAACAAAGGAGGAGGCTGCAATGCTTGGTAGGAAATGTATGCATTATCCTGCCCATGTAATTGTAACCCCTCTGTACAGTATGTTCTCAAATAAAATAAAATTAAATTAAAAAAAAAAAGATAGCAGACCATCGGACAGACAGGTAGAGTAGAAAATATATAGATAGATGATAGATTTGAAAATCAATTTGAAATGGGAATTTGAAGGACAAATCTAAAATTTCAAGGGTACATAATTTCAAATTAAAGAACTTGGATGTAACTAGAAAATTGCTAACAAATTTTTAGCAGAAACATTCAAATCAGCTTGCTATAAATAGGTCACATGATTTGAACAAAGTATGTGATGAATAAAAAACCTACATAATTGTGGAGATGGGAGGGAAGGGATGGTAGAGGAAAAACAAAGGAGACAACAATGCTTGATAAGAAATGTATTCATTACCTCATGTAGCTGTAACCCCTCCTCTGTATAGCATTTTCACAATAAAAAAACTTATTTAAAAAAAAACTACAGAATCACCATCACTTGTATGATATGAATTAAGTAATATTTTTTACCCTTAATTAAATTAAACCCTTAAAAAGAAGGCTTACATGTAATGTTAGGTCTCAAATACATTTATACAAAACTTAAGTGGTGTTGAATTTGCTAGATTATTTTACTGCTAACCTATTGCAAAAATAAGGGAACATGTACTACAAATCTTCAAGGAATCTCTTACAAATTGCTCTGTGTCCTTTATCTGCGTTATTCAACAAGGACACTTTTTTATACTGTACAGAGGGGTTACAATTACATGGGCAAGTCAAGCATTGCAGCCTCTTCCTTTGTTTACCCTTCACATCCCTTCCCAGCCCCCCACTTCCCCTCACCCAATCCTCCCCCCCCCACCAAAGTTGTAAAGTTTGTTTTCGACAAGACAACTTGTACTTCTCGTTGTTGCAACGGGTCCACCTGTATCCTTAAACGACTTGTTTTTCCCTTTCTACTCCACAAATTATACCAACATCAAATATAGTGAAAGCAGGGGTTATACTGTGGGGGAGGGACATACAAAGCAACAAAGAAATAATTTTATAAATGCGTTAGAAACACATGCATGAAAGAAAAAAACATTTAAATATATATCTAAGGGTTGATTTTCCTAACATCACATTATCTGATCTTTTCTGCTTGACTCATACATATACTAGATATTGCAAATAAGGGAAACCATGGGACCTATGTTTCTTTGGGCCTGGCTTACTTCACTTAAAATAATTTTTTCCAAGCCTTTCCATTTCCTAACAAATGGGGAAATGTCATTCTTTCTGATGGAGGCATAGAATTCCATTGTGTATATATACCACATTTTCTTGATCCATTCATCTACTGAGGGGCATCTGGGTTGGTTCCATATCTTAGTTATAGTAAATAATGCTGCAATAAACAGTTGTGCTGGTAGCTTTAGTGTGGTTTTGTTTGTAAACATTTGGGTAAATGCCCAAAAGTAGTATTGCTGGGTCATAGGGGAGCTCTATGTGAAGTCTTTTGAGGAACCTCCATATTGCTTTCCAAAGTGGTTGAACAAGTTTACACTCCCACCAACAATGAAGTAAGATTCCCTTCTGTCTACATCCCCTCCAGCAACTGTTGTTATTAGAGTTCTTGATTTTTGCCAATCTAACCGGGGTGAGGTGGTATCTCAATGTTGTTTTGATTTTCATTTCTTTTATGGCTAGGGAGGTTGAGCATTTCTTCATGTGTCTATTGGTCATCCTTCTTTCTTCTTCAGAGAAGTTTCTCTTTAAGTCTTTTGTCCACTTACTTATTGGGCAGTTGTTTCTTTGAGGATTTGTTGTTGGGGGATTTAATTTTTTGAGTTCCAAGTATATTTTAGATATGAGACCCTTGTCTGTTGTATGGCTAATGAAGATCTTCTCCCAATCCGTGGGCTTTCTATTGATCTTGCTAGCTGTGTCCTTTGCCATGCAGAAGCTCTGCAACTTCATGCAATCCCATTTGTCCAACATTTCTTTGATTTGTTGTGTTTCCGGGTCTCTATTCAGAAAATTTCGGCCTGCGCCAAGATGACCTAGGGGTTCTCCTATTCCATCCTGTAATGTTTTCAGAGTGTCTGCTTTGACTCCAAGGTCTTTGATCCATTTGGAGTTGATTCTGCTGCAGGGTGATATATAAGGATCTAGCTTTAGTTTTCTACAAGTTGTTAACCAATTTTTCCAGCACCATTTACTGAAGAGGCTGTCTTTCTTCCATTCTATTTTTTTAGCTCCCTTATCGAAGATTAGATGGCTATAGGTCTGTAGGTTCATTTCTGGGTTTTCAATTCTATTCCATTGGTTCACAAGGACCCTTTTTTCTAAGGGCATCTGGGCCTTCTTCAACAAACACAAGAGAAGGGCTTTGAAGACAACATACACAGTGTTGTTTTACTTGATTAGATCTACTTGACAAATACCCAAAACTGAAACAGAACTCCAGACCCAGATATGTATGTGGACATAAGCAAGTATGGTAGATTTCTGTTTTTAATGTGACAAACATTTGTGTTAGAATCTACTTCCAAGAAAAGACAAATTTGAGCAATGGAAAATCAGCTGTGATCATGAAATATACATGTACTTAGCTTTAACACAATGTTTAATGTTGAATAACTATCTTAACTTTTCTATAAGTGTGCCCATCTTTGCCAATGAGCTCAGCCTAAAGACACTGACCTTCTGAACTAATTCAAGACTTGCAGAACCCTGGGTTATTTTCAGGGAGGCTATTGGGCAGATGATATTAAGCACTACAGGGTTCTGCTCCCTGGCTATGGCTTGCAATGTACATTTTGAGCTCTTTTCTACAGATCTGTCCATATACGATGCTGCAGGCTTTATGTGGTTTCTATTCTCGTTTCCATTCTGCTGCTTTCAATGTTTTTGCAATCAGTTGCAGTTGAAACATCTTGGAAGAAAAGTTGGGTTTTCTGAACCCCCTGTTTTCAATTATTTTTAAATCTGATGCACAAATGCAGCTTTTAAAGATATGTGACTAGAGTGCCAAATATGGGTCTTTTGATTAAAAAAAAATACATGTGGTTGAAATTTGAGACCTGGTTACTGCCAAGCTATAGTTTAGGGAATAGAACACTGGCACAGGAATTGAGCCGCTGTTCACAGGATGTTTAGATGAACTATCCTCCACAAGGAAAATGTAAATTTTCGTGATTTAGCTTTCTGCTTGTGGGACAATTCCTTAATCCTTTGTTAAGTACGTAAAGGTGAAATGCAGCTTCTCCTGTTGTTTGTTCATGTTCTCTGCTATAAGTTTTTACACAATCTCAAGCCTGATTTAGATCGAAGGAATGGGTTTTAATAGTGTGTTCATGAGATCTCATGTCACACTCATACTAATTCAAACAGCTCCTCACTTTTCAGCATAGCCCAGATGTAAGATATGTTGGTTTCTCTAGGAGTAAAAGAATGGTAGTTTAATAGACTCTTTGAGCACAATTGAAATTGTGGTATGAGAGGTTGGACTAAAGTGTTATTCAGAGACAAAGCATTGAAATACAATTGATCTGCTCATGGAAATGCACCCAATAAATTGCACTAGAGAAGTCAATTTCAAAGTCACTGCACATCATCATACTCTATTTAAGCCAGCATTACTCATAAGAAGTCAAGGGACAAACAGCACATGGTCCCTTTCATATGTGGAAGACTGATCCACAATACAAATATACAAAGTTTTATCACACACACCCAAATGAACGGACTAAAGGATGCTATACTCAGGGGGAAGATTCTACATTTTTAACTTTTCTGAACAGCTAATAAAGTGCTTCTCACATTCCTCACTTCCACATGCGGATGAATTCTCTGCCTGAGCTGGCTTTGATCTAGAATCCTCAGGTCTCAGCCTCCTGAGTAGCTAGAATTATAGGCATTAGTCATCAATGCAAGCCAGTATTACCATTTTTGAGTAGCTAATGGTAGATGCTACATTAGCAAAATATGTCAAGAACTCATATATTGATTGATTTAAAATTATACATTATCATTTCATTCCACTGCAAAAGAGGACACTGAAGAAGTTCTATGCAACAACAAATGAGGGTAATTATAAGAATTATAAGAGAAATAGGTCAGGTACTGGTGGCTCACGCCTGCAATCATAGCTACTCAGGGGGCTGAGACCTGAGGATCACAGTTCAAAGCCAGCCAGGGCAGGAAAGTCTGTGAGACTCTTATCTCCAACAAACCACCAGAAAACCGGAAGTGGCGCTGTGGCTCAAGACTTGAGCTGAATTGCTGAGGGACAGCGCTCAGGCCCAAGTTCAAGTCCCACAACCGACAAAAAACCAAGAAAGAAAGAAATAGAAGAACTAATTATCTCTCGAGTCCATTACCAGCTCTTGAGAATTTGTTATCTCAGAGAGGTTAGACTAAAGGGTAAAAACAAGGTTGCTTAATTACTTCTACATTATTGGAATTACTTGTATAATAAATAAACACATATTACTTTAAGAAATGGTTAAATTTGTATTTTAAACCCCATGAATTCCAAGAATCCCCATATTCCTTTTGAATTATCTATGGTGCATTCTGTATTTCACAGTAAGCATATTTATGTGAAAAAAGATAGTAGGTCCTCCTGGCAAACCTGCCATTCTATAATATATCAATGATTGATTAAATGAGGAAATTAAAGCTAAGCACATGCTTGTTATTATGCAGGCTGAATACCTAGATAATTTGATGTGGCTTCTTTTTTGTTCATGCTGGTGTGATGCACAATCATAACAATATAATCTACAATATGAACTAAGAGTGAAAAATTTAGCTGGGTGCCGGTGGCTCACGCCTATAATCCTAGCTCCTCAGGAGGCTGAGATCTGAGAATCGCGGTTCAAAGCCAGCCCGGGCAGGAAAGACCGTAAGACTCCTATCTCCAATGAACCACTAGAAAACCAGAAGTGGAACTGTAGCTCAAGTGGTAGAGCGCTCGCCTTGAGCTGAAGAGCTGAGGGACAGCGCCCAGGCCTAGAGTTCAAGCCCCATGACCGACAAAAAAAAAAAATAAATTATGCATCCTAAGATTATGCATCCTAGATAATGTAAAGATATATTCTTGAGGGTAATAAAAGCACTTCATGAGTATTATATACTTAATGGACAGTGTGTGATAAACAGTATTATCTATTTTATAACTTCTTCTAAAAGTTACCCAGAGAAACCTAATTTAAGATTTCAGGGGTTGGAGGCATGGCTCAATTGGTAGATGCCCAGCTAATGAGGGAAAGTGTTAGGTACCAAGTTCAAGTCCTGGTTCTAAAAAAAGGAAAAAGAACTTCAGAAGTATTTACACAGGAATTAGATAAATTAGTAGCTTAAAAAATTAGAAGACACTGTGCAAAAGGAATATACTCATTATCTGACTCATGTAATTATAATCCTTCTATACATCACCTTTATAATAACAATAAAGGAAACTGGTTTTAAAAAACAATAGTGGATTCCACTTGGTGCCAGTGGTTCATACCTGTAATCCTAGCTACTCAGAAGGATGAGATCTGAGAATTGAGGTTTGAAGCCAGCCCAAGCAAGAATGTCTATGAGATGCTATCTCCAACTAATCAGCGAAAAGCTGGTAGTGAAGATGTGACTCTAGTGGTAAATTGTGAACCTTGAGTGTAATGTCTAAGGAAGAGCACCCAGGCCCTGATTTCAACCCCAGCACCAGCACCAAAAAAAGATGGCAGATTCCAATCAGTCACTTGAGAAGAGACACACTGGCAAAACTAATGGATAGTATATATGTATATATACATATATGTATAATACATATACATGTGTATATGTATACATGTATGTATGTACATGTATGATATATGTACGTGTACAAAAACTCAGACCACCAGGCAGAGTAATTGTACAATGAATATTCTAGTCTCTCAGTCCTAAGGAAAAGTGCAACCTTTCCCAGATGTTGTCACCTGACACTTTAATAAGCACCTGTAATTATGGATATCCTATCGCAAGTTATTTTTGCATACTTTCTTCTGATGGAATTTTTCCTCAAGTAGACAACTGAATCTAAAAGACAGGAATTATAGAACAACAAACTAAAATGTTATCATAAATACTTACCTGATCTTTTGAAGTTTACAATTTTCTGTAAATTGTGACATAAATCTTATTAAAAATCTCTTCCTCTAAGAGCAGTGGCTGTAGTTCCACTGTAAAAATTCGAATGCCTCTTGATATGATTAACTGTCTTGCCTCACTGGATCATCTGAAAATGGAGTGCTTTTCAAGTTCCTCATTTCTACAATGGGCTTGTTCCCATAGGGATGAGCTGGAAAGGTCACCTCCCTAAGTAAGATTTACAGGTGGTCACTGGTATAGTCCTATACTCCTCGATTTTCAGAGGCCTACTAGTCTGGTCAGCCAAATGTGTAAGAATCTTATCTCCACGTTGCCATCAAAAAGCATGAAGAAGTTATGTTGCTCAAGTGGTAAATTGCCAGTCTCGAGTGCAAAAAATCTAAAGGACAGTGACCAAGACCAGCGTACACACACACACAAACACACACACACACACACACACACACACACACACACACACACAAACACACACACGCACACACACACACAGAATTAGTAAAGAGTTCAAAGCCATCCAGCTTGAAATCTCCTGAGTCAAGATTCTTCTTTTTTATTTGTAAATTAAGTCTTTATTGTTATTATAATGATATGTGCAAAAGGAGTATCATTTCATAAGATTATCATTTCTTTTTTTGGAAAATGTTACCCTTCCTTAGCTCTCTCCCAGTTTTTCCCTCCCATCCTCACACATAAGTTGTATAGTATCAATGCTTGATAAGAAATGTACTCATTACCTCGTTCATATATTGTAACCCCTCTGTATGGTATTTTTCACAATAAAAAAATAAAACCTCGAAAAAACTGAAAAAAAGTTATATAGTTCATTTTCTTTTTTCTTTTTTTTCTTTTCTTTCAATCTTTTTGGCTGGTTATGGGCCTGGGCACTGTCCCTCAGTTTTTCAGCTCAAGGCTAGTGCTCTACCACTTGAGCCACAGCACCACTTTCAGCTTTTTTTTCTGCTTATATGGTGCCAAGGAATCAAACACGGGGCCTCATGCATGCAAGGCATCTACCACTGAGCCATCTTCCGAGCCCCTGTATAATTAGTTCATTTACAACAGAGATTCTTGTATTTAATTTTTATGAATTATTTTTACATGAAGGCTGTTAGTATTGTTTATTACAATGATTTGTGCAACCCCTGGAATTCAATCAGTTTGTCTGTTGTTCATGCAGGGAATTCAAATTCATATGTCATACATAGCTTGATGTTACCACTAGGAAATAAATATCATTGTTTGATGACTGAATTCTGGGATTTATGGGCAAAAGCATGTATATGTTCAACATTGAACTAAAAAGGAGAGAATTTAATTTCTAATGAATCAATTTAATAAAACGAATTGAGAGGTTTAAAGAGAGCTATTTTTAAATTTAAAATATTCACCTTTCACAAAGTTGAAAAGAAAAGGGTTATTTACAAACAATAGTATGTAGCAATGAAACATGAAATAAAATAAGCAAATTAGAAATTTTAGAGTGTAAGTAATAGTCAATAGGAAAATGTCTTTCAAAGTGTAAATGAAACCTTAATAAGTTTAAAGAACAAGCTATGGAGTTGACAGAAATAGCAAAATCTGTGGGGCACTGATGGCTTGCACCTCTAATTCTGGCTACTCAGGGGGCTGAGATCTGAGGATTGAGATTCAAAGCCAGCCCAAAGAGACAAATCCAAATAATCATCAGAAAGCTTGAAAGTGAGGGTGTGTACAAATGAATGAAGCCCTGATACCAGTTTTTTTTATAATAACTAGCAAAATCATTTAGAAACATGCAGTAAAAAAATCAGAGAAAGAAGCAGGTAATGAGAAACATGATAAAGAAGTTACAGAGGATGAGCATCTACTAATCACCGAAAAAAGCTTACCAAAATATCAGGACTGCATAACTTGAGTCTGAGATAAGATTGTTACCAGCATGAATCTTGTGGTTAACAATGATTTTAAGAAATCCACCAAGTGACTAAACAAATTGCCATATACATCAAATTGAAGTTTACTATTTTGTAGCAGCAAAAATCCTTAATAATCTTATTTTTTCAGAAAAATAATAATAGTAAATTGGACTACTTAGATCAAGAACACTTACAGTACAATGGGGTGACAGAAGTCAGTCAAATAGTGCTACGGGCAATGGGAAAATCACTTCAGATACATGACATTAATATTTGCAAAAAGCTATTTTTTCTTAGTAGATTTTTAAGTATGTTTTTTAGTTAAAGAAATTGCAGATGTTAGGTGCTTGGTGGCTCCAACCTATAACCCTAGATCCTCAGAAGGCTGAGCTCTGAAGATCAGTGTTTGAAGCCAGCCCAGGAAGGAGAGTCCAGGAGACTCTTATCTACAATTAACCACAAAAAACAGAATTGGAGCTGTGACTCAAGTGGTAGAGCACTAGCCTTGAACAAATAAGCTTGGAGACAACACCCAAATCCTAAGTTCAAGCCTTACAACTGGAACCAAAAACAAAACAAAACAAAACAAAATCCAACAACAAGAAAATCAATAAAAACAGACACAAGGTAAGTAATGATAGTATTTATTCACTCATTCACAATTTGGTGACTTTAGTTAATGCTAACTCCTCTAACAAAATGACATATTGCCTATTGTGGAAAGGAATTTGTAGCTCATTCCTCTCCTACTGAGAACAAACTTTTCTCCTAGAGGTGAAAGGGTTGTAGTTTGTTTGTGTTCAATGTGCACAACACTCTCAAGTTCCTTACCCTCAAAGCCTCCCCAGTGTCCTGAGAGCACAATCCAGCAAGCCCCGGGGCTTCAGCTCTTTCCTTTTCTCAGTTATGTAGCTACATGACATCATGATAAATGTTCTTAATTTCTCATAACTCTTAAAACTTACAGTATTTATTAATGACACCTGCAATCATAAAGTATTAAGTGGTAAGACTGGCTTTCCTTAGTGTGGTATGTCTACACAATACACACAAAATGCGTTGGGGGACGGGGGGAATCATTACAGCTAAAGACCCAGAATAATTGAAATATTATGATCCAGATGACTTTCGTCTAAATTTTGAAATCACTGAAGCATAAAGCCAGAATTCTCTATCTGTTGTTGCCACAGAAGGTTGCAGTAAATCCTGAGAGAGAGTAACTAGCTGGTCAGTAGGGGTAATAAGAATGGTGAGATAAAAAGAATTAATAGCCAGGTGTAAATGGCTATTAATGAAGGCTGAGTTCTGAGGCTTATGGTTTAAAGCCAGTCAGGGCAGGACCATCCATGAGACTCTTACCTCCAATTAATCAGCAAAAGTTTCTCCAGAAGTGGAGCTGTGCTTCAAGTGGTAGAGCATTAGCCTTGAGCAAAAGGTTAGGGACAGTGTCCAGGCCCTGTATTCAATCCACAGGAACAGATGAAAGGAGAGAGAGAGAGAGAGAGAGAGAGAGAGAGAGAGAGAGAGAGAGAGAGAGAGAGAGAGAGAGAGAGAGAGAGAGAGAAGGAAAGAAAGAGAGAAGGAAAGAAAGAGAGAAGGAAAGAAGGAGAGGAGGAAAGGAGAGAAAGAGAGAGAGAAAGGAAGAAAGGAAGGAAGGAAGGAAGAAAAGAATTAAATTTCCTCATAAGCTAGACTTCTAGTGCTAACAAACAACTAAATAGTTTATATTTACAAAATTTCCAATGACATTATGAATAAAGTAAGGGACTATAAAGAAAAAATCAAGGAAACTTAATTACAAAATTAGATCTTTATGGGAAGAGTTAGATCAAAAGGAAAAAATATTTCAAAGACTTGTCTCTCATATATTCATGTATAAACATTTTCTGCCCATTAAAACTATCCTTCTGCCGGATGCTGGTGGCTCATGCCTGTAATCCTAGCTACTCAGGAGGCTGATATCTGAGGATCACGGTTCAAAACCAGCCCAGGCAGGAAAGTCCATGAGACTCTTATCTCCAATACCACTAGAAAACCAGAAGTGGTGTGGTGGCTCAAGTGGTAGAGCACTCTCCTTGAGCTGAAGAGCTGAGGGATAGCGTCCAAGCCCAGAGTTCAAGCACCACTACTGACAAAAATAAAAAGCAAAACAAAACAAAAAACTATCCTTCATGGAAATATAAGAGATAATAAAATCATATAGAGGTTGGAAAGCTTTCAAAAATACAATCCTCCTAAGATTTGATTTAATTATATGGCTTGGAATATCTCTCTCAAGATCATTGCCTAAATCAAACACATAAGGCAAATTTCTCAGTTTCCTTCTAGTTTACGGTACTTACCACTGAGCAAGTTTTAAACTGAGAAACACCAAAATGAAGAAGGAATTACATTGTCTAGTGTCCTTCTATCATAGCATGAACAACGTCTGCACTCATGTCCAGAGCAGATTTCAGTCCCATGATGGAGATATATGTATGCTGTTGGACACTACTTTTCTCTCATTTTCTCTCTACCCTTCTCTACCTACCAAAATAGGTCACCAGGAACTATGAGCTCATTTTGTTCAAAGAAAGAGCCATGCTGAGATATTTGATATTGAGTGTGATAAAACAAAATGAATTACAAACATTTTTCCTGAATGAAGCATGATACAGGTGTTTGTGTATGTGTGCATTGCACACACGTGTGCATATGTACAGGATGTTTATTCCACAGTCAAACTATAAGGAAGTAAACTGCAGGAAGAGAAATTAGAAATGACAACAAAGGCAATCTAAAGTCAAGTATTCGTCGTTATCATAGGTCAATAAATACAAAGTGGGTTGTGACCTTTTTCCTACCCCACTTAAAGTGCTGATGGCTCATGCCTGTAATCCTACCTACTTAGAAGACTGACATCTGAAGATCATGGTTAAAAGCCTTCTAGAGCAAAGGGAAGTCCCTAAGACTCATTATCTCCAATTGACCACCAAAAATCCAGAGTTGGAGGTGTGGCTCCAGTGGTAGAGTGCCAGCCTTGAGTGAAAAGGTTGAGAGAGTGAGGCCTTAAGTTCTAACCCCAACACCAGCACAAAAAAAGTACATTTTTTTTCTTAACAACAAAACGGTGGAATTGAATCAATACTTCCCAATACTACCTACTGGTATGGTTGGAATCCAATGAGACAATGTAAAAGATTAACGTCTCTGTTCTTTTCTTACTTTATTATTTCATACCAAAATAAATTTTTGCTTTGGATTGACAACTGGTATTATTAGCATGTACTAATGTGTCTTCCTTATGCCTAGTACATTCTCAGTGAAGATTAGTTGAATTAGTTTAACTACATTTTACAAACATCCTGAAATCATGTGCTGGTGGATCGCATCTAAATCATAGCTGCTCAGGAAGCTGAGATCAGGATCAAGGTTCAAAGCCATCCCAGTCAGGAAATCTATAGGACTCTTTTCTCCAAATAATCACCAAAAAGCCAGAAGTGGAGAGATGGCTCAAGTGGTGGAATGTCAGCCTTGAGTGAAAAATCAAGGGGACAGCGCCCAGACCTGAGTTCAATCTCTATTATTGGCACACATGCACACAAAATAAAACCATACCCTCCCCACACATAAAACACATGAAACCAACCATAAAGTTTAAATGGTAAAAGTCTGTAATCATAAAAGCATTTGTGTGAGTGTGCATGTATGTGAATGCACACACATGCTGTTCCTAGGGCTTGAACTCAGGCCCTAGTTGTTGTTCCTGAGCTTTTGGTTTTTGTTAAAGGCTAGTGCTTTACTATTTGAACCACACATCCACTTCTGGCTTTTTGTTGTTTACTTAGAGAGATAAGAGCCTAACAGACCTTCATGCTGGGCTTGGCTTATCCTCAGCCTTCAGCCTCCTGAGCTAGGATTACAGGTGTGAGCCACATTTTTACATTTTATTTCAGAGAAATTCATAGGCCTCACCTTCAATAGAACACTAATGAATTATGTGGTCTACCGCTTGAGAAACTACTATATAATTGTTTAAAAGAACAAAGTTTTTTTTATAATTTTTATTTATTCATTTTTTTCTGAGCTTCAAATGATTGTGCAAGCAGATCACAATTGAACACATTGGTCCAAGTTTCCCTTGCTTCTTCATCAGTCACCCCTTGCATCGTTCTGGCAGAGTGTTTCCTCTTTCTGTGATATGTGAAAAAAGGTAGATGTGAAAAGTAAGTTCAATTGAGAAGACCAGTGTCATGATAGATACATGACTAGTATACATGTATACAAGGATAATATACATGCATACATGAAGAGAATATTTGCATGTGCAAATACATACATGGCTAGTACATGTGTGTACATGGTTAATACCCATGTATACATGGCTTGCATATGTGGCTAGATATATACTTAGTATAAATGGCTAGAATACATAAGTATGTGGCTAGTATATATGGTTATACATATGGCTAGATAATTGGCTAGTTTCATACAACATTGGCGAGATGCCAGTGTTCAAGTCCACCTTGTTTTTACCATTGTAGCACATTTTTAAGATTTCCCTTTTTACTTTAATTATAGCTTGTTTATTATTTATTGTCATTTTGTCTGATGAGAGAATTTAAAATTAGGTTAACTCTTAATACTTAATAAAATGGTGGAGTATTTTATGATATAACACTTCAAGCTTCAAATGCACACACTTCTAGAAACTAGAATCCTGCTTTGTCTAATGAAAATGGTCCCCAAGGTAGAACACTCTATACCAATCCTTATTTGAAGTTTACTTTTCTTCCATTTCAGTTACCCATTGTCAACCATTGTCTGAAAATTCAAGGATTTCAAATCATATTCCATTTGAATATAGAATCAATGTTGTCATTATTTATTATTTATTATTAATGTTATCAATGTTTTCCTTACATTAACAAAACTAAATATCATTATACTCCTTCTGACCTAGAATGTGAATCACCCTTTTTTTCCAGGATAATCATAATGCTTTTGTTCAGGTAACCTTGATTTCAGATAATAGTGTCTGAAAATGTGAGAAATCAGTTGTGCCAAAGAGAAATTGAAAAGTTCACAGTGGATACAGGGTCCATCCTTCCTACAGGGTCACTATTTTCTGCATGTAAAATTATTGCTAGCAATAATCAAGCATTGAAAAAATTTTAACATAATTATAACACAAGAAAGGAATGTAATTGCTGGATGCATATAGTATTAGAATTCATGCTTAGCATGCCTAAAGTCATGGGTTCAATACTCAGCATGAGCTGGGCGCCTGTGGCTACCCAGGAGGCTGAGATCTGAGGATCATGATTCAAAACCAGCCCGGTCAAGAAAATCTATGCATGAGACTCTTATCTCCAGTAAATCAAACACAAAACTGGAAGTGACACTGTGGCTCAAGTGGTAGAACACTAGCCTTGAGCTGAAGAGCTGAGGGACAGTGCTCAAGCCCAGAGTTCAAGCCCCACAACCGACCGACCCTGCCCCCACCAAAAAAAAATATGCAACATGACAAGAAAAGGAAAAGGAAAATTTTTCTCATATTGAATTTTGTATAAATAATCAGGAAAGCAAAAAAAGACTGATTAGTAGTAATAGTAGTGTGTGTGTGTGTGTGTGTGTGTGTGTGTGTGTGTGTGTGTGTGTGTATCCTGGCATTAATGCTTTAACTCAGCACCTCCTGATCTTGCTTCTGATCAAGGGAGGCACTCTACTATTTAAGCCACATCTTTACTTCTCATTTTTTGCTTGTTAAGTGGATATTTAGTCTCTCATCTTTTCTGTCAAGTTTGGCTTTGAACTGTATTCCTCAGGTCTCAGTCCCCTAATTATCTAGGATAATAGGCATGAGCTGCCCCTGTCCAACTGATGAATACTTCTTAATTACATTAGAATGTTACTGAAAAAATAAGAAACACATGCTGCTATGAGTTCAAGAGAGTCAAGTTTACAAAAATAGAAGATTGGTTTGTGCATAGAATGACAACTTAAATCTGGGTTCTTCTGTTTTTTATTAAATTATATTTATATATGTAATTATTTAATGTTGGTCCTGGGGCTTGAACTCAGGGTCTGAACAGTGTCTCTAAGCTTTTTGTTCAAGGTTAGTGCTCTACCTCTTGAAACACAACTCTACTTCTGGAGAAATTTTTGCTGATTAATTGGAGGTAAGATTTTCATGGACTTTCTTGTCTAGGGTGGCTTTAAACCATAAGCTTCAGAACTCAGCCTCCTGACTCCCTAGAATTGTAAATGTGAGTCATTTGCACCTGGCTATTAATTCTTTTGCTGTCATTATTCCTTTTTTTTTTGTAGGTTGTGCGGGTTGAACTCTGGGCCTGGATGTTGTCCCTCAGCTCTTCATCTCAAGAGGAGTGCTCTACCACTTGAGCCACAGTGCCACTTACAGTTTTCTGGTGGTTTATTGGAGATAGGTGTCTCATGAACTTTCCTACCCAGGTTGGCTTCGAACTGGATCCTCAGATCTCAGCCTCCTGAGTAGTTAGGATTATAGAGTGAGTCTCTTGTATCCAGCTCTGTCACCATTCTTTTTTTTTTTTTTTTTTTTGGGTCCAGTCATGGGGCCTGAACTCTGGGCCTGGGCGCTGTCCCTCAGCTCTTCAGCTCAAGGCCACTTCCAGCTTTTTTTTTCATTTTGCTTATGTGGTGCTGAGGAATCAAACCCAGGGCCTCAGGCATGCAAGGCAAGCGCTCTACCACTGAGCCATCTTCCCAGCCCCTGTCACCATTCTTATTAGTTCTAATTGCTCTCTTTTAGGATTTACTTCAATGAACATGTCTACTTTCTTTTTCTTTTCTTTTTTTTTTCTTTTGTAGGTTGTGGGGCTTAACTCTGCCTGGGCACTGTCCCTCAGTTCTTCAGCTCAAGGCAAGCGCCCCACCACTTGAGCCACAGTGCCACTTTTGGTTTTCTAGTGGTTTATTGGAGATAAGAATCTCACAGTGGGCTGGGAAGGTGGCTCAGTGGTAGAGCGCTTGCTTTGCATGCATCAGGCCTTGGGTTCGATTCCTCAGCACCACATAAGCAGAAAAAAAAAGCTGGAAGTGACGCTGTGGCTCAAGTGGTAGAACGCTAGCCTTGAACTGAAGAGCTGAGGGATAGCACCCAGGCCCAGAGTTCAGGTCCCATGATTGGACCCCCCCCACCAAAAAAAACAAAAAAAGAGTCTCACGGACTTTCCTGCCTGGGTTGGCTTTGAATCCTGATCCTCAGATCTCAGCCTCTTGAATAGCTAGGATTACAGGCGTGAGCCACCAGCGCCTGAAATCTACTTTCTTCTGTGGCAACAACAGATAGAGATTTCTGGCTTTATGCTTCAGTAATTTCAAAGTTATCTCAATCTTTACATTTCAATTATTCTGGCTCTTTAGCTGTAATGATTTCTTCCTATTTTGTGTGTATAATGTTGAAATGGCATACTAAGGAAAGCCAATCTTACTTCTTAATACTTTATGATTGCAGGTGTCATTAATAAAGTCATCTAAGCACATATCAGTATACTGTAAGTTTTCAGAGCTACTAGAAATTAAGAAAATTACCATGATGTCATGTAGCTACATAACTGAGAAAAGAAAAGGCCTGAGATCCAGGCTTGCTGGAGTGTTTCTCCCAGAGCAATGGGGAGGCTTTGAGGATAATGAACTTGAGTATATTCTGAACACAAACACTAACAACCAATTGGTCCTGGCCCTGTGAGGACAGTATTTGTGACAGACTGAGAGACCAATCTCTTAGTTACCAACAGCTGCCACCGCAAAGCAGCACAAACTGTCTGGAAACAGTGACAATTCATTCTCTGATCAGTGTAAAGGCTGGAGTCTGAAACTGAGGTACTGGTAGTTACTTCCAGTGTTGTACTGGCTCGGGTGATCACGTGGCCATCTCATACAGCTGTCAGTCAAGTGGATTAAAGGCTTGCTTCACACTGCTGGGTGATTTCTTAACTCATTACAGCTGCAAGGACCTCGTTCCAGAGTTAGGAATGCTGCATATTTCTTGGGGAATACACAATTCAACCCATGACAGCTTTCAAAGCCAAAAGTATTTACTGTTTGGAGATTTACGGGATAAGTTTGGCAATCCTGGGTTTTCTTTTCTTCCTTTTTTGTTACCAAGAAAACAAGTTTTTGTGTGTTTTTGTTTCTTGGCTCAAGTTCCCTAATTAGTTTAGCATTCTTTAGGGTACCCATGCTATTAGTTTATTTATGTGTCTATTTAGCTAATTAATTATTGTGCTGGGACTGGGGCTTGAACTTAGATCCTGGCATTCTTGCTTGGCATTTTGTGCTTTTTGTGTTATGCCATTTTAGCCATACCTCCACTTCAGGTTTTCTGCCGGAGATAAGTGCCTCATGACCTTTTCCATCTGAGCTGACTTCAAATTATAGTCCTCAGATCTCAGCCTCTTAAGTAGGTTGGGTTACAGGCATGAGTCACCAGTACCCAGAGCAAATGTGTGTGTGTGTGTGTGTGTGTGTGTGTGTGTGTGTGTGTGTGTGTGTGTGTGTGTGTGTTTGAGTTCTGGAATTTGAACTCAGGGCTGGCCACTATTTACTTTTCACTCAAGGCTGAAACTTTTAGCCACAGCTCCACTTCCAGTTTTTTGTTTTTCTGTTTTTGGGTTTTTTTTGCTGGAGATTTGGGAAAATAGAATCTCTTGTACTTTTCTGACCAGGTTGCTGTATAACTGCAGTCCTTAGATCTCAGCCTCATAAGCAGCTAGGGTTACAAGTGTGAGCTACCAGCATCTGAATAAAAATGCACTGTGTGTGTGTGCATGTTTGTGTGTGTGTGTGTGTGTGTGTGTGTGTGTGTATGCTGGTCCGGGGGCCTGCACTAAGGGTCTGAGTGCTGTCCTTGAGAAGAGTCTCCTGGGCTTTCCTTCCCTGGCTGGCCTTGAATTAGGATTCTGAGAATTCAGCCTCATGAGTAGCTAGCATTACAAGCATGAGCCACCAGTGGCCAGCTGAAAATGTACATTTTAAAAAGAAAATCTTGGTTTTTCAAATATGATGCCATTTACAATAAATATTTACATTGTATCTGGTTTTCTGTTTCTTCTTTAGCAAGATTTATTCTTCTACTTTATTCTTATAATACAATTGTATTAAACATGAAGCTTACTAGTTTAACACAAATTCAAAGCATTCTACAGGCAAAAGTTGGGACATCACCTCAGTTACAATGTATGTTATTCCAGATTTCTATCACTGAGAAGAAAATGAAGTTACAGCATTCTGTGTGTTTTGAATGCTTTCTCAAATCTTCACAATCACCAAGCTTGGGTTAGCCAGGCATTGATGGCTCATGCTTGTAACCCACTCAGGAGGTTGAGATCTAAACATCATGGTTCAAAACCAGCCCAGCTAGGAAAGTCTATGAGACTCAGCTCCCTTTACCCACCAAAAAGCAGGATGTGGGGGTAGTGCTCAATTTGTAGAGCACCAGCCTTAAGCAAAAAAGGTAAAGGACAATTTCCAGGCCCTGAGATTAAGCTCTGATACAGGCACGTGTGTGCGTGTGCATGCGCGCGCATGTGCGCGTGCGCACACACACACACACACACACACACACACACACACACACACACACACACACACCACTAAAATATTCATTTAATTGATTGTAGAGGTTGGTCTATCTCTAAATATAACAGAAATAGAAAAGATTTTGTTTTCTTCTGTTGTAAGTAACTAAAGTGTTTCTTAAATGTTTATGAGGATAGAGTTAGCTAATTTTTTCCCTCCCCAAGAAAAGATCATTGGAAATTCAACAGAAATCTCTTCTGTGACTTAGAGGACTGTCTATAAAAAGAGAGAAATGAGAACAACACCAAGAGTGGCTTTCTAACAAAAAGGTTAATGACTTTTGATCTTTTCCAGGTGTAAATAAATAAATGAACTTTATCAAATCAATCACATGGTAGGGTAAAGTAAAGCTATTAGATAGACCTAATGCATGTTTACTTACAATATTTTAGGATATCTGTTTTGCACCCATGCTATAGTATATTCTTTTTTGTCTGTTTGTGTCAATCCTTGTCTTGAACTTAGGGCCTGGGTGCTGCCTCTGAACCTTTGTACTCTTACCATGTAATCCATAGTTCCACTTCCATCTTCTTGGAAGTTAATTTGGGTTTTTTCCCCAAATGTCTATATGGCTAGGAGATAAGATAAATAAGAGGCAACCTGGTACTGGCAACTCATGCCTGTAATCTCAGCAACTCAGGAGGCCAAGATCTGAGTATCTCAATTCAGCAACCTGGGTAGGAAAGTCTGTGATATTCTCATCTCCAAGTAAGCACCAAAAGCTGGAAGTGGAGCTGTGGCTCAAGTGGTAGAGAGCCAGCCTTTAGCTAAAAAGGTCATGGATAGTGCTTAGGCCCTGAGCTCAAGACTCAGGACCAGCACCATACATACATACATACATACATACATACATACATGTGATAAAGAGTTGATTCAGTTAGAAAAGGTGTAATGGTCTAACCATATTGTGTAGATTGTCAGAGTGATTTTATTCTTGAGGCATTCTTTTTATGTTTTTACTTACTTTTTAAATTTTATTTTACAAATAGAAATCACATTCTGTTATTGATACAGGACCCAATGAGAGACTCAGTGTTAGGTTATCAGAGTTGTTTTTCTGGTCCTGTATGCGATGTTCTTTATGGTGGACTTCACAGTGCTGCCACTATGTGGATGAATCCATTCATTCTTTTCTTCCTCCTTTCCTCTCCTCCAAACCACCTACTGTTCTAAGGCATTTTTGAGTGACAGCCTTAGGAGAGGTTGTCATACATTTGTTGTACATTTGGTAACTAAATGAAATGCACATGGGACACATAAAGTGAACATTGACTTGACTCATCAGACAGCTGCGCAGAATAGAAAGAAGAAAATCTACCAGGGAAATACCATGAGTCAAGCTGACTGTTTGCAGTAAATGAATGGAGACAACATAAAATAAAGTTCTGGGGTAAAAAGCAATACAATAATAATAACACAAATTATTAAAAGTCTAGATGTGCAGATTGCTAAGTGCTTGGTGGCTCACACCTGTAATCCTAGCTACTCAGGAGGCTGAGATCTGAGGATTATGGTTCAAAGAAAACATTGGCAAGAAAGTCTGTGAGTCTCCAATTAAGCATCAAAAAAGCCAGAAGTGGGGCTGTGCTCAATTGGTATAGTGCTAGCCTTGAACAAAAAAGGCTCAGGGACAGCATCCAGGACCTAAGTTTAAGCCCTAGGCCATAACAGACACACACATACACACACACAAACAAACACACAGAGTATAGATGTGCATATTAAACTAATACAAACATAACCTAATAGATATGATACTGAGGTCTAAGGAAGTAACACTAAGCACAATCTCACACTTGCAATCCTAGCTACTGAGGAGGCTGATATCAGAGGATCCCAGTTTGAAGCCAGCTAAGGCAGGAAAGTTCATGAGATTCTTATTTCCAATTAAGCAAAATATTGGAAGTTGAGTGGTGGCTCAAGTGGTAGACTGCTAGCCTTTAGTTAGAAAAGAAAGTGACTGAGGAACAGCACCAGGCTCTTAGGTCAAGCCCTAGTACAGGCACACACACACACACACACACACACACACACACACACACACACAACACACACACAGATACATACATGCATACACAAATCAAACAAAAAACAAAAAAACATACCACCGCTTACTATTCCCTCTATTAGCTCCAACCCCCGGCTAATTTGAGAACACGTGGCACATTTGCCTGAAAACCTATAGGCTAGACAGTTAATCTAGGGAAAGTAAAAATATTGCTATATTTCTAACCTACTCTTCTTGACTTTTGATACTGGGTATTTTCTATACAATTCTCTTTTATAGGTAACTTGTTTCAGCCAAGAAAAATGCTTATATTCTGCAAATATCAAGTATCAATCCAGTGTTCTGCATGCAATAGAAATCACCAAGAGGGACCTGCTGATGAGTATTTGCATAGTTCTTCAACTTGAAGATCATTTTCTTGAAGTTAGTGTATTTAAAATAGGAGTAATAGGAGTCTGGCTTTGTTTAGGCATGTGTAATTGGAGGTACTTTGAAATGATCCATATGCATTTGTTCTCTACTTTTAGAAGAATAATGTTAAAATAGTGCTGTATATTTAACATTATTTTGTAGGTTATCAACAAAGAATCTAAATTGTTATCACATTGGCTTTCATTTTACAAAATGAATCATTATTTGCTATTAAAAATAAATATGTATATACATACTTGCATACATATATGACTGTGTGTGCACACACATATATACAATACCATATGTATATATGCATATTCACATGCCCATGCATGTGCATATAAATATATGTGGATATGCATGGACACACGTATTCATATGTGCATGTCTATGGATATATACATGTTCATATTATATGTATCTCTATATATACTTACACATAGATAAGAATCAAGTTAGCACAAATAATATTGTACACAGAAACAAGAGTCAGGAAAAGCATAAAATTTTGTTTTACAGTAAGCAAAACAATATTTTTGCATTCATGTTATTTGTCATGGATACTTTATAATAACTCAACTCTATTCATCTTGATTTTTGCTATCATGTTAAATCAATGTTTTATGCAATGTAATATTTTACCTTTATCATTTATATTTTTCTAAATAAAACTTGAGACTACTGTCTTACTAATAAAACATGAAGTGCCTTACTATAATTTTCTTTCTTCCCTATGTTTGTCTCACTGGAAGTCCTCTTTTGCTTGCTTTACAGAGGTTTATAAATTTTTATGCATAGCAAAAATGAGCAAGAAAATTCGTTTAGCAAATGCCACATTACAATACGAAATGTGTCAAAAACTGAGATAAAAAATTAACAATATGTAGTTTCAAATAAACACAGGGTACATAAAAATAAGTTAAGGTTTTTGAAGTTTTATGTTTTGCTAACATGTATGTATTCTGGATACTACTTTAAATTCTTGATTAGGCAGATTTTACTTGACATCCCATCTTTCTGGGCCCAGATAAGGCCGTTGCCATGGCAGCAACAGAGTGCCTGAGGCCCAGGTCCTCCTGTGAAGGATGACCTATTTCCTTGTGACCTGCAGAAGTCAGCCATCCATCTTTCCATGCATCTCCCCTCACCCGCTGCTATACAGGAAGCAATAATTACAAAGGACATCTGGTCAAAATTTAAAAAGCTATTTTTTTAAATATTCAAAATTTTAGCAACATCTGTATAAATTATGTTTTAATGGAAATACCCATTTTTCTATTTTCTCTTTAAAAATCATTTGCTGCTCTTTTTAGTAGCCTTTAATGTAACCAAACTTACTGCTGTATTTGACTAATTATTTTTAATCTATATTTTAATACATAGTAAGTAAATGGAAAAAAATTAAAATGTTTGTTCATGAAAATATACATTTTCAATTATGAGACAACAAAATAATTACTAAAATAAAGTTAGTTGTAGATTCAAGTGCAGTGGCATGCACCTGTATACTCAGCTATGTAGTATGAGGCATTAAGATTGATTATGGACTTCAAGACCAGCCTGGGTAACATAACAAGCTCCCTATCTCAATGATTATAACAATAAATAATGTCCTACTTAATTTAAAATTTGTGCAGATTTATTTAAATATAGACAACTGATGTTGTTCAGTTTGTACATCTGACTCCATGTATTGAATCATTGATTAAAAGCCATAAATAGTATTTATGGAATAGTAAATCAACAAGCCAGTTACAAAAATCAAAATAATTTGATTCTTATATATACATAATTTTTTGAGAGTATTGCTTGTTTTTCTTTCAATGTTTTAAATTTTGATTTGATTATGATATTTTATCAGTGTTGTAGTTGTGGTTGTTGTTTTGCTCTCATTCCAGAAATCTGATGTCTAATATATTGACTACTAGGTGGTACTTGGTGAGCCCACTCAAATTTAGAGAATTTAATGTGTTTCTTTAAAGCATTGAAAGCATTTGTATTCCTCATGGATTCTTGCCAAAGGAAAATCATGACAAATGAAATGACCACTTACAGAAACTGTGCCAAGCTAGCACTGCTGCAGGGAGAAGAGAGCACGTTAGATTCGTGTCCTTCACCCTCCCAAATCCCTCCACTGACAAGTGTGTGAACAAACCATGCTGAGATGCTCCCAGCCACCCGACTATCCACACCAGTAATCCACACTGTCTCTAGTGCACACTTTTGTTCTTTAATGGTTAAAGAATTAAAAGTAGGAAAGTGTTGAAAGCCAACACAGCAGTATTTGAAAACAAAAGAAAAGGAAAAGGGGAGGCTTGTATAAAAAAAGGGAGGCCCAGAAATGAAAAACCACAGTCACCTCATGGCTGGCTAGCTTCAGGGTCCCCCTTCTCCCCAGGGGCATACTCCTGGCCTCATTGGTCAAAGGGGCAGTCATTGTTTGAGAATCCTAGGATTGGTCCCCCTGTCTATAAACAGAACTGTGAAAGATTCCCTGTGACTGGCTGACTCATCTACACAGGGGTGTAGATGGCACATCAGATTGGATGGACATGAGGGGACACAGCCATGAAGGGCTCTTGCAGTTAGTGCTTGATGCACCCAAATCCATGAGAAAATAATGGATATGTCTTGTCTTCCCCCTCCCACCATGATGTAAGAGCTTCTCTGGGCTGACACACTGGCTCTAACCAGCAAGGGATGTCTAATTTGCCTTAGTAATGGGAGCCAAGAAAGAAAAACCAATGATGAATACAAAGAAATGCAACTCTGGTAAGTATTTTCATGGGGTAATTTCAGAAGGTTATGTCTATTTATTCAACCCAGGAAAAAGAAAAAAGAAGAAAAGATCCATTACACTTTTCTTTAGAAAAGATACAGTAGAAGGGCCATAAAACTGTCACTCACACACACACACACACACACACACACACACACACACACACACACACACACACACACACAGAAGAAAATGAGGTGTTTTCAGCCCAAAGACCTCTCTGTCTTCAAGAAAGGTCAAGAAGAACTCTATCAGGTCAGACAGGCTGTGAGGAATTCACTTTTTTACAATAGTCCCAAGTCATATATGAAAACCTAGCACTAAATGCCCATATTCTGTGAACTTGCTGTAACAAAGAGTTAAGATTGGGTATTGCTTACATCTCCTCCTCTCACATGTTCTATCATCTACTCTTTAAAAAAAAAAAAAGAAAAAACCACAGTAATTTTCTCAAGAAAACAACAAAACAACCCTCTGATATAGGAGAAATGATATGACAAAATGGTACTCATATCTTCATTTTTAACTTTGTGTTCAAAGCACTGTGGTTTTCAACCTTCCAAATGTGCTTGAGTAAACTGTGTTTAAGTTTTTTTAGCATTGCCTGAAGAAGGGGAAATATTTACATCGATGTAACCAGTTGCTACAAAACAATTTATCTGTCTCATGGAATCAATTAAATTCATTAGAATAGGGAACTTTTACCTTTTCTTTCTATGACCCTCCCTCCCCAACTTTCAAAAACTTTTTTTAAACCTAACAGTCTGATGAGTTTAATATGAAATGTCTGAGACACAGCTGCATGTTGATGTATGTGAAACCATGAATTTCATTTGGGTCCTTCTGCAGGAAGTATTTTTCTCTTATCTATAGTAGAGCAGAACCCCCTAGACCTTCTTTCTTCTCCTTCTAATAATCACATTGCTAGAATCTGTCATATTTTCAAATTGGCCTCCCACTCCTAATTATTTAAAAATAATCTGTACTTTGAAACATGACATTTTATTGAATTAGGAACTTTACAAAACAGATGCTGAGAAAAACATCTGATATGAAAATACATATTTTCAGTCCTGGGTGATGACCTTTTGAAACATATTTATGAGATTCATCTGGTTGCAAAATGTGATTTTAGGTTTGGAACACTGAAAGTATCCAACATTTATTTTATTGTATGCACGATAACAATTAGCATCAAGAGACTATTCGAGACTACAGGACATGCCAAGGTCAGAAAAATAATCAAAGCTACAAGGTCTAAAATCCCAAACTAAAAATTCCCAAATTTTCCCAATAATAGAAGAAACAATCCTGAAATGATGCTCACTACTATCTACCATGGCTGATCACTTACAAATTGAGCATATTCACATCCTCCAAATTTATAGCCATCACAAATTCTGAAATACTGTATGTTTTCCCCTTAAGTGTTGCAATAAATAGGTGTGCAAAAAAAAAAAGTTCATGGGCTGGGAAGGTGGCTCAGTGGTAGAGTGCTTGCCTTGCATGCGTGAGGCCCTGGGTTTGATTCCTCAGCACCACATAAGCAGAGAAAACAAAAGCTGGAAGTGGCGCTGTGGCTCAAGTGGTAGAGCGTTAGCCTTGAGCTGAAGAGCTGAGGAACAGAACCCAGGCCCAGAGTTCAGGCCCCACAACCGGACCCCCCCCCAAAAAAAATAGTTCATTATTGAATGCACCTTGAAGCTCTTTACAATCCAAAGAGGGCTATCCAATGAGCTTCCATACTTCTAAGTTAACTTTATACTACTATATCTAAAGGAGACCAACTTAACTCCAGTATTTAAATGTTTTTTCTTTCATGCGATTGTTTCTAACATAGTTATAAGATGATTTCCTTGTTGCATTTTATGCCCCTCCCCCACGGTATAACACCTGTATTCACTGTATTTGATGTTGGTATAATTTGTGGAGGCGAAGGGCAAAAACCAATCATTTAAATAAGGATACAGGTGGACCTACTGCAACAATGAGATATACAAGTTGTTATGTCGAAAAACAAACTTTACAACTTTTGGGGAGGGTGGCAAGGGGAGGTGAGGGGAGAGATGGGAAGGAATGGGAAGGGGAAACAAAGGAGGAGGCAACAATGCTTGATAAGAAATGTACTCATTATCTTACCCATGTAATTGTAACCCCCCTATATGGTATTTTCACAATAAAAAATAAATAAATAACAAATAAATAAATAAACTGTGCTCAGCTTGGAAAATAAACCAATATCAAAAGAACCCATAAACCTATCAAGCAAAAATAAATATGGAAAAAGGAAAAAAACCTTTTGAACTAAAAAAAAGGTAAAAAACAGAAAAAAAAAAACAAAAAAAGCAGAATTTTCAAATATAAAAGTAAAAGTAAAAGTCACAGGAAGGACTATGGATGAGGGACCCTCTGCAGTCTAAAATAGTCTGAAAGAGTTAAATGTTAAATGCTGAGGTGGGGGTAGGGTGGAAAAAAATTAACTCATAGAACCTGGATAAACTTCGAATAGCAAATTAAACGTTCACTCATTTTCAATGAACAAGATGCTATGTTGAAAATGAACTTTACATCTTGGGGGAGGAGGGAGAAATTGGGGAGGTGGGAAGGGAATGGTTGATAAGGGAAAACAAAGGAGGGGGTAACAATGCTTGATGGGAAATGTATTCATTACCTTACTCATGTAACTTTAACTCCTTTGTACATTATCTTTACTATATATATACATATTTTAAAGAAGTTCAATCATTAATTTTAATTGTGAAAATACCATACAGAAGGGTTACAGTTACATGGGTAAGGTAATGAGTACATTTTTTTTATTGTGAAAATACTGTACAGAGGGGTTACAATTACATGGGCAAGATAATGAGTACACTTCTTATCAAGCATTGTTGTTGCCTCCTTTGTTTCCCCTTCCCATCCCTTCCATTTACCTCCCCTCCATCCCTGCCCCTGCCAAAGTTGTAAAGTTCATTTTTTGACATATCGATTTGTACATCTCATTGTTGCAATGGGTTCACCTGTATTTCTATTTAAATGATTTGCTTTTGCCCTTCCCCTCCACACATTATGCCAGCATCAAATACAGTGTAAGCAGGGGTTATAGCGTGTGGGAGGGACATACAAAGCAACAAAGAAATCGTCTTATAAATATGTTAGAAACAATCACAAGAAAGAAAAAAAACATTTGAATACTTATCTTGGGGTTCATTTCACCTAACATCAACCTATCTGACCTTTTTTGCTTGTCTCAGACATATACTAGTTATTTCAAATAAGGGAAACCATGGGACCTATGTTTCTTTGGGCCTGGTTTACTTCACTTAATATAATTTTTTCCAAGTCTTTCCATTTCCTTACAAATGGGGCAATGTCATTCTTTCTGATGGAGGCATAGAATTTCATTGTGTATATCACATTTTCTTGATCCATTCATCTACTGAGGGGCATCTGAGTTGGTTCCATATCTTAACTATGGTAAATAATGCTGTGATAAACATAGTTGTGCTGGTAGCTTTAGTTTGGTCTTGTTTGTGATCATTTGGGTAAATGCCCAAAAGTGGGATTGCTGAGTCCTAGGAGAGCTCTATGTGGAGTCTTTTGAGGACCCTCCATTCTGCTTTCCAAAGTGGTTGAACAAGTTTACACTCATACCAACAATGAAGTAGGGTCCCCTTCTTTCCACAATTCCTCCATCATCTGTTGTTATTATATTTCTAACTGGGGTGAGGTGGTATCTCAATGTTGTTTTGATTTGTATTTCTTTTATGGCTAGGGAGGTTGAGCCTTTCTTCATGTGTCTATTGGCCATCCTTCTTTCCTCTTCAGAGAAATTTCTCTTTAAGTCTTTAGCCCACTTACTTATTTGGCAGTTGTTTCTTTGAGGATTTGTTGTTGGGGGATTTAATTTTTTGAGTTCCAGGTATATTTTAGATATGAAATCCTTGTCCGTTGCATGGCTAGAGAAGTTCATTCATTTTATATTTTTATTTCATACTATAAATAAAAGTATGATGCAATCTGATATGGATTCTACCACTAATTTTGTGGAAAAAAATGGAAACTAGCACAAGTTCATTAAATTTCATTAAAAAAAATCTAACATCTTAAAAATAATACTTGTTCAAAGGAAGAACAGGATCGGCCAGTTACTGGTAGCTCACACCTATAATCCTGTACAGTTTAACATTTATAATACTTATAGTATTTTTATCTTCTGAGGTCATCTTAGACATAATGTATTTAAGATGACAGAAAAAAAACCTGGGTCACTCAATATTTTTGAGAAAATTCCCTCTATTCAAGAATCCATCTTAAAAGTTTCATTAGCAAGAATTAAAGTTTAATTGTACTAAGTTACTGAAGTTGTAGTGTATCTTATACAAGCTCTGTTACTTTAATAAAGACTTTCCAATTTCTCTTTAATATAAATATCCCAGTAATTGCCAACAAAAATCTTAAAACAGGTATCAGTATGTTGTATAATTTCATTTACTCTAATTACTTATTATAAATTCCAGTAATCTCAAACAACCAAAACACTGATACATAACAGGGGGTGGCAGGATTATTGAGATTGAGATTTTTATGTAAGTATGTGTGTATGTGCGTTTATCTCATTTTTCAGTTATTCCTACTTTTGGAATAAAAGAACAGTTTATGGCATAAAGAGCTAAGAAAAATCATGTGGCAGATTCTAAATAATTTTAATGTCCGCCATTTTTCTCTCTAGCTGAACAAGATTTCTTGTTCTCCCAAAAGGATTACCGATTTAGTATTTGTGAAGAAAATAATATGATATGTGGGGTTTGAATTTTAAATAAGTACTTTACAAAGGAATTCAAAGATCTTGTCTTTAACCTACTCTCTCTCTCTCTCTCTTTCTCTCTATATTCTCACAATACAAATGCCAGTTCTGCTGTGGCCCTGATACCTTGTGTTCTTTGACTAGACAAGTATTTTTCTCTGTCTCTCTTTCTTTCCCTCGTCCTCTTCCTCCTCCTCCTCTCCTTCCTTCTCGTCTCCCTCCTTTCTTCATTTTTTCTTTCCTTCCTTTCTCTTTCTCTTCTTCCATTTTTGTTTGAAACACATGGGTCAAATTATAAGAGCTCATGAATCAAGTGCTTCAAATATTTTAATTAAAAAAAAACCTGAGTTTTACCTTTGGGTGCATTTTAGTAGGTACTAAAATTGTAGGAAATACAAGTTAATATCAATATCCAATATCCAAATAATTGTGCTATCAATGGGGAACAATATTTTTAGATAATTTCTGAACTCTCTTTTCACTAGCCTACTTTATTAAGGGTATAATTAGCTTGGTACTCTTAAGAACTCCAAATCAAGCCAATGTGTTTTGATAAAAAGCCAGCTTTTAACTCATGATACAAGAGAACACCAAAAAGCAAAACTCACATCGGTCACTCACAGAAAGACAGAGAAATGAAAATCACTGGATCTCAGCAGATTCACCAAGCTATGATGTGGAGCAAGGAAGGAATTTATCAGTCCATAAACAACAACAGATTGATTTGAAGAAAATATTCTCATATTGTACCATATCTTAATAAATTGTATATTGGAAAAATGATTTTAAAATGCCATTAGGCTCTAAGTTTCATAACTACCTGATAAACTCAAATGCCAAAACTACAGATGCAACTATAGATAAATGCTATTGATTTCCGAAAGACTGATTCTGGAAAATTCAATGTTGGCTAATCAAAAACACATCCACACCCATCTCTTTAATATAATCATGAGCTTCAATTGCAAATACAAATTCTTAGCTGTCAAGTACAGTTCATCCTCAGTAAAATAATCATCCTATTAACTTGAAGAAATATCTCTCTACAGAAGAGCCTGAACGCTAGCTAAATGCAAAATTTAGATTAAAAACATATTTTGTCCCTTACTGGTAAACCTCTATAAATGTGTTCCTCATAATACAGCAGCGTTTAATTAACATACGATAACTGTCCTATTATATGTAAATTAAATTGTTATTGGACAGACTTTCAAGTGTAGCTGCAGCTTCTTTTTTGGGGAGGGGGAGTGTGGATTATAAAGATTTATAAAAACCAAAAACAAAGCTCAGATGCAAACTCTCTGGAGTGATTAAATACAGCTTTAATGAAGAGAACAGAAACTTGGAAACCACCACCACCACACACACACACACACACACACACACACACACACACACACACACACGCATGCATGCACACACAACTGGGCCAGGGTTGGGATGATATGTATTAAAATGTTCTTTTTTATTTTTCCTTTAATAATTTTTATCTTATTTCCCACTTGCTTCATGGACTAAGTGAATTGAAAACATTTAGATGTTTAGGTTTTTTTTTTTTTTTCAGCAACTCAACTCCTTTTGATTGTCTTCTGGACAGTGAGCCATTTTTGTCCTGTTCTTTGTTTTCCAACATCAGCATTCATCTGTTTGAATCAACTTTAGAAAAAATGTTTCCACATGCCTTAAACATTTTGCTCAAGGAAAGGAAGGGTTCTGGCTGATAGTCCTCTGTAGGAGACCCACTCTAAGGATTTGCCCTAAGAACCAGACATTATTAGAACTGCTCTCCTCTGGGTGTTCTGTGAATGTTTACAGGACTTCTGTGTTAGGAAATGTCTACAGGAAAGAAAGTTCTCAATAAAGCTTGTTTGCAATTAGTTGTAATCTCCTGGTTTGAGGATTTTGTACCATTTAAGGGATGACATCAGATAGGAATAAAAGACAGAAATAAGACCAAGAATGGGTTTTAATTTTCTTTAAAAGCAGCCAAGAATAACTTGGCTTGTGTAATCATTGAATCACTTTAGTATAATGATGAGTTTCTGGATTTTAGGAGCTAACTTTTTATCTTGAGCTAACTACATGCATTATTACCCCACAAAGCACAGATAAGGGATACCTGGGAGGCATGTTCAAATGAGTATTAATCCTTAATATATATAAGTATTTTTTTTTGCCAGTCCTGAGGTTTGAACTCCAGGCCTGGCATTGTCCCTGAGCTTTTTGCTCAAGGCTAGTACTCTACTACTTGAGCCACAACATCACTTCCAGATTCCTCCATGGTCAGCTAGAGATAAGAATTCATGTCCTTTTCTGCTCAGGCTGACTTTGAACCACCATCTTTATCTTGAAATCTCAGCCTCTTGATGAGCTAGGGTTACAGTTCTCTCTCTCTCTCTCTCTCTCTCTCTCTCTCTCTCTCTCTCTCTCTCTCTCTCTCTCTCTCTTTCTCTCTCTCTCTATATATACATATATTATATATATGTATATATACATTCTCTCTCTGTATATGTGTGTGTGTAGGTATGTGTTTGTGTGTGTGTGTGTATATATATATATATGTATATATATATATTTTTTTGATAAGCATAACTTGGGAAATTCTTATGTAATTACAGATTCTTACATCATTGATATCACTCTATACTAAATAAACAAGAAATTGGCTATCTAAACAACTCACACCTGTAATCCTAGATACTCAGGAGGCTGACATCTGAGGATCATGGTTCAAAAACAGCCTGGGCAAAGTCCTTGTAACTCTTACCTCCAGTTAACTGCCAAAAGCCAGAACCAAGGCATGGCTTAAGTAGTAGAGCACCAGTCTTGAGCAGAAAAAGCTGAGACAGCATCTAGGCCTGGGCACACATAAATAAAAAAATGAAAGAAAGCCAGACTGATTGGCTCACACACTATGTCTTTTGGCATAATTTTTGAAACATCTTTAAACAGTAAAATAACAGGGGGAAAAGCACTTGGAATGAACAAATCATTATAAAAGTCAGTGGTTCATTATTTTTAATGGCATTCACTTCATAGTGAACAAAAATGATTATTTTATCAGTACAGTACTTCATGTCTGATTAATGTGATCCACCAACAATGAAATCTACATATTGTTATTGCTCAAAAGGGTCAAGTGAGGAAATGTACAACCCCAACACATTCTATGATATTTTGGCAATATTCAGTAATAGGAAAAGCCATTTGGTATCTTCCAAACAAACTATAGTGAATGGAATTATAATCACCTTTAGACCTCACAAACAAAGCTCAAATTCCCTTTCAACACAACATAATATCATTGGAGTACCTAAAAATTTGCATGACTCCTTCCTGTTGCATGACAGAGATTATTTATAAGATATAACAAGATTATTTATAAGATGGTTATACCTCATCCAGCTAGTCAAACATTAAATCACAGAAGAAAGTAAATGCACAACACTATGAACAAGGAAGACAGTACAATTTCACACAGATAACCAGAAGAGAAAAATAGTTGAATTTCTTGAGTATCCAGGAGAATGTAGAACTCTGCCTTGAAGGGAAAGCAAAAAAATGATATATATGATCCAAAAGAAGCACCCACCCTTCTAACCAGACTAGAGCCCATTCTATTACAGAACAAACTGATTTTACTTTTATTTCTATCTCTTTCGTTATTTTTTAATGATGTGGGGTATTTTGTTATTGGTTTAGTTTTTGTTTTTGTGCTGGTCCTAGAGCTTGAATTCAGGGCCTGGCACTGTGCCTTAGCTTTCTTAGTCAAGGCTGGTGTTCAAACACCAGAACCAGACGTCCACTTCTTGTTTTTGTCTGGTTAATAGAAGATAAGAGTCTTGTAAACTTTCCTAACTGAGCTGACTTTGAATAGTGATCCGCCCATCTCAGTCTCCTGAGTATAATCATAAGCCACTAATATCTGTCTTTACAGTATATTTTAATAATTTTAATGTTTTTATTGTGAAAATACTGTCCAGAGGGGTTATAATTACAGAGCAATGTAGTGAGTACATTTCTTATCAAGCATTTTACCTTCTCCTTTGATTTTTACCCTACCATCCCTGCCTTATCTCCGAGACTTATTTTAATAACTTAAGCCTTACAAAGAGGAAGGGATAGATAGATGTAAAATTATTTTCAATGCCTTAGAACAAACTCCTAATAAGAATAAACATTATGGGACTGGGAAGGTGGCTCAGTGGTAGAGCGTTTGCCTTGCATGCCTGAGGCCCTGGGTTCGATTCCCCAGCACTACATAAGCAAAAAGAAAAAAAGCCGGAAGTGGCGCTGTGGCTCAAGTGGTAGAGTGCTAGCCTTGAGCTGAAGAGCTGAGGGACAGCGCCCAGGCCCAGAGTTCAGGCCCCATGACTGGATCAAAAAAAAAAAAAAGGAATAAACATTATTATTACTGTTTCTATTATAATTTCATTGCTTCATTTTAATCCTTTTTAAATTGTCTTTACATACTTGTACAAATGAGTTTCAGTTCAATTTATCAATACAAGGCATCTTGATCAATATCAACCAATCTATTATCACTTTTCCCTGGATATGTCTCAATCCCACCCATCCCCTCAAGATACTTTTTTTTTCTTTTTGGTGCTGGGCCTGGGCTTGAACTCAGGGCCTGGATACTGTCCCTTCCTGAGCCTCTTGTGCTCAAAGTTAGCACTCTACCACTAGAGCCACAGCTCCACTTTCAGGGTATTTTTGGTACTTTTACTGGAGATAAAACTATCACAGACTTTCCTGCCTGGCTGGCTTCAAACTGTGATCCTCAAATTACAACTTCAAGATGCTTCTTTCAAGAAAATTTATCTAATTTTTCTTTATTGCTATTAATTTATCTTTATTCATCTTACTTTTTTACAAGGAAAAATAAGTGTGGACTAGAATAGTTTCTTCTTACTTAAGTTCATCTTTTCCCATTTTTAAAACCAGTGTAGCCAAGCACTCACTGGGGGTTCATACCTGTAATTCTAGTGACTCAGGAGGCTGACATTTGAGGATCCCTGTTTGAAACCAGGCTGGGCAGGAAAGTTGAGACTCTTATTTCCAACTGACCACTAAAAATTTGTAGTGGAACTCAAGTGGTAGAGTACCGGTCTTCAGAGAAAGAGTTGAGGGACACGGCCCAGGCCCTGAGTTCAAACCCAGTACTGGTGCACACACACACACACACACACACACACACACACACACACACACACACACACACACACATACACACTCAACACATACACTTCAATATTTAGATTGCTACAGTATCCAAAATGTCTTCTCCCAACTGTGAAGACAAAAACTATCAATGATCTTGGAAATAGAGGTGTAACTCAGATGGTAGATAACTAGCTTTGAGAAAAATATCTCAGGGACAGTGCCATAAGTTAAAGCCCCAGTGTTGGCTCAAAAAAGAAAGGAAGAATAAAGAAAAAGGAAAGAAGGAAGGAAGGAATAAAGAAAAAAAAAGAAGAAAGAATATGGAGGGAGGGAAAAAAAAGAAAGAAAGAAAGAAAGAAAGAAAGAAAGAAAGAAAGAAAGAAAGAAAGAAAGAAAGAAAGAAAGAAAGAAAGAAAGAAAGAAAGAAAGAAAGAAAGAAAGAAAGAAAGAAAGAAAAAGAAAGAAAGAAAGAGAAAGAAAGAGTAGCGGACTTAAAAGCTAGGCACCTGTGGCTCATGCCTGTCTATCAGCAACATAGCTAGGCTAAGAATGGGAAAATCAAAATTTGAGGCCAGCCTGAGCAGAAAAGTTCATGATCCCTTCTTGACACCTATAACCCTGTCCTATCTATATATGAGGCTGAAATTGGGAGGTTCACAATTCCAGCCCACTCTGGACTGGGAAGACTATGAAACACCAACTCAATGCAAAGTATCTAGGTATAGCAGTGAGTCTGTCATCCCTGCTTCAACGGGAAACCTAAAATAGATGGATCCAAGCACATAGATTTCCAAGCCAGGAAATGAGACCGTATTCCAAAAACAAGCAGTACAAATGAATGGAGTTGTAGCACAGTGGTAGAAGACATGTCTGTCAAGTGAAACATCCTGAGTTCAAACCTCAATACTGCCTAAATAAATAAATAACATGTAGATCTTATTTTATTGCATTATTCTGATTACTATATTTGAAACACATTTATTCAGAAGGATTACCTTATCAAATTAAAATTATTTGTTCATATGGCTGACCCCGATTAGATTTTGAACTCTCCAAGACAGATACCATGTCCTATTACCTTTTAACATTTTCAAAGCCCTGTTTTTATTGGGACTGGGGTGGGGGAATATTGATTTTTTTAATTCCTTTCTTTTTCTTTGTATGGGTATATCTACTACTTATTTTGCAAGGCTAACCTTTTGTGTGGGGCACTCTTCACTGAATTCCTGCCTCTCTCAATCAGGCAGTGTGGGAGAGGGGATTCTGCCCAGACTGCAGCTTGTTCTAGCAGAGTGCCTGCCCTGTGCCCTGCTCTGGCCATGGCTTCATCTCTCTGTCACTTGCTCACCAGAAAATAGAGAAGTATGTTGCATCTATTTTACAATTCTGCAAAAGAAAGCACGTGTGGTTATGTATAATGCAAAAGAAAAACTTTGAGCTACAAGAAGGAAGTTTTATGTCTTGAAATTTTTATTCAAAATCACACAATGTATGCTCATTTAATTGCCAAAGTATAATAATAATACATTTTATATGAGAGATACTCACCACACACATACACATACACACACACATGGGAGGGAAAGGAAAGGAGATAGAGAGACGGAGACAGAGAGGGGAAGAGAAACTAAGGAAGAGATGGAGAGAATGTTATTGCTAAGCTTATAATATGTTTTATAAGGCTTATATAAAACATATCTCATACAAGAGGGTGCTCTATTGTCTTTGAGAAACATGAAATCTTGCTTTGGCAAAAATAACCAGCAATATGGACTTAAAACATGGCATTGTTTTGTGTGTGTGTTTCTGTACTGAGGCTTAAACTCAGGGTCTAGACACTTTTCCTGGCACTTAAAGCTGATGCTTTACTGCTTAAGCCACACCACTACTTCTGGCTTTTGTGGTGGTTAATTGCAGAGAACAGTCTTCCATGGTCTGGTTTTTGAATTGTAATCCTTAAATCTTAATATCTTGAATAACTAAGATTACAAGCACGAGCCACCTGTGCCTGCTTAAAACATGGCACACTTTGTATGAAAACCCTTTATGTTAGAAGAAAACATTAAAGATTTAACATGTGTATATATATATGTATACATATCATATATTGTTATACATATGTGTATAAATGTGTATATATGTATATACACATATATATGTGTATATATATACATATATATCAGATATATATTTATGTCTCTCAAAAGCAACACCAGTCCAGAACTCAGCTAAGACAAACATTTTCTTAGCTCTAGATCCAGGATATAATTGAAAAATAATTATCTTCCAATGTCTCAAAGAAGAAAACTAAGTGTCAGTAGCTTGTGCCTATAATCCTAGCTACTCAAGATGCTGAGAGCTGAGGATTGAGGTTCAAAGCCAGTCCTGGCAGGAAAGATCATGAGATTCTTTTCTCCAGTTAAAGTCCAGAACAGGAGCTGTAACTCAAGTGGCAGAGAGATCATCTTGGGATAGCACCCTGGCTCTCAGTCTAAACTACAGTCTCTACACAGATAGAAATAAAAGGAAGGAAGGGAGGGAGGAAGAAGAGAGAGAAAGTCAGGTTTATCAGTGGGTATCTCCTTACCATATTCTGTCAGAGTTTTGAAGATTAAGTTCTTTTCCATTATGTGGGCCCTCTCTGCCTTGATGTTTCTACATGAGTTTCTCAACCATTTATATTATTGTTGGTCTGTACTGTTTACTACAGGGTTCTTCTGTCTCAATTTTCTTATTTATTTATTAATCTATCTCTGTATCGACCTATTTATTTATTTTGTTGGTACTAGTTCTGGGACTTGAGCTCAGGTCCTGGGTGCTGTCCCTGAGCTTTTTTTGCCCAAGGTTAGTGCTCTACTTCTTGAGCTACAGTTTCATTGTGCATTTTTTGGTGGTTAATGGAAGATAAGAGTCTCATAGACCTTCCTGATTAGATTAGTTTTGGAACTGTGGTCCTCAGTTCTCAAATTCCTAAGTAGCTAGGGTTGCAGGGGTGAGCCACCAGCACCCAATGTCAAGATTCCTCTGTGTTACGAAACCCTGACTGATAGTGTGTCCTGGATAGCTCTGATTATCTAAAATGTCTCCAGACATTGCTGAATTCCCCTAGGATGCAAGGTGGTCAGGACTATGTGTGGGCTGCTACCATGGGTCATTGTTTACTTTTTTGTCCACATGCCTGACTCCTTATCAATTTCCTATACAGTGAGAGTCAATCACATAGTAGGAGCTCAATAAATGCTCACTGGGTGAAGTGAATGAGCCAGATTCACACTGATTGCTCACACCTGTAATTCTAGCTGCTCAGGAAGCTGAGATCTTAAGTTTATGGTTCAAAGCTAATCTGGGCAGGAAAGTCTATGAGGCTCTTATCTGCAATTAATGATCATTAGGCTAGAAGTGGAGGTATGACTGAAGTGAGAGAGCTCCAGGCTTGAGAAGAAAAGCCAGGCAAGAGGGAAGGCCCTGAGTTTAAGCCCCAATACTGCCACAAAAATAAAAGATAAATAAATAAATAAAAATGGAATGAATGTTCATAGCAACATGTGTTTTTACTTGTTACAAATTCTCTGAAGTTGAGGTCATTGTAGGCTTTCCAATATGGGCCTCCTTCTGTGAATCAACATAACAGTCCAACCACTAACAGCAGAATGTGGCTCCAAGAAAGAGAATGTGTAAAAGTTATTTATTAAGAACAATCCAATCTGAAAAAAACATCTTTAAATACAATTTATCTTCCCTTCAATAGTATCTGTTTTCGTCAGGGGAAACTTTTTAACTGTGTATAAATGTTTGTAAACCCTTTCATTCTCCATGGTTCCAAACTATGAGATATTATTTATTTATACCAAGAGAACAAGGGAATACCCATTAGTAAGTGGTGGCACACTAAGATAATACTCTTCTGCTGATAATATTTGGGGCAAATATTTGTCAAAAATATAAATTGAACCTGACCTAAATGATTCACACATTGTATCTCTTTTTGGGAACTCTAAATTTTTAAGGATAGAGAATTGCATGTCATAAAGCAAGAGAAAAAGCTTAGGTTCCAGGAAACTTGGTGGAAGAAGTGCATTATGGGATGGATCCTCTGAAGGTGCTAACTCTGAGAAGGAATGCAAAGTGAAGAACCTTGAATGACAAATAGGGGCCTAGCAAATGTGGCCCACTGTTCCTCTCACAAAGCCTCTTGCCCAAATGTTTTACATTGAAAGGTTTTGAGGCATTTCTGGGAAGTTAAGTGAAATTTCCTGGTCAGCTCAGAAATGTCAGAATCTTGCAACTAGAATGTTTTTGACCTCATCGTTTCTTAGCTTGAAAACAGGAGACTGGATAGGCTTCAAGAAGTACAGGGAGACAGATTTCATATTTAAGTGTAAAAGTCATTTCCCAAAATATTTAAATGAGCTAAGGAATAAATCTCCTGACTAGAAAGAGTACAAATGCACATATTTTTTCATCTCAGGATTTAGTATTGTGTTTCTTTAATGAAAAGAAAAGAAGATATATATGTATATTTGTTTTATTTGTTTACATTTATATATACACATACACATAAACATATGTACACATATAAACACATATATACATACACAGGCATATATAAAAAACGTGCATACACACATATATATCTATGAATATTATTTGAAAGTACAGGGATTTGAACTGAGGGCATTATGCTAGGTAGGAATGCACTCTAGCACTGAGGCATGCCTCTAGCTCTTTGCTTTGTTGTTTTGTTTTGTGCTGATCCTGGGGCTTGAACTTATGGCCTCACATTCTAATTTGATGTTTTTCACTTAAGGTGAAAAACACTTGAGCCATACTTTCTACCACTTGATCATACCTTCACTTCTGGCCTTCTGACTTGGCTGGCTTCAAACTAAGATCCTTAGATCTCAACATCCTGAGTAGCTAGGATTACAGGTGTAAGCCACTGGTGTCTACAACTCTAGTGAATTTGAGACAATTTCTTGCTTCCTGCCCAAGTGTACTTCTGAGTAATAATCCATTTATTTTATGGTCCCTTTTTAGTTAGAATAACAGACACACATCATCATGCTCTAGAGCTTTCCATCGAGAGTATGCTAGCAATTTTGTTTTTGTTTTACCCAGGCTGGTGTTTAACCAAATCTTCCCAATGTCAGTCTCTGAATCATGTAGGAAGAGGTCAATAAATATTCACTGATTAGAGGGTATGAATCAGGCCAGTGCTGGGGGCTCACAACTGTCATCCTAGTTTCTCAGAAGGCTGAGACCTGAGGATAACAGTTTCACATCAGCCCCAAGCAGACAAATTTGAGAAACTAATCTCCAGTTAACCAGAAAAATTCCAGAAGTGGAAGTGTGGCTCAAGTGGTAGAATGACAGCCTTGAGTGATAAAATAAAACTAGAATGTGAGGGCCAGAGTTAAAGCCCAGTATTAGTACAGGAACACACACACACACACACACACACACACACACACACACACACACACGCATACATTTCTCTCAATCAGAATAATGCATGGAAAGTATTAATCACATTATTATTCAGATGAACACATTAAAAAGATAGATGTAAACAGCTAGCAAGTACCAGAATTTGAACCCCAACCATTGGTGCTTAATACTTATACTGAACAGATTGTCAATAAGTTGGAAAAATAGAATAAAAAGTACTTCCTTCTTTTAAATGGTCAGATAAGTTGATGTTAGGTAAAATGAACCCCAAGATAAGGACACAAATGTTTTTTCTTTCTTGCTATTGTTTCTAACATATTTATAAGATGATTTCTTTGTTGCTTTGTATGTACCTCCCCCACAGTATAACCCCTGTTTTCACTGTATTTTATGTTGGTATACTTTGTGGAGGGGAAGGGAAAAAACAAATTGTTTAAATAGGGATACAGGTGGACCCATTGCAACAATGAGATATACAAGAACGTTATGCTGAAAAACAAACTTTACAACTTTGGCTCAGTGGTAGAGTGGGGATGGAGGGGAGGATAGTAAGGGGAAACAAAGGAGGAGGCAACAATGCTTGATAAGAAATGTACTCATACCTTGCTTATATAATTGTAACCCCTCTGTACAGTATTTTCACTATATATATATATAAAATTAAAAAATATTTCTTCTTTTTAAATGTTTTTCTCTAGAGACTGCAAAGTAAAAGCCCTGTAGTAAAATTTCAAATACCGCATGATTTCTACTGTTTTCAAACTTTGGCCTAAGAAAAACAAATTGAGCGTGCATGCTGATAGTTGACTTGAATTCAGGGCCTTGTGTTCTCATTGTGGTTTTATCATTCAAACCAGGTACTCTACCACTTGACACAGACTTCCACTTCTGGATTTTTACTGGCTAATTGGAGATGAGAATTTTGTATAATTTCATTCCCAGGCTTAGCTTTGAACCAGATCCTCAGATCTCAGCCTCTTGAATAGCTAGGATTACAGGTGAGAACCCTGAGACTGGCTATTTTTTCTTTTTTTTTTTTGTCGGTTGTGGGGCTTGAACTCTGGGCCTGGGCACTGTCCCTCAGCTCTTCAGCTCAAGGAGAGCGCTCTACCACCTGAGCTACAGCGCCACTTCCGGTTTTCTGGTGGTTTATTGGAGATAGGAGTCTCATGGTCTTTCCTGCCCGGGCTGGCTTTGAACCGCAATCCTCAGATCTCAGCCTCCTGAGTAGCTAGGATTACAGGCGTGAGCCACCAGCGCCCGGCGAGACTGGCTATTTTTGTAGTTTTATAGTATGGTAGGAAATCTTTCTGACATATAACTCAAGATATATTATTTTTATACTTTGTCTATTTACTTATGACATTGAGCCTATCATGATGACCATTCCCTTCACCGAAAATTAAAGTGGCTGTATTCAGTTATTTTATTATATACCCCTTGGCTATCCATTTTTTTTTCTTTTTTTTATTGTGAAAATACTGTACAGAGGGGTTACAATTACATGGGCAAGATAGTGAGTACATTTCTTATCAAGCATTGTAGCCTCCTCCTTTGTTTACCCTTCCCATCCCTTCCCATCCTCCTTCACCCCCACCCAATCCTCCCACCCCCAAGTTGTAAAGTTCATTTTTGACATGACAACTTGTACTTCTCATTGTTGCAACAGGTCCACCTGTATCCTTATTTAAACGACTTGTTTTTCCCCTTCCCCTCCACAAATTATACCGACATCAAATACAGTGAAAGCATAGGTTACACTGTGGGGGAGGGACATACAAAGCAACAAAGAAATAATCTTATAATTGCGTTAGAAACAAATGCATGAAAGAAAAAAAAACATTTAAAATACGTATCTTAGGGTTTATTTTCCTAACATCACCTTATCTGACCTTTTGCGCTTGACTCATACATATATTAGATATTGCAAATAAGGGAAACCACGGGACTTAAGTTTCTTTGGGTCTGGCTTACTTCACTTAATATAATTTTTTCCAAGTCTTTCCATTTCCTAACAAATGGGGCAATGTCATTCTTTCTGATGGAGGCATAGAATTCCATTGTGTATATATACCACATTTTCTTGATCTATTCATCTACTGAGGGGCATCTGGGTTGGTTCTAGATCTTAGCTATGGTAAATAATGCTGTGATAAACATAGTTGTGCTGGTATCTTTAGTGTGGTCTTGTTTGTAAACATTTGAGTAAATGCCCAAAAGTGGGATTGCTGGGTCATAGGGGAGCTCTATGTGGAGTCTTTTGAGGAACCTCCATACTACTTTCCAAAGTGGTTGAACAAGTTTACACTCCCACCAACAATGAAGTAAGGTTCCCTTCTGTCCACATCCCCTCCAGCATCTGTTGTTATTAGAGTTCTTGATTTTTGCCCTTCTGACTGGGGTGAGGTGGTATCTCAATGTTGTTTTGATTTGCATTTCTTCTATGGCTAGGGAGGTTGAGCATTTCTTCATGTGTCTATTGGCCATCCTTCTTTCTTCTTCAGAGAAGTTTCTCTTTAAGTCATTTTGGCTATCCATTTTGATGTTGTGATTAGTAGACACAGCCAATACAAAGTGTCTCTGACCTGCAGGGCTAGGGAAAAAAGAGCCCTTGTCCTAAAACAGCAGGAAGAGAAGAGCCAGCATCAGTGCTCCACAGGATCTCACCCAGATTTCCAGATCTTCTTTAAAGAACATTTTTGAAGGCACACTTTCCCATTCATAGGCTGCCATGACAGGAAACGCCACTGGTTCTTTCAGCACTGGGACTTGAATGCAGGGCCTTGTATAGTCACTTATCTTTTATGCTCAAGGCTGGCCCTCTGCTACTTGAGCCACAGTTCCACTTCTGGCTTTTGGGTGATTCATTGAGATGAGGTCTCATGGACTGACCTTCCTGCCCAGGTTGAGAATGAGAGCCTCACAGACTTTCCTGTCTGGGCTGGCACCAAACTGTGATGCCAGACCTCAGCCTCCTAAGTACCTAAGATTATGGACATGAGCCACCAGAACCTGGATTTATTTATTTTTTATGTCACTTTGTGGCTAGAATGTAGAGCCTACGCTCTTGCTCAGCTTGATATCTCATGGCTGATGCCCTACTACTTGAATCAAGCCTCTCAGTGATCATTTTGCTGGATAAAGAGATGGAGTTTGGGGCTGGGAATTTGGCTCAGTTGCAGAGTGTTTGCTTTGCATGCATAAGGCCCTGGGTTCAATTCCTCAGCACCACATAAGCAGAAAAAGCTGGAAGTGGCGCTGTGGCTCAAGTGGTAGAACACTAGCCTTGAGCTGAAGAGCTGAGAGACAGAGCCCAGGCCCAGGATTCAGGCCTCATGACCAACAAAAAAATAAAAATAAAAAAGAGAGAGAGATGGAGTTTTTCAGATATGTCTGCCAAGGGTAACTTTCAACCAAGATCTTCAAATCTAAGCCTCCTGAGTATTTAGGATTACAGGTGTGAGCTACAGGGAACCAATTCTTTAGTGCTAATTCTTTTGCTATAGGAGACAGCAAATGAGACATTTTCTAGTGGAATCTTTTATTTAAAGTAGAATCATATGCTTCTCTGATTACTCATATTAGCATGTGAGACATTCATTATTCAGTCATTTAATCACATGGAAAATTAGACATTTAATTAAAATGAGAAACACAGGTTAGATACCCCTTGGGATACAAATCTAGGGAAATGATCTACCCCATCAAGTTCTCATTGCAAAAGCATATTAATAATAGAGCACAGTAATAACAAGGTTTTCAAAACTGTGATCTAGGGTAGGCATGCACAACTTAAGTGTGGGCAAGTAAACCTGGAATGACCAGGAAGTTTTTAAGTCATTATGCAACTTTTGCTCTCATTTATGTCTAAAAGCAGCTACAGAAAATACACTTTCTTGTTGTTCTTTTATTTTCTCTTTTGCAATTATCTTTAAGTAGTTGTACAGAAGAGTTCAATTCAATATAGCATCCTGATCAATGTCAACCCTTCCATCATTCTCTCTCAATTCTCCCAACACTATCCATCCCTTCAACTTACCTGGCTCCATTTTCACAGATGCCCATTAAATATTGTGACCCTATTCCCCCACCCTTCCTCTCTCCACCTCTCCCTTTCACCTTTCCTGCCACAGCATGTTTCAGCTCCCAGGTTTTATTATTTAGATAGATTGACTGGCCTGTGTGTAAACCTAATCTCCAGTTCCCCTTCCCTCCTTTCATGTCAGATCCAGTCTGCCACATAAAGATCAAAGTCAAAACTTCCTATTCACCTGGCTGATCCTTCCAGTGTGCTCAGCCTCCATCCTGAAACTACCAAAGGCACACCGTGGATCAACTCATAAGCCCTAAGATCCACTACTAATAACAGAGGCATGCATATCACCAGGAACCAGAGACAAATTTAACTACCCACTGGGCACTAGTGGCTCACACATGTAATCTTAGCTACTCAGGAGGATGAATTCTGAGGATTATGCTTTGAGGCCAGCTCAGGCAAGATGTGAGACTCTTATTTTCAATTAACTAGTAAAAAGCCAAAAGTAGATCTGTGTCTCAAGTGGTAGAGTACCAATGAGCAAAAAAGCTAAGGGACAGTACCCAGGACTGGCACGTACACACATGCACACACACACACACACACACACACACACACACACACACACACACTCCATAACACTTCATAACATTTGACATTAACTAGTTTTTTGACATTCAAATAAAGAAAAGCATTCCCATGATATGTATGGAAGTATGGAATTTCCTAGCCATTAACAAATAAAATTGTCTTTTTAAAAATAGAATATTATATATTCAGTAGGCAATTCTTCCTAGAATTTAACTTGCCAGTTGAAAATCTTTCTATAGCATGTGATGACTCAGTTTGTGTGTTTTACTTTTTGTCATTTTTGTGTATGTTGCCAGTACTGAGGTTTGAACTCATAGGCTGCCTCTTCTCTGTTGGCTACATCAAAGCTGGCACTCTGAGCTACCTAAACCATACACCCATTTCTGGCTTGTTGATGCTAAGTTGGAGATAAAAAATTTCATAAATTTTCTGCCCAGGCTACTTTGGAACTGGGACCCTCACATCTCAGCCTCCTGAGTACCTAGTATTACAGGTGTGAGCCACCAGCAGCCAGCGTGTCTATAGTTTTAATGATTCTGTCTGTCTTCTCAGATGCTAGATACATGGAAGATGTCTCATTGAACTAAAATTTATGTTAGACTTGTATATATTTTATAGACAAAAAAAGTCACATGGAAGGCATCCCTGAGTGGTTAATCCACAGTGGTCAGTGATGCTCTTTGTCATGACTCCTGGAACAAAACTAATCAGCCATTATAAATGATAATCACTACAGGATGTTTTGGTTTGTGGTGTTGGCCTGTTTGCCAGCTGTACCAGTTTGAATTTCTATCAGGCCCTTGGTAAAGTTCATGTGACAATGTTCCCAGGAATCATTCCAAGAAATCCAATCTTCCTGGCCTTAATAAAGCTGCTTTTAACATGACTGTTGAGAAGGAGCATAGGAAACAAAAGATGGAAGTTATTGTCTTCTTTCAGTGAGACTGACAGGTCACCACCACTGTCCTTTAGCTGTCAGGAAAATTGCAGTGAACCCAAATAATCCCAAATAAAGCAAATTTCAGTGTGTGAACAAAAACAAAGGCAAAGAAAACAATGGAGGTCTTAAAATCCCAGTTGGTCAATAAACAAGATCAAAGAGTGAGGAATTTCTTATGGACTGGCTTTCCCTAGTTGTAGAAAATAAACATGTAAATGAATGTGTCTACTACATGAGGCCAATAAAGAGAATAACCACAGCCTTATCTGGGGAGCAGGTATTGTCATTTAACAGATTAACTGTCTCTAGTATTGAGTAAGAAAATTCCTGTGGCCCAATCATTTGCTGATTGGAAAAGAAGAGAATTTTTATAATTTTTATGTTCATGCTGGGGCTTGAACTCAAGGCCGTGTACTCTCCTTTGGTTTATTTTCTCAAGGCTGGTGCACTACCACTTGAGCCACAGTTCCCATTCAAGATTTCTGCTGGTTACTTGGAGAAAAGAGTCTCATGCACTATCCTGCTCAGGCTGTCTTTAAACTGTTATCCTTGGATCTTAGCCTCCAGAGTAGCTAGGATAACAGGCGTGAGCCACCAGTGCCTTGGCTGGAGTAGAAATTCTTGCAGGTTATTTACAAAACAGGTCATGTTCCTTTGAAGGAAATGCTAAAGAGATTATAGAAAATGCATGTGCACACTTCAGTTGTGAAATAAACTTGCAATGTGTGGATACAGATTAGTTTGAGGATATTATGGGAGAGAAAACAATCCTATTTGTGAATGCTAAAGGAAAACATATACTCCAAACCCATACTTTTAAGTTTTCAACTTATATTTTTTGAGAAAAAACCCTCATTCTTAGGTATAAAAATCATTCAGTTCCACTTAGAAACTAAAAGGCATCCATCTCAACTTCTAACTTGTACTAGTTTCCTATTGCCAATAAGAAATTTTCATATACATAGTGGCTTAGAACCAATTCTACTTTCATACTTCTGGAAACCAGAAGTTAGGAGTAGGCCTCGTTGTGCTAAATCAAATATTCCCATAGATCCCTCCCTTCAGAGACCCTGAGACTAACTTCTTGGCTTTTTGAACTTGCAGAAGTTTCCTGCATTTCTTGGTTCATGGCCCTGTTAAGCTGAGTCTTTTTCCAGTGCGCTCACCTGAAGTCTAACCCTTCTGCTTCCTGCTTCTTTGTAGATCCTTTGTAGCAACACATCACACATGTATAAACCAGAACTGTGCCCTTTTTTGCAATCCAAATTAAGATGGTCAGTCATCTTGATCTCATTTCAAACCTTATTTCCTCTTTGCCATACAAACTAACATATTCAAACATATCTGCACCTGTAGGACAGTTAATTCGTTCTCTTTTTTTTCTTTTGTGCCCTAACTGGGGCTTGAATTCTGGGCCAGGGCTTTGCCATTTAGCTATATCACTGAAAGCTGGTGCTTTACCACTTGGGCCACAGCTCTACTTTCTGGCTTTGTTGAGGTTAATTGGAAATAAGAGTCTTTCCTGGCTAGATTCAAATAGTAATCTTCAGATCTCAGCCTCCTGAGTAGCTAGGATCCTCAGTGTGACACATCAGTGCCTGGCTTTGGGCTCTGAATTTAACTACTAGACTCTTAAGCAGTTGTGTCTCATGGAACACAATTTGAAACCTGAATTATTTCCTTTGGCTTAACTTCAATATCTTGATCATCAAGGTAACACAAAGGAAGAAAGATCCTAAAATCTTTAATATTCTGTGATCTTTGCCTTAACTGTCAACCTCTTCAACTCTTAGAACAGTTCAGGTTTCCACTTCTAAATTGCTTTTCATCTTCATTTTTTTTTATAAATAGTTATAAGGGCTTTTAAAACCAAAAACAGGAAAACAAAACAAAAAACTTTCCATATTCTGTTCCTTCCTTCCTTCCCTCCCTCCCCTCCTTTCTTCCTTCCTGTCTCTCAGTCTGTCTTTCTTTCTGCCTTCCTTTCTTTCTTTCTGCCTTCATTTCTTCCTTCCTTCATTTCTTTCCTTCTTTCTTCCTATCTTTCTCTCTCTCTCTCTTTCTTTCTTTCTCTTCTAGGATTATTTGAACTCATGGCTTTAGCTTGCCATGTATATGTTCCAATCTTTGAGCCCCTTCTGCAAGCCCAAGGATTTGAAGTCCAGCCAAGTTCAAAGTTCTGTCTTTCTCCCTCCCATTCCCTCTCCCCCTTCCTGCTCTTTCCATCTCCCTCCCACTCTCTCCCTCTCCTTCTCTGTTTGCAAACAACATTTAGTAATTTTTAAAAGATACAGTTTGATCTCAAACCTCCTAGCTACTCAGGAGGCTGAGATCTGAGGATACGGTTTGAAGCAAATCTGGGCAGGAAAGACTTTGAGACTCTTATATTCAAGCAAAAGTCCAAGTGAGATGTGGCTCAAGTGGTAGAGTGCGAACCTTGACCTCAAAAGCTCAGGGACAGCACCTATCCCCTAAGTTCAAATGCCAGGACCAGCACACACACACACACACACACACACACACACACACACACACACACGTTTATCTCTAATTAACCACAAACAATTTGAGTACAACTGCCAGAATGCTGAAATGTAAATCAGAGAGGAGAAATATTAGCGATTTTTCAAAATACTTTTTTGCAGAATTGATACTTAAGGACTGAATCACTGGTTATATTTTATGAAGAAATTGAAGAGGAGTGAGTTTTAACATCTCAGTTTGACAAATACTCAGAAGTATATTTGTTTTACAGAAAACATAGGCAGAAATAAAAACAGAACTTAGTAAATTTAATAAAGTACTTTCAATGGGAGCAGTTAGACTGTATCCCATGTCCCCACCTGGGTCACAGTCTTTGAATTTCAGTGTGATGTGTATTCTGCTTCCAGTGGAGTACAAACTGAAAAGTGCATGGCAAAGGACATAACTAGCAAGATAAATAGAAAGTTGGGCGCCAGTGGCTCACCTATAATCCTAGCTACTCAGAAGGCTGAGATCTGAGGATCTCAGTTCAAAGACAGCCTGGTCAGGAAAGTCCAGTAACACTCTTATCTCCAAATAGCCACCAGAAAACCGTAAGTGGTGTTATGGCTCAAGTGCTTGCCTTGAGCTGAAGAGCTCAGGGACAATGCCCAGGCCCAGAATTCAAGATCCATGACTGACAAAAAAAAAAAATTTATCCTAAGCAGGTTATATAGCATTTCATTTTTTTATCCTACATATCTTCTAGCAACATCATTATTTTTTTCATTTAAAAATATATTTTATGGCATATAGTAGTGCATGACTGTAATATTAGCCAGTCATGAGGTGAAAGTTGGAGGGTGATGGGTTTAGGTCAACCAGGGCAAAGTTTATAGGAAACCTGAGAGACTCTTATTTCTAAATAACCACCAAAAATACTGGAAATGTAGTGGTTCAAGTGGTAGAATGGCATCTATGAATGAAAAAGCCAAGCAAGAGCTCAAGACCCTGAGTTTAAACCCTAGTACCAATACACACACACACACACACACACACACACACACACAAAGGAATTTTGATTTGGGAGATGGTTACTTATCAATATCTAACTAATATAGAACCCAACAAAGCAGGTCCTCAAATTTTTTGTCAATAAATAAACCAGAAATATTTACAAGCTTGAACATTAAATTCAACTTGCTAACAACATGAACTTCAAATATTCTCTGTCAAAATATGTATTCAAATCAACTTTCAAAAATGTATTCTATTCTGCATCTGCTGTGTTGATAGAGAATAGTGCTTCTGCAAAATGGATTGACTAGTACACATTGCACAAAGCTCAAGCTGTGTCTTTGTGTATGTGTGTGTGTGTGTGTGTGTGTGCGCACGCATGCCTGTAGGAAACACCACAGTATAGTAGTATTCACTAAATTCTATCTTGCCCATCTGCCTTAAATTACAGTTTTCCCAGTTTCAGATGAGTAAATACATTTGCACATGGGCTTGGACTCCATGAAATCCTGCACCTGGAATATGTTAATTTCCTTAATGAACTTACAGTCTTGTTCTAATAGGTTAATCACATCCAGACAGCAAGAGCAGCATATGGAAAAACAGTACTGTATGCTAGCTTAATTATTATTGAAACTCATATCTCGATATCACTTACAATTTCAACTTCTAGATGACAATATTTTCTCCTAGACTTCCAAAGGTTTATTCTTTTCTGATGCTGTTCGATCAACACGTTATGTTGACATACCATTCATAAAATAATCTTTTTAAAATTGATTGCCATGGGGCTGGGAAGGTGGCTTAGTGGTAGAGTGCTTGCCTTGCACACATGAGGCCCTGGGTTTGATTCCTCAGCACCATATAAGAAAAAAGAAAAAAGCCAGAAGTGGTGTTGTGGCTCAAGTGGTAGAGCGCTAGCCTTGAGCTGAAGCTATGAGGGACAGCACCCAGGCCCAGAGTTCAGGCCCCACGACTGGACCCCCTCCAAAAAATGATTGCCATTATTTTAAGTGCTAGAGAAAAGACGTATATACCTATTCAGTAATTCAAGTTAAACTAATAGCACATCATGTGTTTATATTACATCGTTCTAATTTTACATGCACAGTATGTAGAATATATGTGTGTATGTATATATATATATATATATATATATATATATGTTTAACTGAGTAACATCTTCTAGATTTTATGCCTCTCCAATGCAATCTTATGCTTAGCACTAACAAAGAGTTGAGCCAAAAAATAAAAATCAGTTGTCTTAATTTTTCTCTCATCAAAATTTCCAAATTTTCCTTGGTGCCCAATCCATAAACAGATTAGAATTTGTTATACAATTCAGAGTTTACTGCTTTTTTACTAAATTTCTACTCCATTATTTTCATTTAATGTATTTTATATTAAAATAAATAAGAAATTAATACATTTTTATTTTCCCTGTAGCCCATAATTATTTAAAATCTATATGCAAAGACAAAGAGATGCAGAATTGTTCAGGATCATTATATAATAGATTTATTCATTTTGAAGTTTAAACTCTTGCATATATTAAATTTAGATTCATGTAAATATTTTAAAGCATCATAAAAGTGCTTAGGGTATAAATGAAAGTAAAATCATATTATTTAGTTCATGAAAGGTATGACAGTCCATAGATGCATTGTTTCTGAAATGTTGTTGTTAGTGGTAGTTGATTTTTACATTTGTGCTGGTACAGAAATTTGAAAACAGGGCCCTTTTGCTCAACCAATTTGCTATACAATTTGAGCCATGCCTCCACTTCTGTTTCTTTTGCTGCTTCAGTGGAGATCAGAATCTTAAAGTTCTATCTGCCCAGATTGGCTTTGAACTATAATCTTCAAATCTCAGCCTCTTCAGCAGTTAGGATTATGGGCATGAGACATTAGTGTCTATTAAAACTAATTCTTGAGCAGGGTGCTGGTGGCTCACACCTGTAATCCTAGCTACTCAAGAGACTGAGATCTGAGGATCATGGTTCAAAGCCAGCCTGGGCAAGAAAGTCTGTGAGACGCTTATCTCCAATTAATCACCAGAAAACTGGAAGTGGCATTGTGCCTCAAGTGGTAGAGCACTTGCCGTGAGCTGAAGAGTGAAGGGATAGTGCCCAGGCCCAGAGTTCAAGTTACACAACTGACAAAAAAATATATAAAAAAATTAATTCTTTAACAGGTTTATTTTATTTCAAGCTAATCTCTGAGGTCTCACTCAAGAGGCTGAGATCTGAGGATGGTAGTTCAAAGTCAGTCCAGACAGGAAAGTTCGTGAGACAGTATCTCCAATTAACCACCTCTAAAATGGTTTATTTCATTTTCAGTTGATGTTGAAAAAGAACTAAAGCTTTACAAATATTTTAAGAAATCTGGAGTTCTGATGTCACTGCTTTTTTCTTACTCATGAACTTAATGCTAAGGAATGGAAAAGCAATACTGACTCCAGCAGGACTTTGCTGTTGGAAAGGACCTGAAAGCACCATGACCACAGTGGATGTAGTGTTCTGACTGATCTTGGTTGTGTTCAGTTGGTGCCTGTAATAAACACAAAGTTTTATTGGGTTTCCTGCTACCACTATCAAATCTTGCTTTTTGGATATTTTCCACTGACTTTGTCATGTTATTGACTTTTACAAAGCATACGACCGACCAAAAAAATGATGAAAAGAAATATGAAGATTTAAAGGACTCCTGTAGAACATGGTATATGTTTTTTGGATGTTGCTAATATACTTTCTGGAATAAAATCACTATATACATATAATAATCTCTACAGAATCTGAATCACAAAATGTGTTCAATTATATTCTGATCCACCTCTGAAATTCATTAAAATCAATAACTTGATTATATCATAGCAATTCCTACCAAAAATATAAAAATGCTTTGTAAATAATCCTGAGTATCTTCTGAACTGGTAACAAAGAATACATTGACAGGTAGTGAAGAAAACTGGTAGAATATTGCACTGTTTAGAATAAGTGAAAATTAGCCAAGTTTAGGAGACTATAATCCTTACTACTCAGGAGGTAGAGACCTGAGGATCACAGTTCAAAGCCATCTCAGGCAGAAATGTCTGTGAGACTCTTATCTCCAATTAATCACCAAAATGCTGACTTTGGGCAAAAAGTCTCAGGGACATTACCCAGACCCCTGAGTTCAAGCCCCAGACTGGCACCCACATAAAAAGTAAAAAAAAAGTAGGCAAGTTAAATTTCCTGGAACTGTTGGTGGCTCATACCTGTAATCCTAGTTACTCGGAAGGCTGAGAACTGAGGGTCTCATGTTTTTTGAGCAAAACACTCAGGGATATCACCCAGGCACTGAGTTCAAACCTCAGAATGGCATACACACACACGCACACACACACACACACACACACACACACACACACACACACACACACACACAATTAGACAAATGGTCACATATGGGAATGATTTTGAAATACATTTATATGTGTTTGCATAAGATAATGAAGTAGTTAGGTGCTATAAGATTTTTAAAAAATGAACTTCGCTTTCACCGTTGCACTAGGAAATCATATAGTGACAAAATGAACCTTTCTCAAAAGGTGGCTATCAGCCACCTTTTTCTGTAATGACTAGAAAACAAATACTTTAGGCTTTATATTATATAGTCTATGTTGAAATTAATCAGCTCTGTCTTCAAAATGAAAATCATCTGTACATTTCCAACAAACTAATATATATATATATATATATATATATATATATATATATTGGCTTACAATAAAGCTTTATTTATAAAAACTGGTGAAGGGTCAAATGTGAATAACAGTTTGTAGTTTTCTAATTCATGCAGATCTCTGTTCAGCTGAGCTTCAAGATTCTGTAATTATCACACAATTTCCTGCATTCAGTTTTTAATCAATTAGGAAGATAATCAAGACTATTTCTATAGATTTAGAAGACAAATAAAAATAGTTGCATATCAAAAACCTGAAGTCCTGGCACTGGTGACACATGCCTATAATTCTGTTTACATAGAAGTCTGATATCTATGCTCATTGTTAAAAGCCAGCCAAGACTGTAAGAGACTTATCTACTAGTAAAAAGCAGGAAGTAGAGCTTAAGTAGTAGAGTACCAGCTTTGAGTAATAAAGCCAAGCAAGAACCCTTCTGGGCATAATTACCCAAATGATCACAAATAAGGCCATTCTATGGCCAGCACAACTGTTTGTCGCAGCATTATTCATTGTAGCTAAGCTATGGAACCAACCCAGATGCCCCACAGTTGATGAATGGGTCAAGAAAATGTGATATATATATACACAATGGAATTCTAGCTTCCATCAGAAAGAATGATATCACCCTATTTGTTGGGAAATGAACAGACTTGGAAAAAAATCATATTAAGTCAAGTAAGCCAGACCCAAAGAAACATAGGTCCCATGGTTTCCCTTAATTGCAATAATTAGTATATGTCTTGGATAATTTTATCAGATGAGCAGAAAAGGTAAAAAGCTATGTTCATATGACCATATAAGATGATGCTAAGGGAAATATACCCTAAGATATGGACACAAGATGTTTTTCTTTGTTGTTGTTGTTTTTTTTAATGTACTATGTGATTTTTTTTTGTTTCCTTTGTATGTTCTTCCCCCTAAGGTATATCCCCTGCTGTCACTGTATTTGATTTTGGTACCCTTTATCTTGTGTGTATGCACACACACACACACACACACACACACACACACACACACACATGTGTATCTATGTATGTAGGTATGTGTGTATATATATATATATATATCTGTCTCATTTGGGGAGGGGAAGGAGAATAACAAAAAGCTGGAACAAGGATGAAGATGACCCAATGCAACAATGATACCCACAAGACAGTATATTGGAAATGAGCTTTATAACTTTGGAGTGGGGGGAGTAAGGGAGGTGAGGGCGGGAAGGTATAGTGGGAGAATAACAAAGGGGGGGTAACAATTTCGACAAGAAAAGTATTCATTACCTTATTCATGTAACTGTAACCCCCCAGTTCAACATCTTTACAATAAAATAAAATTAAAATAAAATAAAAAGACCTTGAGTTCAAACCTAGTACTGATAAAATTAATTGATTAAAATTAATCAATATATTGATATAAAATCGAATTATGTTCTCTTAAATTTTTTAATAGAATAGAAAAACAGACTCCATGATCCCTCACTAACTTGAAAACTCAGTAAAATACATCATAACACTCTAAGGCCATGACATAAAGTTCTATTCAATCAAGATAGCATTTCAAATGGTTTCTATTGTCTTTAATGAAAAACATGCCTCTTAACTAGCACAAAGCCAGGGCTGGGAGTTCCAGCACATGTCTGTAATCCCAGCTCTTTGGGAAGCATAAGTAAAATAATCACAGTCTGAGACCAGCCCATGCAAACCAAAAATAAATTATTAAAGCTGGTGTTATGTAGCTTTAGTGGTCCAATTGAAAACCCCATTCAAAACCAATCAAAGGAAAATGCACTGATCTAGTGCGGTTCTAGTAGCCCAGTGCCTGCCCAGAAAGCATGAGGCTTTGAGTTTCATATCTCAGTACTGAAAAGAAAGGAAAAGAGCAATAGAAAAGTCTTCATGAAGTAACTATCATAATAAATATATATGCTTTAATATTCTACTCATTTGCAATATAATTAAATCCAAGAATTTTAAATCACTAGTGTGAATGTCTAGAGTCCTCCCTACCCAAAAATAAACCCTCAGAGAAACAATAAGCCAATTACTACATGGGCTGAAGACTTAAAGTGAGACTTGACAGAGACTTGGTCATTAGACATATGAAGAAATATTCATCATCTCTGAATATAAAAGAAATGCAGATCAAAACAACATTGAGGTATAACCTCAATCCAGTTAGAATGGCCATTATCAAGAAATCTAACAATAACAGATACTGCTAAAGATGTGGCCAAAAGGGAATGCTACTACACTGTTGGTGGGAATGTAACCTGGTTCAACCACTCTGAAAAGCAGTATGGAGTTTCCTTAAAAGACTAAACATAGACCTCCCCTGTGACCCAGCAATCCTACTCCTGTGCATCTACCCAAATGACCATAAACAAAGCCACACTAAAACAGCATAACCATGTTTATTGCAGCATTGTTTACGAAGATAACCAAGATATGGAATCAACCCAGATGCCCCTCAGTGGACAAATGGATCAAGAAAATGTGATATATATATATATCTTTATTTATTTATTTCTTTATACATACAATGGACTTCTATGTTTCCTTCATAAAGAATGATACTGTACCATTTGTAAGGAAACAGAAAGACAAAATTGTTAAGTGAAGTAATCCAGACTCAAAGAAACATAGGTTGCATAGTTTCCCTCATTTGTTGTAACTAGAATGTGCCTATAAATCTACAAGTAAACACAATGGATGGTAAGAGACAAAAAAATACACTTGGTTAGGAACTTTTTTGTATGGACTAGCTTTGAGTCTGGATCCTCAGATCTCAACCTCCTGATTAGCTAGGGTTACAGGCATAAACCACCAGCCCCCAACAAGCTCTCTCTTATTAGACAGCAAAAAGTAAATTACCATTGAATCACATATAATATATGAGCTCAGATGGAGCATAGAAATCACAGAGTTGTATACCATGTTATTTAACAACTCAGTCATTCAAATAGAAGGGTATTTCTCCAAAAGGCTAAATCATAGCTGGTCTTTAGGGACACACTTCTAAAATCCCAGCTACTCAGGAGTCTGAAATCTGAAGATGAAGATTCAAAGCCAGCCTGGCCAAGAAAAGGCAATAAGACTCATATGTCCAGTTAACCACCAAAAAGCCAAATGGTAGAGCACTAGCCTTGAGCAGAACAAGCTCAGGGCCAGTGCCTAGATCCTGAATTCAAACTCTATGACAAGCATGCGCGTGTGCACTACCCTCTCGCCCCTCCCTACAAAACTAGTAAATCTAAAGCATTCTCATCATCTCTTCCTAAAAACAATGTGTTGCAGAGAAAGTACAGAGTTCTCCTTAGATTGGAAAATTCAGAGCTGTACCCTTAGGCAATGTAAACCAGGCTTCTGTCTCTCTTAATTAAATGAATCTCCTAGCATTGCACAGGCAGGCTATTTTCCAGGAGAGAAAAGATGACACACAGATTTCTAGAACAATTTCCCAGAGGTTTACCTTGTTGAGAAAGAATGACTCGATTCAAAGTAAGAATTTTCCCCATCCTCTAGTAATGAGCAAAAACAGAATTAGTCTTTTTTTTTAAGAACAACATATACAACCTACGCTCAGACACTTATTCAGAATAATCACATGAAATACTTTGTAAACCTCCACAGAAATGACAAAAGGCTCTGAGAAAAGGAGGAGATGTTCCAAGCCTGAGAAGTGAGAATTCACAGGCCTCTCTCAGATTGCCAACTTGATTAACTCTTTTCCTTTATGGAAAGATGCTTTAGCCACTGATGTGCCAAAAGAAGAACCCAAAACTACGTCTAATTGCAGGTCAAATGGGAATGAAAGACATGCCAAAAATACAGAAATAACCTACAGAATAGGCAATAAAGATACGCTTTATAGATCTGTCATGAAGAAAAAGACATCACTATGGAATAGATCAGGCCTGGTGTCTGAATTTTAATGTAGAAGATGGAATGAGAGGGCATACATAAATATTAGGGAAAATCTGATTTGAACCAGATGTCAGATGGTCCCATATGGTAAGAAGTTGTCAATGAGCAGATGGATGGAAGGGAAGGCAGAAAAAACTGTCCAGGTGAATTTTAAACTTAGGAAGAAAGAAGAGAACATCAAAAGCTGGGCAGCTCTGCTGAAGAGCTACAATAATTTTTTGTGTAGAATGGCAATTGCTTATACAATAACATGGGTATTCGTTGATTCATATTCTCGTTTCTCTTGCTTAATTATTAATTCTCTTGCTTAATTAACCCAGGCATTTGGTCACCTCATCTTTGAAGTCAACTCAGTAAATTAAAAATCAAAAATAATTTAGTCTAGGTGCTAGTGGCTACTCAGAAGGCTGACATCAGAGTCCATGACGCTCTTACCTCTAATTAACCATCAAAAAGCCTGAATATGGGGGAGAAATTATGGGGATGGGGTGTGGCTCTTTGATAAAGTGCCTACTTAGCAAACACAAGTATCTAAGTTCAAACCCCAATACTACCAAAAATAAACATATAAACAGTAGGAATTACAAAAAGCATTCTCACAGATGTTTCTGTGGTTCACATTTAAGTTAGTACATGCTATGTGTGTGGTACAATTAGTACATTCTGTTTATTTTTATCTGTAATAGTTGTATGAGGAGTTGCCGTTTAAAAGCTTATGAACATAATGTATCTTAATCAACATCACCTCTTTCAATATTTTCACCCATGCCTCCTCTATCCACCTTCGCTTTCACTCCTCTTAATTTTATAGGATATACATTGAGTTCTTCTTATTAAAATATACCATTAAATATTTTAATACTATTAAGCAGTTAAATGAAGAATTCATTTAAAGCCGTTCCATTTGAAGCTAGTCCACGGACATACATAACACTCTTATCTCTCTTTAATCAGCAAAAAGCCAGAAGAGGAAGTGACTCAAATGGTAGAGCACCATCCTTGAGTGAAAAAGCTAATCAAGAACCCAAAGTTCTAAGTTCAAGCCCAGTATTGGCACACATAGAAAGATGAATGAACAAATAAGAAGGCTGAGGAATGAATCAAGTTGTAGACTGTCTATAAAGTGTGAGGTCCTGAGTTCAAGAAGAAAAGAAAGAGGAGCAAAGGAAAGAAAGAAGAGGAGAGAAGCAAAAGGGAAGGGAAAGTTAGTGAGAGAATGGGAGTGAGAGGAAGGAAAGGAAAGATAGAGGAACCTGTCTCTACAACCTGGTGAGCATATTTCTCTAAGTATTTGCCATACTTACATTCAAAGAAAGGAAGGAAAACTGATGGAAAAGTAACTACTCCTCAACCACAAAACATCACTATGTGTTTCCATACCTTGTTTATTAATAACTCAGCTGTTATTATTTCATTTTCTTAATGATTTCAACTGGGATACTCTTGAAATGCCATTTCCATTCATTCTTAACATCATTCTTGGCAGTCAAAGGAAAAGTATTATGGGATTAAGTAGTCTGGCTATATATAAAACAAAAAGCAGAGACATAAAACCCCCTTCTTCAGATGCTTGGCTGATGCCATGATGTTAATAACTTGCACTGCTATTCTTCCTCCTGTGCATGATATTTCTAGAAACTAATTGGAGTGATGAGGATTCTACCAGTCTTTGTCTGAAATATTTTGGTGAATATGATCACATTTACTAAAAGGGGAGCCAGACAGAGCCAAGAACCTCCACGAGATGATTGTTGAATGGATAAGCCAGTGAAGACTTACAGAATGAATTCCACAATTCAAGCTGTAAAATGTTTCATTTACTCTTTGGAGTAAACTCTTTGGAGAAAGTCCAAGGTGAAGCTCAATTTCACCCCCAATGAGCTGTTTCCTACAGACACAAATGATACAACTGAAATAAGCTGACAGAACAATGTTTTCTCAAAGGGAAATTTGTAAATCAACCATTTCAGACTAGCAGCAGTGATTAATGAAAGATGGATTCCTGGTCACCTATGGATATTTATTCAACCAAATGTTTTATCTTTTTGTTGTTTTATGTATTTATTTAGTGTGTGCCAATCCTGGGGCTTAAACTCAAGGCCTGGGTACTGTCTTTTCTCTTTTTTGCTGGAGGCTAGCATGCTAGAACTTGGAGCCACAGCTCTAATTCCAACCTTTTAGTGGTTTGAGAGGTAAAAGTCTCATGGATTTTTCTGCCTGGACTGATGTTGAACTACAATCCTCAGACCTCAGCCTCTTGAGTAGCCAGAAGTCTTAGTAGTAAGTTGTAACCATTGAACAAGACAAATTCATCTGGAGAATTTTATATACTCTAAATTTTTAAAGATTTGTTTTATTTTTGACATCTTGAGTACACACAATATCAGATGCCATCGATGTGCCTTTGAAGAAAGCTTATAAATCATTTTTTTTCTGATGCAGAAAAATTTCTAATTATAAGCTGTCATGGAACCCAAGTGAGCAGTGGAAAGATTGAGAATATTTACCACATGGTTTTCAGGCATACAACTTGAGTGAAATAGTATAATTATTGTTATGATATGGATTCCACTTCAGATTTATGACTGACATTCTTTTTCTAAATGTGAGTTTTGTTCTGATGAGTCAGGATTGAGACACACCCACCCAGCACATGTGTAGCATAGTGTTCTATTCTGGTCTCCATTCACTCTTGCCCCATACACTGGAAATTATTAAATGTCTATCCAAGCTAAGCATTAGTACCTAATACCAATCATCATAGCCACTCAGGAGGCTGAGATATGAATTTCAAGCTAGCCTAGCATGATACTCTTATCCCCAATTAACCACCAAAACAAAAGCCAGAAGTAGAGCTACGGCTCAAGTGGTAGGTTAGTCTTGAGCTAAAGGAAACAAAGTGAGGACACATGAACCTAAATTCAAGGCCCAGTACCAGCACCCACCCCACCTCCCAACTCCCCCCACACACACATATTCAGGCAGATATGAGAACACTTCTAACCAATTGATTAGCATTTTCACAATAAGTTTTTGTTTTGTTTTGTTTTTGCAGGTTCTGGGGCTTCAACTCAGCCTGATCACTGTCCCTGAACTTTTTGCTCAAGACTAGCATTCTATCACTTGAACTACAGTGGCTTTCTCTGAGCAGTGTTTTGGAGATAAGTCTCATAGACTTTCCTGCCTGGGCTAGCTTTGAACTGCAATCCTCAGAGCTCAGCCTCCTGAGTGGCTAAGATTCAGGCATGAGCCACCAGCTCCCAGCTTTTTTTTAAAAGATATCCATTGCCTTTCCAATGAGGAAGTCTTCACTTACTAGACTATTTCTGGTTTAAAAGTAAGTTGCAAATTTCATCTTGTAAACACTGACAGATACATCACAGTCATCCTCCTTGAGCCATTTTGGAGGGAACCCAAACTGATCTCAAAAACATATCTTACACATGGGAAGTAAATATTGAAACCATTCTTCCTGAGAAAGGATTTTCTCAAAACTATTTCTTTTCAAAGTAGAAGTCAAAGGCATTTCCTTGGAGGTGGAAAAACATCCTGGCATGTTTGGTAAGGCGACCAGTTCTGAATAGGAATTACAGGCACAGCTGCCACTCTGCACTCCCTGCCTCTCACAGCCCTGCCTGCACTTTATAAAGAAGGCAGTGAATGGAAATTCAGCGCAGAACTCTAACCTCTGTTCACATCACCCACCTCCATTCAATGCTTCCCATCAGTGCTGGCATTCTCAGACTATTGTCCATTAGCCCATCTGGTCCTATGCTAGTTTTGTCAACAAACTTTTGGTGGAACACAGTCACACCCATATATTTACATAGTGATTTTGATTGTTTTCCCACCACAATATGAGAGGACTGGGGGATGCATTCCAGGGCTCCCAGTGCTGGACATCTATCTGGGGGCCAGGGAAGTCTGCCTGCCACAGACTTAATACTTACAGCTGCTTCAGGGTAATTTCTTACCAAGCAGAGGTAGATGGAGAAAGATGTGGTGATGGATGATATCCATGATACATTTTACATAGATTTTGCTGCCAAAAATAAACCAGGATTGTTGGGCACCTGTGGCTCACTTATACAATCTTAACTATTCAGGAAGCTCAGATCTGAGGATTATGGCTGAAAGCCAACCTCAACAAGAAAGTCCCTATAATTTTATCTCCTGTAAACTACCCAAAAGACAGAAAAGGAGCTGTGGCTCAAGTGGCAGAGTGTTAACCTTGAGCAAAACAGTTCTGGGACACTGCCTGAGCCCTGGGTCTAAGCTCAAGGATCAGCACACACACACACACACACACACACACACACACACACACACACACACACACACACACACACAAGAACAACCTCTTAAGGACAGCACCCAAGTCCTGAGTTCAAGCCCCAACTCAGGCAATAACTAACTAACTAAAACAGAAAAAGAGGGACTGAGAGAGAGGAAATAAAGAGGGGAATGGTAGAGAGGGGATACAGGGAGACATAGCTCTGTTGACCATGCACAAAAGCATAGATGCAGCTTTTTTTCCTCTTTTATTGAGATAAATGGTAACAATTCAGAAGCATTAAACAAGGAATAATGTCCTGTAGACATTACCATGGGTGTCTAGATCAAACACAGAAAGAAGAAAAATGAACACTAAAGCATTAAGGCTGCTTGGAAAGCTAATAAAGAAATTCAGGGAAGAGATGATTCAGGCTAATCTATAATGAACTTAGTAAAATGAAATAAAATATATTTAAAAATCATTAGAATCATTACCATATAAATATATCTTCCTAGAATTCTGAGTTGATTTGAAAAGAAGGGGACAGAAGGAATGGTGGCTCACACCAGCTCATTAGATGCTATAATATAGTTACTATTTATATTTTCTAAATTTAAGGTATAAACTCCTGTAAATTTTTGTTTATTTGGTTTTGGTAGTTGCTTTGTGCAAGATTTGGCCTTCTCTTTCTCTCTCTCTCTCTCTCTCTCTCTGGGATGTTTTTGCTCAAGGCCGGTGCTACACTGCTTGAGCCTTTTTACTGGTTGATTTGAGATAAGAGTTTCTCAGATTGTCTTCATGGATGGCTTTGAACTTTGATCCTCAGATCTGATCTTCTTGAGTAATTGGGATTGCAGGTATGAGCTACCAATTGTATTCCTTCATATACAGAAAGTATGAAAATGTATATAAGCTCTCCTTAAGGAAAATACCATATCACTTAAAATTTATGGAGTCTTTAATGAGAAAAAATGTTAACCAAATGTTTTATCTAGTCTTTTAAACATTTAGTGACTATTTTTTTTTCAATCCCACAACATAACACAGGAATAATCTTTGAAATAGGGAGAAAAGTAAAAAGTCTAACAAAATGATAATAGGATCAAAATAGAGGATAGTGTTAAGGGATGAAAAACGGCAATTTTTTAAATTAGCATATTGCTCTTTTCATGTCACTTTAGGTTACCAAAAATATGGATTTAAGATTAAAATACCACATTAAGAAAGCAGCTACTTTTTGTGGAGAAAGCAGTTTCACTTGTAAGTATTCACGAAAGAAAAGGTTTCACTTGTAAGTATTCATGAAAGAAAAAGTTTCACTTGTAAGTATTCATGAAAAATAAAGTATACCACCTATTTGCATAGATCATGTTTCTTCAGTATGAAAATTTTAGATGAGCAGAAAAGAATATTTCAACTCAAAATATTACAACTCAAAATTTAATTTCTTTAATAGTTATCACACATCAAACACTTACATATTAATATGCTATAATAAAGAATTAATTTCTTTCATTGCACTGTGCAAAACACCCCAAATCTCAGAGAGTTTCAGCATTATTTGTAGGTGATATTGTGTATTTTTGTTCAGATTCAGGAGATAGTCACTTGAAGGAAGGAGACATGAAAATATAAAATCATTTAACTTTTTAGTACCTCCACTTTGAACAAACTGAAGTGGTGAATAAGTCATGACCAAGTATTTTCTCAACCTACTAGTGAGATGGTGATTTCTGAGTCTTCCATGTTCTTTGGCAGGCAGGAATCCCCAGCACTCAGTTGGCATTTACTGAAGTATACTGCATGGTAAGAGGCAAGAAGGTCTGGAGGCTGAATGCCTGCCCGTGGCCTGTGTGCTCTATCTAGTCTATCAGGGAGTATCTAGGCCAAAGCTGTTTGTTAATAGGAAGTAATGTCCAGAAGAATAAAGAAGGTTTGACATTGCAGAGCAGTCCATGTGGGTCCTCTATAACGCCCTACCAACAATCATCCTGCTTACAGGGCCAATTTTCAAAACATGTAAGTGCTTTGATAAACATTTATCTCAATTATCCAATTGAAAATCTCCGTCTTGTATACTTTACAAATTATATTGTATAGAATACATCCTAATGTATTATGGGAAAATCTATCAGTCACATAGCAGAAGAATCTTAAGATCTTTTCATGAGTCCATGTCATACATAGTTAATCTCAACTTCCTAGTCAATGCACCCAATATTTTGTCCAAACTGAAGGGAGGCTAAGTTGACCTTGGTCCTTATATCTGGCAAGAGAAGAGTCATACTACCATATGTTAACTTAAACTATTGAATTAGAGGTCTCTTCCTTGAGTGGTAGCAGCTTATATAGTATACATGAGATCCAGAGTTCAATGTCCAAAACTGCATAAGTAAAATAAAAATAAATACATAAATTTGAAGTAAATTTATATGTACAGTAAGACTACATTGAACCCTTTATTACAGTGAATTTTTGTTGCTGCTTAGATATTCTTCTTTTCCTCTCTTTAACTGGAACTTAACTGTGTTATTTTTGTATAAATATGAAATTAGATACATACTTAAAATATAATTGCATATGTAATTTGGTTGCCAAATATGTAGTGTAGCTAATCAACCTAAGTCTTTGAGTCTGGCATCAGAAGAATGCAGGCACAGATGAGAAGACAGAGTGACTGGAAAGTGCATTAGGGAAGAAACATGGGACAGAGAAAGAACTATGCATGGCATAGTTCCATAGAAAGATGGCACCCTGGTATTCATTCTAGGTTTAAGTAGAAAAAGAGTTAGGGGCAGAAGACAAAGGTGTGTATGGTTTAGGAGTCCTGCTTACATGAAACTGGAGATATGATGGAGCAACAGCCTTGCAGAAAAAACTGAGAGAGACCCCAAAAAAGCTGAGAGAGACCTTGAGGCTGTGAGTCCCAAACCACCCACACATTTCCACACCCACACTTATACCCACACCTACACCCACCCCACACCATACCACACATGAATATCTCATTTCAGCTTTTCTGGGTTCCAGAGAAATTATTGCCATTGTAATTACTTGTGGGGAGCAATCTAGTTCCTGTGAGATGATTTCTTCTACTCCAGGGTGCAGCCTGATTATTATTGGTAATTATCATCATTTGGAGGTTATCTCTTCTGCAAAGTTCAGCTGTTCCTTAGGAGTAAGTTAAATTTCTGTCATAAAGATTTCACCAATCCGCCTGTCTTTAACTCAAGCTGATTGAAAAGTGGCTGTGAAGAGAATAAATAAACAATACACAAAATGGAAGTATGGCCACCAGGCTTGACTCCTACTTTTAGTTAATCATGGCAACAAAAATGATTTTAGGTTCTGTGATAACACACTTGCAATAAATTGAGGGTGGATTGTCTCTATTATAAGAACCATGGCATTTGTGTTTCATGTTTGAGTACTTACTGAGATTGTCCTTTAGAAATTCCTATTCCTACGTCTAGCCCACAGGACTTGGGAAGTTTAATTACATTTTAATTGTCTTTGAATTTTTCTATCGCTCATGGTTACTGCTAACAATCAATTTCCTACATCCATCTGTATGACATATAAGAGAAATGTTCCTCACTAAAGATTGATCATTTTATTAAATTTTAACATGGTTGATTAAAATATTTTTAAGTTAAAAGTTTCTTATTGATATATCATTTTTCTCTTTCTCTTTATTTTTGCATGTATGTGTGTCAATGCAGGGGCTCTTGGCCTTGTTTTCTCCCTTAGACCTTTGGCTGAAGCAGCTCTGCCACTTGAGCCATAGCTCTATTTGTTTTTTCTTTTCTTTTTTATTTTTTGCTGGTTAATTGGCAATAAAAGTCTCACAGACTTTTCTTCCCTGAGTGGCTTCAAGCCTTGATCCTCAGATCTCAGACTCCTAAGTAGTTAGGATTACAGGCACAAGCCACCAGCACTCAGCTTATATCTATTTTATTTTTTCATGTAGTATCAAAACAGTAAAGTATCAAGAACTGGAAGTAGAAAACAAAAACCCTCTAAATTTAAAGTGTTGTCTGTACACTTGCTGCTAAGTAATTTTACAAAATCCATAGTAATAATTCAAAGTGGTTCTATTTAATAGAAATGTATAGAAAGTCTGTTGTATTATAAAATCAGGAGCTATGTTTGCAAAATTTGACAGTATGCTGATGGGCATCATAATCTACCAAGAATCCTAGTAAGAACAGTAATAAATCACTGAGAACAAAGAAATACAAAATGACCAGAATCAAAAATTACACTTTATTTTCTAATTTTTCCAAACAGAAAATTGAATATATTTTAATTAGTATAGAACATAATACGTAAAATTATATGACTCTCTCTATATATGTGCTTAAACTATCCACACAAAACCAATTCAAGATCCAGTCACTGGTGGCACAAGCCTGAAGTCCTAAATCCTAGTTACTCAAGAGGTTGAGATCTGAAGATCGCTGTCCAATGCCAACCAGGACAAGAGTTCTTGAGGCACTTATTTCCAATTAATCAGGAAAAAGTAAGGAAGAGAGTTATTACTTAAGTCGTAGAGTGCCATTTTAGGGGAAAGAAACCAAGTGAGAGTTCAAGGCCATGAGTTCAAGCTCTAGTACTGGCACAAAACAAATCAACTCAAACTAGATTAAAATTTCAGATCACTCTGGGGTTGGGAGAAATGGGGGAGAATGATGGAAGGAGTGACATTAATCAATATACAGTCTACTCATAAATTAATACGTTGAATCAAAACCTTTTGTACAACCACTTAAAGATAGTAAAAAAGAAACAGAAGAGGTCACTGGTCACAAAACTAATCTGTAAGAACAAAGAGAGGCAGAGGACAAGGATATCTCTTTAGTTTCATTGACTTAATTGGGTTACTGGCACTTTAATTCTTATTTATTTAATAAAAAAGCCTGCAAAACCCATTCAAAGACAAAGTTCATAAATTAAAATGTCTAGCTTCATGCACAATATCTGAAAATCAGACTTTCAAATCACTAACCCATGTCAATATTTCCTTCCATCATCTCCCATTAACATCCTTTAGCACATTCCCAACCCATATACACATCACACAAATAATTGGGTTGCTCTGACAGGTACAATGCATTTTCTGGTATCTAGCATTTTTAATTCTGTTTCTAACTGAACCTAGACCAGAACATCCTGGCTGATAAACAGAGTACAGACCACAGTAATTTTATATGAATCCTTTTAATATGGCTTCTTAGGCTAGAAAAGCAGGGAAGGAGATCTAACATGGGTACATGGATTTTCTTTTAGCTTAGAAATTTTTATCATACAATAAATAGAAGTATCATAAGAATAAAGCCAAATGAAGAGAAGAATATTTGCTCTATAGATGTATTAACTAGATGCTGGTATTCCAGAAACAAGAGCTCAGTGGGAAAGATTGATTTTCTGTACTAGCCCTGGGGATGAAATTCTCTTTAGGATGAGATAGCCCTGAAGAAATTGAGATGCTTTTGCTGATCAAGGTCTATTGGGTTACTTTCATGTTTTGCAATGCATGGAAAAGGAGCCCCTTTCCTGCCAGTTTTTGGCACTGAGAGCAGGGAGAGACAGAAAGAGAAGCAAGCCAAGGTCAGCACAAAATGGGGAATGGTTAAAGGCAGCAATACCTTCCAAAGAAACAAAGATTCTGGCAGGAGATGCTGACAAAGAAGACACCTGAGCTTCGTGGTGAATAGATTGGCAATGGTGTAATAATAGAGTTGACAGAAACAAGTGAGGAGGATGGCTGTATGAAAAGCGGGGGAAAATTCCAATTACTTCTCCAGATAGTCTTATTTATCCTTAGGAGCATGCCTGACTAAAAGTCCATCCAATTTTCCCTCCTTGGGTCTGTCTAATGAATGCAGAATTATGTGTGACACTGCAGGATAATTACCTTGTGAGAATTCACATACAGAGGAGGAAAGTCATTTTTTTTACAGGTGTCTAGGACACATCCTGCATAAACTTTGGGATGATTTGCATTTGAGGACTGAGTTATCATCATTTATCTCAGCTATTATGAAAAGCACAAGTCCCTTCAATACCTTCAATAAAGCTGAAGGCATGCATATGTGCACAGACCCCTCGCCCACATGCACAGTCACACCCAGGCACATAAATCCTACAATACTCCTCAGGGCAGTGACCAATAACATAGGAATATTTCTTTTCATATTAGCTCAGAGACTTCCCAAAAGAATATCACTCTACGGGGAAGCATCTGTTTATTCCTGCCAGTTCATGAAACTTAAAACAATTGAAATGGTACAGGAAAGAGAAAGAATAATGGGGAGGACAGTCTTTATGTTTGTTTATTTCCTGAAACACACATGTAATGTGTCTCCTTGATTTATTCTAAGCAATCTTCAGCCAAGTGTAAATGGATTATTTTTCCCCTTATTTATACAAAGCACCTTTGACTTGAAATAGCACTCCCCTTTTTTAAAATTAATAGGAAAGTTTATTAAATGAGATATATGACAGAGAAAGAGATTATATGGCATGGGCATGCCACAAGAAGATGACACTTCAGTTCATCTTTATCTATCTTCAGGCTACAGATGTGAACATCAAGTTTAAATAGAGGAATAATAGGGAAAAAAGACAAAATATGTCTAACTTAAGAGTCCTTATCTCAGTTCTGGTCCTTTCGTCCGTTCTGGTTCTCCTGGGTTCTGGGGGTTAAGTTATTATAACACTCATGATTTGAAGTGAGCAATCTGGTTCCTATAAGGTAATTTCTCCTCTTGTGGAGTGCCGCTCATTACTAGCTATCATCTCCATTTGGAGTACTCCCCTTTTGTATAAGGAGACAGCCTAGATATAACAAAAGAGATATTTAATATACTTAGTTAAGTTTGTAAGTGTGAGTTGCAGGAAAAACCTCTTATCATCTTTCAGTGGTAAAGCACTCAAGAGTAGAGAAATGGACTGTAATGGACAGACAACTCAAATTAATGTATTGATAATTTAACATTTCTTGGAGCTTATAGTTTTACTGAAATGTTCTTATAGAAATGATCTTGTATGGCTGGGAAGGTGGCTCAGTGGTAGAGTGCTTGCCTTGCATGCATGAGGCCCTGGGTTCGATTCCTCAAAGCCAAAAGTGGTGCTGTGGCTCAAGTGGTAGAGCACTAGCTTTGAGCTGAAGAGCTGAGGGACAGTGTCGAGACCCAGATTCAGGTTCCCACAACCAGCTGAAGAGCTGAAGGACAGTGTCCAGACCCAGATTCAGGCTCCCACAACCAGAAAAAAAAAAAGAACAACAACAAAAAAAACCAAGATCTTATTTTTTTTCTACTAGTGAGTAGACTACATGGAAAAAACCATACTAGTTGATGAAATATGTGTTTTATGACCTCAATTTTCTTTAAAATCCCCACTTTTAACTAGAAAACAAAAACACTTAACACATTACAGATTGTGTATATTTGAGAGTGTTATCAAGAACAAACTCTGTATGTGTGTGTGTGTGTGTGTGTGTGTGTGTGTGTGTGTGTGTTCAAGTCCTGGGGCTTGAACTCAGGGCCTGGGTACTGGTCCATGAGCTAGCACTCTAGCACTTGACCCACAGCTCTATTACTGGCTTTTTTGTCGGTTACTTGGAGATACGAGTATTATAGACTTTTCTTCCCAAGCTGGCTTTGCATTGCAATCCTCAGATCCTAGTCTCCTGAGTAGCTAGGATTACAGGTTTGAGCTACTGATACCCAGCTAAAAAACTATTTTAACCCCAGGCAGTGGTAGTAATAACTACTCATGATTCTGAGCTTTGAGGACTGCATTCACAATTAGCCTAGACAGAGAGAAAAGAGAGCGCATGTGATAGAGAGAGAGAGAGAGAGAGAGAGAGAGAGAGAGAGAGAGAGAGAGAGAGAGAGAGAGAGAGAGCACTAGAGGGAGGCAGGGAGGGACAGAAGGAGGGAGGGAGGGAAAGAGGGAGGGACGGGGAGAGAGAAATTTTATATTACAGAAATTCTTTGCCTGAATGGGATAATCTCACTCTTACACAAAAATACTTTTTTTTCTCCAGCATGTATAAGTAGTAAGAACTTTAAGTCTTTCTATTGAACTAAGCTTGAAGTATGCCTCTTATTCGGGGATCGTAATCACTGTGGAACTTTTTATGTTTAGACAAGTTAATATACGAACTTTCCATTGTACTTAAGATTTAATAAAATTAATATGCTCTTAAAAGCAAGTATCTTTAACTTTTTTCTAGAATGTACACTGTAAAACTTCAATAAATTACCCCAAAGATGTCTTGTCTCCTCTTCAAAAGGCTGCGGCATCTTTCCAGGGAAAGACTCCATAGGATGTACTCTGGTTCTTTTTCTCCCTTCCTCCCCTGCAAAATCTCAGGATCTGTAGGATCTGAAATATCTTAGATCAATGCTTCCAGTAATAGCAAGGATATTTTATCCTTGACATTCATTATTTCCCAATTTACTCAGTAAGTCAAGATATCATTGAAAACTTCAGGCCATAAACTTATATAAAATCTATGAGATTTCTCCCCCAAATCTGCAAAGTGACTTCTGAGAAATTGGCCTGGAACATTCCATTACTAAAATGTTGACCTGTAACTCAGGAAGAAATATGTATAGATCCACAGAGGCCCAATCAACCTGTTTGTGCAAGGCTAGTCACTGAAGTTTCTCTAATTTCTTGATACAAATACAATGGACAAAGGTCAACATGCTACCAATTATCTATGGACCTCTCTGCTTACATGAAGATACAGCCATACCCAATGCTAGTGACTCATACCTGTAATCCTAGCTACACAGGAGGCTGAGATCTGAGGATCACAGTTTGAAGCCAGTCTGAGCAGGAAATTCCATGTGACTATTATTTGCAATAAATTACAAAAAAAGTAAAAAAGGAAGAAAGAAAAGTAGAAATCAAGAAAGGAGGAAAAAATGAGAGAGATAGAAAGAAAAACAGAAATGGAGCTGTGGCTCAAGTGGTAGAGCCTTGAGCAAAAGAAGCTCATGGACAGTATCAAGGTCTTGAGTTCAAGCTCCAGAACCAGCCCCAAAATAACGAAGATACAACCAATTTGTAATGTGTCTCTTCCCCATATTGCTTATCAGCTTATTAGCTTATTTTTCACATAACTATTATAAACTATTCTTTATGAAACTTTTGTGTGCAAGTTTCAAATTTTCCTCTGTGAATTTGTTATGGCTATAACCATTACAGTTCTACAGTCCTCTTGTATTTTTTAAAGCTATTGACTTACAAATTTCATCAAAGTTTGTAAGTATTAACACCAGTTAAACCTCAGCAATGAAACAGTCAAAGAAGAATGATTTTTACTAATACCCCTAAATGTTCAGGTTTTTTTTTCTGTTTTGCTTAAGGAGACTTTCAAATTCCCCAATGCCTAGCAATTCAGAACAGATTTAGGAAAGAACATTTCTTCTAACCCCCAAATTAGTTCCAAACTAATACAGATGATGGAACAAGAAAGCATACATGAGAAATAAAATTTGAAACACATGACAGGAAGCCCTATATGAAGAATTATACATGCATAGATGATCTAGCTAAACAAAAAATATTCCTAGTATAAACTCTGGGTCCATTCAAGGGATGGTCAAAGAGAAGGATAAAGTAACATAATCTGAGCACTCAGTGGGCAATCATGGAGAAACAAGTATTTCTACTTTCGCTCCTGTGACATAATTCTGATGAAGGGATCAAGGCTCATTGATTCTTACTAAGAATGGAATGCAAACAGCTCATGCACTGTAACATATCACATGCACACTATTTCCATAGAAGACATGAATTCAAAGAGCAGTAAAACTCTGGTTCAAAGCCAGCCCAGGCAGGAAAGGCCAGGAGACTCTTATCTCCAATAAACTATTAAGGAAAAGAGAAGAGTAGTGCTGGGACTAAAGTGGTAGGTAGAGCACTAACCTTGAGCACAATAAAAATAAATACATTTTAAAAATTTACTCACTGAACTGTTATATTTTTTTCTATATACGATGCAGTTGATTCACTCTATTATTTTCCATTGTATATATAACTTTTTTTTTTGTCAGTAGTGGGGCTTGAACTCTGGGCCTGGGTGCTGTCTCTGAACTCTTCGGCTCAAAGAGAATACTCTACCACTTGAGCCACAGCACCACTTCTTGTTTCCTGGTGGTTAATTGGAGATAAGAGTCTCACAGACTTCCCTACCCTGGTTGGCTTTGAACCACAATTCTCAGATATCAGCCTCTTGAATAGCTAGGATTACAGGTGTGAGCCACTGGCACCTGGCTAAATTCTTTCTAATAAGCATTTCCATTACTAAAGTGAGTAACAACACCTACCACAGCCACTGTAAGGGCATATAATATTCACTGCTTCAGTGGAATCCAAAAGAATTGCTTTGGAAACAAAGTAATCCAATAATTTGTTTGCTGTAGCTATGTAGCATACTCAAAATATTTTACCCTAATTCCTTTCAAAAGGATCTCATTGCCAGCTATTATAATATTTAATTTGCTGATAACTAATTTGTCTTGTTTCCCTTATGGGTGATTTAATGTTTAAAAATCTGTGTGCAGCTTGATACTGGTGGCTTGTGTCCATAATGCTAAATTGCTGGGGAGGCTGAGCTTTGAGGATTGAGTTCCAAGGCAGCCAAGCAGGAAAGTGGGGGACTCTTATTCTCTGATAAATCACCAAACAAATGAAGCTTGCATCAACTGGTAAAGAGTTATCCTTGAACAAAACAGCTCAGGTACAATGGCCAGTCCCAGAGTTCAAGCCCCAGAACTAGCACACATTCACATGCATGTGTTCGTGTGTATACACACACACACAAATCTGTGTGTATATTAGGTGAGAGGTGGACACACAATGCAGAACAAATGTGGTCTTTTAAAATTAAATTTAGGACTGGGAAGGTGGCTCAGTGGTTGAATGCTTGCCTTGCGTGCATGAGGCCCTGGGTTCAATTCCTCAGCACCACATAAGCAGAAAAGAAAAAAAAAAAAATTAAACAGGAAGTGGCACTGTGGCTCAAGTGTTAGAGTGCTAGTCTTGAGCTGAAGAGCTGAGGGATAGAGCCGAGGCCCAGAGTTCAGGCCCCACAACCAGCAAACAAACAAATAAAAAAAACAATTAAATTAAATTTATTTTTATTATCTCAAAATAGTTGCACAAAATCTTTCCAATTCAATGTGCCAATTTACGGGGTGTCTGTTCAGTGACACCATATTTTCCCAGCACCTATCTCAACCCTTTTCATGCCCTCCGGTTGCCTGGTTCCATTTTCACATGTGTACATTGAGTATTATGACTGTGTTAGCCTTCTCTCATCTCTTCATCCAACTCTTTTCTCTTCAAGCCCACCCTCACCAGACAAAACATATTTTTGCTCCGGTTGTTCATTTTATTAACTTTGTTTATTGTTTAAAGGATTTACACCAAGGAAGTCCACATCTGCATTTATTATATGTTTTATGGTATCTTTGCTTCTTGTATGTATATGGACAGCCTTGTATGTATTTTTAGGTTTATAATTTAGATATAACTTCCACAGATGTGAGAAAACATGCACCTTTTGTCGCTGTACCTCTTAATTCACTCAACATAATTTTCCCCAAATCTATCCATTTACATGTAAATGGCATAATATTATTCTTCCTGATAGATGAATAAGATTCCTTTGTATATACATGTGTATGTAAAATATACACATTATATATAACTTTAATACTATAATTTATATATATGCACACATATATATATATGATTTTCTTGATCCACTCATCCATTGTAGGGCACCTGGTCTGTTTCCATAATTTGGGTGTGGTAGAACAATGAGCACAGCAATAGATGGGAGTTCTAGTGCTTACTGCATCCTGACTTGTAATCTTTGGGATGAATGCCCAAGAGTGGTATTGCTATATCATAGAATACGACAATCCATATTGCCTTCCATAGTAGATATACTAATTTACATTCTCACCTACAGTGTAGTAAGGCTCTGATTTTGTTTTTGTTTTGATGGTCCTGGGGCATGAAATCAGGGCCTTGGCACTGTCCCTGAGCTTTTGTTATCAAGGCTTACATTTTACAACAGCTCCATATCTGCTTTTTGGTAGTCCCTTGGAGATAAGAGTGCCATGGACTTTTCCTGCCCAGACTGGCTTTAAACTGCCATCCTTAAATCTCATATTCCTGAGTAGCTAGGATTACAGGTATGAACCACCAGCACCCAGCCAAGTTTGTTTTTAGTTCCACATCACCACTAATGTTTGTTTTTAATCATATTCTTAATAATGGTCCTTTAAACTGGAATGAGATGGAATCTCAATGTTGTTTGATTTTCATTCCTTTATGGCCAGGGATGTTGAGCATTTCTTCATGAACTTATCAGGCATTTGAGTATCATCATCTGAAAAGTATCTATTTTGCTTCTTTGACATTCACTTATTGGCTTACTGATTCTTTAGGGGTTTCATTTTTTAAGCTGGTTATTAGAACCTTATTAGACAGATAGCAGACATAGATCTTCTCTCATTCTGTATACTGTGTTTTTAGCTTAATAACGACCTCCTTCAACAAGCAGAAGCTTTTTAAACCTGATACAATCTTGTTTATCAATTGTCTCTTCTACTTGTGGGGTATGTAGCCTTTTGGTCCAAAAAATATAAAAGGCAGAATTTCTTCTCAAGGAATTTGCATTTCTTGTAGGCTTTCTACTGATTATATGAAGCCTACCTACACAATGGAGAATAATCTTCCTTACTTAAAGTCTAATATTGAACTTTATAGACTGTCAATATCAGTGAAAGTGGCTTATTATCTCAAATTGCATGTAGTATATCTTAAACGTTACACATAAATCTTTTTTTTTGCCAGTCCTAGAGCTTGAACTCAGGGCCTGAGCATTATCCCCAAGCTTCTTTTACTCAAGGCTAGAACTCTGCTATATGAACCACAGCACCACTTCTGGATTTTTCTGTTTATGTGGTACTGAGGAATCGAACCTATGGCTTCATGCACACTAGGTAAGCATTCTACTACTAAGCCACATTCTCAGCCCACACATGAATCCTTTACATAAAATACTTTCTTCTCATTAAGAATAATAAAATAAATATAAAGACATTTAAAACCTAAACATGTAGCCCATATAAAGTAATTCTGTGTCTTATAACTAACCAACTCCTTTTGGGCAACATGTAGGAGACTCAGTGCTCTGATGGCTTCCATCGAGCAGAGGAAGAAACAGGAAAATTGGGAATCATAACTGTAATCAGCAACGACATGTTAATGTCAAATGTGAACCTGATAGTACTGCATCTATTTTAGCAATCATCACATTCCCATCTAATTTCATTTCAATGCTAAGATTGGAAGCTGCTAGCCTTTTGGCAGATGGTTTCAAGGAGTAGTCAAAATCTTATGTCACCTGAGGCAATCTGGGCAAACATCCAGACTGCCAAGCACACTGCCTAATTTGCCTAAACCGTTGTGCATTTTTTGTGCAGAGATATGTATTGCAGTGATATTTTTGTATTTGTATGTTGCCTGAAAAATTAGCTTCAAGGGTCTTCTTGCTTTATCATATAATAAAATGCTAACATCATGCATTCTGTATTTTTTGTGAGATCTGATGGGAAACTTATCATTTGGTTATATTTAATTGCTCTGCCACAGCTCTAAAAGTTTATTTGCAGAAGTCCTTCTTTTGTACTTACTTTCTCTGTGTGTTATCAGCTCAAAATATCACCACCAAAAGATTTTAAATACTTGTAGTATAACATTATTTGCCATATCTGCTGTGCAAATGGCTTCAATATAAAAGTAAAATCATATCTTCTTTTAATAGTATAAGTTGAACAATATCATATTTTATGACTATCTTTCCAGGATTCTCTTTTGTGTTTGGTCTTTTTTCATATGCATTTAGTCAGCCATGCCACCAGTCATCAGAGTAAGAAATTATTTCTTTGTTACAAGAATGTGCATATAGGTTACTTATGCACAGGTAAGCCATAGCCTTCCTACAAACATTTATTATTCTACAAAAGAAATAGAAAAAAATCAACTAAAATACTACTGTACAGTAAGATATAGCATTCAGTACTACCAGTATTGGAGAAACTACAAATGTCAGTATGAACAGAATATAGAGTTTGACATGAGTTTCAATTAAAGCCATCTATAGAATTCTAAATAATTGAACTCTAAAGCCTCACTTTAAAAAAATATCATCAAGATGATGTTCAGACAGGTTACAGTTACATATATAAGGTAATGAGTACATTTCTTGTTGAATAGTGCTACCACCACCCTCATTTTTTCCCACTTTCCCTCCCCAACCCACCCTCCCCCAAGTCGTAAAGTTCATTTACAACATATTGTCTTGTGAGTATCATTGTTGCATTGTTTCACACTTTGTCCTTTGTCTCATCATTTTGTTGTTATTCTTCTCTTTCCCAAATCAGATAAATGTACATACAAGACACAGGGTACCAAAATCAAATGCAGTAACAACAGGGGATAAACCAGAGGGGGAAAAAATGAAAGAAAAAAGAAATAACTTCACACAGTACATTAAAAAAAGCAAAAAAGAAAAATTTCTTGTTTCCATATTTTGGAGTACATTTCAATTAACATCATTTTACATGATCACATATACATAGCTATTGAGCTATTGTGATCCTCTGCTAGGACTATCTTAGACATATACTAATTATTACAAATAAGTGAAACCATGGGACCTATTTTTTTGGGGGGTCTGGCTTACTTCATTTAATATGATTTTTTTCCCAAGCCTTCTCATTTCCATACCAATAGGGTGATGTCATTCTGATGGAAGCATAGAAGATCATTCCACATTTTCTTGATCCATTCATCTAATGATGGGCATTTGGGTTGATTTCATGTCTTAGCTATGGTAAATAATGCTGCAATTAACATAGTTGAACTGGTAGCTTTAGTATGGCCTCAGTTGTGATCATTTGAGTAAATGCCCAGGAGTAGGATTGCTGGGTCATAGGGAAGCTCTATGTGGAGTCTTTTGAAGAAACTCCATACTGCTTTCCAAGTGGTTGAACAAGTTTACACTCCCACAAACAGTGTAGTAGCATTCCCTTTTGGCCACAGTATCTGTTGTTATTAGATTTCTTGATAATGGCCATTCTAACTGGGGTGAGGTCAATGCTGTTTTAATATGCATTTCTTTTATGGCCAGTAATGTTGAGCATTTCTTCATGTGTTTATTGGCCATTCTTATTTCCTTTACAGAGAAGTCTCTCTTTAAGTCTTTAGCCCACTTATTAATGGGGCTGTTATTTCTTTGAAAATTTGTTTTTGGAGGATTTAATTTTTTGAGTTCTAAGTATACTTTTAGATATGAGGCACTTGTCTGTTGTATGGCTAGTGAAGATCTTCTCCCAATCTGCAGGCTTGCTATTGATCTTGCTAGCTATGTCTTTGCAACATAGAAGCTCTGCAATTTAATGTAATCCCATTCATCCTTTATTTGATTTGTTGTGTCTCTGGGTCTTTATTAAGAAAGTGTCAGCCTTGCCAAGGAGACCTAGTTTTACTCCTATTCCTTCCTGTGATGTTTTCATAGTATCTTAAAGCTCACTTTTATGATACAAATCTGTGCTTTCAGTATAGGTTGATTTGTTGAAGCTTGCCATGGCCATGACATTTTGACCATCATCACTCTGACTATAATGTACAGTGTAACTGGAGACTGGTATCCAACCAGTTTTGCCTGAAGTGGAGAAAACAATCACTCCCCAAATATATCCATACTATAATCCTCAATATCTGTGAGTATATTACCTCAGGTAACAAGATCTGGGTGTAGTAGGATTATCCAGGAGTGGGAGAGAAGCAGGAGAGTCACTCAGTGATGGGAACATGGCAGAGAAGAGAGCTAAAGGTTACACAAGAGACCATGTCTTGAAAACAAGGACTATGGGCAACATCTTGGTGCTGGAAGAAACAAAGAAAGTAATTCTGTAGAACTGTGGAAAGGAACATTTCTCAAGAAGTCAGGCTATCCATAGGAAAACCTTAAAGGTAAGTATAAGATGTTGCAGTCATAGTTATACCTTATAGTTATCTTCACTAAAAGATAATAAACATGTGTTTGGAACATTTATGTAACCAACATTATCCCGTTGTAAATTTGTTGCAATAATGCGTGTCCAGACTCTCCTATCATGAGATAAGGTATTTATGATTTCATATTTTGTCATCACAATGACTGTTAGGATGTACATATTAGCCTTTCTCCCATGGGGTAACTGTAGTAAACATAGTATAGAATAGAACACACCTGGTATCATATGGTTGATCACAAGTAGAGCTGAGCCTGAATCCAAGCCTGAGCCCAGACATATCAGGTACTCTCTAATTTGAAGTAAGATTTTTTTTCAAGTTTATACTTATTAAATACCAAAAAAAATAAAATAAAAATCGGCTCAAATCTTTATTTTCTCCAAAAATAGAGCTTAAGGAAAACTTTTGTATGCAGGTTGTTTATTTGGTATTGATCATCAAAAACAGGAATAAGGGACTTGGAATAATACAAAAAAATAGAAACCGGCCCAGAAATCTGATCATACCATTCTCATGGATAACAACTAGTTTTGGTTGTTTGTTTGGCAGTTGTAGGGCTTGACCTCAGGGCCTGGACACTGTCCCTGAGCTCTTTTGCTCAAGGCTAGTGCTCTACTACTTTGAGCAATAGCTCTACTTCCAGTTTTTAGGTTATTTGGAGGTAAGAGTCTCGAGGGGACATTCCGCCACAGCTGGCTATGAATCATGAGCCTCACATCTCAGCCTCCTGACTAGCTAGGATTACAGGTGTAAGCCATCAGTGCTTGGCCATTGTACCCTCTGAGGGGTGTGGGAAGGCATTTTAGGATTATCTACTGAACAGAGCACATGAACACAATTATCCACCAGATTTCATCTATCATTGAAAACATGTAATTTTCCAGGACTATGCATTTCACCAAAACAGATAAGTTGGTTTCTGTAGGTGTCCTATTTGCAAGCAGCCACATGGTGACAGATGTTCAGTTCTAAGATGATAAAATCTTCTCACATTACACCTGAACTAGTATGTTGTTGTTACAAAATAAAAAGTGGGGGAAGGAAATATGGTATGAAAGACACAGTGAGGTTGAGTTTAAAGCAAGTCTTACTTATCTCACTGAACTTTAAATTCCCAATTCCCACCTCTTCCTGTACATCTCAATTTAGTTCCTCAAGTAATCCTTTACTTTTGTATCTAATATTTTGAAAGATTAGATTTCCATTAAAGCAGATGATCAAGAAATATTATTTGTTTATGTGTGTCATGAAGGATGGATTATTTTGTTTCATGTGAATTGATTTTACCTCATTTAATGAATATTAAACTTCTAGAAAAGAGGCTCTGTATGAATGGTTCTAATCCAAAGTAAACAGGAAGCTGAAATTTGAGGATCACAGTTTGATGCCTGCAGAGGCAGACAAATCTCAAAGATTCTTATCTCCAACAATCCAAGAAAGAGTTAAAAGTAGATGTTTCCAGTGTGAAGCAGAAAAGACTAAGCAAAGGTGAGATAATCTGATTTCAAGCCCCAGTATTGGCATGCACACACAAAAATATTCCATCCAGGCACTGGTAGCTTATATCTGTATTTCTAGCTATTCAGAAGGTTGATATCTGAGGGCTATGGCTCAAAGACAAGCTAGGCAGGAAACTCTGTGAGCCTCATCTCCAATTAACTACCAAAAGCTGAAAGTGGATGTGTGGCTCAAGTAGTAGAGCACCATCTTTGGTGGTAATAGCTAAGTAACAGTTCCCAGGTCCTGAACTCCATCCCCTCAAGTGGCGCGCGCACACACACACACACACACACACACGCACGCACACAATCCTACAATCACTTGTAGTAGCATATAACACTTTGGTCCCACAATATCAAATCCAACAATTTTATCAAAGTAGAGATTCAAAAATTACGTGCTGGTAAATGTTATTTAAAATTTCAATTTCTCAAATATTTATTTATTATTTATTTAGTGTTTATATGATGATCCTGGAGCTTGAATTCAGGACCTGGGTGCTGTCCCTAAGCATTTTGTTCTAGGCTAGTCGTCTTTTATGTGGGCTACAGCTCCATTTCCATCTTTTTGGAGATGATAGTCTCACAGACTTTCCTGCCTAGGCTGACTTTGAAGCACAATCCTCAGATATAAGCTTCTATAGTAGCTAGGATTTTAGGTGTGGGTCACCAGTGTCTGCCTAAGTATTTAGGTTTATTAATAATTACTTCCAGAATTCAAGTAGCCCCACTAGAAGTTTTATAAAATGATTTATGCTCCTTCAAATCTATCATCATTCTTTCTCATTTTAATAGCTAAATGCTATTTTATCCAAATAGACCACATTATTTTCCTTCTGTTACTAGAATTACCAATGACCAAACTGAAAACCATACATAATCTTTCTTTCTCTCCAGATGGACCACAACTTAAATTGAATAAAAATAAAATAACATTTAAAACCTGAGTGTAATTCTACCAATAATACTTAACACTTTCATACTTTTCTTCAACCTGACAACCTGTGTAGTATTACAGACCCATTCAAGTGATGACATCATCAGCATGGAGGCCAGTGAGGCTGTAACTGTCATTATTAACCTGAAGCTAGTTATTTGTGTATAGTAGAAACTAGTTGAAGTAAAAGACAGCCAAATGTTTTCTACATTGCCATCTTAAAAAATTTCTGTGGATACACAGCTCTATTTTTCTCATTTCCAAGAAATATTACTATGAAGAAATGTTAGCTTGACATAAAAAATAGAGACAGAAATCTTTGTAATTAATATCAAAATTTTCTCTATACTTTCAAAATTACTTGAAAAATTATTCTCAAGTACAGTTTTATTTAGTAAATGCTTATTAGTTATCGTCGGTATACATACATTACTTATGTCCGAGAATCATGAAGTTTAAAGTCAGTTAAAGCTACTGAATCAAAGTACATTCTTTTTAATTTTATCTGTATTTAATACAAAAATTTTCAAAGAATATAACTTTAGCAAAGCATTAAACAGTCTGGATTATTTCTTTTATGCAATTAAAATTTGTTAAGGGTCAGCCACATATTCAGAAGTTTGGGGGGGGGGCTCTAGGATTGAGTGAGTTTCATTAATCATGATCAAGTACACCTTGAAAAAAGTCATTTATCAATGAATAGAAGTATTCAGCTGTGGTTATAAATCACCAACTCACTAGGCAACATGGAGCTCCAGTCTTTACAGGGTCATCAGAAAGACTTGCATACCATAAACACATACGTTTGGTATTTGGTGTTACTGCTTTTCAAATGAAAAGACCAAAAAATGAAAAACCTTGTCTGAAAACTCAAATGACTAATCTGAGATTCTAAATTTTTAAATATGTTGGAAAAGATGTAGACCCTTTTGAGGCTGATACCATGCTCAAATTGCAGAAAAGTAAAATATAAAAATAATTTTCAAAGTTAACAACCTTGTCTATGAAAACTAATATTTTTCAAAGCTTATATTTTGAAAAATAAAGCCTTTATTTCAAATATGTGCTAAGAATAAATGAACTACTATCCCTGCTGTAGTTTCAAGCTGAAATTATAGGTAGAATTTTTTTTCTATTTATCCTGATACTATTTTTCTTTTCCTTCCTGTAGGGTTTCCTATTTTCTAAATTTCAGACATTAGCTTCTAATTTCTGAATACCAAGGAGCATGTGCTAGAGAATTAAGACTCAGCCTGGCTTCTGAAATGCTAAGAATACACCATGGAATTCATGCAGCATAGTGCTGCTTGTTTTGGTTTGGCCCATCTTTAGTTGATTGAAATAATTTCACATAATTTATCTTGCAGAAAGAGTGTTTCTACCTCTGTACCAAATAGTGCAATTATTTAACATAATAAAAGACCTCAGGAGTGATAATATATTTTGAAGAAACTGAAGTCTGCTGTATTGACAAGCTGGACCAATGGAGAGTGAACACTCAAAGAAATGTAAAACAGAAAGTCTCACATATCATAAAACCTCAACCACCCAGCATCCCATTACACAATTAAGTGAATATTCCATTCATTTATCATTTTGTGGGGTCTGGAGTCTGAAATATATATAATAAATATACATATATTTTTCTTCAAATACTCTAAGAACACTTCCTTTGTTCACATTAATAATCTCAAAACAGATGTATGTTGATCAGCCAGAAGGTAGACAATGGCATTTTTTGTCAAGGGCTTAGTACATAACTATATCAGCAATGCCATTAGTAACATTTGACTCAAATGATTTCAGTTTTAACAATTCTCCAGTACATATTAGCTATTCTTAAAACTACTCATTTCAATACAGAAAAGACTTTCTTCACATACTTTACCTCCAGAGATTTATTTCAAGCTTCTTTGTTTTTCAGACTTTCTATTATGATTACATATATGACCTCCGCTGAGAGGTATGCTGAAATCTCAGGAGAAAAGGAGAGGAATGGGAAGAAGTTGAGACAGAGCCAAGTACAGGAGATAAAGCCAGTTTTAATGCAAACTCCTGTGAACTTTGTCCAAGATTCAAATTAAAATGTATAAAGTGGTAGTGTTGCAAGCTAAGCTGGAAGTGACACCTTTCCTGGCCAGCTGAAGGACAGTAGAAACATTAGATAAGCTACCTTTGTTAGGAGAGAGAAAGCAGGCTTTTACAGGGACTGCCATCATTTAGGAAGGAGGTGGAACTGTGGCAGTTGCTCAAGAAGTGTGGGTAAAAGCTCAAATGAAAGAGGGCCTGAAATAGGAACTATACTCTAGTCCATAAAGCACCAGTGTGTTAGTGCTAAAGATGAAGAATGGCTATTAGGGCTGGAAGTGGAAGAGTTCCTACCTACCAAACATGAAGTCATGAGTTCAAATCTCAGTACTGCTAGGAAAAAGAAAAGAAAAAAATGAACTCAAGCTGGTTCTTATCTAAACACCAGTGACTCACACCTGTAATCCTAGGTACTCAAGAGGCTGAGATCTGACGATCATGAGTTGAAACGAGCCCAGGCAGTAAAGTCTGAAAATTCTTATGTCTAATTCACCAGCAAAAAGCTGAAAGCAGAGCTGTGGCTCAAGTGGTATAACACTGAGCAAAAAATGCTCAGGGACAGCACCTAGACCTTGAATTAGGCCCCAGGACCAACATAAAATAAATAAAATTGATTTACACACTGGGCTTTTTGCTCAAGGCTAGCACTCTGTGACTCAAGCCACAACTCCTCTTCTGAGGGATTTTTTTTTGTTTTTTTTGTTTTTGTTGTTGGAAGAAGGGTATTCGTTGGAGAGTAAGTCATAGACTTTTTTGCCTAGGCTGGCTTCAAATCATGATCCTCAGATCTCAGTCTCCTGAGTAGCTAGGATTACAGGTCTGAGCTGCTAGTACAAGAACTGCTAGAACTAAGAACCTGATTTTACAAAGAGATGGTAGTTATGTTCAAAGAATAAGAGAAGTATCTGGAGGGAAGTTTACAAGGTCAGTGTAGGGTCCCAGGTTTGGGTGAAGGAGTTCAAAGGGAGAGGAAGAATCATTCATATTAAATTCACAGCTGATTTCCTATATGGAAATAAAGGGAAATTGTTGACCTAGGGCCTGCAGCTATTCCTCCTAAAGATATGTAGAAGGGCAACTTAAAATGTGTTCACAACATCAGACTCTCTGAAAGTTTGATAATGCAAAATACAATTATTCTGGTAGCAAAAGGAATTTGGGAATATTCTTAGATCATAATATCTGAATAAAAGAACACCTGAAGAATATTAGTTTTGTCATCTCTACATTTATTTTCAGAAACAAAAGAATTTACATTAAAAATCAAATATGGAAAGTGATTAGCAAAAAAGGCCATTTTTTTCATGTTAAAGGATAAAATTACTTTAAAACAATAGTTATACCCAAAATAATCCATTAAAGAGAACAAATAAATTTCAAATAAAAGTAAAATTTTAATTTGATAATTTCAACCAATAAATCAAATGTAATATAAAGATAATTATTTGCTGATTTTAATGTGATACTTACTATTCCCCATTACAACTGTAATAACCCATGGGCCCAGATAGTCTGACTGGAAAGGGTGGAGCATTGGGAGGCTGATGTCACTGCCCCATGGGGCATGCTACAGAGGGTGAGAGGAGTCAAGCCCCACATGTCAAGAGCTGATTGGTCAGTGGGCAGTGGGCAGCTTGGGGGCAGCTTGGGGAAGGGGTATAAATGGCAGTTGAGAACTGTTATGGGGGGGAAGACCCGTTGGAGTGGGGGAGGGGCATGGCCTATATCTAGGCGTGGGTTTGGAAGAGTTAAGGCAGTTACTTGAACAAGCTTGTAGAAAGGAGAGAGCAGCAGGGGAAGACCTGAGAGGTGGGGAATGAAGGAAGAGAAGCAAGCAAGCAAGTTTGGAAGTTGAAGAGAGAGAGCAAGTGGATAGTGAAAGGAGAAATAAGGAACAAGTTGGCAAGTGGAGAGAGCACAGGGGAGAGAAGTTGCCTACCTGGAGGAAACTAATTTAAAAGGGAAACAACAGGAGGGGAGAGAAGGCAACAAGCTACAGGGAAAAAAACTAAGTAAACTAATAGAAAGTAGAGGAGAGGAAAAGTCTTGACCTCTGGAGCTTTGGAGCTTTGGAGGTCTAGGGTTGGTGGTTAGCAGCTCTCGAAGGACCTGACAATACTGTGGAAACAGCTTCAGTCACCAGCCCTGCTTGGGATGGCCTGCTCTTTGGAGAATGCAAGCCACTCCTTAGGGAAGCCTGCAGAACACGACTGGTTCATGGAGGTAAACTGATTGTAGAAATCTAGGGACACCCTAGATTCCATAATTTTGATGGAGTGGTACAGATACATAATTTCTTTTTTGTGTCAGAAGTAGGGCTTAAACTCAAGGCCTTGTCCTTGAGCTATTTTGCTCAAGGCTAGCACTCTACACTTACATTATAGCTCTACTTCTGGATTTTTGTGGTTAAAATTGGAAATAAGAGAGACTCATGGACTTCCCTGAGCAGGTTGGTTTTTGAACCCTGATCCTCAGATCATGGCCTCATGGGTAGCTAGGATTACAACATGAGCTTCCAGTGCCCAGCCAGACAGTCATTTTTAAATTCAAAATTAACTGAAGCCTAAGGAAATACATGCTAGTCCTTAGGAATCTCATCATTTTGTGAATGCAGGTTATTTCATTCACCTAAGCAAGACTAGATAGTTATGATATGGTTTCTTTCTCTTTATTTTTATTATTTATACTGGCTATTACTAGGGCTTGTACTCAGGGTCAGGGTAATGTCCTTTGACTATTTGCTCAAGGCTGATGCTCTACCACTTGAGCCACACTTAAACTTCTGGAATTTTTTTTGGACTCTCGTGGGGCTTGAACTCTGGGCCTACGTGTTATCCCTGAGCTTTTCAGCTCAAGGTGAGCTTTCTACCATTTAAGCCACAACATCACTTCCCTTTTTCTGGTGATTAATTGAAGATAAGAGTCTCACAGACTTTCCTTTCCCTGGCTGGCTTTGAACTGTGATCTTCAGATCTCAGCCTCCTCAGTAGCTAGGATTACAGGTGTGAGCCATCAGCACCTTGATTCAACTTCTGAATTTTGATGGTTACTTAGAGATCTAAATCTCACAGATTTATCTTCCTTGGTCTTGCTTTGAACTGCAATCCTCAGATCTCAGCCCCCTGAATGGCTAGGATTGTAGGTGTGAGCAACTGGCTGACATCAGGTAAGCTTTCTTACATCAGCCTCTTTTTACATCACATGTCTCCTGGCCCCATATTTCTACACCACCTTTAGTTTTAAATTTACAAAGAGTTGGTTGTTTTATTGCAGTTAAATCACTTGTCAAGCAGCTTTTAAACAGGGATTATCTCTCTACTAGTTTGTCAGAGAGTGTGCTTGAATCTACACCATGATGAGTTAGAAGACTGAAGTTTGGGTAAAAGGGAAGTTAGATGGGAAGATAGTATTCAAAATGCCTGACTTCCAGACAGCTACTAGTGGCTTATGCTTGTAATCCTAGCTATTAAGGAGGCTGAGGCCTAAGGATTGCCATTCAAAGCTATCTGGAAAGAATTGTCCTTGAAACTATTATCTCCAATTAGCAAAATCTCAAAGTTGGAGGAGTGGCTCAAGCCTTGATCAAAAAGTTAAGGGACAGTCAGACACACACAGACACACACACAGACACACACACACACAGACACACACACACACACACACACACACACACACACACACACACACACACACGCACCAAGGAAAGATTAAAACAGTGCCCATACTATATCTGTCTCTTGAAGTAAGGTGGCTGAGCCAAAATAATTTTCTTGCAGCCACCCTGATACTTAGGCTCTTCGCCCAGCTCCAAGGTCGAAAGGTGAGACAAGCCATCATTTGAAATACAATGCATAGCCTAGTGACTAGGCAGGAGATGGGAGCTGTCCACCCAGCCCTAAGGCCTGGAAGTGAAGCAGACCATCCTTTGAATGCAGATGCCTGTCTCAGTGGGGTGAGCTAGGAGGACTCTGCTTTAGAAAAATGTCATAGATTTAGGAAAGTTGAATGCTCTGATTCTGCATTGATTAGCTCCCTAAATGGCTTGAATCACCAGCCTCTCAGTAGCCTGTAAAACATACCCTATATGGCGGATGAAAGCCTATCTTGCTGAGATGGAAAAGTTTTGCTGGTACCTGAATATGTTCATTTAAGGTTTAGCATTGTGTCTTCATGGTGGGGGAGGGTGATCTGCCCCCCCCCCCTTCCCTCCTCTGTAGGTGATAGACATTCCTGCATCCCTGGAGACAGAGGCAGGCACTTGGCTAATAGGTAGCTGAACCTGTCAGTCCAGTGCCTGGGAGTGTCCTGGGATCCTGTCCCCCTGCCCAGACCCTATTTAGGCATAGGTTCTCCTATGTGTCTCCGTGATCCTGTCCTGTGTCCTATCTCCTGGTGCATCTCCAGTCATCATGGTGTCCCAATTCAACTCTCCATCAGAATTTGTGAATTGGCTTGTTGGTATTGTTTTTGTTCTTTCTTTCCTCTCTAGCATGTTTCCTAGCTGTGTTAAGTGTATATGGGGGCTGCAGGCCTTTGTAACAACGGGCTGCCTGCAGCCTGCTAACTGTATAGTAAAGATTCCCAATATTTCATATTTCAAAATGTGGCTTCTGGGATGATTCACCTTACAACATCTTAACACTCTCATGTGTTTATGGTGACTGCATGGCTGTGTGTTCCTGTAGAGTGAACTGCACAGGTTGATGGTTCATTTGAAGGAATACAGTTGCTTTTGAGGGGGAGAAAAAAAACTCTGCAGGTTAAGTTCTAGAATACTTTTGCTTCATGTCATTTTGTATGGAAAAGTCCAGTCTTGTAGGCTTTCCTTACCCACACACACTCACACACACACATACACACACACACACACACACACACACACATAACACACACAGCACACAATGAATATGATTTCTGCAAGTCAGATACTGGCTTGAGTCAAAATTAAATCAGGTAACTGAAATAAACTTGGCAGTCACTTGATCCTATAAATGGAAATGAAACTTTTTCAATATGCTTCATGGCTCAAGCAAAATATATTTATAGAATATGATTTTTTTTTCGTTTCTAATTCATTTAATTCTGATTTAATTTTAATGATTTCTATCCATTTACTAGATTGGGGTTTATCTTGTTGCTCTTTTTCAAGGACATTCAGATGTCTCATTAAATTGTTGGTTTCAGATCTCGCCAATTTGTTGATGTAGGAACTCAGAGCTATTAACTTGCCTCTGAGTACTGCCTTTGCTGTGTCCAGGAAGAGCTGGTAATTTGTGTGTTCATTTTTGTTGAATATAATGAACATTTGAATTTCCTTTCTAATCCCTTCCATGACCCATTGGTGATTCAACAGTGTGTTGCTCACCCTCCATGTGTTACAGGACTTTCTTTGGTGGCTTTTGGTGTTGAGTTCTAATTTTATTCCCATGTGGTCTGAAAGGATGCAAGGTATAATTTCAATGTTTCTGAATTTGGACAAGTTTTCTTTGTGACTAAAAATGTGGTCTATTTTGGAAAAAGTTCCGTGTGCTGCTGAGAAAAGCATGTATTCTGATGCTGCTGGGTGAAATATTTGGTTGATGTCTGTTAAATCGAGTTGATCTATGCAGTCATTTGGATCTGTGGTTTCTATGTTGAGTTTTGCCAAGTTGATCTATCTAGTGGAGATAGTGGTGTGTTAAAGTCCCCAACAATTATGTCTTTGGCCTCAGAGTCTAAGGATACACCCTGAAAAGATTACAGGATGGAATAGGAGAAACCCTAGGACTCCTTGGCACACGCCGAACTTTTCTTAATAGAGACCCAGAAACACAATAAATCAAAGAAAGGTTGGACAAATGGGATTGCATGAAATTGCAGAGTTTCTGCATGGCAAAAGACATAGTTAGCAAGATTAATAGAAAGACACAGATTGGGAGAACAGACAAGGTTCTCATATCTAAAATATACCTGGAACTCGAAAAATGAAATCCCCAACAACAAATCTTCAAAGAAACAACTGCCCAATAAATAAGTGGACTTAAAGACTTAAAGAGAAACTTCTCTGAAGAGGAAAGAAGGATGGCCAACAGACACATGAAGAAATGCTCAACCTCCCTAGCCATAAAAGAAATGCAAATCAAAACAACATTGAGATACCACCTCACCCAGTTAGAATGACCATAATCAAGAACACTAATAACAATAGATGCTGCAGGGGATGTGGACAAAAGGGAACCTTACTTCATTGTTGGTGGGAGTGTAAACTTGTTCAACCACTTTTGAAAGCAGTATCGAGGTTCCTCAAAAGACTCCACATAGAATTCCCCTATGACCCAGCAATCCTACTTTTGGGCATTTACCCAAATGATCACAAACAAGACCAAACCAAAGCTACCAGCACGACTATGTTTATCACAGCATTGTTTACCATAGCTAAGATATGGAACCAACCCATATGCCCCTCAGTAGATGAATGGATCAAGAAAATGTGGTATATATACACAATGGAATTCTATGCCTCCATCAGAAAGAATGACATTCCCCCATTTGTTAGGAAATGGAAAGACTTGGAAAAAATTATATTAAGTGAAGTAAGCCAGACCCAAAGAAACTTAAGTCCCATGGTTTCCCTTATTTGCAATATGTAGTATATATCAGAGTCAAGCAGAAAAGGTCAGGTAAGTTGGTGTTAGGGAAATGAACCCTCAGATATGTATTCAAATGTTTTTTTCTTTCAGGTGACTGTTTCTAACACATAGGATTATTTCTTTGTTGCTTTGTATGTCCCTCCCCCCGCTTTCACTGTATTTGAGGTTGGTATAATTTGTGGAGGGGAAGGGGAAAAAACAAATCATTAAAATAGGGATACTGGTGGATACATTACAACAATGAGAAGTACAAGTCATTATGTTGCAAATGAACTTTACAACTTTGTTGAGGATGGGAAGGGAAATAAAGGAGGAGGCTACAATACTTGATAAGAAATGTACTCATTATCTTGCCCATGTAATTGTATCCCTTCTGTACAGTATTTTCACAATAAAACAACAACAATGTCTTTGGATCTCTGTGAGCTTTGAGGGAAAGCAGTGTTTCTTGGATAAATTTGGGTGGTCCGTTGTTTGGCGAAAACATATTTAGAATTGTAATATCCTGCTTAAGGAGAGATCCTTTAGTTAGTATGTAGCCACCTTCTTTATCTCTTCTCACTAATTTGAATTTGAAGTCTATTTTATCTGATATTAGGATTGCAACACCCGCGTGTTTATGGGGGTTATTTGCTTGGTAGATTTTATTCCAGCTTTTCACTTTCAAAATGTGTTTGTTTTTATGGACAAGGTGTGACTCCTGAAGACAGCAGATAGAAGGATCTTGCTTTTTAATCCAACTAGACAGTCTATGTCACTTAATTGGAGAGTTAAGTGCGTTAATGTTGAAAGTTAAGACTGAGAGGTGTTTGGGGGTTCCTGCCGTGCTATCCACCATCTTTGGGGATGCCGCAACTGGGTTCTTCCTATGGTTCTTGGATTCTTGTTTGGTGCGGTTTCTTTGCACTTATTGTGGTCTTGTTGGTTTTCTATGTGTAGGACATCTTTAAAAATCTTTTGTAGGGCTGGTTTGGTTGGAGATTTTTGTTTAAGTCTTTGTTTGCTATGGAAGGTTTTTATTTGACTTTCGGTTATGAAGGAGAGTTTAGCTGGGTACAGTATTCTTGGTTGATAGTTGTTTGTCTTTAGGGCATGGCATACATCATTCCAGGCTCTTCTTGCTTTAATTGTGTCTCCTGAGATATCTGAGGTGATTCTAATTAGTTTCCCTTTATAGGTGATTGATCTTTTCTCCTTGACAGCTTTAAGGATCTTTTCCTTGGTCTGAATTGACCCTGTGTGGATTATAATGTGATGGTGGGATGTCCTGTTCTGGTCTATTCTGTTTGAGGTTCTAAAAGCTTCTTGTATCAGAATAGACCTATCTTTTTGTATGTTTGGGAAGTTCTCTGCTAGGATCCTGTTAAACAAATTTATGAGACTATTAACTTCTCTCTCTAGGTGCTCCTCTACACCCATTATCCTCAGATTAGGCCTTCTGATGGGTGTCTTCCAAATGTTGAATAGATCTATCATATTTCTTGGCTTTGTCTTGGATAGTTGTAAGCTCTTTCTCTATAATAAACAGGCTGTCTTCAATCCCTGAGATTTGAACTTCTGCATGGTCTAACTTACTATCAAGACTTTCTACTGTGTTTTTATTTCTTTTCCTTCTAATTTTAGGTCAGCTTTGATAGATTCAAATTCTTTGTTGGAGCTTTGTTTTAGATCTTGTATGAATTTCTTTACTTCCTTAATTTTGTGTTAAGTGTCTATTCTCAAATGACATAGTTTATTGGTTATGGTTTCCTTGGACTCCTATTCCTTCTGTCGGACTCCAATCAGCATTCCCTTTGTGGTCTCCTTGAATTCTTTCAGCTGTCTGTTTATGGATTCCATGAATGCCTCTATTGATCTTTGTCTAGTCTCATCCCTCTCTTGCAATTTCTGTATCACTCTTTAATTAGCTTCCTCACGTTCACGCAATTCTTGTAGTTCTGTTTGACTGTTCTCAGCCTGCTTATGCTATTCCTGTCTTTCTCTTGGACTGTTCTCACCCTGGTCACACAATTCCTGTATCATTCTTTGAGTAGCTTCCTCATGCTCACAAGATTCCTGTATTAACCTTTGGTTTGCCTCCTCTCTCTCCCTATCATGCTCACACTGAGTCCTTCACAGTCTTTCAATCTTTTCATTCACCATGTTTACCAGTAGTGTTTGTAGAGCTTTTTGGGAACTCCTCTGGATAATTCATTAACTGTTCTGTCACCAGATCATCATGAGTTGGAGTTGAGATATCCGGACTTGACATTTTTCTTGTGTGTTTCCAGCTTGTTCTGCCCATTTGCTATGAAAGCAACACCAATTTTGTGCTAGAACACTATTTTAAGGCAAGTACCAACCAATGTCCAATAGTTGCACAATCAAAATGGCTGCAGATAGAATCTAGTTCAACAGATACAATCTATTCAACATCAAACAACTATGGATTAATGGGCCAATAACAGCAAAGAAGAATTTGGCAAACCAGAAATAATTAGGTTTAGGGAGAAATGGGTGGAAAAAGAGGATTAGAGGGATGTTGAGAGGTAAAAAGAGAGTGAATGTAACCAAGTCCTAATCTCAGAAAGGGAAATGGATTGGATAGACTGATAGGAGACAGATTTAAAAAAATAAAAAAACAAAAAAATGGAAAAACAAAAATTTAAATTTAAAAAGTGAAACACAAATATTATGTAAGTGTACAGAAGTGATACTGAGAGAAGAAAAGGATAGGATGAGAGGAGGGGAGGGATAGAAAGGAGACATGAAAAACAAAAACAAAATAAAAATTCTTAAAATTAGTTACATGAAAATTATGTAGGTATAAAGATATAATACTGCTATTAAAGAATTTAAGCCTAAGAGTTTGTGAATTGAGTAATAAATTTCTGGATTAAGTATTACAAAATGCGGGATAAGGTCTAATAATCGATGATGGGTATAAATCTGGGGATGAGCAGAACAGCAATTATGTCACGCAAAAAAAGAATAAAAAATTTATTTAAATTAAAGGACCAAAAGGGCAAAAGAGATTTTAAAAAAAGTCCCCCCCCCCACACACACACATACACCTAAAATAAAAATTATGAGGGGGGAAAAAGATTAATAAAAAATAATTAAAATAAGAATTAAGAAAAGGTACAAAAAAGAGTTTTTTGATTTTTTTTTTGGGGGGGGGCGGCGGGGGATGTAAAGATCCCGCATCTCCCTCTGTAACCAGTCTCTTGGTGGGGTCTCTGGTCTCCTTGTAGTGCTTGGTTTTCCTGTGGCTTTATTGGTTACTTAAGTCAGTTTGTTTGAGCAGGCAGAAAAATGCTTTGCATTACTCAGGATTTTGTGATCCTCCTCCCAAGCTAGTTCAGTGGGTGGGAGATCTGCTTTGAGTATCACAAAAGAGGGAGATGGCTGTTTCCTCTAGTTTGGCAATGCTGTGATGAGGCTAGGTTCTGGGTCGTGTTGAAGCTTTTCAGCAAACATTAGCTTTTCCCTGAAGGGCTGGCTCCTGAGACTCTCACAGAGCCCAGCCTGGAGCCATTCTCAGGGTTTATGTTTTATGAATTTCAATTGATTGTCTAGGCTGCTGTAGGGAGGGGCAGCCTCTGGCTCTGTTTACCCAGTGAAGAAAGTCACTCCTCCAGGGGAGGAGCTCTCTGTGCCTGAGCTAGGTGACTTTCCCCTGTGTGGAGCTTAGCCTGGCAGGTCAGGTCAGATTCCTGTGACCTGCTCAATGACTCTTTTGTTTCCTTCCAAGGCCTCTCCAATTTGGATCTAGCTGCTCAGCTGTGCCTTTGTCAGTATCAAAGATAGAAATCTCTGGTTGGGGAGAAGGGTGGCCTTCCCTCCTCTGTTCCCTGATAAGGAGTGAGGATGTCAGTGTTGTACTCACGCCAGACCTGGGCTGTCTCTGGTCTGCGATCTGCAGGATGAAGATATCTGCTCCTTGTCAGTTCTTTCTGGTGTTGAGTAGAATACACTCATCCACTTCGTCTGGCGCCTTTGTCCTGGACTCTCTCTGTTGTAGGTATGGCAGCCACAGCTGCCGCCACTGCTGCTGCAGCCACCACAGCCACGGGTACTGGCAAGTGTTCAGATCTGTCTCAATGCCTGGATTTTCCTTCTCTGGCCAAACTCTCTGTACTGTGATCGCACACTTAGTGTGATTCTCTAGGCTAGGACCATTCACTGGAACATTGAAACTACTTTCTATGCTAGAGCTTGTTTAGCCTCCAGCTTCTCCTCCACCATCTCCCTCAGTTGATAAATGGATCAAGAAAATGTGGTATATATACACAATGGAATTCTATGCCTTCATCAGAAAGAATGACATTGCCCCATTTGTTAGGAAATAGAAAGACTTGGAAAAAATTATATTAAGTGAAGTAAGCCAGGCTCAAAGAATCATAGGTCCTATTGTTTCCCTTATTTGTTTTTACTAGCATATGTCTGAGACAAGCAGAACTGGTCAGATAAGTTGATGTTAGGTGAAATGAGCCCCAAGATAAGGATTCAAATTTTTTTTCTTTCTTCTGATTGTTTCTAACATATTTATAAGATGATTTCTTTCTTGCTTTGTATGTCCCTCACCCACGGTATAACCCCTGTTTTCACTGTATTTGATGTTGGTATACTTTGTGAAGGGGAAGGGGAAAAACAAATTGCTTAAATAGGGATACATGTGGACCCATTGCAACAATGAGATATTCAAGACTTTATGTCATAAAACAAACTTTACAACTTTGCCCGGGGGGTGGTTATGGATGGGGAAGGGGGGAACTGCAGTGAGGGAGTGGGGGGGGGGCAATGGGAAGGGATGGGAAGAGGAAACAAAGGAGGAGGCAACAATGCTTGATAAGAAATGTACTCATTACTTTGCCCATGTAATTGTAACCCCTCTGTACGCTATTTTCACAATAAAAGAAAAAAGAATATGATCTGGCGAGGAGAGTACCTTTACAACTTTGGACGTGCCTTTCCAAATGAAGAGCTTGTCCTGCAGGAGGGGGGATAAAACAAATCAGATAAAACAGGGAATGCAATAACAGAAATGCAAAAGACCAGTTCCTATTTAGGGAAGGGCACATCAGCTCCCCCAATGGTTAAAGCTGCTTCAGAGTTCAAATATCCTTTTCACTGTCCACAGACAGGATGATTGCTCACAGGCTTGGCAGGTGTACCCCAAAATGTCTACATCTAACTTTCTCCAAGGCACATGGAAAATTCACATAAGCTCAAAGTTGTTGCTCAACCTTAAAACCTATGATCAGAAGGTTTAAAAGAGGAATTTAGTAGTCAATGCACCAAAGATTGGGTGCACGTGTCTCTAATTCCAGCTACTTACTAGTCTGAAATATGAGGATCACTGTTCAAAGCCAGCCCAGACAGAAAAGTTTGTGAGAATTTTATCTTCAATTAAGCATCAAAAAAGGAAGTGGAGCTGTGGCTTCAGGGGTAGAGAGCCAATATTGCAAGAAAAATCTAGGCAAAGTCCTTGTATTGGTACAATAAATAAGTAAATAAATAGATTTATTTATACAAGAACATAATAAAAACATGAAGCAGTCTAAATACAGAGTTTAACCAAAATAGAGAAACTTTCTTCATTGTGATTTTTTAAAATCTCTTTAACAGAATTCTTCATTTGGTGTCTTTCCTACTGTTCCTCCATCCACAGCATAGGGTGGGGAGGTGTGTTCCTTGGAATATTTCTTCAGAGATTTCTTGTACTGTTCTACTGTTTGAACATAATCCAAAAGGCTACTTGCTTTGTGAAAGCCTTCCTCAAACTTAATCATAATCTCAAACTACCCAGTGTTACATTGAGTTTTTTGTTTTTGTACTGGTACCAAGCCTTTAAGTCAGGCCCAGGTACTGCCCTTTGCCATTTTTGCTCAAGGCTAGTGCTCTACCACTTGAGGCAAAGCTCCACTACTTTTTTGATGATTAATTGTACATAAGAGTCTCACAGATTTTTCTGTCTTGGCTGGGTTTGAACCACAATCATCAGATCTCAGTCTCTGGAGTAGCTGGGCTTACAGTGTGTTGTACTTTCTAATACAAGTTTTCAATTTTCCATGTATACTGTTCTTCATATTCTAATTCTCATTTGTGGTTTTAAAAGCACAGGGTCACAGGATGACTATGGCTCATGCCTGTAATAGTTGCTACTCAGAAAACTGAGATCTAAGGACGACAGTTCATAGCCAGCCCTAATATAAAATTAAAATGAGACTCTTATTTCTTCAATTAATTTCTGAAAAAGAAGAAGTGGACCTGTGCCTCAAGTGGTTGAAGCTAGCTTTTAGCTGAATATCTCATACACAGCCCCCAGGTCCCTGAGTTCAAATCCCAAAACTGGAAGGAAAAAAGAGCACAGTGTAAGATGGATAAGTTTTCTATTTTTGTATCCCCAGTGTGCAGAAAAGGATTTGAAAGGAAACAAGGTTACAGTACATAAATGAAAAATGCATAATCTTTGTGACTGGAGTTTCCTTTTATTTTGGGGGGTAAAGCAAGAACTATACTTGATGAGGACCAAGACACTGAGTGTCTGGAGCCCTAAGCTTGACTATCTCGCTGGAACATCTCCAGGCTGTTTACTGAATCTGATCCTTTCATCCTACCCCAAACAAACACCAGGTAGCTGCTAAGGACCACCTTTTCACACTGCCCTAAGCAAACATCCTGCAGCTGCTACGGCCAATAAAAAGCTTCCTTATTCTAAGCATATAAACACCCCTGTGTGAAAAATAAAATTTGGCAGCTTGATCAGAATCCTTATCTTGCTGTCATTCTTTGTGTCTCTTGTTCCTTCATTCCTTCTCGCTTAGGTTCATTGCCCTCATTGAAGTCCTGCAGGTCGAGACAACTGAGTGACTACTTGGTGTGCCTCACCTGCTGATTTTTTTTAAACTGGTACTGGGGCTTGAACTCTGGGGTGTTTTTACTTAATGCTTATGCTTTACCACTCTAGCCACACCTCCACTTCTGACTTCTGGCTAGTTAATTAGACATAAGAGTATCATGGATTTTTCTAGTTAGACTAGCTTTGAACCTTGATCCTCAGATCTCAGTCCTCCTGAGTAACTAGGGTTACAGGTGTGAGCCACAGCATCTGGCTGCTTTTCTGCTTCTTTTAAGCATCAGCATATAACAAGCCACAAGGCTTAATTCTCTCATTTACAATTGACAAAGTTGAACTCCCCATACCAAAAGTGACCTTAAAACAAATCCTCTCTATTATTTTTCCATGAAAGGAATGTACTTTTTGTAAACCTTTTAGATAAAAGGATTTTCTGCCTTAATTTGATCAAATATTACTTATAAATGTATATCTAAATGCTTCTTATCTCTACTTCTTATGTTCCTAAAAGAAACCTGTAAACCAACACTCACATTAACACACACACACACACATATGCATACATATGCATACATACAAACCAACTTATTTAATGAACAGCCAATACCAATAATAATTCATTTCCAGAACAAAGCTTTTGTCCATAGATATCAGAGTGTCTGGCCATTATTTCCCTTTATCATGAAGCAAATTATTTAATGTTATGTATTTTTCTGGCAGTCTTTGTATCTTCTATTTATATTTATAACACTTGTCTAGTGCTCTTTAATTGTATTAAATAACCAATAGAAAGTACTGTGAATGAAGGGAAATTCTAAACAAATGAGCTGAACTCCTGGTTTTTATTTATATTCTTAGAAGCATGTTTTCCATAGTTTCAAAACTCATGCTGAGGGCCCATGGCTCAGGCCTATAATCATAACTACTCAGGAGGCTGAGTATCTACTTTCAAGATCATACTTTCAAGACAACCAGAATAGGAAAGTCCATGAGCCTCTTATCTCCAACTAACCACCAAAAAACCAGAAGTGAAGCTGTGGCTCAAGTGGTAGAGCACTAGTCTTGAACATAAAGGTTCAGAGTCAGTCCCAGCCCCTGAATTCAAGCTCTAGGATTAGCACCAACAAACAACAGCAACAGCAACAAAAACTCTTGCATTCTAGCTGGCCTGTGTTCTAACTTTAAAACTCTTGAGTTCTTGCTGGCCTGTGTTCTAGCTTTGTCTTGTGTCCTACTCTACCTTCCTGGAGTGAATCTCTCTATGGAAATAGAATTCTATCCAGACTTCTGTGTTGAAAGTGATATGTGATAAGATAAAAATTGTGGTTAGAAATGCTCTGAGTGTCTGACACCTCTCTATGCCCCCCTGACCTTACTTAACTACAACAGAAAAGGTAAGTTTGGAAGGGAAATTCAGTGGTAGTAAGACAGAGTAAGTTTGTAGTTAAGTTCCTGATACCTAGTTGCTGAGGTTCAAATCCTGTTAACTATTGATGATGTAGGATTCTTTGTCTATAAAGTGAAGGTAATATATCACCTCCTTCAGAGGGCTATTGGAATGATCACAGGGAACAAGATAAGCATTAGATATTTACTATTATTAACAAATATTACCAGTAATATTACTTTCCAAAACAAGGGATGGTATTGTTCACCTGAGCTAAAAATTATTTTAACTGAAATGTTTCCTGGATTGACAGCCTTTCTGAACAGTTAATCAAATGTCGTGGTATTGCCTGGCTCCAGTTGCTCATGCCTGTAATCTAGCTATTTAGATGCTGAGACCTGAGGATTGCAGTTCAAAGCAAACCCAGGGAAGTCTGTAAGATTCTTATCTCCAATACAGTACTCAGAAAAAGTGCACTGCATGGTATTTCGCTAGCCTTGAACAAAAGATATTCAGAAAAACCACCAAGAGTTCAAGCCACAGAACTGGCAAAAAAAAAAATCTACAACATTGAATTCCACTTCACCCCAGTTAGAATGGCTATAATAAGGAAATCTAATAACAACAGATGCTGGAGAGGATGTGGCCAAAAGGGAACCTACTGGATTGTTGATGGGAGTGTAAACTTTTCAACCGCTTTGGAAAGTAGTATGCAGGTTCCTCAAAAGACTCCACATAGAGCTCCCCTATGACCCAACATCCCACTTTTGGGCATTTACTTACAAACAAGGCTATACTAAAGCTACCAGCATACTTACGTTTATCACAGCATTATTTACCATAGCTAAGATATGGAACCAAACCAGATGTCCCTCAGTAGATGAATGGATCAAGAAAATGTGAGATGTGTGTGTGTGTGTGTGTGTGTGTGTGTGTGTGTGTGTGTAAAATGGAATTCTATGCTTCTATCAGAAAGAATCATATTGCCCCATTTGTTAGTAAATGGAAAGACTTGGAAAAAATTAGTGAAGTAATCCAGGCCCAAAGAAACATAGGTTTCCCTTATTTGCAATAATTAACATATGTCTAGGACAAGCAGAAAAGATCAAAAGCTACATACATATGACCATATAAGATTCCAGTACATGAAATGAACCCCAAGATAATGACGCAAGTGGTTTTTTCTTTCTTGCTATAATGTACTATGTGATTTTTTTTTTGTTTCTTTTGTATGTTCTTCCCCCATGGTATAACCCCTGTTTTCACTGTATTTGATATCAGTGTCTTGCATCTTATATCTACATTTTTCTAATTAGGGGAGGGGAAGGAACATAACAAAATACTGAAATAAGAATACAGGTTGACCCATTGTAACAATAAGATGCACAAGACACCTTATTGAAAACAAACTTCACAACTTCAGGAGTGGATGAGAAGGAGGAGTTGGGGAGGTGGGGAGGGCAGAGATGGTAGAGGAAAACAAAGGAGGAGGTAACAATGCTCGATAGGAAATGGACTCATTATCTTGCTCATGTAACTATAACCCTTCTGTACAGTATTTCTACAATAAAAAACACATATACATATGTATAAAAAAATTTAAGTCTGACAACCATGGTTTTATATAGGAGATTCTTACAAAAATATTTAGAAATAAAAGGTGTAGGTGGCTCATGCCTGTAATCCTAGCTGCTCAGAGGAAGCTGAGATCTGAGGGTCATAGTTTGTAGCCAGCCCAGGGAAGAATAGTTAGTGAGATTCTTCTCTCTAAAAAGCTACTAGTGGAGCTGTGGCTTAAGGGACTTTGAGGGGGGCCAGTGGTGGTGAGTCACAGGCCCAGATTTTGTGACTAAGAGGACTGTGTAAGAGGACGCTCTTACACAGAGATACCAATCTTCACAGAACAACTTCACACACAACTCAGTTCTCTAGATACCTTGTGCCCTGGTTTTTCTTCTTTCATGTTAAATTACTAGATCTATTTGCATGAAAAAAGGAGTCTTTGTTTGTCAGAGTTCATCTGCTCCAGTAGTCATTTTCTCCACACTTCTTTGTCACTCATGTCCTCAAGCAGAGAGAGAATGACACTGGACTCTCTTTGGGAGAGACCAGGGATTTGCTTGTCATGTAAATCAGCCAAGAAAGAAAAATAAGAGAAATATAGAGAGTAGTGTGTGAAAAGCCACTAAATAAAATGCTTTACTATGTAAACAATGGTCATTTAATAGTATCAGTGGCACTAAATTTTTCTTGCAATAGTAATTCATCATTATAAAGCCAATTTTCATACATAGATTCTTGGATATTGTAATTGTAATATTTCTAGAAAGAAAAGATTCCACTAAAATATTAAAAAAATTAAAACCACCAAAGATGGCTAGACTCAGGGTAATTGAAGAGACGAGCAAGACAAAAGAAACAGATATAAACAGAAACATCAGGCTTTTCTCACAAAAAAAAGTTGAGTTTGTGCATCACAGTAAAGTTTTCCAGTTTTTGTAACAGAAGCTTTCTATCCACAGTAACCTGTAACTTACATAGATTTTATGTATGTATCATAGATTTATGATATTTATGGGAAACTATATATATACAATTATATACAGTTATATATATAGTTATATATCATTATAGTTACTGCATATAGTTATATATGGTTATATATACACATAACTTCATATATAGTTCTATATATACATAATTCTATATATAACTATGACACTTATATAACTGTATATATAATATATGTATATATTAAAGAATAAAATTGAATGCACTTTACCACTTCACCACTTTACAATGTGATTTCATTATAGTCCGAATACAACAAGGGAACTCACATAACAGACTGTGAGAAAATGTTTGCTTCTCTGTTTTCAAAGTGTTTAATGTGTATGGTTGAGAATGGAGTCTTAAACATTGCTGTCAGCAGTTACTCATTTGACTGACAGATTCCTCTGCAGAAGCTAAAGGAGTAAGAAACCTTAGAAGCAATTCATGCATGCAGACAGCATCAGTTTTAAGACAGTCCCGGGTAAATGTCACCCATGAACTCCTTCTCATGGTAAACAACTTCACCATTGTATTGTAAAATAAGCCCTGAGGGAACCTAGAAACTACTGAAAGAACAAAATAAGCTCTGGGGACAAAAGTGGGCACTTGAAAGTGACATAAGTTGCCCTCTGCTTCAGACTCCAGCTCAGCTTCTCCCAGTGACAAAGAATGCAAACAAGAGGCAAAACAAAATGCCATTACCTTGTATTTTTTAGAAAAATAGTTGAAATAATTTTATTAAATATAAAGAACACTGAAATTTTATGATAACACAATCTCAGACTAGACCCAATGAAGGATATATAAATTGAATAGTAAAATAAACCATAGAGTATATGTACAAAATATTGGTAACTATAGTATATTAATTATATAACTGTATTATGCTATACTATATCATATATTTTTACATTTATCTTTAATTTATTATCTTTAAATAGTTATACAAAGGATTTTAAATTCATCATGCTACTTTGTGAGTACAATGGATCTTGATCAATGTCACTCCTTCTATCCTTCTCTCCCATCTCTCCTAACATCATTGCTCCCTTCAAGTTACCTTGCTCCATTTTCATACACACACATACACACACTATAACTAGATTTACCTACCATTTTTCTCTCCATTTGTTTACCCCCTCCCCTTGACTTTGGAGTTAGTAAAAGAATAGTAAGAGGAAGAAGAGGAATTCCAAAGCAAAACAAGTTGAATTATTTGATTTGCTATATTTTGGCTAGGACTCTACCAGAGGCCACCAATAGGGAAATATGTCTTGAAATGGTGTGTCCCACTCAGTGGATCCCAGAAGTTACTAGAAAGACAAAAGACCACAATCAACCATCAATAGTGGGCCCTGAAGGGACTTAAGCAGTCAGCAATTGGAGTTGTAATTAAGAAAATGTATACCAATATCAGATTCTCTTAGAACCTAGAATCATTTCTTTTAGTACTACCCTCCATGATTAAATGCAGCCTTTCATTATTAGTAAAGTCCACACAAGAAAAGGCAGTTTTGCATCTTTATGCCTCAAATTCAAAAGAAATGAAAATTAATTTGCTATCATACTTTTTCAAATGTGTTTATCTTGCATGGTCTCTTTCCAGGAATTATTACCTTTATCTGCCTTGTCAATCAGACAAAATCTCATATTGAAAGACATCAGTGAACTGGTTCTGCCAGCTTACCCTCTCTCCTATGGGTGGCCACCACCCAGGAGAGAACCTTGGCTTTTGCCTTGTCTCAGGGCAAACATGTCTTTCTTGAACTACCACCCAGGTAGTGGCCTCATTCAAATAGACCAATCATAATCTGACATGTTGCCTGGAGGGAGGAGAGAAAGTAGGGAGAATCAATGCGACATTAGCAACAGCCCGGGAACACAGAGGGGGACAACCTGTTTCCAGGTCCCTGCACTCATTCTTCTGAGTGGTCTTATTGTTTACTACATAAACTTTGTAAAACATCATTCCTGGTATTACTTCCATACTATTAGAGAGCAAAAACCCACCATATTAGTGTCTCTTGCATCAAATTTTTCTTATACTCTGTTAGCCCAATAAGCTCCCTTCCCATAGCTTGGCATTCTCCTTACTTAGGCACACTAGGCCCAATTAGTAAAGGCAGTAAATAATTAGCCTCCAACACCACCACCCCCACCACCTTGGGATGGCACTCCTCTGGGGGCGCTACCACCACATAAGGCAGCAAGATCCCCTTGAGTGACCTTCAGGTCTGGGCAGCTGCAGGGCCCCTTATCTACTACTTGGGCAGCAGCCATAAATCTTATTCTGCCATGATGAAGCCCCTGGCCCTCATGTCCACACTATGGTCTCCCCCTCCTAAACCTCATAGGTTATAAGAGGTCAGTGGATGCAGTAGCCAGCACTTCTCTCTTGTGAGAAGGGGTCCTGCCAATCCCTTTTCTGGCAATAAACCTTTTCTTTGTTCTTTGTACCTAGATGTCTGTGTGGTTTTCTGGCAAAGTCTAATTTACTCTGACATATCCATTTGCCAAATGTGGTTCATTACCCTGCCTTAAAAATCTCTTTCTAGGGCTGGGAAGGTGGCTCAATGGTAGAGCGCTTGCCTTTCATGCATGAGGCCCTGGGTTCGATCCTCAGCACCACATAGGCAAAAAGAAAAAAGCCAGAAATGGTGCTGTGGCTCAAGAGCTGAAGAGCTCTTGAGCTGAAGAGCTGAGGGACAGCACCCAGGCCCAGAGTTCAGGCCCCATGACCGGACCAAAAAAAGAAATCTCTTTCTATAAATCCTAGCTACTCAGGAGGCTGGGATCTGAAGTACGGTTCAAAGCCAACCCCAGGCAGGAAAGTCCATGACACACTTATCTCGAAGTAACCACCAGAAAACCAGAAGTGGATCTATGGCTCAAGTGATAGAGCACTTGCTTTGAGCTGAACAGCTCAGAGACAGTGCCCAGGCCCAGAGTTCAAGCCCCGCGAAAGACAAAAAAATAAAAGAAGAAGAAGGTGGAGATCAAAGGATCAAAGTCAGCCAGGGCAGACAAATCCATGAAACTCTTATTTCTAATAAACTAATAAAAAGCCAGAAGTAGATGTATACCTCAAGAGGAAAAGCACCATACTAGAGTGAAAAAAACCAAGCATATATGCACCTACACACACACACACACACACACACACACACACACACACACACACACACACACACACATACAGTCTCTTTTATAATTACTTCCAACTGCTTATGATGTAGTTAAGGCTCTTAGGGCTCCTGCATTGTTTTTGTGACCCACTCACATCTCTTCCTTTCAGATTTAACATTGGATAATAAAACCTCAGCTCTGCCACAAAGGGATTTGTTTTCAGGCTCATGGTTGTTTCTCTGCAGAGAAAAAAATACAAATCTTCACCATCTTGTCAGTTTCTGACCACCTTGTAACCTCACACAATCTTTTCCCTCTTTCCAGGGATATGTGCACTTGCACAGCTGGCCACTGTCTCCAGCCCTTCAGCATCAGATGGAGAGCATTCTCTCCTGGGATGAAGTCTGTGTTGGGCTCTCGCTTTCATCTCAAATGACCCTTTCTGTTTCATGTTGCCAAGAAAAAGAGAAAAAGAAATACTTACTTGTGCTACCATAGAACAGAATGTAAGTGAAGAATAAGGGATATTCACTTACCCACACAGCTAGCCCCAAGCAAATGGAACACTGTTTAGGAAACCGAACTCTATTTAGAACTTAGAAATTCTCTTTTGGATTAGATTGTAAGAGGCAACTTAAAAGATGCTTTGCTAGGTCCTGTGCATTAACTAAAAATCCTCCAAATTTAGATCTTTTCATTTCCATCTCAGTTTTTCTCTGCTGTCAACTTTGCAATCACCAAAAAAGACCAGGTTCATTGATTAGCATCTTGTGTGGAAGACAAACGGCACCTCAAATAAGCAATGCCTTCTACTTATTATCTTAAAGTGCAGCATTTTGTATGGAAGACAAACTGCACCTCAAACAAGCAATGCTTTCTACTCATTATTTTAAAACTCAGCCTAAAATTCAGGATGTTACCTCATTCTGTTCTGTTGCAGTAATAAAGTAATAACTTTTCCAGAATTCTCCCAGAGATAGAGATTTAGCTAATAGCCAGATAATGACCTGGGATCTGGGACTTTGTCTCCCAGCTCCTTTAAGCTCCGTACCTAAAGATAGCTGAAGATGTCCAGAGCTGCCTTGTAAAAGCATGTCCTTTTTCTGATCTTCATCCTTCTCTTTCTTTGTCATATGGACATGAGGGTTCAGGCCTAACTTGAAACACCGAGACTTTGGTCCTGGGTCTAAAAACCCATTTTAGTCTCTTCCTCGCTTCAGATGCAAAAACGAGTTAAAGTTTTCTTTGAGCCATGGCATGATTATTCCATACCTTCTAGTTTCCATTTCCATTGTAAACTGCCTGATTTTACATTGAGAATCCAGATTATGTGGAAGAGGTTTTTTTTTTAATCAATGCTATAATCTCTACTGTGTTAGTTTGTTATGTAGAAACAGATTACATCCACTATGGCCAGCATCTGGTTCATGGGTCATGTTGAGCTGTGGTGAAGGGTTTGGATACAGGAACTGTGGTTCCATTCTGAGACTAGTGTAGCCAATATAATTTCAGGAATGAGTCATAGTATATTCTTGCTGTTTGACTGTGACTTTAACTTCTTTGTGAACACTTTTATCACAGGGCTCTAAGTCTACTACAGATTGAATATTTGCTGGATGGACAAATGAACAAATGGATTATGTATACATGTCAAATGTATGTACATAGGTTGAAAAATTTTATTTGGACATCAAATTGTATTAATAAAATTTAAAAAATTAATTTAATTAAAATTTAAAAAAAATATTGTATTAATAAAATTGATTGCAGCATACTACACAAATCTGCACTGTAAGTGTCCTGAAAACCAAATGATAATACCTTCAAATCACAGATAAAAAACCCTAAGCCCCAAACAGAAGTTCTGGTGGAACTACAGGAATGAAATTGTGCATTATTATGGCAAAAAGAGATCTGAGAACCATTTTCCCAACACTATCAATCAAGACACATATATTCACCACTTACTTGAGAGAAGGTGACACAACACACTTTCCCAAAAGTAGTGGGGACTATGATTGCAACTCAATATTCAGTGGGGCACACAATGAAATTTGACTTCTCCCTTTGCCATGCATTTGTTTCTCAGTTGAGATACCTAATGACATGTTCAGATGAGGGGCTCTAAACATTTCGAAGATAAATATTCTATAGTTCATGCTTGTAATCTTAACTACTCAGGAGGCTGATACCTGGAGAACCTCTATTCCAAGCCAGCCTGGGCAGAAACGTTTTTAAGATTCCATCTCTAATTAACCAGCAAAATGCCAGACTGGAGGTGTAACTCAAGTGAAAAAGTACCAACAATGAGCAACAAAGCCCAGAAAGAGCAGTTTCTGAGATCAAAAAACCAATATATATAGGTTTCTTATTCAAGTCACATGGGTTCTTTGAATCAAAGCCACATTCTAGTCCTTCTGAACCCCTCCCCCCCCCGCCCCAGTATTCTTTTCTCATTGTTGGCTTAACAATTTTCAGTCTCAAAGTCCCAAGATAGTATTCTAACCCATAATTCCACTACCACCAATTTGTCAGTGGAGTAAGAGGGAAGCCACATTGACATAGATAAGTCAGTATGCTGTACTTGATGGAAATACTCATCTCAGATTGCATTGTAAGGAGCAGAGCATAGGGACATAAGGAAAACTACAGCTTTAAGAATTCATTTCTTATTTCAATAACTTTGTCACCCAGCAAATACAATCAGAATAAATTAACTTTTTTTGAAAATTAGACTTGGCATATGGGTTACAACAAGTGCAACAATTATGGAAAAAGACACATCATTGTTAACCAACTCAGAAGTCTCATGGAAGTCATTATCTGTTCCTGTAAAACAATTTATAAAAATACAGCAATTATTCTTTCCCAGTCTAGTTAACATTTGCTTATTCTTTAATTAAAGAAACACCAGATAGCCAATTAATTTAAACCCATTGTTTTCCAGTCTTTTAAGTTACAAATTAACAAGTTTCTGTTATACATACACTTAGCAGATCTATGGTAATTGAGAACAGAATTTGAAGTTTGCTAATAGCAAGCATGTGAAAGAGAATATGAAATGCTGATTATTTTCATGGATGAAGACAAGAACCTGTAGTGTGCAGAGTATTTGGCATTTAATCCAAAAGCTGATGAAGAGAAACATCAAAAGATAATTTATCAAAAAACATCAAAAAATAAACATCAAAAGATAAATTATCAAAAGATAATCAAAAGATAATTAATTATGAAAGATGCTATGTTTGCAGAATCCAGAGTAAAAAGCAAAATAGAAATGAGAAAAATATTGCTGTACATACCACTTAGAATGCATCTTGGATTTTTTTTTTACTATTCTTGGAGTTATTACTTTCTTAAATCACCAAACTAAAAGCCAGATTTATAATACTTACTACTTTATAAAACTCATGTTGTTACCTTTTGATGATTCCAAGTTAGAAAAGTCATATTTAATCCCTAACTTCCTAGCAAATACATTAACTATGTTATCAGAGGTTTAGGGCAGCTATATAACCTTGGTGTTTGTCTGGCAAGAGAAGACTACAGGCAAAATGCAACCATAAAGATGATACAAAAGTTCATTAGAAAAGAAATATGACAGAGAGAAAGCAAGCTTATGGGAAAGACATGCCTCAGGCAGGACATAGGAGTTAAAGACAAAATGATCTCTTTCCAAGCTGGGTAAATGCAGAGGATCCACTGGCATTCTCTTTAGACAATAATTCTGGGTGGACCAAGTGGGTCCTACCATTATTCTAAAATCCAGAGATATCTTTTTTTTTTTTTTTTTGGTTGGTTGTGGGGCCTGAATTCGGGTCTGGGCGCTGTCCCTCAGCTCTTCAGCTCAAGGCTAGCACTCTACCACTTGAGCCACAGCGCTACTTCTGGCTTTTTCTGCTTATGTGGTGCTGAGGAATTGAATCCAGGGCCTCATGTATGCAAGGCAAGCGCTCTACCACTGAGCCACCTTCCCAGTCCCCCCAGAGAAATCTTTTGGCTTACCTTAAACCTAGGGACAACTGGTGACCCATAGGGCTCCTTTCCTCAGACCAGGTTTTCACCTTGCTTATTTGATCATTCAGAGTGAAGACTACCATTTCCAAGAATTAGATAACTAGTCCCTAGCACTTAGTCCCCAAAGCCTTGCAACTTAGCATTTAAATGGAAGGAGCTTTAACTGCTTTGTAAATTAGTTCCAACCTCTGAACGTGACCATTTTTGTGTTTATAAAAATAATTTTATAGACCTTTTATCACCCCTGGTACACTGACTTATGGTAGTTTACTTGCATAAACAAGATATGGGCCATTCAGTTTTTATACTTGTAGTCAAGATAAAGTAACGTACATTAAAACTATTACTCTACAAAATGGAGTAGATCAAAGAGGTATAGCCTAAATTCTGCTATTGTGCACCACCACAATCCAGACCAGACCCAGCCAGTTCTCTTTGTAAGGTTCACCCTGGGAAAGTGAAACAGGCTCCTCTCTCCTTTTGACTATGTCTCCACCCCGTACATGTGTCACCTTGGTAACTGACACACTTGGAGGTCACATCCTGGACAGCCCCTGGTTTCACTTCCCATGGGACCAGGGGAGGGTCCCAGGCCCTGATGTCACATCTGCATCCAGTGTGGCCACACCTTCCCTCATCTGGTTGCACCTTCTTCCCTTACCTTCCCTAGTTAAACCCAGGTCAGACCACAATCCTCCCCTTTCGGCTATGCCTCTCCACCATGCACAGCTGGGACAGCAATTTGGTAGATAAACTTATTTTTCTGCCTGAATAGCACAGTATGTTCTCTCTCTCTCTCTGTCTTTGTCTCTCTGTCTCTCTCTCTTTTTCTCTCTCTCTTTGTTGTGGGACTTGAACTCTGGGCTTGGGCACTGTTCCTGCTCTCATCAGCTCAAGGAGAGCACTCTACCAAGTGAGACACAGTGCCACCTCTGGTTTCTGGTGGTTTATTGGAGATAAAAGTCTCACCGCCTTTCCTGCTGGGCTGGCTTTGAACGGTGATTCTCAGACTCCTGAGTAGTTAGGATTACAGGCATGAGACACCAGTGCTTGCCATGGTGTTCTCTTTATTGGCTACCTAATTAAACCTAGAATATTTAATTTACCTTATACTCTTCACTTGGAAAGTTGTCACTTCTAAAATTACCTTCTCATTTTCTGTTGCACTCCCTCACCCCTTGTCACACACACACACACATACTAGTTGACATATTTGCCTTTCTGGCCAAAATTTGCACCAAGAGACACCAGGGTTCTCCATCTCACCCTCCTTCATGTTCAGACTAGAGATAGCAGACAGAAGACCATTTCAGGGTCTTTAGTCTGACATTTCAGAATGGGTAACTGAACTGATATGAGTGGGGTTAGCAGAAAAGCTGCCATGGAAGTATGGCCTGTGGGACTTGCAGATGGCAGGGAATGCTGATAAACCAGAACCTGCCTGACAATGAAATGTGAGCAGAGTTCTACAAAAGGACAAAGGAATAAGAAGACAAAAAATGAGGAAATAAAGAACAGATAGTAAATCTGTGGTGTCACAACCACAAAGGAAACAGGGGACCAGCCAATCATAAAGCCATCTTCAAGGCCTCCACTTACCTTAACCCAAGGCCAAGCTCTGTAAGAAAGAAGGTGACAAGGTAGCAAAGGTGGGCTGAAGTGTTGTCTGCTTCTAGCATGTCTATGCCATGTGCTCTCTTTCTTTCATATTCCTTTTCTAATAAATGTTTCTATCATTTTTGCTTATGCTGTGTCCTGCTTGAATTGTTTTCTTGCCAGATGTAAGAACTGAGGTATTTTACCCATTCTAAACTTTTGGGTAACACATTTGATGTATTGGCTGGAAAATTAGAAACTAATTATGTCTTTTTCTGATTTGTGTTTATCAGATGATTACGTTACTTCCTACCCCTCAAGAAAAAAAGAAAAATTAAGCCTATGTACGCTTGAATTTCTAGCTAATAAGCTGTTTCTCATTCAATTTGAATTTCAAATGGACAATGATTAATTTTAAACATTAACATGTCCCGTGAGCTATCATTTATTATATTTAAATGCTTGTTATTTATAACAACCTGTATTTTCATTTGGTAAATGAAGCATCCATAATTTGCATCCATTCTTCTTTTGGAGACATTGCATTACATTTTCTTTAGTTTTTCTTTCCCTTACGTAATGTTTATATTACGTATTGTGTATATTACATATATGATGTTTATATTACATATGCCTCTACATATGTGTATATATATGTAGAAGCATATGTAAATGTGTGCACATATTCATATAAAATGCAAAATATAAACATGTATGTGCATATGTAAATACACACGTGTATAGATATAAATATGCATATGTGTATAAATATACACATATACATTATATATACACATACATCAAAATGCTTACTGAACTCACTAAATCCTTGAATCATAGACTCTCCAAGTGACTGGATGAAAATAATTTCCTTCAAAATATGTTGACATATTCAAAAAGCAAGAACCCAAACTGACAGGGAAATAATCCCTATGCCCACTCGTTCCTCCTTCCTTCCTTCCTTCCTTCCTTCCTTCCTTCCTTCCTTCCTTCCTTCCTTCCTTTCTTCTTCCTTCCTATTTATCCTCTCTCTCTCTCTCCTCTCTCTCTCGTTCCTTCTGTTCTTTCTTTATATGTCAGAACTGAAACTTAGAGACCTGGCTGCTGTGTCATAGTTATTTCTTCAACTGGTACTTTATCACTTGAGCCACACCTCCACTTTTAGCTTTTTGGTGGTCAATTTCGGTAGTCATCTCAGAGACTTTTCTACCAGGACTGTCTTTGAACCATGATCCTTCGATTTCAGCCTCCTGAGTGGATAGAATTACAAGTGTGAGCCACCATGGCCCAAATTAAGGGTTTTGTTCCTATGCCTTTTTAAATCTCTTCCTCTCAAAACACTGTTCTGCAGGTATTTTTGTATGGGAATTCAGTCAAGAGAAACAGAGAAGCCACATTTTGAGAGGTTGAATTGGGAATCTTTATTAGAAAGCCAGTGACTGCAGCTAGACTTGTCACAAAGACCTGCAGCCCCTCACTTAACACTGTTAGAAAATTGAGCCATTACAGTAGGAAAGCAAAGAAGAAGTAGAGAAACAATACTAACAAGCCAGGCCAAAATGAATGAAGAGCTAAAGTGGGACAATATAGAGACAGGAAGAGAGCCAGGAGACACAAGACACAAGGCATGGTTTAATGGTGCCTGAGCTGCCCGGGTAGGGGCAGGTTCATAGGAAACTTGAGAGTCTCAGAAGTTCAAAGCATAGGACTGACACTTTCAGTAACCCATCATCCAAGGTCTTGCCCCTGCTTCTAGGAATTCAGGCAGGCCCACCAGTGGGGGTGGAACTTCCCTGCCTCTACCATGAAAGACAAGACAGCTCCAGCTAAAACCAAAACCAATACCCTATCATCTACCACATGGCCAAGATGGTGCCAGTTAGACCAAGTAATCTTATTTCCATATGACGTTGTCATCTAAGAAAATGTGTTCAAAGTCACAGGGAACAAAAAGGTAAGTTTGAGGAAGGTATGATAATAGAAAAATCTATATTGTCTTCATAAACAGACTCTTGATTCGTAAAATACTCGACAAATTTTCAGTTGATTAGTGCAAGCTAAATACAAAACTGTCCATTGTTTTAGGAACCAATGAGTAGAACTGGAATCTTTCTTCGTCATGAAAATGGTGCTCCATATCAAAGCAGCACCACTTTCTCCACATTCTAGTGGATTTGCAAAACAATCAACATCACAAATTATTTTTCCATCTCATCTCTTTTAAATGTAATATACAAATATACATGCCTATCACTAAGATTACAGGTATTATCTGCAAGTGCCTGGCTTAATTAAGTACAGGCTTTTACAGTTCTCAAACAGGATGAAGAGTGAGTATAAAAGGAATTGTTTAGTTTAAGTTGTTCTGAACAATAAGATGAGAGCTCTTGGGTAAAGAATAATTAAACCCTGGTATCAGGATACTAAAAATGACCTCATGAGTCTCTACTCTTACCCCAAGATTCAAAGATCCTCTGTCTGCTATGTGTCCACAAAGACTAGAGCACACATGATTGAAGAATATTCTCCAATCTTGGCTGGGAAGGTGGCTCAGTGGTACAGCGCTTGCCTTGCATGCCTGAGGCCCTGGGTTTGATTCCTCAGCACCACATAAGCAAAAAGAAAAAATCTGGAAGTGGCGCTATGGCTCAAAGTGGTAGAGTGCTAGCCTTGAGCTGAAGAGCTGAGGGACAGCGCCCAGGCCCAGAGTTCAGGCCCCATGACTGGACCCCCCCCCAAAAAAAAAGAATATTCTCCAATCTTATTCACCTGGGAACAAAGCAGAACAAGTTGAAGATAACTTATCTGGTTTTGATTGATTGATTGATTGAATCGCCTGCTAGTTTATTTTTGTGCCAGTACTAGGATTTTAAATTAGAGCTTGGGTGTTGCCCTTAGATTTTTTTTGCTCAAGGCTGGTATTCTAGCACTTCCAGATCACTTCCAGCTTTTTGGTGGTTAATTGGAGAGAAGAGTCCCAAACTCTTTCTTGCTCAAGTTGGCTTTGAACTGTGATCCTCAGATCGTAGTCTCCTGAATAGCTAGGATCGCTAGCTAGGATCAAGCACCAGTGCCTGGCAAACCTCTTATTTTTAAGATAAAAGATGTATTCTCAGTTTTAACCTTTCTTAAGGACTTTCCTTTAAAAAAAAGTATGGTGAATTTAATCCCTGGCATATTTAAGAAATGCATTAAAGCAAAAATTGAAATTAAAAATTAATTGATTAAAGATTATGTTTCAAGAGTTTCTGATCACTTGCTGAGCCTTCTTTATAAGAGATTATGGATACAGTGGCCAGTAGAAGCAGATGTTACCTGCAGAAAACAAAAATGGCTTTCCCTCCCCTCTCATTAAATTAACATATCTTTTGCATTGGACTACACAATAGCATAACTGAGCATATTTTTCAGCAACCTCTAGCTGCTCAGTCCTTCTATTTAAAGTTTCCCAAGTGATTCCTCTATACAGTCTGACCTATCTCATTGTAATTTGGGGAGCTGTACTTTGTTCAGTGAACTGATTCCATATGTTTCATTACAATAGTTCTTTTTTGTTTTATGTTGGTATTATAAACTTATAATTTTGAAATATCAAAACATTTCTTGTGTTTAATTGAGGGATTTTCTGTGGATGAGAAAGTAAGATTGTTTACTTACTTGATTCAATCCTCTCTAGAGCCTCATTAAGTTTACATTATTAGCAGACTCATTTCACTAATGTCTTTAACAGATTGTACCAAGATAAACTTTAGATCTTCCCAAGTCAAAATAACACAAAGTTTGAATCAGCAGAACTGCTGATAAATGAAGTTTTGTCTACCCAATACTCAAACAACCCTGTCAGCTCAAGGGAAAGAGAAAATCACTTGGAACAACCATAAGAGACAATGCTTTGATTTTTAAATAGTTACAGTCATGCCATAAAGTTGCAGACGTAGGTGTGCTTGACCTGTGAAGTCACTAAAGCAATTAAAATTATGTAATGTTCTTGATAACTCAGCCAAGAGTCATTTGGTCAAGAATAGCCCCCAATGAGTTCTGGCCTTTTGCAAATCAGATTTATTTTTCAGCTCATTCAATCAATTTATGGCTTTGTAAGAGAAGCCAAGAAAATGCATCATGCACTACCCTGTGAATGAAGGAACATTTAGTTCATGTACCCTCCAACTCTTACACTAACAAGCAACAGTAACTCTGTAGCACAAATGATCTCCAATCAAATAATTCTTCCTAATATATAACATGTGGCAAAGCAATGTTCCTTTCCAAAACTGTGTTTTCTAGAACACTGTGCTTATTAAACTCCCCTCTAACTCTTCTCTAAGAGCTTAATCAAGGCTGATCTGCCTTGTTCCTCTCCTCCCACAAAAAATGTTGCAGAAAACACCCTAGCCAGAAATACCTTACCAGTTTTAAATGATTACATAGAATGGGTTTTTTATAACTTGTGATTATACAAAATAAAAAATAACTTGTAAAATTTGGTCTTTTTTGTAAAATGTGCTTTTGGACTAGAGGACATCTATGCTTCCAAAATCTGTGCTAGAGATGGAATCTCAACATAGACAAAAAGAGAATATGCTGAGTCAGCTGAATTTATCAGGAGCTGTGATGCAAAGAACCATTATATTTAATAACAAAAGCAGTTTCTCTTCCTTCAAATAACAGCATGAAAACAATTCTTTTCACTGACAATTTAGCCATATTGTTGTCATACTCACAAAACCTTCACAGAAGAGAGCTCCTTCAGCCCCAAAGAGAATGATGATATATGGATTCTGTCTACAAAGGTTTCCAAATTAAAACTGATTCCTTCAGAAGAAATATAGAAAGGACATTGGAATGCAAGAGAACATATTTCCAGGAAATGAGTCAGATCTACACCACATGCACAGTCTTACAGCACTAGTGACGTCAACTTTATTTGCAATGGAGAGAGCATAAGACACCCAACAAGATAGCATGGCCAAGGCAAAAGGGTGTTTTCATAGGCATTTTACAAAAGCATTCCTGTGCTGAAATTTTAATCAAATCTTATAGCCTAATTTTCTCATTTATTTCCTTGAGCTTCAATAGAAAACACATGTGAGCCAAACCCTTTTCAACAGACACATCTTCTATTTGAAATTATTTTCTTTTGTGAATGAGCAAGATTGCTCTGATTGGAAACCTATTTATTTTTACTGCTAAACCCATTGGGCTGGGGCCATGTCTACTGAGTGGTAAGCTAAACCTTCTGTATTGATGAACAATAGCAAAACAAGAGTCTCCCAGACCCTAGAGAGTTTTTGTATAAGTTTAGCCACTTGTAAGTTCAATTCTAAAGAATATATATTTTTCTACTGGATCAACTAGAAAAATACTAAGTTTAGATATATGTATAGCTTCCTAAATGATAAGGCTGCACTCTTTCATTCCTCCTTGATTAAGATAGTATTATGAGCTACATCAGTAAATTAATAGATCTAACTCAACACTCAGGTGTATAGAAATTTGAACTTTAAATTGTAGGTTTTGCCACTATCACTTGTGGAAGATGGAAATAGTGGCATATTGCTTTACATTGTAAATTCAGCTTTCCCTTGATCTTTATTTTAATTCACTCAGATTGTTTCTTCATGTGAAAAGATGCTGATGTTACTTCTTAAACATACCCACAAAATTGTTCATATGGTATCTGAGTCTAAAAGTGCTTAAAGTTTGATATCCTATAGGAGATTGGATTCATTTTCTCATTTAAGAATTAAAAAGCAAGGAAGTGACCAGGTGCTGGTAATCACTCCTGTTAATTCTAGCTAGCTAGTCAAGAGGCTGAGATCTGAGGATTGTAGCTTGAAGCTAGCTCAGGCAGGAAAGTCTGACACTTACCTTCAACAAAATGAAAAAAAAATGTCTGAGACTTATCTTCAACAAAATGGAAAAAAGTAGTAAATTTTCTATATGCTTTTAATACAGCTATTATCACTCAAGATCAGAGGAAATTTGATGCTTAGCAGTTTAAAACAAATTACTTACGTGATTCCTTAAGCGTTCTTAGTTATGCCAAGACCTAAAATCAAGTTGTAATGAATATCAAAAATGAACAAATAATTCATTTTAGAACAATATTGATGAATCACATTAATAGCTCATTTCTTGAAAGAGCTGAATGTGGTGGAAATTGAAGTCACCTATATTTTATCAGTAAGAACTAAGAAGAGAGGAATGTTGATGATACTGACCCTCACTTGGTCACACCTCCAGAGATCCTGAGGAGTTCTTTCTCCTAGCCTTGCACTCCAATTTAAGATTAAGAGGGGCCAAAGTAATTTAGGTGGGAAATATGACTGGAGAAATAGGTGAAAAGACAGGAAAACAATACAGTTATATTATCTATTATGTTACCTATTATATTACAGGTATATTATTATAAGCCTATTATCTATTAAATTATCTACTATTACTATTATTTATTGTCTTTAAGAAATTGTATGTGGAGATTTTTATTCAACATGTCAGTTTATGAGTTCATGCATCTTGATCAATGTCACCCTTTGATCAGTGTCACCCCTCTTATTGTTTTCCTCCATCTCTCCCAGATTAGTTTATCCTCTCAGTTTTTCTATTTCCATTTTCACATATATACATTGAGTATTATAACTGTATTCTCTCATCTGTCCTCTTTATTTACTCCCCTTCTCTTGACCTGAACTCTCTGAGCTTCTTTGTATTAATTTTTTTAGATGCTAAATTGATTATTCAAAGGAATTACTCCATTGGAATCCTCTCCTGCATTAGTCATACTTCAGTTAATCTGTGTCTACATGCTGAAATAAGGACAGTGGATCTAACCAGTGCCATCTTGGCCATATGATGGATGACAGGGTACTGGGTTTAACTGGCACCATCTTGTCTTCATGGCAGAGTCAGGGAGGTTCCATCCCCAGGTAATGGGCCTGCCTAAATTCCTAGAAGCAGGGGTGGGGACTTGAATGACCTGTCAGTCCTATGCTTTGAACTTGTGAGAGTCTCCAGTTTCTTGTGACCCTGCCCCTGACTCTGGCCTCATTTAGGCCAAAACAAGTACAGGTGCCATTATGCCATGCCTAGTGTCTTGTGTCTCCTAGCTCTCCTCCCATCAACATGGTATCCCACTTCAGCTCCCCATTGGAGCTGATCTGATTTGTTGGTATTGTTTTTCTGCTCTTTCTTTTCTCCCATGGCTCAGTTTTTTAACAATATTAAGTGTATTTTCAGGGCCTGAAGGGTCTTTGTGACAGGAGTCTGCCTCCAGTCACTGGCTCTCCAATAAAGACACCCTAATCCACCTTTCAAAATGTGGCTTCTCTGTTTCTCAAGACTGAGTAGTGCCCATGCAATATTGCATATAACTCTGTATATGGTCATATATATATTTATAAATTAGAGCTAACTTTTACATATGAGAGAAAACGTGTCCTTTGTCTCTCTGGCTCTGATTTACTTACTCTAATTTTTCCAGTTATTATTTTTAAATAATACAGAAAGGGTCTGGCTCAAAAGTTGAAACCTGCAAACAACTAACATAGCAGTTACACTTCCCTCTGTTTCAGTGCTAAATATTAAGAACTGAGAGACCTAGGTGAGGCTAGTTATCTAATCCTTTAAAATAGTGAAAACTTGACAGTTCTGTAAATGGGCAGAAGGGATTATCATAAAGAAAAAAAGCCCAAAAGTTCACCATGCATCCCTGGGTAGGCCAAAAGACATCTCTTTTTTTTTTTTTTTTAGGGCTAGGCAGCATTCAACATGGCTAGCTGGAACAATTGTCTAATGGGTTGGGAGTTGCTGGAGGATCACAAGTATTCCCTTAGCTCAGAAAGAATAAAAGCAGCAGAGAACAGCTGTCATTTAACTCAGTTCCTGCATGAGGTACAAAAATGTAAAATGCTTCTCTCACATTCTTTCTCCCTCCCTCAGCTGTGTCTGTCTTTTCCCTTGATTCTCTCTCTCTCTCGCTCACTCACCAACTTATTTGCTTGCTCCTTGATTTGTCACTTTAGAAAAATACTGAGAGACTAAAGATAAACAGGACTTTAAGAAAAAAGTAGAAATAGTAGAAATAGGAATAAAAGTTCATGTAAAGTATCTGATCTAGAGATAAATGTTTCTGCAAATCAGCCCTTCCACTAACGTGTCTGGAAATTAATAGCAAGTAGTTGCTGCTGTATCTCAATTTGTGTGTGTGTATATGTGTATGCATGTATGTGTGTGGATGTGTATATGTGTGTATGTATACATATGCATGCATCTGTGTGTGCGCATGCATGTGTTTGTATGTGTGTGTGTGCGTGTGTGTGCAGTTTCTGAGCACTGTCCCCAAGGATTTTCACTCAAAGCTAGCACTGTACCATTTGAGCCACAGCTCTACGTCTGGCTTTTTTGGTGATTAATTGGAAATAAAGAGTCTCACAGACTTTCATGACCAGATTGGCTTCAAACTTTGATCTTCAGATTTCAGCCTTCTCAGATCAAATCATACCCAATTTTTAGCTGGTTGACTTAGACAGTAGAAGGAAATGTCAGGATTTGAAAATATAGCTATATCTATATGTCAGTCCAGTGCCTGGGACTCGAGTTTCCTGTGACCCTACCCCATGACCTGACCCTATTTAGGCCTAGACCAGCTCAGGCACTATTAAGCCATGTCATGTCACATGTCTCTGTGTTCCTGTCATGTCTCCTGTCTCTTCTCTGCTCACTAGGGCATTCCACTTCAGCTCTCATCTGAATTGGTTTGTTGGTATTGTTGGTTCTTTCTTTTCTCTCTGGCTTTCATTGCTCAGTTTCCTAACAGTGTTAAGTGCATTTGCTGGCTGTAGTTCTTTGAGACAGGAATCCACAATGCAGTTCTTGGCCTTTTAATAAAGACTCCCCACTCAACCTCTCAAAATGTGGCTTCTCCATTTTCTCACCGTACAACAATGTAAACATATGCATGTGTGCATACACACACTCTTCATACACATACCTACATATGTACACACACACAAGAAGATAAAAAATTGAGTACAATCTACTGCAATCCCCCAACAGAGAGGTTTTAGTTTTGCTTCCTTCACAATAAAACCCTCCCTATTGTATGAGAATTCAGTCATCAAGAAACAGAGAAGCCACATTTTGAGAGAAAGCTAGCTACTGCAGGTAGACTCCTGTCTCAAAGAACTACAGCCCAGAATGTCTCTTATACAAAGCTTTTTAAATTAAGCCTAATGAAAGTATTATACATAGGCAGAGCAAACTAGATGAGGATACTTAATCCTAACAAAAGTGTTTATATAAGCAAAGGCAACTATCCAGGGGAACAAAAAGGAGCAATCAGGACTCAGTTATCTAGGGGAAGGCAAGGCTTTCCTGGAGTTTAGCAACTCATGACATATCTGCAATCCAAAGAATGTGTTCTCTCAACTCTCTAAGGTTCTCAGAAAGTCCCCCATTTTCTATTAAGATGCCTAGATGGTGTTACTTAGAACCAGTGTCGACATTTCATTCAGAGCTCTCATTTGAATTTTACTTTTATAGAGTACCAGCTGGTGAGTGCTGGTGGATCTTCCAAACTTGCTTCTTTCTCTTTCTTTCTCCCTCCCTCCCTTCTCTTCCTTCCTTCCTTCCTTCCTTCCTTCCTTCCTTCCTTCCTTCCTTCCTTCCTTCTTTCTTTTCTTTCTTCCTTTTTTCTTCTTTTTCCCTCTCTTTCTTTTTCTGTCTTTCTTAGTTCTTCCTTCCTCCTGTTGTACAGGGACTCACTCATGAGAAACAGAGAAGCTACATTTTGAGAAATCTAATTGAAGTAAGGAGGTCAGGTCTGGCTGGTGCCATCTTGGCCATATAGTGGATGGTAGGGTCTGGCATTTTATCTTCATGCTGGGGGAGGAAAGGCCCCTGTCCATCACCTGCCTCTCAGGTGATGGGTGTGGATCCCTGGAGGCAGGGGCAGGAACTTGGTTGATTGGTTACTGAATCTTTCAGTCCAGTGTCTGGGACTGGGAATTTCCTGTGAACCTGCCCACTGATCAGACCCTATTAAGGCCTGGAACAGCCCATACTCCATTATACCATCTCATATGTGTCTCTGTGCTCATGTCCTGTGTCTGTCTCCTGACTTGTCTCCAGTCATCATGGCATCCCAATTCAGCTATCCATTGGAGCTGAATTGGTTTGTTGGTATTGTTTTTGTTCTTTCCCTCAAGCCTTTTTCCTAACCATGTTATGTGTATTTGGGGGCTGCAGGTCTTTGTAGCAACTGGCTGCCTGCAGCCTGCTAACTGAATAATAAAAATTCCAATATTCCAACCTTCCAAGATGTGGCTTCTGGGATGATTCACCTTACAACAGATTTGGGAATCTTTAATGTAGACCCAGCATCTGCAGATAAACTCTTGTCACAAAGACCTGCATCCTCTCAAATATACTCAATACTTAGAAAACTGAGCCATGAGAGTAGAAAGCAAAGAAAGAACAGAAAAACAATACCAACAAACCAGATCAATCTCAATGAAGAGCTGAACTAGGACACCATGGTGACTGGAGGAGACAGGAGACGAGAGAGGAGGCACAGCATAATGGCTCCTGAGCTAGTCTTGGCCTAAATAGGGCCGGGGGTGGGAGGCAGGATCACAGGAAACTGGAGAGTCTCACAAATTTAAAGCATATGACTGACAGGTCCAGTAATCCATCATCCAAGTCCTTACCTCTGCTTCTAGGAATTAATGCAGGCCCATCACCTAGGGGTAGAACTTCCCTGCATTTGCCATGAAGATAAGGTTGTGCCAGTTAAACCCAATCCTCAGCCGGGCACCGGTGGCTCACGCCTGTAATCCTAGCTACTCAGGAGGCTGAGATCTGAGAATTGCGGTTTAAAGCCAGCCCGGGCAGGAAAGACCGTGAGACTCCTATCTCCAATAAACCACTAGAAAACTGGAAGTGGCACTGTAGCTCAAGTGGTAGAGCGCTCGCCTTGAGCTGAAGAGCTGAAGGACAGCGCCCAGGCCCAGAGTTCAAGCTCCATGACCGACAAAAAAAAAAAATAAAAAAACCAATCCTCTGTCATTAACCATGTGGCCAAGATAGTGCAAGTTAGATCCAGTATTACTCACTCCTTCCTTCCTTCCTTCCTTCCTTCCTTCCTTCCTTCCTTCCTTCCTTCCTTCCTTCCTTCCTTCCTTCCTTCCTTCCTTCCTTCATCCCCTGCTTCCCTCCTTCCCTCCTTCCCTCCTTCCCTCATTTCTTTTCCAGCAGTACTGGATTAGAACTCAGAACAGCACACTTGTTAAGTGACTACTAGTCATGCCAACATCCTTTGTCACTTTTTTTTCTTTATGTTTTATATTATTGTCAGGGCTTCTAATATTTTTCCTGTGACTTGATTTAGATCATGATTTTTCTGTCTATGCCTTCTATGTAGCTAGAATGACAGGCATCTGCCACCATACTCAGCTTATATGTTGAGATTGGGCTCTCAACACCTTTTTGCTTGGTCTACCTTTGAATCACCATTCTTACATCTCTGCCTCCTAAGAGCTGAGATCATAGATATACTACTGCCTCTTTTATGCTTGTGGCTTCCCTTGTCTTAAGTGCTCTTTGTTGGGTCTTCCTCCATCCCACAAAAGAAGGATGGGGGTAAGTGCGACCTGCTTGTCCATTCCCCAGCCTCCCTCAGCCTGGGAGACAATCAGACGCAGTGGGGAGTCAAGTCAAGCAGGAAGAAACTCATTTATTAACAGAGCAAGCCCTTTTTAAAGCAAAAAAGAGCGGGTGGCATGGCAGGGGAGGAAGAGGAACCAATCACTGTCAATGTCACACCCTATCATGACCTAAGCTTCCACAGGCTGGTTACGCACTGAATGTAAAGCAAATTGGGCTCAGCCCACTCAACTCCCTCTCAGCACCATCTTTGCTGCCCATGTGCTCTACAGTAAATCGGGCTCTGCCCACTCAACTCCCGCTCAGTGCCATCTTTGCTGCCCATGTGTTCTACAGTAAATTGGGCTCTGCCCACTCAACTCCTTCTCAGAGCCATCTTTGCTGCCCATGTGCCCTACACATGTCTTAAGTGCTCTCAGTTAAAGCTAAATAGCCATCAGCACTCTCAGGTTTTTGTAAACTTAAAATTCAATATTTTTGACATTCACCTTTTTTTCTACACTATTTGAAGTATGAGACCACTCCTTGTCTAAATCATGCTTGCTAATCATGCAACTTTGTAGAAAGTAGAATGAAAGAATAATTCTGGTTCCAGTGCAAGTCAGATATAAGAGCATGGACTTAACTGGAAAAAAATGTCCATCTTGAGAGAGCACGGATTATACTAGCAATGAACTGGTGGCTAAGATAACATTTCTTTTCCTTTCCTTTACTTATGATTTTTGTTGCTGTTGGTGGTGGTGGTGGTCTTGGCACTTGAACTCTGGGCCTGGGTGCTGTCCCTCTGCTATTCAGCTCAAGGCTAATGCTCTACAACTTGAGCCACAGTGCCACTTCCGGTTTTATTGTAGTTAATTGGAGAAAAGATTCTCCGGGACTTTCCTACCCCAGCTGGCTTTGAAACCCAATCCTCAGATCTCACCACCAGCCAGCTTAAGATCACATTTCTAACAGTGTACACTCAGCATATGTAATGTGTATGTTCATCTATCTTTATATGAATTATTGAGTTAAAAATCTGGGCTACAGCTTAGACTCACAAAAATGTTTATAGTTTAAAAGTTGGTACTACTGGAAAAATAAAACCTAAGAATGTAAAGGAGTCTGGGAAATTCAGTTTGCATCCAGCCTGGACAGAACAGTCTTTGGGACACTATCTATAATTAACCAGCCAAAAGCTGGATTGGAAAAATGGCTCAAGTGATGGAATACCAGTCATGAGCAAGATTGATGAATAAGATCTTGAGGCTTTTGCATACCTACACATACAAACAGAGGCACTTATATATGCACACGCAAATACACAAATGAAACCACTCTCAGAATATGTAGAAAAGTTAGAAAACAATAGAAAATATGTCCTGAGTAAGACTAGAATCAAGTGATAATTTTTAATATTAGAAAGTCCTCAAGAGAAGTTTCTTCAAAAAAGTTTGAGAATATTACATAGGTAGGGACAAGAGATAGTAAGAGAGTCAAGTAATCAATATTAAAGGGATTGGATCCATGGAGGAATGAATCAGAGACCCCACAGGTGCATCTGAAAATGTTCATATCCTGTGTCAAGTGTTAGAACATCTTTGAAAATAGTACATGAACAGTCTGAGCAGACCAGTAGATAATGTAACTGGAGAAGTTCAGAATTGCTAGACTGTATCTAGATTAAATAAACCAAGTAGCTATGGCAAGACAATGTGATACAAGGCTAGAATTCTATCACTCAGACCACGACAGGAGATTAGAGAGGGGAATTTACGTAGTGATAACTTCCCTAGACCAGGTAAATAATTTTGTCCTAATAAAACAAACCAATCAAGAAAGGAATACACAGTTGGAAGTTTGGGCTAATTTTGGCACTATATTTTGAGAAGTCAAGTTTCCTATTGAAATGCAACTCAAATATAATCCTCAGTTGTGTTTTAAATGCTCTCTTCATTACAGAACATTTCTTGATGCAAAATGGCTCATGATTCCCATCCAAAATTGAAAAAGTAAGTAATCATCATTCTGTTGGATTCCAAAGAAATGATGAAGGATTACAAAAGCTTAAGCCCAGAGAAATAGCAAAGTTTTTCTAATGTAGGACTTTGTAGATCTTGGTGAATTAGAATTTAGATTTAAAACAAATATTTTGGTTTTGTTTGTAATTTACTATTCTATAGGATACTACAAAATTCTTTTAAAGTAGAGGGTTTAATTGACAAATTCACAAATGATTCCTGCATTCTATTTTCCTAGAATATTCTTTCAAGAGAGTTACAATTAGAACTTAGTTAATAGATAATTCCAACAGTTCATGTATAAAATGATAATGTGAATAATGTGGACAGAGTTGCCAAAAAATAGATGATATTAATTTATATATTTAGAAAAAGAGTATTTGTTGAGCCTTTGGTATAACATGGTATGAAGAGAATAATGGTCTGACATCTTCTTTCTTCTACCAGTATGTAACACAGGGAGCAATTTCCTTAATTACGTGCCTCTGCATACAATGAGAAAAATGCTATGTTTAGGGTTTATTTTTGTTTTTGTTTTTGTTTTATTGGTTTGTCCTAAGGCTTGAACTTTGGGGTTGGACCCTGTCTCTGAGCCTGTTTCTGCACAAGGCTTGTGCCCTACCACTTCAACCTCAGTGCCACTTGTGTCTGGCTTTTGCAGAGAAGTTTATTGGAGATAAGAATCTAGGGAACCTTCCTGCCTGGGTGGGCTTTGAACTGTATCTTCCGATCTTAGCATCTTGAATATCTATGATAGTTAAAAAGTATAAATATAAATAATATTTGCAAGTGTTCTGATCTCAAGGATACCACTGGTGGAAAAATTATACAGCCCAGTTTATTGTGGTGTCCTTTCCAGAACAAGGAGGGCATCACATTAGCAGAGGTGTAGTGTTTAGTCTTCCTCCCTCCCACTAAAGACAGATGGGGTCCGAGGAAAGGTAAGTGCACCACTCACCTGTTTCCCAGCCTCCCTCAGCCCTGGAGACAATCAGACGCAGCAGGGAGTCAACTCAAGCAGGAAGAAACTCCTTTATTAACACAGGGCAGCCCTTTTTAAAGCAAAAAAGAGCGGGTGGCATGGCAGGGGAGGAAGAGGAATCAATCACTGTCAAGGTCACACCCTATCATGCACCTAAGCTTCCACCAGCTGGTTACACACTGAACATAAGGCAAATTGGGCTCTGCCCACTCTACTCCCTCTCAGCACCATCTTTGCTGCCCATGTACTCTACAGATTCCCCCTTTTTTGTTTTAATGGCAGACCCACCTCCCAGTTAGTTATCCTTTTCCCTCCTCTGTAAAGGTTGTTTTAACAGGATTACATTGGTAAGGATAGCATTGGCTATGCAGGGGGTTTGAGGCAAGTATGGGGGTCAAGATTCATCAGACAAGGATAGGGAGGGCCCTTGTGCATGATCCAAGAGCCCGTCCCAGTTACCTCACATCCCCACCTAGCACAGTAATAAACATCAGTCCCACCACAGTTAGAAATGTCCGAAGCAGTTCAATTAATTCCTGGGCATATATAAAGGTCAGTATCTCGTAAGGTCATCCTCTTCAGAACATGGGAGCAGCCTGGGTATTGGGAGTGCCACACATGCGGCACGGTACATCCTCGTGGGCCCCCACACTCAGGCCATTCTACTATAGTCCAGAAAAACAAGGAAAATTTAAAACAAATTCTGCAGACATAGCAAAGCAATCCTGGGCACCTGGTGTCTTTTAAGTAAGCCAGTTCCTTGTACATGCCTTTAAGCTAGCACAGGGGTCAAGATGACCTTTGAGCTTTACTGTCAGCTCCCAAGGACTCCCAACATCTCTCCTGTCTTTGTTTAAAGAAGCAAACCCGCCTGTCTTAGGTTAGGTGGATGGCTTTGTCTGCCTTACCCGTCATTGGGAGCTTCTTCAGAGTGAAGTTGAAGGCCCTGTCTTAGGTTGGTCAGACTGACACCCTCTCTTACCCATCTCTGGCTGCAATTCCTCTTGGGGAAAATTCATTCACTTGGAGCTTGATTTTATGTAACTGGCTGGCTAAGCTCATAAAAGTTTTGCAGTGCACTTATAATGCAGGGAAGGCATAGAAAAACCATCAGGAAAAGCATTACCAGGCCAGGAAATGTCATTACCAGTCCTTTAACATTAGGCAAGGATGGGATAGTAGTCTTTGCCACTTCAGAGTCCAGAAGTGGGGCTTGTTCTAATCCAGCTATTTGCCTGTGGGGTTGAAAAAGATCTAAGTATAACAAAAGGTGGTTGTTTAGCAATAATTATGGATTCAATAATGCCGCTATACAAGCAATTAGTAAAAGAACAATTAAAGCAGGTAACATTTAAATAATTAACTCCTACAGAAATATTAAACGGTCCATACATAATAACATCGGGTGGTGATCAAAATGAAAGTCAGGCCACCAGGTCAAAGGGACAGCTTCTCTTGTGGTGCTGTTGATGATTTCTGCATTGCCAGTGCTGATCACTGCCCAGGTCACTCATTAAGGTTGATGTAGATTTCGTAGGGCCATTGCCGGGACTGGGAGGGTCAGGACAGCCAACAGCTAGAGTATTGCCATCTGCAATTGTTAGAGAACACAAAAGCTTCTCAAGGGCTGGTTGCCCTTGGGGATGGTTAGTAGTTATCTTTCTGGCTCTCCTCTTTTAAACACAAGCCTCAGCCACCATAGCCATTTTTCTTTCCTTGTTGGTTAGTTTATCCTTGGGCATCCTCCTGTATAGAGGAGATGGGTAAAAGCTTAAGGTTCCTGGCAGGGCTCCAAATGGGGACTGTCTCCCCTATGGGAAAAACGCATCCAAATCCCCTGCCCATAGTAACTAGGGGCTCAGGTCCTCTCCATTGTTGTGTCAGGGGGTCCTTCCACCTGACTTTCACTTGGGGCTTAAGGGTTAGTTGTCCCCAGTGCTTCTGAAATCTGGATTCAGGTGCCCCTTTTGAAAAATTTAAAATATTAATGGTAAACAAAGTTATCTGTAACTGTATATGGGGGCTAACTCCCTTTTTTTTTGTTTTAATAATTGCTCCTTAAGACATTGGTGATTTCTTTCTATAATTGCTTAGTCTTGGGGATTATAGGGAATTCCTGTAGCATGATTAATATGCCATTTGTCAAAAAACTCTGGCATTGCTTTACTAACAAAACAGCATCCATTATCGGTTTTAACTTGTGCTAGTAGACCCAAGGTGGCAAAGCATTGAAGAAAATGTGCTTGTGAATGTTTAGTTCTTTCTCCTCTATGTGCTGTGGCCTAGCATGCTCCTGAGTAGGTATCTATAGAGACAAAGATATATTTAAACTTACTAAAGGCTAGAAAATGAGTAACATCCATTTGCCAGAGGATGTAAGGTTTAAGGCCTCTGGGATTTACCCTTGGTGGTTGTAACAGGGGTACTTTTAAGAAAGGATGACATGTTTTACAGGTATGTACTATCCTTTTGAGGTCCTTTACAGGAATCTGAGGAAATCTATGCTGAAGACCTCTCCAATTAATGTGGGTTAAATCATGCAAACAGGTAGCCTCTTGCAACGTTAATGCTTGTGGGCCAGTAGCTAACTGGTCCGCCCAATTATTGCCTAGGGATAAAAACCCAGGAAGTTTTGAATGCCCTCTCAAATGCTGAATATGAATAGGGTCTCCGGCCTTCTAATAGGCCCTTAAGGGTAACCATAAGAGGGGAAATAGGGTTTTCATCCAGCTTAATATGTGCCTGGGGAATATGAGTGAGCAAGTTAATCATATATAGGCTATTGGAATACAAATTAAAGGGTTTTTGAGTGTCCTGAAGGGCCATAATTATGGCCAGCATTTCTTTATATTGTGCTGACTCTTGACAAGGTTGAAATCTTTATTGGCTTGGGGTCTTTTGTTGCTCCTCAAAGGCTGCATAGGCAAAGCTTGCTTTACCTCCATCAGTAAAAAGATGCAGGGCACCAGAAATAGGTGTAGGAGAAAATAGAGATGGCATTTTGAGGGGAAGTTGCCATAACATCACGTCCATTTGGATGGCCCGTAACGACAGTCAATTTGGCCTCAAAACCCCTCCAAGAAGAGAGCAAGACAAGCATTGGCTCCAGTGAGCCACTCAACATCTGACATCTGAAAAGGAAAAACAATGGAGTGAGGGTCAAAGCCATAATACCTTTGGGCTTGGGTCCTTCCCTTAACAATAGCATCTGCAAGTTGGTCGGCTTGAGAGTACACCCGAGGTGTGCCCCCCCAGGGGAGTATGAACCCATTCTAATGGCTCCCCACTTTGAGTTAAAACTGCAGAAATTAATGTGACACCTGCAAACAACCAAAGGGAAATGGGCACAAAATAGAATACCTCTTTAGGGAAACTTCATCCAGGGCTTTTTGGAACTGCAAAAATATTGCCCTATGGCTGTCTGTAATTGTAATAACTTCTTGAGGTGTCCTGTCTTTTAGTAGGGCAAATAAGGGCACAGACTATCTTTAGGGACAGGAACCCATGGCAACAGCGAATTGATTTCCCCTAAAAGACTCTGAAGTTGGGTTAAGGTTAGAGAGGCTGGAATATCCAGCAAAGGCTTAAGGGGGCTGGCCTGAGTCAAGGTAAGGTGGGTCCCGAGCACCTTAAAAGGAGGTACCTTTTGAATTTTATTGAGGGCTATGGTAAAACACCCCTTTTTTAATATGGTGAGAATCTGGGCCAGAAGGCCCTCCAGGTGGCTCAGGTCTTGATGCCCCAGAATTATATCATCGATGTAGGCATAGGCAAGGAAGGTATCTGAACCCAGCACAGGCCCTAAAAGTGTGGCCGAGTATTGTTGGCAAAAGGTCAGGCTATTGGCCATTCCCTGTGGCAGCACCATCCATTCAAACTTCTGATTAGGCTGGGAAAAATGAAGAGAAGGGATGGAGAAAGCAAACTTCTCGCAGCCATCTGGATGCAGGGGGATAGAAAAAAAAATAATCTTTAATATCAATCACAACCAAGGTATATTCTGAAAGTATAGCGGGAGTCCAGGGCATGCCTCTTAGAGGCGTTCCTACTAGCTCCATCCTTTCATTTACCTTACTTAGATCTGGAAGCCTATGCCAAGCCCCGGAGGCTTTTTGAATAACAAATACGGGTGTGTTCCAAGGACACATAGAAGGGCTTGTGCCCAAGGTTTATCTGTTCCTCCACAAGAAGGTGGAGGGCTACAAGTTTAGGTTTGGTCAATGTCCACTGCTCCACCCAGACAGGGCTTCCCATCTAAATCGAACTTGGATCAACAATCCTTTTTCCAATGGTATCCCTTCCTGCAGTATAGGAGGTGGCCCCCCTTCCCCCATCCCCTCCCCTCCCCCCCCCCCCCCCCCCGCCGGTTGGTGGGGGATTGTTGTAAACAGTCCCTCTTAAAGTGCCCCTCGTGCCTGCATTTAAAACAAGTCCCTCTCCCCAATGGTCTTGGGGTTCCTCGGCCCTGGGCTGCCAGCACCTGGGTAATAGCCTCAGTCATTACAGATGTCTAAGCCTGTAAAGCTAAAGCTAGTGATTGGGACTGGTGTTGTTGTGTTCCCACATCCTGCGAGGCCACCACCCATCTGCTCAGGGAACTCTCAATCCTGTGCAGACCATGTGGTGGTCTGCATTCATCCTTTCCCAGACCAGCAGCTTTACTAACTGATCTTGGAGGTTCCCTGCCAGCAGCTTGAGGTGAAAGCTCTGTTGGACATGGTCTATAAAATCAGCTAGAGGCTCACCAGGTTTTTGTCTCACTCCTGCTATGGGGGACTCAGTAGGCCCATCATCCAGTTTGTACCACGTGTCAAGTCCTGCCTGCCTCACCTGGTCACTGTACGGGCCAGGTATTGCGACCTGTTGGATGCCAGTGGAGTACCCTTCCCCTGTCCCTGTTAACATGGCATAAGTAATAGGTATCGTGGGTTGAGCCTGCCAGTTATTCTCCACTTGCACTCTGCATTCCTCCTTAAAGAAAGCACACCATTTAATAAACTGAGAACTAGTAAGGATGGCTTTGGCCACATCCAGCCAGTCCTTAGGGACACATGGTTGACAAGCAATGTTCTGTAATAGGGTCTGGGCCCAAGGAGAGTTTTGCAGAGCTCTTTAAAGTCCTTAGCTTCCCATGGATACCATTCCAAGGGCCTGTTAGCTCCTGGTGCCAGATTGCCTGGATACACTTGGGGAAGCGAATTCTGTGGCCTAGGGTCAGGCTCTCGGGTGGCCCTTCCCTTCCAGGGCAGGCCTCTGAGTAGGTTCCTTCCCCAGCCCTTGGCCCCTCCATGGAAGGTTGGTAGGGGTCTGGGTCTTACAGGTACCTCTCCCAGGTCATGTAGGGTGCTGTACCTCCCCTCCAATTGGGGGAATAGGGACGAGGGGGCCTATGACAGTCAGGGGCACCTGAGTCAGAGGGAGTAACTTTCACCCTCATTTTGACTTCCACTGTGCATGCTTCAGTGTGTTCTCGGTCGAATTTGACCCATTCCTTTTCCTTCTCACTTCCCAAGTCCTCCTTTACTCCTTGAAGGCCTAATGTTGCCTCTTCCTCCTTCTTCTGTGAGATAGCATTAGCCATACTAAGGGTTTCACTTACCCTGAGAGACCACTTAGCCTGAGCCGGTATCTTTTCCTTTCATGCCCCATGTTGGGCACCAGATGCCAGATGTTGGGTCTTCGTCCATCCCACAAAAGACAGACTTTAAGTGCGACCGTTTGCCCATTCCCCAGCCTCCCTCTGCCCAGGAGACAATCAGATGCAAAGGGGAGTCAAGTCAAGCAGGAAGAAACTCATTTAATAACAGAGCAAGCCCTTTTAAAAGCAAAAAAGAGCTGGTGGCATGGCAGGGGAGGAAGAGGAACCAATCACTGTCAAGGTCGCACCCTATCATGACCTAAGCTTCCACCGGCTGATTACACACTGAACGTAAAGCAAATTGGGCTCTGCCCACTCAACTCCGTCTCAGCACCATCTTTGCTGCCCATGTGCCTTACACTCCTTGTCTTAAGTGCTCTCAGTTAAAGCTAAATAGCTATTAGCGCTCTCAGGTTTTTATAAACTTAAAATTCAATATTTTTGACATTTATCTTTTTTTCTACATTATTTGCTACTGCCCTCCCTCCCTGTTTCATGACATCTCCTATCTCCAATCCCTGGTCATTATGGCTGAATCAGAGGCATGGAGACACAGAACTGCCTTGGGTATCCCTAGACCAGCATACTAGGGCTCCATCCACCATCACTCTTTTACTTATTTATTTTCTGGTAGTTCTAGATTGAATTCAAGGTTTTGATCTTGTTATGAAAATATTCTGCTACTGAACCATGCAACCATTTTTACCATCCACTCTTTTTAAAATTTTTGTTCTAGTTGAACTCAGGACCTCAAGCTCTTGACGGCTTTTTTCACTCAAAGTTGGTTGGTGCTCTACCATTTAATTCATGTCTCCAGTTGGCATTTTATTTTTACATTTACATATTTATTATTCTTCTGTGAGAGGGGAAGAAGGGTGGGTATTCATAATCTGAAGTGTGATAACTGTTAATTCCACTCAGGAAAAATTATCCCTTCCCCATTGTTCTCCCTGGTGCACACTTGGTTCCTTTCCTAGAAGTCCCTAGCCCTGCCTAGGTAACTGGCATACCTGAGGGCAGTGGGAGGTCCCCCAGGCTCTGAGGTCTTCACTGTGGCCACACTTCCTCTCTACTCTCTCCCTCTATCTCTCTATATCTCTCCCTCCATCATTTGTTTCATCCCTTTTGCTTCCATCCCCCTTGCAGCCTTGCCCTTTTGCATCCCTTCCCTTCCCTTTCCTATCCCTCACATCCCCTGCACCCCTGCACACCTCCATCTTGTGCAAACTGGCAGTATGCTCTTTTCTGCCTGAACCACGTGATCATGGTCTCCTTTCATCAAACTTTACAATAACCAGAAACAGAGTCGTTGAGGTAGCCAAAAGACAGGAAAAATGTGTCTGCACAATTAATAACTATTCTCTTGAACAACTTCAAACTACTATAGTCCCATTTCTTGCAGGACCAGCAAAGGCAGAAGAAACTAAGGCTTGTCATGGTAGAAAAAAGAACAATCTTTGTGCCTAGTTCTTTTTGTTTCCAGTTTTTGCTTAATTGCTGTTTCTGTCTGGGCTGTCTTCAACCCATGATCTCCCAGGTCTCAGCTTCCAAATACCCAGGATGACATGTCACCTCTCTGGTGTCTCATACCACCCACTTTTTAAGGGGAGAATACTTGGGTACAACTTTTCAAGTTGTCTGTAAGATTTTTAAATATACATTGAAGTCTTAAACTGATCAAAAATGTTTCTAAAAGAAAGAATAAAGGAATGGAGGGAGGAAAGTAGGAAACAAAGTGAAAGCAAAAACATTTTAATGCTACTCCTAATTTTGTGTTTGTTTATTTTTTACACATGGGGGGAGTAGGGGAGGAGAGGCAAGTTTGGACACAAGGACAAGATACTTCTGTCTAGAGTGTCCCAAATGGTGAGCTTAATTATCATTTTTGGCTCTCCAGACAGTGCTGGCTCCTTCCCAGGAAGTGCCAACATCTGTTTAGAGAGAAAACATCTGTTAGATGGTGGGAATAAGCTGCTTACTCAGACAGTTAGGACATCATGAAGAAATTATAATAAACGTGAAAATTAAGATTAGCATCTGTTCATGATTAGCAGCTCTTCTTGTGCCAAAATCTGTGTTTGTGAACATGTAATTAATGAGTTTGGAAGCTCCTAGTGATTGTCAGCAAATCCAGCTGATAGTAGTTCAACAATCTGTTCACAAACATTTGGTAGGTGGTTGCCACAGGTTGTGGCTTACAGGTGAGTGCTGAAATTTTGTCAGCTTATATTATTGCCAGGTGCTGCCCTTGAAAGCTATGTCACTAGATACAACTTAGGGAGGATTTTATATCATCTAATTCCAAACTATGGTGTAAGGACTTTCAATGTGTGCAAGTGTGTGTGTGTGAGTGTGTGTGTGTGTGTGTGTGTGTATTTGTAAGAACAAAGAGAGTGACATATAATTGTTTAGATCTTTATCATCAAGTTTCACATGTGTCAATTTCTTTTTCCAGCAGTTCTGTGACAGAGCTCAGAGGTTCAATCTCTCTATTTTAAAATGAGTGTTAAGGGTAGGCATTGGTAGCTTATCCCTGTAATCATAGCTTCTCCAGTGGCTGAACTCTGAAGATCATGGTTCAAAGGTAGCCCATGCTGAAAAGCCCATGAGACCTTTATTTCTGATTAACCAGCAAAAAAGCCAGAAGTGGAGCTGTAGCTCAAGGGGCAGAGTGCCAAGCTATAAGTAAAATGTCAAGCAAGAATGAGAATACCTAGGTACCCAGTACTGTCACCAAATAAATAAATTGAGTAATAGGAAGGAATGAGTATTGGGAAGGGTAACAGTGGTCAAGATGCATTGTATCCATAAGTTGAGATGTTAAAATGAAACCTTTTTGTACTATCATATAAAGATTGTTAAAAAATAGTTGTTTAAAGAAAATTAAAATATATAAATTCCAAATAGTTGAATGGTTTGAACCAGATTGTAGGACTTTAAAATAATAAAATCAGATATTTAGTACTATATATTTGAACATGCTCATGAAAATATTAAATTGATATCTTACATAACCATTTTAACACTTGTAATTTTAACAATTGCAACATACTAAGTGTGATTATTAGAACAACATGGATAGCATATTCCAACATGCATACACATGTGCACACATATGCATGCACAATGAACAAATACACATACATATATTCACCACACACACTGTTGAACTCATAGTTCTTTATTATAGTTTTTGAAAAACTCTAGGTTAGAATTTAGATTTTCAAATTTTTGGTCTTTGTCCTATGGCAACACTATAGATTTTATTTCTTTCAGTCAGGTTGGAGAGAAATTTAATCTGGCATATATTTTTCATTTACTTTTCCTTTATTCTTTGTCTTTCTGTGCTGGTCCTGGTGCTTGAAATCAGAGCCTAAGCACTGTTCTTGAGCTTTGTTGGCTCAAGGCTATCACTGGACCACTTGAACCACAACTTCACTTCCAGCTTTTTGCTTGTTAATTGGGGATAAGGGATTCACAGATGACTTTTCTGCTTAGGATGTCATTAAACTGTGATCCTCAGATCTCTGTCTCCTGAGTAGTTGGGATTACTGGCCTGAGGTACCACTGCTCAGCTATATTCTTGATTTTCTAATAGGTAATGGGGCTTTTAAGTTGGAAAGAAGATACAGTATCTTAACTTATCAATTGTGTCAAAGTTTTATATTAATGTAGACATGTCTGTGTAAATGAGGTTGAATAAATTCCAGGAGAATAGATCAATGGGCTGATGATTGAGAATGTTCAATTCTAAGACTCTTCTCATTCTGCCCAGCTGAAAGTGTAAAATACAAGTGAGTCAAAATGTCAGTAGAAAAATGCCTAATTTCTTCCTAATCATGAGTTCAATATCAGGACCGAAGGATGGGCTGAGGAGCTCACCTGTGTGTACTGCTTCCTGCAGAAAGTCACGAAGGCATTGTGGAGCCTGAATTCCCTGTTTAGCTAATACTGGTCATATATCCATAAGTATGAGCAGTTTACTTCAGGTATCGATCACCTAATTGTTCTCTTAAAATGTTAGGGTAGGGCTGGGAAGGTGGCTCAGTGGTAGATCGCTTGCCTCACATGCATGAGGCCCTGGATTCCATCCCTCAGTACCACATAAGCAGAAAAAGCCAGAAGTGGTGCTGTCACTCAAGTGGTAGAGCACTAGCCTTGAGCTAAAGAGCTGAGGGACAACACCCAGGCCCAGAGTTCAGGCCCCACAACCAACAAAAAAAATAAAAAATAAAAATAAAGTGTTATGGGATTACTGTAATACCAAAGATGCCTAAATGTGGGACATCTTTCCAGGAAACAAGCCATCTAACTCCAGGAAATTGGCATAGGCAAATCAAGAATATTGAAGTCCTATGTTAACCAGAAGTGACTGCTAATGTAGTCCCAGTTCACAGAATAAAAGCTCATTATTTGAGTAAATTCTGGTAATCAAATTAGGGAACCAAGTTTAAAATTATTTCTGAAAGGTTTTTTTTTTTTTGAGGTGGATAGGATTTACTTTATTGACAGCTGCTGGATAGTAATTTTCCTGGGTTTCCTGTTTTATTTTTATTATTTTAATTTTTATTGTTGTTATAAAGAGGATTCACAAAGGGATTACAGTTACATAAGTCAAGTAATGAGCATATTTTTTATACCCTGTCACCCCTTCCATAACTCTCTTCCAGCTTTTCCCTCTTGTCTCTGCCCACAAGATGTATTGTTCATTTTCAACAGTGTCTAGTGACTGCTGCATTTGTTCACCATTTGTGTCACCATTTTTATGTCTCCCTACCCCCTCCCAAAGACAGATAAGAGAGAAAGAAAAAAATCCCTTCTTGTTTCCATTTCTTGGAGGTCATTTATATATATATACACACACACACACACACACACACACACACACACACATACATACACACACACACACACACACACACACACACACATATATATATAATTTTATATGATCAGATGCACATATGCATTGCAACTTTGTGTTCCTCTCCTTAAGAACATCCTCCTTTGGAGGCTAGGAAGGTGGTTCAGTGGTAGAGTGCTTGCCTTGCATGCATGAGGTCCTAGGTTTGATTCCTCAGCACTGCATAAACAGAAAATGCTGGAAGTGGTGCTATGGCTCAAGTGGTAGAGCGCTAGCCTTGAGCTGAAGAGCTGAAGGACAACAGCCAGGCCCAGAGTTCAGGCCCCATGACCGACAAAACAACAAAACAAAACAAAAAACTCAAAAAAAAAAAAAAAAGAGTATCCTCCTTTGGTCTCACTGTGCATGAATGCCTAGAGTCCTGTATAATTTGTCAGGTCCTGGATTATTTTTTAATCTAGCTTCCACATATGAGAGAAAACATGCACCATTTGTTTATCTGAGATTAGCTTATGTAACATGATTGTTTCTAGGTCCATCCATTTCCTTTCAAATGATATCTTATTCTTTCTAGTGGCTGTCTAAAATTCCATTGTGTAATAGGTACCACACTTTTTGGATCCATTCATCTATTGTAGGGTATCTGGGTTATTTCCATAACTTGGCTATTCTGAAAAGTGTGGCAATGAACATGGATGTGCAAGTGTCTTTATGGTATTCAGGCTTGTGATGTTGTAGGTAAATGCCCAGGCGTGGTACACCTTGGTCATATGGAAGATCAATGTTTAGGCTTTTGAAGAACCTCCAGACTGTTGTGCAAAGTACTTGTGCTAGTTTACCCTCCCACCACTAGTGAAATAAGGCTCCCTTTTCCCCACATCCTTGCCAACATTTGTTGTTCAAATTCATAGCGTTGGCCAGTCTAACTGGGCTGGTATGGAGTCTCCGAGTTGTTATGATTTGAGTTTTCTTTATGGCCAGGGATAATGAGCATTTCCTCATGCAAAATGATGAAGCTTGGTGCTTGCAGCTTGCAAATATAATCCTAGCTCCCTAGGAAACTGAGATCTGAAGATCAAGGTTTGAAGCCAGAGTGGGTAGATAAATCCAAGAAATTCTTATCTCCAATTAATGATCAAGAAGCTAAATTGGTAGAGTTCCAGTCCTGAGCAAAATAGTTAGAAAAGAGTGTGAAGCCTTGAGATCATGCCAAGTAGTGATAATATAAAATAAAATAATCAGTTAAGTTACAATTTATGGAAAAATAAAATATAAAGTATGATTCCAAATTTACACAGAGAGATATGCTTATATTGCACAACTAGAATGGTGAAAATCAAAAAGAAAGAAGGTCACATTTGCCTAAGGAATATAAAGGAGATTTTAATGGTTCTTTTCATAGCTTTCCGTGTTTTCAACATTTTCTGGAAAAAAAATTGTTACATACTTTGCAAGTTGAAAAATTGCATTTTGTTGAAATGTAATATAACTACAATTCTGTAAGACTTTGCAATATCTCTATTCAATTAATTTTTATCTCTTGGTTTCTACTTTCTATCGGGTTTTATCTTGCATTTAATATTTTAAAAATATTTCCTATTGTATAGATACTGTACAGAGGGGTTACAGTTACATGAGTAAGGTAATGAGTACCTTTCCTATCGAGCATTGTTATTCCATCCTTTGTTTTCCCCCTATAATCCCTTACTCCCCAACTCTTCAATTCATCCCTTCCCTCTTCCCCAAAGTTGTAAAGTTCATTTTCAACATAGTATCTTGTATATCTCATTGTTACAATGGGTGAACTTGTATCCTTGTTTCAGCATTTTGTTATTTCCCTTCCCCTCCCCAAATTAGAAAAATGTATATTCAAGATTCAGGGCACCAAAATCAAATACAGTGAAAGCAGGGGTTAGATCATGGAGGAAGAACATACAAAAGAAACAAAAATACCACATAATACATTAAAAACAATAGCAACAAAGAAAAAACATCTTGTGTCCATATCATGGGGTTCATTTTGCTTAACATCATCTTATATGGTGATATGAACATAGCTTCCAACTTTTTCTGCTTGTCTAGTAGCATCATCCAATTTTTTCTAAGTCTTTCCATTTCCTAACAAATGGGGTGGTTAGGGCGATGCCATTCTTTCTGATGGAGACATAGAATTCCATTGTGTGTGTGTGTGTGTGTGTGTGTATGTGTGTGTGTATTTCTTGATCTATTCATCTACTGAGGGACATCTGGGTTGATTCCATATTTAACTTTGGTGAATAATGCTGTGAGAAACATAGCTGTGCTGGTAGATTTAGTATGGTCTTGTTTGTGATTTGGGTAAATACTCAGAAGTGGGGTTGCTGGTCATATGGGAGTCCTATGTGTACTCTATTGAAGAACCTCCATACTGCTTTCCAGAGTGGTTGAACAAATTTATATTTCTACCAGCAGTGCAGTAGTGTTCCCTTTTGGCCACATCTCCTCCAGCATCTGTTGTTATTAGATTTCTTGACTATAGCCATCCTAACTGGGATGATGTGGAATCTCAATTTGTTTTGATTTGCATTTTTTTTTAATGGCTAGAGAAGTTTAGTATTTCTTCATGTGTCTATTAAACATTCTTATTTACTCTTCAGAAAAGTCTCTCTTTAAGCATTTAGCCCACCTATAAATGGGGCATTTGTTTCTTTGAAGATTTGTTTTTGATTTAATTTTTTTATGTTTTTTTTATTGTAAAAATACTGTACAGAGGGGTTACAGTTACATAAGGTAATGAGTACATTTCCTATGAAGAACTGCTACCTCCTCCTTTGTTTTTCTCATACTATCCCTCCCTCCCCATCTCCCCAACTCTTCCCTCCCCGTTACCCCAGAAGTTGTGAAATTCATTTTCAACACAGTTTCTTGTACATCTCATTGTTGCAATGGGTAAAACTGTATGCTTATTTCAGCATTTTGTTATTTCCCTTCATCTCCCCAAGTTAGAAAATTGTAGATACAAGATGCAGGGCACCGACATCAAATGCAGAGCAACAACACAATCACATGGTACATTATAAATACATTAGGAACAATAGCAAGAAAGAAAAAAGATATTTGTGTCCTTATCTTGGGATTCCTTTCACTTAACATCCTCTTATATGGTCATATGTACATAGCTTTTGGCCTTTTCTACTTGTCCTACATATGTACTAGTTATTACAAATAAGGGAAACCATGGGACTATCCTTATTTGGACCTGGCTTATTTCACTTAATAATTTTTTTTCCAAGTCTTTCCATTTCCTAACAAATGGGGCAATCCCATTCTTCCTGATGGAGGCACAGAATTCCATTGTGTATATATACCACACTTTCTTGATCCATTCATCTACTGAGGGGCATTTGGGTTGGTTCCATATCTTAGCTATGGTAAATAAGGCTGCAATAAACATAGTCGTGCTGGTAGCTTTAGTATGGTCTTGTTTGTGATTATTTGGGTAAATGCCCAAAAAATGGGATTGCTGGGTCTTAGGGGAGCTCTATTAGGAGTCTTTTGAGGAACCTCAATACTGCTTTCCAAAGTGGTTGAAGAAGTTTACACTCCCATCAACAATGCAGAAGTGTTCCCTTCTGTCCACATCCCCTCCAGCCTCTGTTGTTATTAGAGTTCTTGATTACAGCCATTCTAACTGTGGGGGATGGGGGTCAGAGGTGGAATCTCAATGTTGCTTTGATTTGCATTTCTTTTATGGCTAGAGAGGTTGAGCATTTCTTCATGTGTCTATTGGTAATTCTTATTTACTCTTCAGAGAAGTTTCTCTTTAAGTCTTTAGCCCACTTATTTATTGATTAGTTGTTTCTTTGAGGATTTGTTGGCGGATTTAATTTTTTGAGGTCTAAGTATATTTTAGATATAAGACACTTGTCCATTGTGTGGCTAGTGAAGACCTTTTCCCAATCTGTAGGATTTCTATTGATCTTGCTAGCTATGTCCGTTGCCATGCAGAAACTGCAATTTCATGCAATCCCATTTGTCCAACCTTTCTTTTGTTTGTTGTGCTTCTGGATCTTTATTAAGAAAATTTCGGCCTGTGCCAATGAGCCCTAGCCTTTCTCCTGTTCCTTCCAGTAATGTTTTCAGGTGTCTACTTTGACACCAGAAAAAGGTCTTTGATCCATTTGGAGTTGATTCTGGTGCAGGGTGATATATAAGGATCTAGCTTTATTTTTCTACAGATGTTTAATCAGTTTTGCTAGCATCATTTACTGAAGAGACTGTTTTTCTCCCATTCTATTTTTTTGCCTCCCTTGTTGAAAATTAGGTGGCTATAGGTTTGTAGGTTCATTTCTGGGTTTTCAGTCAAATTCCATTAGTCCTGAGGTCTGTTCTTGTGCCAGTACCAAGCTGTTTTGATTACTATGATTTTGTACTAGAGTTTGAAATTTGGTATTGATATTCCTTCAGCACTGTTCTTTCTCCTAAGGATTTTTTTTTTTATATTTAGGGTCTTTTTTGTCCCATATGAACTTTTGGATTGCTTCTTTTATTTCCTTGCAGAATGAGGTTGGGATATTGATAGGTATCACATTGAATTTGTAGATAGCCTTTGCCAGAACTGCCATTTTCATGATTTTAGTCCTCCAAAATCCAGGAGCCTGGGAGGTTTGTCTACTTCCTAAGTTCTGATTTAATTTCCTTTTTCGGGCTTTTAAAGTTTTCATCATAGAGGTCCTTTACTTCGTTAGTTAAGTTAACTCCTAGGGTTTTGTGGGGGGGGGGGGGGGGAGGGCTATTAGAAAGGGAATTGCTGTCCTGATTTCAGCCATGCTCTTCTAGTTATTGGCACGCAGAAGAGACATTGATTTTTGAGTGCTAATTTTGTATCCTGCTACTTTGCCAAAGTTTTAGATCTGCTCGAATAACTTGGGAGTGGAGTCCATGGGGTTCTTTAAATACAAGATCATGTCTTCTGCAAAGAAGGAGAGTTTTACTTCATCTTTCCTTATTTGGATCCCCTGTATGTTTGCATCTTGTCTTATTGCTCTAGCTAGGCAATCTAATACTAAATTGAAGAGGAGTGGAGAGAGCAAATATCCTTATCTAACTCCTGAATTTAGAGAAAATTGCTTTAGTTTTTGCCATTAAGTACAATGCTGCCTGTAGTTTTGTCATTCACAGCCTTTATTATATTGAGGAATGTTCCATGGATTCCTAGTTTATCTAGAGCTTTTATCATAAAGAAGTGTTGAATCTTCTCAAATGCTTTTTCTGTGTCTATTGAGATAATCATATGGTTCTTATCTTTGCTCTGGATGAAATATTCTCTACATGTCGGTTAAGTCTAGTTGATATTTACAGTTGTTTAGATCTGAAGTTTCTCTGTTGAGTTTTTTGAGGGTTTGATCTATCCAGCAGTGATGGTGTTGTGCTAAAGTATCCAACAATTAATGTCTTTGGATCAATGTGTGATCTGAGAGAAAGTAGTATTTCTTGGATAAATTTGAGTGCCTATATTTGGTAAATATATATTTAGGATTGTAATATCCTCTTGAAGGAGAGATATTTCTATTAGTATATAAGGTCCTTCTTTATTTCTTCTCACTAATTTTAATTTCAAGTCTTTTATCTCATATTAGGATCGCAACTCCTGCCTGTTTATGGGGGCCATTTGCTTTCTAGATTTTATTCCAATTTTTCACTTTCAGAATATGGTGTGTCTCCTGAAGGCAGCAGATAGAAGGATCTTGCTATTTGATCCAACTAGATAATCTATGTCACTTAACTGGAGAGTTAAATCCATAAATATTGAGAGTTATGACTGAGAGGTGTTTAATAGTTCCTGTCACATTATTCACCTTCTTAGGGGCTATGCCTATTGGGTTCTTTCTATGATTCTTGGATTCTCTGTTTGGGGGCCATTTCTTGGCCTTTATCATGCTCTTGTTTTTTTTCTATGTGTTGGACATGTTTAAGTAAGTTTTGTAAGGCTGGTTAGTGGCAATATATTGTTTCAATTCTTCTTTGCTGTGGAAGTATTTGTCCTTCCATTATGAAGGAGAGTTTAGCTGGATATAGTATTCTTGGTTGACAGTTGTTTGTCTTTAGAGCTTGGAGAACATCATTATAGGCTCTTCTTGCTTTCATGGGCTCTGCTGAGAAATCTGTAGCTATTCCGATTGGTTTCCTTTTATAGGTGATTGATCTTTTCTCCCTGACAACTTTAAGGATACTTTCCTTGGTCTTTATTGATCCTGTAGTCCTGTGCAGATGACAATGTGATGGTGGGATGTCCTGGTGTATTCTATTTGGAGTTCTAATGGCTTCTTGTATCTGAATGGGCCTATCTTTTTGCATGTTTGAGAAGTTCTCTTCTAGGATCCAGTTAAATTTTCTAGACCTTTAGCTTCTGTCTCTATACTCTCTTCTACACTCGTTACCCTTAAATTAGGCCTTCTGATGGTGTCTTCTATCTGTTGAATAGATCTCTCATATTTCTTGGGTTTGTTTTGAATACATGCCTGTTCTTTCTCTATAATGTCTAGGCTGTCTTCAATCACAGAGATTTGATCTTCTGCATGGTCTAACCTACTGTCAAGACATTGTTCTTTGTTATTTTTTATTTTCTTTCCTTCTAAATGGTCAGATTTGATGGTTTCAAATTCTTTGTTGGAGCTTTCTTTTAGATGTTCTATGGACTCCTTTACCTCCTTAATTTGGTTTTCAATGTTCACTCTCAAATCCCTTAGTTGAGTGGTTATAGTTTCATTGGACTCTCTTTCCTTCTGTCGGACTTCATTCAACATTCCCTTTGTGGCCTCCATGGATTCCTCCAGCTTTCTTTTGTGGATTCCATGAATGCCTCTATTAATCTTGGGTTATTTTCATCACTCTTATGCAATTCCCCTATTAATCTTTGATTAGCCTCCTCACACTCATGTAATTCCTCTATTAATCTTTGGTTAGCCTCATCACACTTATGCATTTCCCTATCATGTTCACACAGAGCCCTTTTCAGGCTACAATCTTTTCATTCAGCATGTTTACCAGTAGTGTTTGTAGAGCATTTTGGGAGCTCTCCTCTGTATTATTCATTAACTGCTCTGTTACCTGATTATCAGGCAAGTGGAACTTAAGACACCGGGACTTACTATTTTCCTTGTGTTTCTAAAGCTTGTCCTGCCCATTTGGGTATGAAAGCAACTCTACAACTCTATTTTAAGGCAAACATCAACCCAGAGCCCTGTAGTTGCACAGATTGTTTGATGCAGTCAAATTGAGTACAGATATAATCTAGTTCAACAACAAAACTGGGGACCAATGGACTAAAAAAATTAAAGGAGTCAGCACACCAGAAATTAATAAATCTAGGCAGAATTATAAGGAGAAAATAAGATTAGATGAATCTAGAGAAGGAAAGCAAAAGAGAGAAGATAACTAAGATCTAAATTCAGAGAAAGGAAAAAGAGAAGAAAAGGGAAGAGAAATTTTAAAAGGAAAAAAGAGAAATAAATAAAAAAATTAAATGAAACACTTCAAAATTATGTGAGTATAAAGAAATAATACCACCATTAAATGAGTTAAGGCTGGGAGTGTGTGAGCGGAGTAATTGATATCTGAATTAAGTATGAACATAATGGAGAATAAGGTCTAATAATCGAAGACAGTTATGTATCTGGATATGAACAACACAACAAATAAGTAAAGCAAAAAAAGAAAAAGGATCGAAAGAGAGAAGAGAATTTTTAAAAATAACCTAAAATAAAAATGATTAAAAAAAGAAAACAATTTTTTAATATTAGGTAGAAAAAAGAATTCTTCGATTTTTCATTGGGAGAATCTTGTGTCTCCCCAATGTCCATAACCAGTTTCTTGGTGGAGTCTCTGGTTTGCTTGTGGTGTTTGGTTTTCCTGTGGCTTGATTGGTTTCTTAAATCAATTTGTTTGAGCAGGCAGAATGAAGCTCTGCCTTCCTGGGGACATTATGACCCTCTTACCAAGGCTAGTTCAGTGGGAAGGGGATCTGCTTTGAGTGTCATAAAACAGGAAGATGGCTGTTTCCTCTAGCTTGGAGTTGTTGTGATGGGGCTAGGTTGTGGGTAGTGTTGAGGCCTCTCAGCAATCAATAGATTTTCCCTGAGGGGCTATCTCCTGAAATACTCACACAGCCCAGCCTGGAACTATTCTCAGGATTTATGTGTACTTATTTTCCAATTATTTTTCTTTTACCCTCCAGCAGCTGGTTCTGCAGAGGGGTAGGGCCACCTCTGGTTTGGTTACCCAGTAAAAAAAATTACCCACCCTAGGCAGAGTTATCTCTGCTTGGGAAGAGTAACTTTCCCCAGGGGTGGAGTCGAGCCCCGCAGGTCAGGTTCCTTTGACCGGTTGAATGACTCCCATTGTCTTCTGAGTTATGTGCTATCTGTTCTGGCCCAGTATTAGTCAGTCTTAAAGATGGAGTTCTTCTCTGGTGTTGAGAAAGGGGCTATTTCCCCATCGGTATTCTGTGAGGAGGAGTGGGCCTGTTTTATGGGGTACTCATGCCTTTCCCTTGATTTTTTTCCCTTGATTCCCATCCATGGTCTGTGACTGTCTGTGGTCAGCAGGATGAAGATTTCTGCTCCTGTCAGTTCTTGCTGGGGGTGAATAGAGTCCACTCACACATCATCTCTGGCGCCTTTGTCCTGGGCTCTGTCTGTTGTGGCCACCACTGCCATGGACACCAGTGAGTGCTTGAATCTGTCTCCTTAACCAAGCTGCCTGAATTTTTCCTCTCTGGCCAAACTCTCTGTACTATGCTGGCACAGTTGGTGTGACCCTCTAGCCTTGGATTTTTCACTGGAACACTTAAACTGGTTTCTGTGAGAGAGTTTGTTTAGCCCCCCAGCTTCTCCTCAGTCATCTTCCTCTGGACTTTACTGCATTTAATATTTTAAATCTCTTTCTTGCAATTTGTGTTTTTCTTATAAAATATTTTCAATCTTAAAGAATTCCAATATAAAAACTCACAGTGTACTAGGTACTGGTAGCTCACACCTGTAATCCTGGCTACTTAGGAGGCTGAGTGATGAGGACCACATTTCAAAGCCACCTCAGAGAATAGCTCATGAAAATCTTTTTTTTTTTATTGTGAAAATACTGTACAGAGGGGTTACAATTACATGGGCAAGATAATGAGTACATTTCTTATTAAACAGTGTAGCCTCCTCCTTTGCTCATGAAAATCTTTTCTCCAATTAACTAGCAAAAAGTTGGAATTGAGGTTTGACTCAAGTGGGAGATTGCCAGCCTTGAACAAAAAAGCCAAGTAAGAGTTTGAGGTCCTGAGTTCAAGCGCCAATGCAGTCTCTCTGTCTCTCTGTCTCTGCCTCTGTCTCTGTCTTTCTCTCTCTTTCTCTCTTTCTACACACACACACACACACACACACACACACACACATATATACACATACCCACACAAAACCAATTTGTCATGTGAATTCCATAGGTTTTTCTGCTAATCTCCATGAGCTTCAAAACAGAAAATAATATGTATGAATTAGTACCATACGGGTATCATTTCCTTTAGGCCAAAGCAAGCCCATCTCACTCTTCTTTCATGTTAGTCCTCCATTTTACCCAAAATATCTTTAGAAATAATTTGATCTCAAAACTTCTGCCAGAGTCTGGAAAATATTTTCCATTCTTAACTTGAATAAATATCATATCTCTGCTCTGCCAGCCACTTTGACACATCACAATATCCTTTAACACTACTTATACTGTAGAAAGTCAATACTTCCAAAAGTGCATTCATATGCATTAACTCAAGCAATCCCCACAAAAGTACAAAACAGTTATTATTGGATAGACTTACCAGATAAAATTCTCAGGATATGCACATCTATCTGGTCCCCAAGATTATTATTTTTTCTACCAAGATCAGGATATATTGCTAGAAGTACTAGCATATTTAGAAATATTGAATGAATGCTATTTGTCATAATGCTTTCAGCAAAGAACATTTGGGACCTCCATTATTATTGGCTTGTTTTAACTCAGTAATAGCCAGAAACTAAAAGAAAAATTGTTAAATATTGTGAAATTATATGCACATTATTTACTTATATGAATAAAAATGTATATATTATATATACAAACATAAATATATATAATACATATACAAAGTGTAGATATATACAACCACAACAATACAAATATATACATATATACATTTATACACACATATATAATAGACATATATGTATATCTTGTACACATAATATATTTTTCCTACTTTCCCATGCCCATTGAACTTTTTTGAATATTTATTTAGTTCATACTAAGAATACAGAGCATACATACAACACACACACACACACACACATACACTCACACACACATATATGCTGATTTTTCCTGTAAAGAATAATTAAACTTTGGATATATTCTTGCTGCAGGATACAATGCAGATTTCTTGTTAAAAGTCAAATCTTTCCATTCAAAAGACAGTATAAAATGTTCATTTTTCTAAAGTCCCAGATGGTTACATGGATTCTTTTGACATTTTCTGCATGAAGATTTCTTTTGTTGTCTCAGAGTTCTTCTGAGCCCTTTCTCTTTCAATTCTCTTCATTTGACCCTTTGCTGCATTGAAGAATGGCCATCCTCTTCCATCAGTTATTTCCTCCCTGGTTTCCACTAAGACCCTTCATTCTTCACAAGAAAATTACAAATTTGATTTTTGTTTTGCTCTTAATTTTCAGCTATTAAGTACAATTACAAATTTCAAATGCAGAAATGACTTTCAGATGCCCTCATCCTGTCACTGGACAGAGGTAAGGTTTAGTGAAGCTTCCCTTTAAATATAGGAACTCTTCACTTAGGGTCCTTGACTTCCATAGCAGAATAAAAATTTCTGGGTAAGTCCCAATGGTAAGAAAACTTGGCAGAGCTTTATTGAGTAAATAAACAAGCAGGCAAGCAGACAGGCAAAAAGCATACAAACAGAAGGGCAGGGGCACACTCTAACAGAGTGTGCGTGCTCTCATAGGGAGATAGAGACACAGAGAGAAAAACACGCAGACATACAAACACACACATACACACACACACATGCAGAGAGAGAGACAGACCCAGAGAGAGAGAGAGAGAGAAAGAGAGAGAGAGAGAGAGAGAGAGAGAGAGAGAGAGAAATGCACACAAGGAGACACTCAGACACTCAGAGAGACACACAGCTCCTTGGGCTGTTAGGTATTTGTAGTGCAAAGTCTGGCTTTAAGTTATGCAAAGCTAGGTGCTTTGTCTTTGCTGTAACTACCCCTGGTGTTATTCTCTGAGTTTTTAAGTAAGAATTCACCTGTCATAAAACAGATCCTTATCCTTGAAACAGGTAGGGAGCACTGCTATTTGCATTTTAGGGTATCCTGTTAGACAGTTGTTAACCCTTGGATGAGAAATGCATCCCTCAGGAAGGAATGGTTTCAGTTGTCTCTCTTTGAAGCAAAGATAGCATTTCTAAGTTTCTAAACACCACGTTTCTCAGTTGCTTTCACCAGGCTTCTGTTTCCTTGTTATCCTGCTTTGTTTTCCCCTAACAACTTTGTTCCTTTAATCTTAAGTACTGTATTTGCTGCTAGCTGACTGTACCTTATTTTTCCCTAGTCTATCCGGCTTCATTTCTCCTAAAATGACTTTGTTCCCTTAATCTTCAAGGAAGTAGATGGACAAGCTTTAAGCTCGAGTCTTTGAATTCCTGGCAGCCATTACCATGCCTCATTTTCTCTAGGCTATCCTGCCTCAAACCTTACCTACCCTTAAAAGCTTATAATTAATATGAATTGTGAAGGGGAAGTTAGGGCTCCCCGACTAGGTAATCAGGGACAGAAAATGGCAATTGAGAATGGCTCCAACATGGCATGGGAGAAATGTGGATCGGTTAGTGATACCTGTCATGGTCCCACCAGACTTCTGTCCTTAGAGCATGTGCCCTTCATATCTGTTGCCTGACTTGTGTTCCTCAGCCTCTATATAATTGCAAGTCCTTTACATGCCTGTTTATGATGATGGAGAATACAATCCTAGAGGAACTTCTGTGTTTGTGCTCCAAAGTGTGGGAACCAGTCACAAGACTCCCCATAGCACATGTCTGTCCCTCAACTAATTAGACCAGGAGCATGCCCTTAGGAGGAGGAAGCAAAGGACTCTGTACATAGCAGGCCCCGAGAGAGACAACAAACACCTAGGTCAAGGATCCCTCCTTGCACAAGCAGGCTGTTTCATTATTTCTTTTCTTTTTGAATCAAGCCTACTCTGTTTTAAACACTTTCCTGATTTTTAATTCTTTAATGGGTAGAGGAAACAAACCTTTACCCTAGATACCATCAAATGGCAAAATTAGGAAAGAACTATTTCAATAGAAAATAGAACTATGCAAAAGGTGCATGGGGTGAACAAATACAGCAGTGGTCACTAGACACTTTGTTGACATTGTCTAAAAAGAAATGTAATTACCTGATTTATGAAATGGTAATAGCACTGTACATCACCTTTATAATAACAATTTTTTTAAATTCAATTGAAAAATAAAGATAAGTGTTTGTGGAAATCTAATATCGTGAAATTAACCTAATTAAAGATCTAAAACCAGCCAGGCACTGGTGGCTCATACCTGTAATCCTAGCTACTCAGGAGGCTGAAATCCGAGGATTGTGGTTCAAAGCCAGCCAGAGTAGGAAAGTCAGTGAGATTCATCTATAATTAACCAACAGAAAACCAGAGGTGGAGCTGTGGCTCAAAGTAAGTGAGTGCTAGCCTTGAACACAAAACCTTAGGGATAGTGCCCAGACCCTGGACTCTTAGTTCAAGCCCCACAACTGACCAAAATAAATAAATAAATAATTTAAGAAAATCTAAAATCTTGTAATAGTTGAGTTTTCTCCACACACTTCCAGCTCCATTCCTTCAGTAAGATATTTTCCAAATAATTCTACTGTAGGATTCTTACAGAAGAGAGGAAGTAAAAATAATTAACTATGCATGCTTTAAGTTGTTGATGGCATAGATGTACTTAATGCATCAGTGTATCTGAGACACATAAAAATGTCTCAGTGTGGCTGTCTGTCCTAGGAAAGTGATCAAAAGTCTCAATGAGCTCAGATCACTTTGAAGTTGTGCACAGCATTAACCCACACAGAAAAAGACCACTCCTTTAATGCACGCTCTCTCCTCTCTCTCTCTCTCTCTCTCTCTCTCTCTCTCTCTCTCTCTCTCTCTCTCTCTCTGGCTCTCTCTGGCTCTCTTTATGCTTACATGTGCTTAGTTTTGACTTTGCCAAAAATGGACATTTTGCTCCTAAACACAAATGCTTGTGTTCTGCATATTCTCATCACCTCTATATGACACCCTGATTACATCTAACCTGAGAGCAGAGTGGGGCTGAAAACAAGAGCTTTTATTTGGCCAGGAGAACAAAGAGCAATTGTTTCTGTTAAGCAGTAATGTTTCTGATGCAGCCAGAGGTTGCAGAACAAAAAATCCTCATAAACAAAGAAGAAAAAAGTCACCATCATGTCAGTAGTCGGTGACCAAATCCATATGCCAATGCATGACCTATGACCCTCAAAGCAGAGGAATATTTCTTCCTCTAGAAAGTGAGTGTTATTTGATAAAACAAATGTTTTTCTAATAAATAGCATACTAAGGGTCTTTCAGAAAGCTCTGAGCAATTGTCTTATCTGGAGCCAAATAAAAGATATATTGGTAGAAACAGAACATCCATCCAAATTAAGAATGTCTTTATACAACCTGTTCAGATCCACATTGGTTCAAAATCAGGAGGAATTCTTCATAATTATTCCCTAACCACTGAGTTGTCCAGAAAGCCAGCACATTCTATATCAAGCTTCACAATCCCTAATTCTTGGGATGTCTTTGTCTTTTCAATTTCCAACCTATGATATTCACTAAATAATCACAAAAAGCAGATTGTTGTCCATAGCAATACAAAGGAACTTTGGATCCCATTTTAGAATTTAAAAATAAAACATAATTTTCATATTGTTATTTTAAAATCTTTATCATTTTTAAAATTTCAAAACCTGGTTTGTTGGCAAGGTTAGAACATGCCAGTTTGAATCTAGACCCTGGTGATTCATGGTTGTAATCCTAACTACTCAAGAATCTAAGATCTGTAGGATGGAGGTTCAAAGCCAACCCAGGCATAAATACGGCCTGGATTCCATCTCCAAATAGCCAGAAAAATAATCTTGCCTGAAAGTGTGCCTCAGGTGGTGGAATGCTAGATGAGCAAGCAAGCAAAACAAGCACAGGTACTTGAATGACAGTAAAATAAGAATTTTATTCTGAAAATGGAATTGGTAAAAAGGAAAAGGTATTGTGACTATCCTAGACATATACTAATTATTATAAATGAGGGAAACCATGAAGCCTATGTTTCTTTGGGTCTGGCTTACTTCACTCAATATGATTTTTTGCTATAATGGAATGAAGAGAGAAAGTAGGCTAAAGAAGGAGAAAGTTTATAAGATATATAAATATCATATAGAATTTATATTTAGAACTGTGCATGGAATCAAAAAGATCTAGACACCTGGAACCAAAAGCTTGTAGGGCTGGGAAAGTGGCTCAGTGGTAGAGTGCTTGCTTGACTTGCATGCATGAGGCCCTGGGTTCAATTCCTCAGCACCACATAAGCAGAAAAAGCCAGAAGTGGCACTGGGGCTCAAGTGGTAGAGCACTAGCTTTGAGCTAAAGAGCTGAGGGACAGCACTAGGCTCAGAGTTCAGGCCCACAACTGACAAAACAAAACAAAAAACAAACAACTCAAAAGCTTGTAGATCTTATTCACTTTTATTCCTCCCTTCACCAATCTTAGTCAATCGTAGTTTTTCCCTTTTTCTACATGGTAGAAAAAAAAAGATATCAACAGCTATTGTGTGCTATAATTTACCCACAATGTAGACACCCAAGTTAGATAGGCCCAATTCTCTTTTTACTCTCAAGTTAAAAAATCCTGGAAAAAGAATTTAACCCTGCTGGCTCAGGTCTTCACCAATGCCAAGTGGAAGGCAATGCAATGTTGCATTATGGATACTCTTTGAAAATAACAAATTGTTTCCAGGGGGGGCCTTGTGCCTTTGATTTCATGTGGATATGATATATGAACAGAAAACTTTGCTTTCAATCTTTCTAAGAGAATCACTGAGCACATGGTAAAATTATCTCTCTGTAGATCTTATATATAATTGCTTAAATAAATTTTACAAAAAAGAACTAGATTAATGTTCATATGTGTTCTTATTTTCACATACACATCTATACAGATGTGTATACATGTATACACACATGTACACACAAGTATATTATAATACATTTGAACATATATATCTGAATATAGCAATTAATTATATGACAATTCATTTAAAAGCAATTAGAATATGTTCCTAGGAAATTACTGTACAACTTGTTGGAATTAAATAAGTTCTTTAAGACACCTATAGAGCATTAACACTATTGAATAAATTGAATGCTTCAATAATTAACAATTAAGCCGGACGCCAGTGGCTCACGCCTGTAATTCTAGCTACTCAGGAGGCTGAGATTTGAGGATCACAGTTCAAAGCCAGCCCAGGTAAGAAACTCCGTGAAACTCTTATCTCCAATAAACCACCAGAAAACTGGAAGTGGTGCTGTAGCTTAAGTGGTAGAGCACTAGCCTTGAGCTGAAGAACTGAGGGACAGTGCTCAGGCCCAGAGTTCAAGCCCCACAACCGACCAAAAAAATTAACATTATATAAACCATACAACTCAATAAAGAAAAGAAATAAAACCATTCAAATGTTTTGAAATCTGTAAGAGATAGAATAATTAGGTGCTTTAAAAAATGTTATATTGTAGCTGGGTGCTGGTAGCTCACACCTGTAATCCTAGCTGCTCAGGAGGTTGAGATCTGAGGATTGTGGTTGAAAGCCAGTACAGGCAGGAAAGTCTGTGAGACTCTTATCTCCAATAAACCATTCAGAAAACTGGAAGTGGCACAGTGGCTCAAGTGGTAGACTGCTAGCCTTGAGCTGAAGACCTGAGGGACAGCATTCAGGCCCAGAGTTCAAGCCCCATGAAGATACATAAAAGAATGTTATAGTGTGATAAATAACAGAAACAATAACTTTGAATTAAAAAATAGGGCCCTCTAATAAAATTTGCCATAGGAAGACATCCTCTTTACATTGGAATACTATTTGTCAACAATCTAATCACAATAAAGCACCACCTGTACCCAAAATAACATGAAGTAGAGCCGAGTGTGATGAATGATGTAAGACTCAACTTGGTACTGTGGCAGTCTTCCAAAGAGGAAAGAATAATTTATGAGTTAGGCATGAATGAACAACTAATAAATAAGTAGGATTGTGTAAAGAAATATTGGAAGTATTTCTATAGTGGAATTTTAAGATGAGGAGGAAGTATTTATAAACATGTGTAAGTAGAAAGCTTAGGGTACATCCTAAAACATACACAAATATGCAAATGAATTACAAGCTATAATATATACTTAATAGTAATAACAACTGAAGTAAGGAGACTGGGTCTAAGCAATATGCCTTGAAGAAATATGCCTTGTTCGTACAGCCATCTTGGTATCTTGTTGGGGAAGGGGCTTTCCACACAGCTCTGAAAAACTCTAGAGGTAATAAAGGACATTCTTTGGATTACAAATATATCCTCAGTGGATAAATGAGGAAAATCGTACTGCCCTTAAATAATTTGTCCTTGATTTCCTCTGATTGTGTCCTCATATGATTTGATTTGCTTATATTTAACACTTTTATTAGGTTTGAATGTCTTCAACTGGTTTGCTTTGATCATGTATAACACTTTTGCTGGGTTTGATTCCATGTGTGTTTTGTGCTTTTAGTCTATATAAGGTTTGTGCTAGCTGCACTCAGGGCTGATGGTCTTTCAGACAAAGGTCCACCAGCAGTCCTCCAATTCTCCAAAAAAGACTCACAATTTGGCATCTTAAGTGGTGACTTCTCTGTTTGTTGCAAGCGTGTTTCCTTACAACACAACTAAGGAGTAGAAAGGAATTGCAATGTCTAAATTTTAGAGATTGATAGTTTTATGTTCTGTGTTTTTCTTTGATTGCTGGAAAGTAAATCCTATTTTCAATGTTCTATCTCAAGTAACTTAGTGTTACAGATGTAACCAAAATATAGAATGCACCGTCAGGTCACAATGGCTCACGCTTTAATCCTAATGACTCAGGAGCCTAACACCTGAGGACTGAGGCTCAAACCATCACACTTTACCTAAAACTAACTGGCAAAAAGCAAAAAGTGGAGTTGTGGCTTTGGTGGTAGAGTGCCACTCTTGATACAGAAGCCAAGCCAGAACATGATGCTTTGTGTCCAAATCTGAGTGACACCCCCACCTTACAAAAGATATAATACATAGGCAATAGTAAACAAGGCCATCCTTATTAGCTAATAAGGTGGATCTTTTTTTTTCTTTTCTTTTGTGGCAGTCCTGGGGCTTGAATTCAGGACCTGAGCCCTCCTCCTGACCTTTCTTACTCAAAGCTGGTGCTCTACAACTTGAGCCATAGGTCCAATTGCAGTTAAGAACTTCACAGACTTTCCTTCCTGGGCTGTCTTTTAACTGCTATTCTCAGATTTCAGCCCCCTGAGTAGATTGGGTTACTGGTGTGAGCCACAAGTGCCTGGCTCCATGGATGGTATTTTCCAAAGATGACCACAGCATTTTCAACCAAACCTTCAGTCTTCTTACCTTGGCACATTGCCCATCAGTTAGAGGAGCCCACATACCCACCCTAGCATTGAATCAGAATGAATGTTTACAGGTTTGAAGGTAGGTGACTTTAAAACTAGTTCAAAAACTATGCCAAGCCCCTCTGTCTTCCTTGCTTGGTAAAGTAGCTTTTGCAAAGCCAATTACCATGCTGCAAAGCCTATACTAGTGCAATCTGAGAGCCCAGATGGGAAAAGCCGTGTATTCATGTTCCATCTGACAGTCTAATATATCAACCGACACCCAGCATTGACTTTTAGACATGTGAGAATAGGCAGCTGCAGAATGTCCAGACCCCAATCCCTGAAACATCTTCAGGCTTCAACTCTTTTCAGATCAGGCTCTGGCAGACCCTGTATACTAGAAACAACTGGAATATTCTGCACAATTGCACTGGAATTAGAAGTTCTCCAGAGCTAAAATTCCCAGTGAGATAAAAACATGGAACTTCAGCTTGAGAATCTGACTAAAGCACATAAAAAGACACCAGTTTCTCTCCTTGAGCTGCTCTGATTCTTTCTAGAAAGTTACCCCACCTGGAAACTCTGTCATTCCCTCTGTTGATCTTATTTTCTAGGGAATCTTACAAGGGGAATGTTAGGGAGAATACTGTGTGCAAGTAGCCAGGCGCCAGTGGCTCACCCCTAGCTACTCAGGAGGCTGAGATCTCAGGATTGCAGTTCAAAGCCAGCCCAGGCAGGAAAGTTTGTGAAACTCTTATCTCCAACAAACCACCAGAAAACCGGAAGTGGTGCTGTAGTTCAAGTGGTAGAGCACTAACCTTGAGCTGAAGAGCTAAGAGACAGTGCTCAACCCCAGAATTCAAGCCCCATGACCGACAAAAAAAATCCTGTATGCAAGATGCTCTTAAGGACATAATTTACTTCCCATTCCATTTCACACTGTCCATCCTATATCCTTAGCTATTATTATTAATTCATGTTTGGAAAAAATTTGCACCCTAAATGTGTGCAAATTTACATGTTCCTTACCTAATCCCCTCACTATTTTGACTTGTATTTTAGGGTCACAGACTGCACAGATTGTCTTGTAGGACATCCTAGACCTTCCAGCAGAGGGGACTAAGTCTCTAGTTACCACAATATTTTCAGGTCATAGCTGATAAGCAAGTGAACTCCAAGGGAGATCCAAATAGATTACCTATATAAAAAATAGATTCTTCTTTCACTGGCTGACATAATTCAGTTGTCCCCTTCATGAAGTTGGAGTCAGTTACCCTTGTCCATGTAGAATCTTATTCTTTCTTACCTACTCTTGATGAAGGAAATGGGCATTCATTAAGGGAGTCCATGAAGCTTTGGGTTTCTATCTCAGGGTTAGACAAGATGCAATGATTTTCTATGTACATTGGAGAAACTAGCACAGTAGGCTCCACAGCATGTTTTAATTGTGAAAGTATCTATCAATAATAGTGAAGTTACTTGAATTTTCAAGGAGTTCTTCTCTGTTTTGTCATGCCAATGCTCCCACATACTTGTCATATCTCCTCATGCAACACCACTAAATAAAAAAAAGAAAGCTGAAAATAATCTCTGCAGAATGTCTAGCCAGTCCAGATCATTGGGACTAATTACATTATGGCAAAAAAAGGAAAATTACTGTAGCACTGGGATAATATTAGAAACACATGCTGTTGTTCATGAGTGATAGCTGTCCTTGATCTTCGTTGTTAATGTTTATGATCTTTTGAGATTTAGTACACTTGTGTTCCTTTTTATAACAAAAGTAACGCCTATTTCTTAAGTTGTTATAAATATTAGCAAAATTTCATAGATACAAAATGTTCTTTCTGGCTCTAATAAAAAGTGAATATCTAAGTATTAATATTAGATATCAGATATTATCAATATTCTTTATTGGCTTATTCACCAAAATGCTTGCTTTTGTTAACTACTAAATCAGGAAACTGATGTCAGTGTAAAGAAAGGATTTCATTCTATTTGAAGTGATCAAAATAATGGCTCCTAACAGAATAGAGCTGACTGTTGGTGGTTACATTTGTAGTCCTAGCTACTTGGGAGGCTGGGATCTGAAGATCATGGTTTACATACAGCCTTAGCAAGAAATACTATGAGACTCTTAATTCCAGTTGATCACCAAAAATTCAGAAATGGATCTGTGGCTCAAGCGGTAGAGTGCTATCCTTGAGTAAAAATAATATAGAATAGCTTGCAGGTCCTGAATTCAAGCTTCAGTAAATCTCTCTCTCACACACACACACACACACACACACACACACACACACACACACGAATACTAATTCTGAATTGACTAGACTTAAGAATTCATTATAATGTTCCCATTTCATTTTCTTTTCTTCTTCCTTCCTTTCTTCCTTCCTCCTTCCTTCCTTTCTTCCTTCCCCCTTCCTTCCTTTTTCCCTCCTCCCTCCCTTCCCCCTCTTTCTTTCTTTCTTTCCTTCCTTCCTTCCTTTCTTTCTTTCTTCCTTTCTTTCTTTTCTCTTTTTCTCAGGGTTGGAACATAAGGTCTCATGATTCCTGGTACTCCAAAAGGGCATGCCCTTTTCCACATTAGTTGTTTTGTAGATGAGGTCTTTCTTTTTTGACTGTGATCCTCATAGTCTCTGTCTCCCTAGCAGCTGGGACAGGCATGAGCTGCCAGACTCAACCTAATACAATTATCATTTAAATGCATTTGATAAAGCAAAGGTCTACTTGATATATTACAACAGCTATAGAAGTTATGTGTCCAGATTCAAACACAAGAACATGTAGTCTTGGGTATTTAATGCTGACATGCAGTCAGCCATTTATTTTTGGATATTTAACTGCTAGTATGTAGTCAGTCATGTAGTCTTGGGTATTTAACAACTCGCATGTGGTCAGTCATTTGTAAATCCCATGTCCTCAGGATGAATACAGACAAAGTTAACAAAGATTTTTTTCAACCATTGTTAAAAAGACATTATCTAAACCAGAAGGTAGCATGCATGAATTCAGTTATGTTCTATACCTACACTGGGGCAGGAGTCTTTGGGAAAGAGCCATTGCTACCTAAATTTTCCTCTAGTTCAAGTGGAGACAATTATAGGTTTTATTGCTTAAATGAACAGCTCATGTAAAATTATCAACAGCTAATCTATAACAGCTACAACCACAGGTGTTAGCTATCACTATGATGCAATAGACTGTTAGGACAGAGGATTTCATTTCTATAGTTACAAATCATGGGGATTTTATATCTATTCCAATTATTTAAATAATTTGATCTGTTTTTCATATTCGTACATATAACTCAGAATGCATAAGAAAGAAAAGCATATTTTAAAACTGTTTTATAAACTAAGAAAACCATTAGGTGGTATGAACTCAATACCTTGTTTTCTTAAAAAAAAAAAAAAAGCAATCATTACAAATCACACCAGAAGTACATTCATTTTCTTCATTAAAGGGTTTCCCCTGTCTTTTTGTAAGCATACAAAATACCAGGATGGAATTACATATTGGCAGTTTGAAAAGAAAATATTGATGCCAAATTCCTGTTCCCCCTTTCAAACAACACCTGGATCAGACCTGTCCTGTGGGTGTGAATTTGACTCCTTTCCAGTGATGGACTCCAGCACACTCTGGTATCATGAGGGTTCTGAAAGCAGTGCTGATTCCTGGTAGTATTAATGAAAAATTGTCAGACCTGTGCTTTGCAGAGTGAACCTGTCTGCCACTTTAGCAAAAAGTAGAATCTCATTTACCTTCCATGTCCTTTTGACCATATCATCCAGATATGGTCAGACCATTCAGATATTAGGCAACCTGAACATTGTTGTGGAAACTAAAACAAATGGATCAAGAATATGTGACTTTATATGTATAACTATAATGTGTGTATGTATAATGTATATATATATGTGCATGCATATAGAGATCATATGTGCACATATATGTAATGGAATTCTACTCATCCATCAGCAAGAATGATATTACATCATTTGCAAAGGAATAGATGAACCAGGAAAAAAATTTATATTAAGTGAAGTCAGTAAGGCCCAGAGAGACAAAGAACATATATGAATGTTAGATCTAATTTATATATTTACATCTGTAAATATATGCAAAGTCATGTTCATATTCACATATGCATGAACATATGAAATAAAATGTGGTATATACATGGGAGCATTCCAATCGTGTAACATCTTTGAACAACAAAGTTACAGTCTAACAAAATAAATATTATCAGGAACCTGGAACTTGAGGTTTGGGTGGATGAAGTCAAGGGAAGAAAGGTAGAATAATGGAGAAAGAAGCAGGTAGGTGAATGCAGTCATAATATTTAAAGCACATATGTGGAAATAGAACTGGTAACTTAAAGGAATGGGTGGGATGGGGAGAAATGAAGGAGAACAATTGAAGGGATGACATTGATCAAAATGCATTGTACTCTAATCTGACATGCAGAATTGAAACTCCTTTTAATAATTTTTAAATTTTATTATAAAGGTGATGTACAGAATTTTAAACTCATTTTTAAAACTACTTAGTGATAATAGCATAAAGGTGGTTAAAAATAAAGTGAAAAGAAAAGAAAGAAAGAAATATTTGTAAGCAATGATCCAATGGTCATGGCTTGAAGCCAACCTGGGCAGGAAAACCTGTGAGGTCTAATCTCCAATTAACCACCAAAAAGCTGGAACTGGAAAAGTGGCTGAAATAGTAACTACCTTTGAGAGTAAAGCTAAGTGACAGTGCCAGGCCAGGAATTCAAGCTCCAGTATCTGCACACACATGCACACACACACACACACACACACACACACACACACACACACACACTCATGCACAAAACACCAAATTAACACAGATGTAGTCGATGAAGAGAACACCATGTGCTATTCAGGCAGGGGAAGAAGTTTATTTACCAAACTGCTGCCCCCGCCATACATGGTGGAGAAGCATGACTGATAAGGAAAGGGGGCAACCCAGCTCTGGGCCAGTACTTATCTAGGCCAGGGACAGGAAGAGATATGGCCAGGTGGAAGAAAGGTGTGGCCACACTGGATCCAGATGTTACCTCAGGGTCTGGGACCCTCCTAAGGTCAGATGAGAGGCATGTGATCAGAGGTGGCCCAGGTTGTGACCTAGCAGGAGGGGAAGGTGACTGTTTCCAGGTCTGCCAGTTACCTAAGTAACAGATACTGGGTGGAGACTTAGCCAAGAGGTAGGGAGGTGTCCCTGTGCAGACCTTACAGTTAGCATATTTTATATAACTGTAAAATAAGGTATTAGCTGTATCTTTACTCTTAGATAATAAGTATCCTTTCTTTGCTAAATTTATTTGAATGAATTTCTTATATCAAGCGTATTGGTTACAGATGTGGTTATTCATTAAGGAAGATCCATTGTCATGAAGAAAGTACAAAATATACATAAATAATGGATCATGTTTGAATATCCATCTAGTGGTGGATTTTTGAATAGGTATTTCAAATATAAATTATACCTCCTAACCCATCAAAGTAAATAAAGGAGGGCTGTATTATGGTAGGAATATAACTCAGGCGGAATGCTTGAATAGCATGAGCAACCATCAAAAAATACTATCATCATCATCATCATCATTATTATCATCATTATTTTGTGTATGAAGGTCCTGGGGCTTGAATTCCAGGCCTGAACTCTATCCATGAGCTTTTTTGATCAAGGTTAACTGTTGCTCTTCACACAGCCAGACCCGGGAACTCAGTGTCTGGTAGGCAGAAAGAGACTATACCATGCAGGTATAGGCAAGGTTTATTAAAACATCATACACTTATATAGGGCATAAGGGGCAGAGAAGGTAAGTCTGTAGTCAGGGGACAGTCACAGGACAGCCACAAGACAATCACGGGACAGAAAGTTGACCTTTTGGGGAATGTGGACAATTAACAAGCTTTAATCAATGATCAGAACGATTCATTCAAGGTAATACAAGAGGAAGCAAGGTGCAGGTGGGGCTCCATTAAAAAACACAAAAGGAATATTGAGGCATATTTCTATACAATTAACTAGGAGGAGCATGAATTGCACTTCCTAAAGAAAACCATCACCTGAGTCCTGCACCAGGCACAGGACCTTTGCCCTACATAGAAGAAGGGGCATCCTTCCTTTCTTCCCCAGATGAATGCATGCCAGCACACACCCTCATGGCACACAGGAGCTCAGATGAGGGCTTTGCTAGTCGATGCCTCTGACATCTCCCCCCCCCCCTTTTTTTTAAGCTCAGAACAGCAAGCATGAGATTCTTTTGCAGAAGAGACACCTTAGTTATTCTGGAGCGGAGGGAGCAGTATCCTGCTAAGAACACAAATATCGTAAGACAAAATACAATCAATCCCATGGAAACACCATGGGTAAAACTGCCAGCAGGTACAGGGGTCCAATTGGTTTAGCACAGATGTAATTCCCTCAGCCAGACCCTCATATTCCACCCCAGGGATTTGTGTCGAGAAAGTCTCAATGACTTCCTGCTGCAACCGGTGTATGTTCCAAGTCAAATTCCCTCGGAAGTCCTGCAGGTGGTAGCAAACTCCTTGCCAAGTGATGTCAGTGGCATTGAAGAAGGCAGGAGTGACACATAGCTTAGTTGAGCTCCAATTACATTTGAAGGTTAGCTGTTTCTGCAGATCAATTATATGGTCTCCTATCCACTGTATCATGTGCTGCAGGGTGTTCAGGCAAGACTCAATGTCCTGTTCAATATTTAGCTGACCAATCCATAGCTGATGAGAATCCTGTTGCCACTTCTCTCCAAAGTCCTTGATTTGGACGTTGGAATGCAGGGCCACTCCAGCAGTTGCAGCAGTAATGGAGATGGAGATCAGTCCAAGGATTGTGGATACAATCAGGCCCAGGAACCTCCTAGTTCTCTTTAGTAGTCGCTGGAAAACTTCCTTGGCTCTCCTGCCAAGGTCGGGTGAGGTTAACAGGCACCCAGACCCCTAAGCGAGATCTTAATATCAGGAGAGACTGAGAAGACATATTAAATGGAATAGTATGATTTAAACATGTAAAGAGTCAACCGTAAAAACAATCCAGGCTATGTAGGACTTCATTAATTGACACTGTCTCTATGGCCAACACATAAGGAAGTTTAACACAAGCTTGCACAGTAGAAGAATGATTTCTAAAAAATGTATAATTTGCCTCATGGCTCTAGTAAAATGACTAATCCAATTTTGAGTAGTATAAAATGTGGTAACAAGTTTCCATAAATGCCACTGTTCAGGGCCCAAGCATTCATTGATATTTATACATGGCCCAGGAGGTGCAAGGCCCCCATCATACTAGGTGAGCAAGCCAGTAGGTTCTACATGATTGATAACTCCATTGTATGAATGCCACCTAACAGAAGAATTACTAGTATACCAATCGTCAACATTCTTTTCAGAACAATTGGCAATGAAACACCTGTGGAGGCCCCAATCTATAAATGAGATGTTATTATTATGCTGTATTATCTTTCCTCTAGGGCTGTGGCACTGAGAACATTGAATAGGAACATAAGCCTGAGTCCAATAATTAAAGCCCTGGCATACTGGGTTGGCTGGCCTCCCAGTCTTATTTGTGTAAGAATGATTCTGGTCAATAAAATTTAAGGAAAGCATACTGAAAAGTCCCATATGATCAGTGCTCTCATCATGTGGCAAGGAGTAGTCCCATAAAGGCTTCTGCCTTGTCTGACAATGCTTTAATCTGACCCCATGTTGGCTGGTTTTCTTATGATAAGGACGATGGCTCTGTTGGGTCTGGGTGCTAATTCTTCCTCAGGTTAAGGTTGTACTGCACTCATCTCCCTGGGGTCTAATGAGTGGAAGAGGAACCCATGTTGCTGCTTGATCCATCTGGAATGATAGAAGCATACTCTTATGCGTCATTAGTCTTGGTTTCCATTGATTAAATTCTTTAAACCATATGGGAAGTGATGCTGGAGAGGTAAAATGTTTTTCAGCTCCAGTGTAAGGATAACCTTGAGGTAATTTTTTAGAAAAAAATTAAAAGTAAATAAAGTTAATACAAGATTCCCTTGGGGATTTCCCCCAATTTTTTAAAAAAAATGTTTGAAGCTTAAGTGTTTTATGGGTGTTTAAACAGTTGCCATTAGTAGTCTGTAAATTTCTACATAGACTGATTAAAGGAGTTTTACCTAGGGCCTGACTTTAATAAATTCCCCTAGTATTTTCCTGGTACTACATTGGCTTTTATAGCATGACGTGGGGTAGTTTATCAGGGTGACAGCTTTTTACTAATCAGATATTACTCCAAACTAGAAATTATGCATAACTTTTAGCTTTTAGTAACTGTATGGACCTTTTCTTGGACTACAGCAGTACAGCCTATATAGTACTTTGGTTTGCAAAAGATTCAAATAGTTCAGGATATTTAAAAGCAAGATCCATAAGAAGGGCCACGTGCAGGTGGTCAGTGGCAGTTTTGTAACTGACAAACAAGTTACAAAAGCAGAACTAGTAGATAGTGATTACAAATAGCATCGAGGCAAAGTAGGATGGTTAAACCCAAACAATTTCCTGCAGATATCCTGGTGCCTAAGCAGGAGAAGGGGGCAGTGTACCCAGCTCCAAAGCCTGGAGATGGAACAAGTCTTCCCTCGAAGTCCTAGGAAAACATTACCTACCCAAAAAGGTGAAAGCATTGTTTAGCTCCTCAAATGGTCAAGAGATGGGACAGGCCATTCTTTGGAATGCAGATGTCTATTACTTAACTCTCTACTCAAGTCTGTATCTTTGAACTTTAATATTTGGCCTAAATCTTAATCTATACAAATAGCCAAATTTCAGTAATTATCAGACCACTGTGTTGTTCTAATCCCAGGGTCTGTACCTATGTTTTACTGTATACCTGGGATTGTTTGTCCCAGTTAAATTTCCTTCTTCCTTGGTCTAATTAATACCCTATTTACTTAATTTTGATTTGGTCCTAATAATTTCACATTTTATATCTTTTCTTTTGGGGGGATCGGCACAGTCCACAAACTTGCTTTCCTTAAAGAAATGAATTTATGTGGTTAGTGCTAGCCCAAAACAGCCCAAAAGCTAGGGGTTTTAAAGGCAAAATCCATGTGGTAAAGCCTAGCCACATAAGGATGGCCAATGGAGTTACAGTCTGCCTTATAGTAGCTGTTTCAAACCTTTGAATGTTTCATCCTTTTCTTTAGCCAGTGGTGTATGACAAGCCTGAGTATGTAGCTCCATGAATTTAGATACTTCAGGCAAGGATTGGTGAGATCAGGCAAAAGACTGACAGATGGGTAAATGAGCAATGTTTGATGTCTCAACTGCCGTGGTGTTAGTCAGAGTCATCAGCATCAGACATGGCCTTGGTCTCCTCCAGCTCTCACTAGGTCTTTTTTTTTTTTATTTTTATTTATTTTTTATTGGGAAAAAACTGTACAGAGGGGTTACAATTAGATGGGTAAGATAATGGGTACATTTCTTATCGAGCACTGTAGCCCCCTCCTTTGTTTCCCCTTCCCATCCCTTTCCAGACTCCCCCTGTCCCCCACCCAATTCCCCCACACCAAAGTTGTAAAGTTCGTTTTCGACATGACAACTTGTACTTCTCATTGTTGCAACGAGTCCACCTATATCCTTATTTACGACTTGTTTTTCCCTTTCCCCTCCACAAATTATACTGACACCAAATACAGTGAAAGCAGGGGTTATACTGTGGGGGAGGGACATACAGTGCAACAAAGAAATAATCTTATAAATGCGTTAGAAACAAATGCATGAAAGAAAAAAAATTGAATACATATCTTAGGGTTCGTTTTCCTAACTTCACCTTATCTGACCTTTTCTGCTTGACTCATACATATACTAGTCTTTTTTTAAAGATAATCTCTATTTTAAAACTCAACACACACTCACACCAACTTCTACTTACTCTTACCATCTGTAACTTACTTGAACATTCTGTGGTTTGTCTTAATTTATTTCTTTCTAACTTTCAAAATACTTCATAATCTAATGAAAACCATTTTTATGTTTCCTCAATTCTCTTTCCAAAGTCTTCCTTTATACTGTCTTTTATATTTATTTTTTATTGTGAAAATATTGTACAGAGGGGTTATAATTACATGGCCAAGATAATGAGTATATTTCTTATCAAGCATTGTAGCCTCCTCCTTTGTTTCCCCTTTCAATCCCTTCCAATCTTCCCCCCACCCTCCCACCCAATCTTCCCCGCCCCCCCCACCAAAGGTGTAAAGTTCGTTTTCGACATAACGACTTGTGCTTCTCATTGTTGCAATGGGTCCACCTGTATCAATATTTAAATGAGTTGTTTTTCCCCTTCCCCTCCACAAATTATACCGACATCAAATACAGTGAAAGCACGGGTTACACTGAGGGGGAGGGACATACAAAGCAATGAAGAAATTATCTTATAAATGCGTTAGAAACAATCGCATGAAAGAAAAAAAAAACATTTGAATACATATCTTAGGGTTCATTTCCCTAACATCACCTTATCTGACCAATTCTGCTTGACTCAGACATATATTAGATATTGCAAATAAAGGAAAAAATGGGACCTATGGTTTTTTGGGCTTGGCTTACTTCACTTAATATAGTTTTTTCCAAGCCTCTCCATTTCCTAACATATGGGGCAATGCCATTCTTTCTGATGGAGGCATAGAATTCCATTGTGTATATATACCACATTTTCTTGATCCATTCATTTACTGAGGGGCATCTGGGTTGATTCCATATCTTAGCTATAGTAATTAGTGCTGCAATAAATATAGTTGTGCTGGTAGCTTTAGTGTGGTCTTGTTTGTAAACATTTGGGTAAATGCCCAAAAGTGGGATTGCTGGGTCATAGGGGAGCTCTATGTGGAGTCTTTTGAGGAACCTCCATACTACTTTCCAAAGTGGTTGAACAAGTTTACCCTCCCACCAACAATGCAGTAAGGTTCCCTTCTGTCCACATCACCTCCAGCATCTGTTGTTATTAGAGTTCTCGATTTTTGCCATTCTAACTGGGATGAGGTGGTAACCCATAGACTCCACACCCAAATTACTCAAGCTGATTCAAAATGTTGGAAAGTAGCAGGGTATAAAATTAACCCCCAAATCAATGGCTTTTCTGTATGCCAACAATGAGAAAAGTGTGGTTGAAATTAGGAAAGCAACTCCATTCAGAATAGCCCCACAAAAAATAAAATACCTAGGAATTAACTTAACCAAAGAAATGAAGGACCTCTATGATGAAAACTTTAAAAATTTGAAAAAAAACAGAACTTAAAAAATGGGAAAACTCCCATGCTCCTGGATTGGAAAGATCAACATCGTGAAAATGGCAATACTTCCCAAGGCTCTCTATAAATTCAATGTGATACCTCTCAAAATTCCAACCTCATTCTTCAAGGAAATAGAAGAAGCAATCCAAAAATTCATATGGAACAATAAAAGACCTCGAATAGCAAAAATGCTCCTCAATGGAAAGAACACTGCTGGAGGAATAGCAATACCAAATTTCAAACTCTACTATAAAGCCATAGTAATCAAAACAGCTTGGTACTGGCACAAGAGCAGGCCTCAGGACCAATGGAATAGAATTGAAAACCCAGAAATGAACCTACCGAACTATAGCCATCTAATCTTCGATAAAGAAGCTGTAAAAATAGAATGGAAGAAAGACAGCCTCTTCAGTAAATGGTGCTGGCAAAATTGGTTAACAACTTGTAGAAAACTAAAGCTAGATCCTTATATATCTCCCTGCACCAGAATCAACTCCAAATGGATCAAAGACCTCGGAGTCAAAATAGACACTATGAAAACGTTACAGGATGGAATAGGAGAAACCTTAGGTCTCCTTGGTGCAGGCCGAAATTTTCTTAATAGAGACCCAGAAACACAACAAATCAGAAAGGTTGGACAAATGGGATTGCATGAAGTTGCAGAGCTTCTGCATGGCAAAGGTCATAGCTAGCAAGATCAATAGAAAGCCCACAGATTGAGAGAAGGTGTTCACTAGCCATACAATGGATAAGGGTCTCATATCTAAAATATACTTGGAACTCAAAAATTAAATCCCCCAACAACAAATCCTCAAAGAAACAACTGCCCAATAAATAAGTGGGCTAAAGACTTAAAGAGAATCTTCTCTGAAGAGGAAAGAAGGATGGCCAATAGACATGAAAAAATGTTCAACCTTCATAGCTATAAAAGAAACGCAAATTGTAGTTTTTTTTTGTTTTTTGTTTTAATTGTGAAAATATCATACAGAGGGATTACAATTACACTGGCAAGCTAATGAGTACATTTCTTATCAAGCATTGTTGCCTCTTCCTTTGTTTCCCCTTCAGATCCCTTCCCATGTCCTGGGTCCACCCTCTCCTCCTTCCCCGCCCCTTTTACCGGCCAAAGTTGTAAAGTTCATTTATCGACATAATGTCTTGTACATCTCATTATTGCAGTGGGTTCACCTGTATCCCTATTCAAACAATTTGTTTTTTCCCTTCCCCTCCACAAGGTATACCAACATCAAATGTAGGCAAAACAGGGGTTATACTGTGGGGGAGGGACATACAAAGCAACAAAGAAATCATCTTATTAATATGTTAGGAACAATAGCAAGCAAGAAAAAAAAACATTTGAGTCCTTATCTTGGGGTTCATTTCGCTTAACATCAACTTATCTGACCTTTTCTGCTTGTCTCAGACATACACTAGTAATTGCAAATAAGGTAAACCATGAGACCTATGTTTCTTTGGGCCTGGCTTACTTCACTTAATATAATTTTTTCCAAGTATTTCTATTTCCTAACAAATGGGGCAATGGCATTCTTTGTGATGGAGGCATAGAATTCCATTGTGTATATATACCACATTTTCTTGATCCATTCATTTACTGAGGAGCATCTGGGTTGGTTTCATATCTTAGCTATGGTAAATAAGGCTGCAATAAACAGAGTTGTGCTGGTAGCTTTAGTATGGTCTTGTTTGTGATCATTTGGTAAATGCCCAAAAGCGAGATTGCTGGGTCATAGGGGAGCTCTATGTGAAGTCTTTTGAGTAACCTCCATACTACTTTCCAAAGTGGTTGAACAAGTTTACACTCCCACCAACAATGCAGTAAGGTTCCCTTCTGTTCACATGCCTCCAGCATCTGTTGTTATTAGAGTTCATGCTTATAGCCATTTTAACTGGGGTGAGGTGGAATCTCAATGTTGTTTTCATTTGCATTTCTTTTATGGCTAGGGAGGTTGAGCATTTCTTCATGTATCTATTGGCCATCCTTCTTTCCTCTTCAAAGAACTTTCTCTGTAAGTCATTAGCCCACTTATTTATTGGGCAGTTGTTTCTTTTATACTGTTTTATGCAAAAGCATTTTTCTGGCTGGCAGAGGAACCTAGTCTCTGTGACTCTAGTAATACCTAAATTACCTATGCAGATCTTCAGACAGGTATCAATAGGGACACTCTCAGGTTTACAAACTTTCTTTCCTGAACAGTAAATTTTACATGGTTTTTGTTAGCCCAAAAGTTACTGCCAATTAGGGCTTTAAGCAAATACACAATGGTTTGGATGTAAACTATTTCCCATATTTTACAACTTAGCCTTTTACTGCCCCTCATCACAAATGATTGACAAGTTCTTGCCCAGTTATACATGCTTATAAACTATTTTCCCATGGCCTCTAGCTCTGATCAATTTCATAAGGACCAAGCATATTATTGCCAAGGTCCTCTGAGTGCCTTTCTCTATTCTGGGGTTAATGCACCTTTGGAATTTCCCTTGGTTAGTCGCTGAACTTGAGCTCAGGGCCTGAGCGCTGTTCCTCACCTCTCCAGCAAGACTTGCACTATGCCACTTTAGGCTCCAAAGCAACTCTGCCTGCTTCTTTTGGCTCTCTGCAGGCTGATTAGAGATGGCAATCTCACAGGGACCTTTCTCTGCCAGGGCTGACTTCAAACTGTTGCAGCTTGCAGACCAAAAGGCCACTTTACTTCATTTAAAAGCAACAAAGATGGTCAACATGGAAGAAGTTTTTCAAAGCATGTCTTACCTGGAACTTAAGAGCTAAAGTTACACTTGACAAACCTGTAAGATATCTCCATTTTTCTCTGTAGGCCTCCTGGAAACTGTTATTAAAACACTAGAAGAGCAAACTAAAATAGCAATTTAAAAACCATTTTGGTAGCCCTAATTTTTCTTTTTCCATCTTGAAACAAACATTTAAGACAGTTTTACTTTCAAATTTTATATCGAGGGATCCATTCTTGGTTTTCAAAACCTTTTACTAACCCCTGCTTTAATACTTTATACTTTAGTTTTTATTTGTATTTGAATGACCCTTTAAAATCTTAAGGCACTAAGCACATTCCCTAGGAAAAAAATATCTTTAACTCAAATTATATCACACAAATAGACCTATAGCAATGCCAATCACATCATCATATTATTCACTTTACCATCATTTTTCCAGTATCCAGCTGCAAGAAGAAACAGGAAAAAGATAGGCCTCCTATTGAATAGGCTTATTCCCTTCTGACTCTTTAGGGTTAAATGAACTGCCTTTGTGCCAGGTTGCCCTCTCCCACCATGTGTGAACTGTTGAGCTGTTCTCCTGCCTGTTCACTTCTGCCTCCAAGGATAAATCTTTTATTGGCTCTAAGTTTTTCCTTTCCTTATTTCTTGGTTCTTAACTGAAATACCCAAACAGCTTTAGACAGATAGAACAGGTAAAGTCTTTAACATTGGTAAGCAAACCTTCATGTTTAGATTTCTAATAGTTATCCCCAAATTTTAGCCAAGGAAAATAAATACCAAATCCCTCATGCTTTTTTGCTAAGCCAGATAACTTTATTACAGTGTAAACAACCTTATGCATTTCAAAACACCAGATTTTAGAATACCAGACTTCTAATTTTAAGTTTAAAGAATCCACAAAAAGCCTTTAAAACAATGCAATAATTTTTAAGATTTTTGGCAGCATCTAAACCTCATGACTTTTTGAATTTTAAACTTAAACTCATCCAATTTATACCGGATGCTGACACTTTTTATCTTAAATATGTTCACATGCACACACTCACACCATCACACAGATCTTTAAGCGTACAAAAATGATCATTAGTTGTATGTACACTTTCTGAAATTTTCAGTAGCAAGAGACCTTTTTCCAACCTCACTCCTACAGATGACAAAAGTTTAAGATTAAACCTTTTAACAAAATACCTTTTCTAGGCCATAATTTTTTCCTGGTGCTTGCTCATTTTGCCCAACATCTTATCGATTAACTTTTTGAGTACCTTCAGTTGGAGAAAGTCTAAGGTCACCTGAAACTGAGCTGGCCTGACTCTGCCTTTTACCCAATCTTAGACAAGAGCACTTTACAGCTTTCTTAAACCAGGACTAGCCAAACATCTGAATCAAGCTCACAGCTGCCTGCACCCTTCCTTCTGGCAGCCTCCATAGAGAGAAAATGCAGCCTACAGCTTGTTTTTAGATAATCTCAGAATGTTCAAGGCAACTCAGATTGACTCACAGCTCCCATTGACAAAGATCATTTAGTAAGCAAAATACTTAACAACCTTAAAACCATGATCCTTTTACATATTTTACATATAGACAGACAGACAAACAAGCATGTTTGTGTACAAATCATACAACACACTTAGATTTTAATATCAGCCATTTAAGACTTTTTGGAATTTTAGTTGTGATATTTTGCCTAATTATGGTGGTCAGTTATAAAAGCAGAACTTCCCTAGCAACAAAAAACTTTTCAGCAGACAAGAGAAGGAACACAAACACAGGGACATGTAGCCCACCATAACAAAAACAGAACTTTGTAGCTAAGATTTTTTCCTTAAAATGATGCAATAATCCTTTTATCCTTTGTTTCAAACCAACAGCTTCTTGCTCTGCTTCTTTCATGTCCATGATGGAACGAGTGAGAGCCCATGTCACCCAAAACTGAGGGTCAATGTGGTCTACCTGCCTGTGAGCTCTCGCTACACTATTTTTTAACTTTCTGCCGTATTTCTTTATCTGAAGTTCCTTCATTAGGGAACCAAGGATTGTATTTACAACTGTGCTGAGACATTCCAGAAGTTATTTCTTGGACAACTTCACTCCACTTGTCTTAAGAAAATAATATACTAAATTGACAAATGGCTGAGCTTGACTTTCCGATTGTCCCATAATAAAATAAACTCCACTGTGGAGCACTGAGTCCTTCTAGCAGAACTTCCTCTACTTTCAGGTCCCTGTTCAGGTGCACTTGTTGCTGTTCTCACAGCAAGACTTGGGAACTCGGTGTCTGATAGGCAGAAAGGGACCATACCATGCAGGTATAGGCAAAGTTTATCAAAACATCATACACTTATATAGGGCATAAGGGGCAGAGAAGGTTAAGTCTGTAGTCAGGGGACAGTCACAGGACAGTCATGAGACAATCACGGGACAGAAAGTTGGTCTCGGGGAATGTGGACAATTAACAACCTTAAATCGATGATCAGAAAGAGTCATTCAAGGTAATAAGTAGAAGCAAGGTGCAGGTGGGGTTCCATTAAAAAACACAAAAGGAATCTTGAGGTTTATTTCTATACAATTAACTAAGAGGAGCATGAATGGCACTTCTTGAAGAAAACCATCACCCGAGTCTGGCACTGGGCACAGGAACTTTGCCCTGCATGGAAGAAGGGGTATCCGCCTTCCTCCCCCAGAGGAATGCATGCCAACACCCTCATGGCACATAGGAGCTCAGATGGGGAAGTCAATGCCTCTGACAGGTAACACTTTATCATTTGAGCATGGCTCCATTTTGTGCTCATTGGTGTTAATTGCAGATAAGACTCTCATGGACTTTCCTGCCAGGACTGTCTTTAACCAAGATTCTCAGATCACAGCCTCCTAAGTAGCTAAGATTAAGGCATGAGCCACCAGTGCCTAGTGAGAAAATATGATTTACTTTTACTCAGGAGGTGAATATTTGTTTTGAAATGATATATAAGAAAATTCAGGAAGTGGTGGTGTCTCATGCCTTTAATCCTGGAATCAATCTGAGTTACTTTTCAAGTTTTGTTGCTTTGTTTTTCTATTCTTATTGTTGTTTCAGTTCACCTAGTCCAATGAAGCATGAAATTTCTCACGTGATTATCATTAATCAAAGAGATCTCTGCTGGACATTGGTGGTTCCTTAATTCTAGGTACTCAGGAAGTTGAGATGTGAGAATCACAGTTTGACAGAGCCAAGGCAGATTTTTCATTAGACTCTGATGCCCAATTAATCATGAGAAACCTGAACTGGAGGTGTTTCTCAAGTGGTAGAGCATCAGACCTGTGCAAAAATGTCAAGTGACATTGTGAGGCCCTGAGTTCAAGCCTACTACCAGCACAAAAGGAGAAAGAGAGAAAGAGGAAGAAAGAAAGGAAGAAAGGAAAGAGGGAAAGAAGGAAGGAAGGAAGGAAGGAGGGAAAGGAAAGGAAAGGAAGAAATGGAAGGAAGGAAGGAAGGAAGAAAGGAAGAAAGGAAAGGAAGGAAGGAAGGAAGAAAGGAAAGGAAGGAAGAAAAGAAAGAAAGAAAGAAAGAAAGAAAGAAAGAAAGAAAGAAAGAAAGAAAGAAAGAAAGAAAGAAAGAAAGAAGGAAGGAAGGAAGAAAGGAAGGAAGGGAGGGAAGGAAGGAAGGGAAGGAAGGAAGGCAGGAAGGAAGGAAGGAAAGGAAGAAAAGGAAGAAAGGAAGGAAGGAAGAAAAGGAAGGAAGGAAGGAAGGAAGGAAGGAAAGGAAGAAAAGGAAGGAAGGAAGAAAAGAAAGAAAGAAAGAAAGAAAGAAAGGAAGGAAGGAAGGAAGGAAGGAAGGAAGGAAGGAAGGAAGGAAGGAAAAAGGAAAGGAAGGAAGGAAGGAAGGAAGGAAGGAAGGAAGGAAGGAAGGAAGGAAGGAAGGAAGGGAAGGAAGGAAGGAAGGAAGGGAAGAAAAGGAAGGAAGAAAGGAAGAAAGGAAGGAAGGAAGGAAGGAAGAAAGACAGAAAGACAGAAAGAAAGAAAGAAAGAAAGAAAGAAAGAAAGAAAGAAAGAAAGAAAGAAAGAAAGAAAGAAAGAAAGAAAGAAAGAAAGAAAGAGAAAGGAAGGAAGGAAGGAAGGAAGGAAGGAAGGAAGGGAAGGAAAGAAAGGAAAGGAAGAAATGAAGGAAAGAAGGAAAGAAATAAGAAAGAAAATTATAAATCACTGTGATTTTTCTGAGGTGTCTCTGAAGGAATGCATATATTGAAATTGCCTAGCATAAAAGAATAATGAAATTTACAGTTATTGGCTTATTTATCATTATTGCTTGCTTTTTACATTATTACTAATTTAGTGAATACTCTTTTAAATGTATATTCAGACCAATCCTTGGACACTTATAAATGTTTAATAATAAGCCACACAACACAAATACAACCATTTCTTTTAGTTAAAGTAAGTATCACTTCTCTGTACTTTTAGACAGGCAACAGCATCTCACATGAAATGTCAAATCAAAGCATAGAAGATAGTATCCTAGAGGATGCATTCAGCAGATCTAGTAGAAGTCAGGTAAAAGAAAAATCCCTCAAATGAGCACCCTCAAGCCAAAATCCATTCTCAAAGTATATAAGCTATCAAGTTTACTTTCTGCAGAAAGTAAACTTTCATGCAGAAGCCCAGATCAATGGAACTAACTAATCCCAGATCTACATCTTGAAAAGAGATTTCTACATCCAATGTGCTAATTACCATGCCATATGGTGTTGATCTGAAATGAAGGGAACTGAAAGGTTTCCTCAGACACCTCCAAAGCAGGGGATTTCAGTTAGAATCCCTCCAGTTCTAGCCAATCACTCCCTTCCAAACGTGGAGTCACACCTGCTTATTTAAAATTTTAACTAAACACAACTCATCCCCGACCTCACATACTCCATAATTCAAACTGAGCATTACCAGGATTTGAATTCATGCCTTGGGAAAACCAAACCTAGGACTTTCCAATACAGTAAGACTCAACTCAAGTATTTAGTAAGCACAGTTTTTTTTTTATAGTTTTAGAGTATAACAAATTATTTGTACTACATAGTATACAATCATATTCTCCAAAATAAAATGTTGAAAATTTTCGGGTAATTACAGATCAATATTTGGTGATAAGAAATGTGTGAATTGTCTACCTTTTTACAATGACTTAAAGATGACCTGTTGTAACAATTAGATGTACAAGACACTATGTAGAAAATGAACTCTACAACTTGGGGAGAAGGGGGTGTTGGGGAGGTGGCAGGGAAGGGATGGCAGGGGAAAAACAAAGGAAGAGGTAACAATGCTTGATAAGAAATGTACCTATTACCTTACTCATGTAATTGTAACCCCCCTGTGCAATATTTTTACAATAAAAAACATTTAAAGAGATTTAAAAATTAAACATAAAACCTGGAGATGTTAAAACATACTCAACTAGAAAATAAAATAATGTGATAAATAAGCAATAAAAATAAATACAGATAATATTTTGTTGGTATTGTTGTTGTTGTGCTAGTAGTGGAGCTTGAACTCAGGGCCTCATTCATTCTCATAGCTTGTTTGCTCAAGGCTGATGGTCTACCACTTGAGCTATACTTCCATGTCCAGCTTTTTGCTGGGTAAATGCACATACGATTCTCATGACTTTTCTGCCTAGGCTGTCTTTGAACCATGACTCTCAGATCTTAGATCTCTGTCTCCTGAGTAGCTAAGATGACAACCATGAGCCATCACAGCCCAGTTATTAATTTGTCTGATTAAGCATAATGCATGTATTGCATATACTTTCCCCAATTCTCAAAACAACCTTTGAAACTATTATTTTCCCAGTACTACAAGCAAAAATATTTTATTATTTATTTTGACACAGTGAATTAAATTTATTAATGAAAAAGACTGTCAAAAAATTTAAGACTACTTCTGTACATCTGAACAGCTTTTCAAGAACCTTAAGCTGGGTGCTGGTGGCTCACACCTATAATCCTAAATACTCAGGAAGCTGAGATACAAGGATTCTGTTTTGAAGCAAGAGTCTGTGAGACTCTTATCTCCAATTAACCAGCAAAAAGCTATATGTGGAGCTATGGCTCAAGTGGTAGAGTGCCAACTTCAAATAATAAAGCCAAGCAAGAATGCACAGCCCTGACTTCAAGTTCTATACTAGCAAAAAAGTACACAAAAAGAAAGCATAAACCATCACATATTCATATCTGCATTTTCATCTAAGAATCTGTTCAGTGGGTGAGTCAGGGAAACTCTCTGTGCCAGTATCACTCTTTCACTGGGTCAGCTACAACATTCCTTTCTGATAAACAATTCAATAGCAAAGCTATTGTATATGTGTATATTTATGTATAATGTATACAAATGAGTAAAATTTCTGTAAATAAGGCTAACAATATTCTTGTTGTCCCAACTCTAATTCCCAATATTATGACTTAATATACTTTCCTGTGTATATGCTACTATAGTTCCAAGAAAGGAAATAAAACAACTTTATAGAGATATTATATATATATATATATATATATGGAAATTCCTTATATAAGAATAATATATATGGAGATTACTGAAATTCATACTCACTACACAGAAAAATTAGAAATTATATTTCTGTATTTAGTTTACATGTTTTGATAAACAGTTCTCTATTCAGCTGTTTGTTGACATACAACTAAAAAGAAATAAAATTATATTCCATATACAAATCATTATGCATTAGTTAGGAATTTCTGATACAATAGACATGTCTAACTATTTTCTTTTAATTGAGACTTAAAGTCAGGGCCTCATGATATTATTTGCCTATTTTTGCTTAAGGCTCACTTTTGGCTAGTGAAGTGGAGATAAGAGGCTCATGGACTTTTCTGGGTGGGCTGGCTTTGAACAGAGATTTTCAGATCTCAGACTTCTGAGTAACTAGAATTACAGGTGTAAGCCAAGAGAGTTTGGATGGACATGTCTAATTTATGAGGAACACAACACATCACACCCATCCAGCCATCCATAGATGTGTGCACATAGATACATATTTTTAACTTTTGTGCTGATCTTTGGCTTAAACTGAAGGCCTGAGCACAGATGTCCCTAAGCCTTTTCTCCCCCTAAAGGCTAGCACTCTACTACTTGAGCCACTACCCCATTTCCAGCTTTTTTTTTTTAACTTAATTGAAGATAAGAGTACCAGGCATGCTTTCCTGCCCAGTCTACCTTTGAACTGAGATCCATTGGTGACCAGCTCATTTTTCGTATATATATGTATATATATATACATACTGTCTATGTTTTCTGTACTTTGTTGAGGTAAAAAAATATAGAGTCCCAATACTAAATCTGGAATTTCTTGTTTATCTGCATACACAAAACAAGAATTATATTTTGCTTTGCCTAGTTCTGAAAAAGAAAAGAAAAGAGAGAGAGAGAGAAATATACCACCACCCCTACTACTACCAAAAACAATCACAAAGAACCTGAGGCTAAATTCAAGGCCACAAAAAGGAAGTTAATGGAATATAACATTAAAAATAAATCCTACCTATCTGATGCAGAATTTTCTTTTATTTTTTGGGTCAGTCATGGGGCTTGAACTCTGAGCTTGGGCACTGTCCGTGGGCTCTTCAGCTAAAGTTGAGCACTCTGCTGCTTGAGCCACAGTGCCACTTCCGGTTTTCTAGTGGTTTATTGGAAATAAGTGTCTCACGGACTTTCCTGCTCGAGCTGGCTTTGAACCATGATCCTCAGATCTCAGCCTCCTGAGTAGCTAGGATTACAGGTGTGAGCCACCAGAGCCCGGCCCATGCAGAATTTTCTTTTCAGATAAAATGTGGAGGCCTGGTCTATTTCCATTTCTCCTGTGCTATCTAGTTCTATTACATGATTATTGTGAACATAGATTCTAGAAGAACCAATTGACACAGACTGTCCATGAATGGGTCTGCACTTTTGGCCCAACACAAGCAAATCTGAAATGTAAGGAGGTAATTTTATAGCTGGGTGCCATTGGCTCATGCCTGTAATCCTAGCTACTCAGGAGGCTGAGATCTGAAGATTGAGGTTCAAAGCCAGCCCGGGCAGAAAAGTCCATGAGACTCTGATCTCTAATAAACCACTAGAAAACCGGAAGTGACACTGTGGCTCAAGAGGTAGAGCGCTCACCTTGAGCTGAAGAGCGCAGGGACAGCGCCCAGACCCAGAGTTCAAGCCCCACGACTGACAAAAAAAAAAAAGTAATTTTATTGAATATGAAAAATTTGCAAATAAATAAGACTTTATTTTTTGCTTTGCCTAGTTCTGAAAAAGAAAAGAAAAGAGAGAGAGAGAGAGAAATATACCACCACCCCTACTACTACCAAAAACAATCACAAAGAACCTGAGGCTAAATTCAAGGCCACAACCCTAACCCTAAACCTAAACCTAACCCTCTCCCTCACCCTCACTCTAAGCCTAACCCTTACCCTCACCCTCACCCTCACCCTCACCTTAACACTAACCCTAACCCTAACCCTCCCCCTAACAGTAACTGTAAACCTCACCCTCACCCTAACCCTCACCCTTACTTTATCCTCACCCTAACCCTAACACTCACACTAACCCTAACGCTCACCCTAAACCTAACCCTACCCCTCACCCTAACCCTCACCCTAAGTCTAACCCTAACCCTAACCCTCACCCTAACCATTATCCTAACCCTCACCCTCACCCTAACCCTCACTGTCACCCTAACCCTCACCTAACCCTAACACTCACCCAAAACCTAACCCTCACCCTCACCCTCACCCTAATCTTCAACCTCACCCTACAGATCACCTTAACCCTAACCATCAGGAATTGTGGCTCATAGATGTTGAGAAAAATAGTGCATAATGTAACTATTGAGTCTCATTAGATTCCAATATATTGGGCATAATGGAAGTAGAATTTTGATCAGAGGCTGCACATCTGGAGGAGAGGAAGTCACAGAGTCAGGACAAAGAGAGACATACTATGCTCCCTAGTCCCTGTGAAAGCTTTTCTTCTCTTAGGATCTGACTAGTGTTTCATGTTTGGTCATCATAACCACTGCCACATATGGTGCCTGCTATGGCAAATTTCTGCTCTCAGAGAGAAGCTTGCTTGGTTCCAGTGTTACAAATGATGCATTAAGAGTGCAACTTTCTGCATGAAGCCAGGTAAGCAGCCATTCCTGGGATGTTGTCTCATGAGGTAAAATTTTTTGTCTATTAATATTTCTTACTTCATATTTTGTCAGAGGGGTTGTAGAAAGGAAGAGGAGGGGAGCAGATGAATGGGGAGAGAAAGAGTTGCCAAAAACAGTCTGTACACATATGAAAATGGAACCAGGTAACTTGAGGGGATGAGATGGGGGAGAATTATGAAAGGATAGCATTAGTCAATATGTAGTGTACTCACAAACGGATGTGTTAAATGGGAACCTCTTTCTACAACTACTCAAAGATAATAAAAATACAGATAGGAAGAAAAGAAGGAAGCAAAGAAGAAAGGAATGAAAGAAGGAACGAAGGTAGGAACAAAGGAAGGAAGGAAGGAAGGAAAGAAGGAAGGAAGGAAGGGAGGGAGGGAGGGAGGGGGGAGGAAAGAACGAAGGAAGGAGTAGCTAGGATTACAGGTGTGAGCCACTGGAGCCTGGCTATAATATAGCTCACATGTATGAAAATTAAATAGTATGAATAAATGAAAGCTAGTAAATGGACTCCATCTTGATTCAGTTTAGGATTACCAATGAAACAAGCCTTGGTCTGTATGTCCATTTCTACTTAAAACATTCTTCCAATTAACTGTCGGCTCTTCCCACAAAAGGTAAATATTTACTGCTGTTTAGTTCCAGGGCCTTTTAATATGTTATGAAATCCTTAGAGAAAAAGAAGAGTAGGTGCACATTTTTACTTTTGTGCTTTGACTTGAGAAATTAGAGTCAAATTCATTCTCAGGGCTGGGGATGTAGAGCTTAGTGGTAAAGCATTCAGCCTAGTGTGAACGAGGCCCTGTGTTTAATTTCCAGAACTGAATCAAAACAAAAAGTAATGACTAACTTCAAGGGAACGTAGAGTTAATATGACAAATTAGCAGTGCAGTTTATGGAGGGGAAACTGAACTAATAACAATATTTAAATTCTTTGCAACCATGATGTCAACCATTGAACTGACAAATTATCAATGAGATAACTATCATTTGTAAAGTTTTAAAATGGACCAACTATTATACTCAGCTCCTTCTTTACATTATCTTATTTAGAACTGACAAGCATCAAATCAGGAAACAGACTTATTTAGCCAAGGTGAATGCAACTTTCCCAAGATCACAACAGTTCTTAAATGGCAGAAAAGGGATGGTTCCTGATTTGTTTGACGCTAAATTTCATGCTCTAATTGCTCCTTCCAACAGAGTCAGGACCTTTGATTTACATAATTATATTACTTAGGCTTGTGTCCAACTCATTTAAATCTGGATACACACACACACACACACACACACACACACACACACACACACACACACACACACACAATTTTCACATAAAAAAAGCATTGCTTGAATTTGATCAAAACCCAAGGACTCAAAGCAATGGCTTTGAGATGTCACGAGGGAGAGTTAGGCCTTGTTGGTTAGGTAGATAGGGATTAAAAACGGTTAACATAAAAAATAACACATAGCATCATACAACTTTTCTCCATAATACCTTGGCTCTTGGTTAAATTCTTCGCATGGTCAAATATATATCCCCCATAATGTGTCTCCCCATAATGCTATTGGTTCAGGCTTACCAATAGAGATACCCAGGTTGTACATACATAAGTCATCAACAATCAATACAGAGCCCCAAGGAGCAGATGCTGAAGGAGACCCATTTTGTGGCCACTGCACTCCAAGAAGACTCCATTGGATGCTGCCTGGGGCCCCTCTCTACCAAGAGTTTAAAAATATTAAGCAATCCTCAGCCATCATCTGTCCTTATTAATTTTTGTTAGTGTAATACCACTCAAGTCCAACACTAAAAGTATTCTACATGTACCCCAAGTCAACTAAAGCTCTTTGTGAAAACTAAATGTTTTTCAGCTGTGGAGCAACAAAGTACTGCCCAGGGGGTGTAGAATATAATGATCTCAAGTTCCAGTAAGTATTATGCTTCAAAGAGATGTGAATGTCTGACAAAAATCTACCCTTAGAAACTCTATTTTCTTTATTTTATAGTGATTTTCTTCTTTCCTTACGTTAGTCCTTCGAATCCAAACTCATCAATCTGCGTGTGTGTGTGTGTGTGTGTGTGTGTGTGTGTGTGTGTGTGTGTGTGTGTGTGTGTGTGTGTCCTTTCTTGGATATTTGCACAAGCCTGGGATTCTACCAATTGAGTCATAGCTCCACTCCAGGCCTTTTGTCTTGGAGATAAGAGTAACAGACTTCCTGCCTGGAGTGGTTTTAAATTGGTTAATTGGGTATAAGAGTCTCACAGACTTTCCTGCCTGGACTGGCTTGGAATTGCAGACCTCAGATCTCAGCCTCCTGAGTAGCTAGGATTAGCAGCACCCAGATGGAAATTTTAATTTTTATGTTAACTAGATTAAAAAATTCCAACAAAAGAGATCCTTTCAATTCAAAAGTAACAAAGGCAGAAAAATTATCCAGCAACAGCTTATATGATTGACTTTGCACAAATTTCTTCTCTTCTTTTTTTTCTTTAAATTGACATCAATTGGTCGTATAAAGACATTTTGTTTTAACAAGACAATTTATATATACATGCTTCTTGATGATCATCACCCTGCTACCATACTCTCTCCTACTTCACAATCTAGACTCATCAAGTTGTTTTGTTCTGTTTTCACAAATTTATAAAGAATATTGTCTATGTTTGCCTTACCTAAACCTCCCCAACTGTCTCCCTTTACCCACTAATGCCTACCCAATACCAGAAATGTTTCCAATTCCTAATATTCTTTTTTGGTAAAATGCATGTTAATTGTTCCAAGAAGTTTGATAATGGTGTCTCAAGCATGCATACCATACTTCAATCAGATTTATCACACACATATGTATATTTATACACAGGTATGTATGATCTTGTATGTGTGCTTATGTTTGCTTTTATTTTTTAAATTTATTTTTATTGTGAAAATACTGTACAAAGGGGTTACAATTACATTGGTAAGATAATGAGCACATTTCTTATCAAGCATTGTAGCCTCCTGCTTTGTTTCCCCTTCCCATCCCTTCGTATCCACCCCCCCTCCCCCCCGTTCCTCCCCACCAAAGTTGTAAAGTTCGTTTTTTGACATAACGACGTGTACATGGGTCCTCCTGTATCCCTGTTTTAACAAGTTGTTTTTTCCCTTCCCCTCCACATATAACAACAACATATATAGTGAATGCAGGGGTTGTACCATGGGGGAGGGACATACAAGGCAACAAAGACATAATCTTATAAATATGTTAGAAAAAAATCGCATAAAAGATCTCTCTCTCTCTCTTTTTTATTTTTTGTCAGTCGTGGGGCTTGAGCTCTAGGCCTGGGAGCTGTCCCTGAACAATTCAGCTCAAGGCTCATGCTCTACAACTTGAGCCATCCTGCCACTTGTAGTTTTCTGGTGTTTTTTTTTTTTTAATTGTGATTAAGTGATGACCTAATTTCCCAAATTTCACAGTATTGTGGAATAATGATGCTCATTTAAAGTCACAAGCTCATTCTAACTTTCCCGGAGCAAATTGTCTATCACAGTCTATAACATATAACAGTGTACACATATACACCATACATGTGATCAGCAGCATGGGGTTATTTAGTAGTGGTTCAACCAGATGATTGGAAGTTCTTTGTTTCTTAAGTCCTGTTAATTTTGTCGTATCACCTAACATTTTGGATTTAGCATCCACTTATCAGGGAGACCATGTAATGTTTATCTCTTTGCTCTTGGCCTAACTCACTCAACATGATTTCTTCTAGCTCCATCCATTTCCCTGCAAATGCCATTATTTTGTCATTTCTAATGGCTGCATAATATTCCATTGTGTATAGATACCACAATTTTTGGATCCATTCATCTGTGGTGGGGCATCTGGGTTGTTTCCATATCCTAGCTATTGTGAACAGTGCTGCAATAAACATGGAGGTGCATGTGTCCTTATATATTGGTTCCTTTTGTTGAGGGTAGATGCCTACAAGTGGTATGACTGGATCCTAAGGGAGGTCAATCTTTAGCTTTCTGAGGACCCTCCAGACTGCTTTCCAAAGTGGTTGTATAAGTGTACATTCCCACCAGCAGTGTGATAGGTTTCCTCTTTCTCCGCATCCCCTCCAGCATTTGTCGTTGGCTGACTTGTGGATGTGGGACATTCTGACTGGGGTAAGGTGGTATCTCAGGGTTGTCTTTATTTGCATTTCCTTCACCACCATGATGGTGAATATTTCCTCATGTGTTTCTTTGCCATTTTTATTTCTTCATCTGAGAAGTCTCTCTTTAGTTCCCTTGCCCATTTAGTAATTGGTTTGTTAGGTTTGGGAGGGATTAGTTTCTTGAGTTCCCTGTATATAGTGGATGTTAACCCCTTGTCTGATATATCACTGGTAAATATTTTTTCCCAATTAGTTGGTTGTCTCTCTAGCTTGGTTGGGATAGATTTAGCTGTGCAGAAGCTTTTTATTTCAAGGTAGTACCATTTGTCGAGTCTCTCTCCAATTGGTTGTGACCCTGGGACTCTGTTCAGGAAGTTCCTTCCTGTGTCTATAAGTTCAAGTGTCTCTCCTACTCTGTCCTGCAGTAGTTTCAGAGATTCAGGTTTAATGTTAAGGTCTTTAAACCATTTTGAGTTGATGTTGGTGCATAGTGATAGGCTGGGTCCACTTTTAGTTTTCGGCATGTGGCCGCCCAGTTTTCCCAGCAACAGTGGTTGAAGAGGCTGTGTTTCTTCATTGTATGTCTTTGCTCCTTTTTCAAATATCAGCTTACTGTAGGCCCGTGGATTTATTTCTGGATCTTCTATTCTATTCCATTGGTCTTCAGGTCTGTTTTTGTGCCAGTACCATGCTGTCTTTGTTATTATAGCTCTATAGTAAAGTTTGAAGTTCAGCATGGATATCCCTCCCATGTTTTCTTTATTCCCTAGAATTGTTTTGGCTATTCTAGGTCTTTTGTTGTTCCATATAAATTTTTAGATTGTTTTCTGTATTTCAGTGATGTACATCATTGGGATTTTAATAGGAATTGTATTGAATTTGTTTATTAATTTTGACAGTATTACCATTTTCACTATATTAAGTCTGCCTATCCAAGAGCATGGGAGGTCTTTCCATTTCCTAGTGTCTTCTGCAAGTTCTTTCTTTAAATTTTTATAGTTTTCATCAAATAGTTCTTTTACATCTTTGGTTAGGTTAATTCCTAAATATTTTATTTTGGGGGAGGTTATTATGAATGGGGTTGCTCCCTTTATTTCCCTCTCTTCTTGTACATTGTCAGTGTACAGGAAGGTAACTGATTTTTGTGGGTTGATTTTGTATCCTGCTACTTTGCCGAAGTGATTTATGATTTCTAAGAGTTTGGGGATGAGTTTTTGGAATCATGAAGGTATAGTATCATTTCATCTGTAAAAGGGGAGAGTTTAACTTCTTCTTTCCCTATGCGGATCCCTTTAATGTCTTTTTCTTGCCTTATAGCCCTGGCTTAGAGTTCCAGGACTATATCGAAGAGGAGTGGAGACAATGGGCATCCTTGCCTTGTTCCTGATTTTAGGAGAATTGGTTGTACCTTTTCCCCATTAAGTATAATATTGGCTATTGGTCTGTCATAAGTGGCTTTTATTGTTTTAAGACATGTTCCTTCTATTCCTATTTTCTCCAGAGCTTTTAGCATGAATGAATGCTGAATTTTATCAAAGGCCTTTTCTGCATCGGTGGCAATAATCATGTGATTCTTGACCTTGGCTCTGTTGATGTGTTGGATTACATTTTTTGACTTCGTATGTGAAACCATCCCTGCATCTCTGGGATGAAGCCTACCTGGTCATAGTGTATGATTTTTTTAATGTGTTTCTGGATTCTGTTAGCTAGAATTTGTTAAGGATCTTTACATCTGTGTTCATCAAGGAAATTGGCCTGTAATTCTCTTTTTTGGTTGGGTCTTTGCCTGGTTTGGGAATGAGTGTGATATTGGCTTCGTAGAATGAGTTTGGGATAGCTCTCTCCTTCTCTGTTTCTCTGAAGAGCTTGAGTAGTATGAGTATGATTTCTTCTTTAAAGGTCTTATAGAATTCTGCTGTGAATCCATCTGGTCCTGGGCTTTTTTTTGTTGGAAGACTTTTGATAGCTTCCTGTATCTAGTTGTGGGATATTGGCTTATTAAATTGGTTTACTTGTTCTTTGCTCAGTTTGGGCAACTTGTATTTCTCTAAAAATGCATCTATTTCTGCCAGGTTTTCTTCCATTACAGAGTATAATTTCTGAAAGTAGTCCGTTAAGATTGTTTGGATATCTTGGGTACGTGTTGTGATTTTTCCCGTCGCATCCCTAATCCTGTTAATATGGTTTTCTTCTCTTCTTTTTAAATTAATCTTGCCAATGTTCTATTAATTTTATTTATTTTTTCAAAGAACCAGCTTTTTGTTTGGTTAATTTGGCCTACGGTTTTCTGATTCTCTAATTGATTAATCTCTACTCTTAATTTTGTTATCTGGCTCCATCTAGTAATTTAGGTTCCATTTTTTCATGTTTTCTAGCTGTTTTAATTGCAACATGAGATTATTTACTTGGTCTGTTTCTATTTTCTTGATGTGGGCACTGAGGGCAATAAAATTGCCCCTCAGTACTGCTTTTGCTGTGTCCCACAAGTTTCTTTGCGAGGTATTTTCATTGTCATTGTGTTGTAGGAAATTTTTTATTTCTTCTTTGATCTCTTCCATTACCCAGGCATTGCTAAGAAGTGTGCTGTTCAATTTCCATGTATTAGAGAAATTTCTACGGTATGCTTTGCTATTGAGAACTAGCTTGATTTCACTGTGGTCAGATAGGAATCAGGGGATTATATCAATCCCTTTGTATTTGCTTAAATGCCTTGCATGAACTATGATATGGTTTATTTTGGAGAAAGTTCCATGAACTGCTCAGAAGAATGTGTATTGTGTTGTTTTAGGGTGAAATACTCGGTAGATGTCAGTTAATTCCACTTGAAGTATGGCCTCACTTAATTCGGTAGCTTCTTTGCCAATCCTCTGGTTGGTAGACCTGTCCTTTCGTGAGAGTGGGGTGTTAAAGTCTCCTAGTATTTTTGTAGTGGGATCAATTTTATTCTGTAATTTTGAGAGTATTTGTTTAACATATCTGGGTGCACCAATGTTTGGGGAATATAAGTTGATGATGGTAATATCCTCCTCTTGGATTGATCCCTGTATTAATATGTAGTGTCCTTCCTTTTCTTTCTGTACTGATTTTAATGAAAAGTTTATTTTGTCAGATATCAGGATAGTTACACCTGCTTTCTTACTGGGGGCATTTGATTGGTAGATCCTTTTCCAACCCTTTACTCTGAGTTTGTTAGTATGTTTGGCTGAGAAGTGGGTCTCCGGAAGACAACAGATGCATGGGTCAGGTTTTCTGATCCAATCTGCAGTTCTTTTTCTTTTGATTGGTGAATTAAGCCCATTAATATTAAGAGATAGTATAGAGAGATGCATTGTGGTCCCTGTCATTCCCTGTTTTCCTCAGTTTTTCTTCTTTCCTTTCCTCCTGTGCTTGCTCGGTTAGACTTCGACTAATGCCTGTCTGGGTGCAGGTCCCTGCTTTCTTCAGGTTGTGTCCCCCCTCTTAGTATTCTTTGTAATGCTGGCTTAATTTTTATATATTTATTTAGTTTTTCTTTGCTATTAAAAATTTTCAGCTCTCCATTGAATGTGAATGCTAGCTTTGCCAGGTATATCAGTCTGGGTTGGCAGTTATTGGCTCTTAGGGCTCGTATGGTAATTTCCCAGGCCTTTCTTGCATTCAGTGTTTGTGTGGAGATATCTGCAGTGATTCTAATTTTTTTTTTCATTGTAGTATAGCTCCTTCTTCATTTTGGCTGCATGCAAGATTGTTTCCTTATTATTCAGATCTATCATTTTTCCTATAATGTGCCTAGAACTGTTTTTCCTGGGATCCTGCTTTTCATGTGTTCTATATGCTTCTGTTAGGTAGGTAAGATGTTCTTTTTTGAGATGGGGAAAATTTTCACTGATTATCTTGTTGAATAGGTGTTGCATTCCCTTCACCTTCGTCCACTCCAATTATATGAAGGTTAAATTTCTTGGCACTATCTGCTTGCTCTTGAATTTCCCTTTGGCCTAATTTGAGTGCTTTTTCCATATCTGTCATTTTTTGGTCCAGTTGGTGTATTCTGTCTTCTGTATCTGACACTCTACATTCCATTTCATTCACTCTGTTAACTGTGGCTTCCATTGTGTTTTGCATGGAGGAAATGGACTCCTTTATGGATTAGATGTTGGTTCTCAAAGTACTGATCTCACCTCTTAATGAGGTCTGTACTACCTCTATTTTGGCATTTATCTCACTTCTTAGTGAGGTGTGTGCTGCCTCTATTTTTGCATGCATCTCCTTTTTGATATTCTGTATCTCTTTTGATAGTTCATCCTTGTGCTCTTTCAGTTTCTGATCTATTTCTCGCTTTATTTCTTGAGTCATTGCCTCCAGCATCCTTTCGATGTAGCTTTTGTCTTCCATTCCTGCTTTGCTCCCACTGGGGCTCCCTGCTGCGTGGCTGCTGGCTATTGGGGATAGCTTGCTATCCTGGGTGTTGATAAACCTTGTAATTTTTCTCTGTGATTTTCATGGGGGTTCAGGGATTATTGGAGACTAATCTGAAATTTATTTTGGTGTGTCTGTCTTTGCTTGGTTGCTGTTTCTGTATTGGTAGAGAAAGTCTGTGCCTGATCTGGGTTCTGTTGGGGGCCTACCTCCAGCTACTGGTCTGACCTACATAGGATTCTCAGCTCTCTGTTGTAGATCACAGACAATTCCCACCTTTGGAAGGGTTGAGCAGCCTAGACTGCTCCTGTTTGCTCCTACGGGTGCTCTTGGCAAGATCAGATATTCTGGATGCACTCTCCCAGATGCTGGAGTCTGCTATGAACTCCTGATGGTTTTTTGTTGTTGTTGTTGTTTTTGTTTTTTGGCCAGTTCTGGGCTTGAACTCTGGGTTTGGGTGCTGTCTCTAAGCTCTTTAGCTCAAGGCTGGCACCCTACCATTTGGGCCACAGCACCACTTCTGGCCCTTTCTGTTTATGTGGTGCTGAGGAATTAGATCCAGGGCCTCATGCACCCAAGACTAGCACTCTACTGCTGAGCCACGTTACCAGCCTGAGCTCCTGCCTATTATCAGGTGCTGGCGGCCTGTGTTGTCCAATTCCCAGCCTAGAGTATATGGGTTGGGTTTTGGTGGGGTTTGGGCTTCTCTTGTCCTGAGCCTCCACGTCTTTTGTTGTCACATGCATGCTTCCCAATGGGTGCACTTCCATTTTTCTCCATTCTGCTGAGGCGTATGCTCACCTTTTGACTTCAGTTGGGAGGAATTGGTTGTGTTGTTCAGGCACTGGATCCCCAGGCCTAGTCCCGGCCTCCCGCCTGGGGCACACCGGTTTGGCCTGTGCTGCTGTGTATACCACCTAGATTATGCAGCCTGGGGTACACAGTTCAAATTTCTTCTACTGTTGGGTTTCTTGACCCAGGGGCACTGTTCCTGGCTTGGACGTTTAAGCTCCCTTCCAGCAGTGCTCTTGCTCTAGCCTGGCCAGTGGAGTATGCTCCACGGTCTGGTGGAGCTCTTGAACAGTTCCCAATTTCAGTGGATCCTGTGGTCCGGGTGTTGGGGTAGGAAGTCTGGTCAGGGTGTGGGGATTCCCACCAGCTTTAGTCTCCCTTTAGGGATACACTGTCCCCTGTGGGGTACTCACTCTGGAGCTAGTTGTTTCTGTGTGATGTAGGCCATCAGTTGCTGTTGCAATCAGAGTTCAGTTCAGGTGGTTGCGGGCTGGGCTGGGCAGTGGTGGCTCTGTGTGATTCTCTTCTGTCTCTGCCTCTGTCGATGCTGTCGTGTCCACAGTGTCCACACCATGGGTGACTGGTGGGGGCTGGGCCTCCATACAGGTTCTGTGCGCTGGGGTTTGTATCTGTTTGCACTCTCCAGATCAGCACCAGTTCCTTGCAGGTCTTCTGCTCTGGTGTTCTGTGGGCATCCCGTGTAGCTCTGGGGCCGAGTTCCGGGCTTGGGGGTTTCTCCGTCCGTCGCAATCTGCGGGTCTGACACTGGTACCTCAGGTGGCTTCTGCGCAGGTTATCTGCAGACAGCCCCCTGTGTCTCTGGGACTCCAGCAGCCCCCGCTGGGCCGGCTGGTGGCAGCTTGACACACTGCCGGTGTTGGGTGGCTTTGGCGGGATGAAGCCTCTCTGCTCAGATGGAGAGTGAGGGGTGGGGGTGGGATCTTCATGGAGACTCCCGGCTGGTAGGTTTCTCTGTTCGTGGCGATCAGCAGGTCTGCAGACCAGTACCTCAGGTGGCTTCTGCACAGGTGATCTCTGTTTGCTTTTATTTTATTTGTACCATCCACAAAAGAGAGAAAACGTGTTCTGCTTTCCTCCTGATCCTGGCTTACTTCACTTAATATGATGGTTTCCAGATACATCCATTTCTCTGAAAATGACATGATTTCACTTTCTTTGTGACTGACTAATATTCTAATGTATATGCCATTTTTTTATCCATTCATCATCTGTAGGACTCATAGGCTGTTTCCATAGTTAGGCTATTTTGAATAATGCCACGTTGCACACATGGGTGTGCGGATGTGCTTAATGTATCCTGACTTGTGTGCCTTTGCATACATGCACAAGTGTGGTGTGGCTGGATCTTAGAGGAGGTCTACTTTTAGTTATTTTGGGGAACTTCATACTGATTTCTAGAGTGGATTCACTAGCTTATAGAACTTCCAATAGTGGATTTGAATTCCTTTATCTTCTGTGTCCTTGCCAACAGTCGATGTTGTTTGTGTATTGATTATGACCATATTTTGATTTGCATTTCCCATAAGGTCCAAGATGTTGAATATTTGCTCATATAATTGTTAGCTATTTATATTTGATTGGAAACATTTCTGTTCAGATTATTTACCTATTAACTGGCGATATATTCATTAGGGATGTTAGATTTCTAGGTTCCCTATATATTATTATTACTAGATCCTTCTATAACTTCTTAAACTTGTCTACTATTAAAATTTTCACTTAACCAGATGTCAGTGGCTCAGATCTTTAAACTTGGATACTAAGGAGGCTATCTGAGGAACATAGTTCAAAGCAGCCCAAGGAAGTCTGTAAGACTCTTTTCTCAACTAATCACCAAAAAGCTGGAAGTAGAGCTGTGGCTAAAGTGACAGAGCACTAGCCTTTTGCAAACACACACAAACACACACACACACAACACACCCTCAGGGAGAGCACCCAGGCCCTGAGTTCAAGGCACAAGACTGACCGAAAATATTTCATTATAGAATTGGTCATTATTATCTTAGAAATAAAAGATTGCAGCAAAATATTTTTATTTTTATTTTAAAAAACTTGTGTGTGTGTGTGTGTGTGTATGTATTGTGTGTGTCTTGGTATTGGAGTTTACACTCAGGGCCTGGGATATCTCTTGGGTCTTTCACTTAATATGGACACTCTACTACTTGAACCACAATTCTTCTTCCAGCTTTTTGCTGACTAATTTGGAGTTAAAAGTATCATATACTTTCCTGTCTGGGCTGGCTTTAAACTATGATCCTCAGATCTCAGCCTCCTGAATAGCTAGGGTTACAGGCATGAACCTGAGCATGGCTAAACACTAGGTTTTGCTAGTAATCTAAAACCAAGTAGAGTAAATATATCAATGTGTTGATGATTTCAAGGAGCAGTATAAGCAGTGTTTGTTGGTGTGAATTCATTTTCCATATGTGTAAATACACATCTGCTATGAGAAAAAGCCAAGCTGAGCTTCTAGTCAATCACACAGTTAAACTCCCAGGCAAGCAATAACCTCTGCCAAGCTACAGTTTGCAAAGTGATTCAAATTTGATATAAAGGCATGTAATTTTCCCCCAGGAGAATAAAGCTTTCTTTTACACAGCACAGATTACCAATGATTTATTTTATTCTTGCTAATATGGCTCTTTTTCTTTCCTTTCCTTCTTCCTTCTTTCTTTCTTTCTTTGTTTGTTTGTTTGTTTCTTTCTTTCTTTTTCCTTTTTTCTTCCTCTCTTCCTCCTCCTCCTCTTCCTACACTTCCTTCTCCTCCTTCTTCCTCATCTTCATCTTTTTTAAAGCTGGGCAAAAGTCTTCCTAATTTGTGTTCTTAAATCCCAGTCTTTAGTTCATACAAGAAGTTCATACAAGATCTAACACATAGCTCCAACAAAGAATTTGAAGCCATCAAAGCTAACCAATGAGAAGGAAAAGAAAAAAAAGTAGAAAGATTGAAAGTAGGTTAGACCATGCAGGAAATCTAATCTCAGGGATTGAAGACAGCCTACATATTTAAAGAAAGAACATACAACTATCCAAGAAATATCCAAGAAATAGGATAGATCTATTCAATATTTGGAAGACACCATCAGAAGGCCTAATCTGAGGATAATGGGTTTAGAGGAGCAACTAGAAATAGAAGTTAATTCTCTAGGAAATTTACTTAATAGGTTCTTAACAGAGAACTTCCCAAACATGCAAAAATATAGGCTTATTCAGATACAAGAGGCTTTTAGAACCCCAAATAACTCAGACCAGAACAGGATATCCCACTGTCACATTATAATCCGCATAGGATAAATTCAGATCAAGTTAAGGATTCTTAAAATTGTCAAGGAGAAAAGATCAGTCACCTATAAAGGGAAACCAATTAGAATCACATCAGATTTCTCAGCAGAGACAATTAAAGAAATAAGAGCCTGGGATGATGTATGCCATGCCCTAAAGACAACCTATCAACCAAGAATATGGTACCAGACTAAACTCTCCTTCATAACCAAAGGTCAAATAAAAACCTTCCATAGCATAGAGAAACAGAAACAGTATATTTCCACCAAACCAGCCCTACAAAAGATACTTAAAGATGTCCTACACATAGAAAACCAACAAGACCACAATGAAGGCCCAGAAACTGCACCCAAACTGAGAATACAAGAACCATAGGAAGAACCCTGTTGTCGCAGCCCCCCAAGAAGGTGGATAACATGGCAGGAACTCCCAAATACCACTCAGTACTAACTCTCAACATTAATGGACTTAACTCTGCAGTTAAAAAGCAAGATCTTTATGTCTCAGACTAACAGAAAAGTTCAGATAAGATGATGTTAGGCAAAATGAACCCCAAGATAAGGACATAAGTTGTTTTTTCTTTCTTGCTATTGTTTCTAACATATTTATAAGGTGACTGTTTTGTTGCTTTTTATGTTCCTCCTGCACAGTATAACCCCTGTTTTCACTGTGTTTGATATTGGTATAATTTGAGGAAGGGAATGGGAAAAATCAAATTGTTTAAATAGGGATACAGATGGACCCACTGAAACAATGAGATGTACAAAATGCTATGTTGAAAACAAACTTTTCAATTTTGGCGAGGGGGTGGAAGGAAGGGGGGGAGAGAGGGTGCAGTCATGTAGATAGGAGGGTAGGAATGGTAGGGGAAAAACAAAGGAGGAGGCAACAATGGTTGACAAGAAATGTACTTATTACCTTGCTCATGTAATTGTAACCCCTCTGTACAGTATTTTCCCAATAAAAAACTTATTAATTAAAAAAATCCATTGCTGAAATATTTATAAGACACTAAAAATGTGCAGCATAGTTAGTATCCATCTCCATGGCTCTGTCCTTCCCTGATGATGCAAACTGCCATTGTTTTTGATATTATTCTAAATTGCTTAGAGAGTACATCCAGTGTGTGACTGAACACTGCAAAATATGCCTAAACTAAAAGTGTAATCTATCTTAATAACTTCACAAATTTTGAAACTGAATACCCTCTTTTTTCTTTTGTGTACACACTAGAGGACTACTGTCAAGAAAAACATCACTGAATCTTCTTCCTGTCAGTATTTTTAATATTTTTTCTGCAATTTATTTTACCCCTAGTGGTTTGAGTTTTCTTTAACAAAGCTTCCTCATTCAAAGAAAGCTTATCTGAATTCCAATCTTTCTAAAATTTGCAATGAGCTTTGAGATTAGCCCAAATGAGAGATTCTCTGGTTTTCCCACCAGAGAATCACCTAGGCCACACAAGGCAGGCTATCAGTGTCCTGTCTCCCTCATTCCCCAGTCCTCCTCCTTGGAGGAGTGTAGCCAGCCAGTGTGAATCAGCACAAGCTCAGTTACCTCCAATCTCCTTCAGAGATGTATAAGGAATGGTGGTTGTCATCTGGCCCCAAGAGGGCTCATTGGGAAGGGGTTAAAGATAGGCTATCAGTCTCTTACCTCTGCTTCAACCATGCCTATCGGTCTTGGGAATTGGTGTTACACATGATGGAAGTAAAATCCTGCAGACATGGCATACCTGCCAAGTGTAAACACCATAAAAACACTAAGTTGGAGTCTATGCCTCAAAATAATGTCAAGCTGTCTCACACCATCTTCCTTGCTGAGTTAATCTGCAAAGCATTGATAAACCACAGTTAAGCAGACTCCAGTTTCATACTAGAAACCTGTGTTACAGTTAAATTTTTGCAGATTTCTTCTTATATCTAGAAGCAGAGGCGGGACAGGCAATATGTTGAAGATTATGCATCATAGCATAATAACTAAATAATACCTCTCTCATTGCTGCACCAATAGGAATTAGCTTTGGTCTCTACAAGCTCGTGAATAAACAAGGACAGTATGGTATATGTGCAAAATAGAGTATTACTGAGCCATAAAGAAGAATGAAATTAGCTGGGCACTGATGGCTCATGCCTATAATCCTAGCTATTCCGGAGTCTTGAGATCTAAAGATCATGGTTCAAAGCCTGACCAGGCAAGAAAAGTCCATGAGACTCTTATTTCCAATTAACCACCAGGAAAACCAGAAGCAACACTGTGACTCAGTGGTAGAGCGCTAGCTTTGAGCTGAGGGACAGCACCCAGGCCCAGAATTAAAGTCCTACAACTGACCAAAAAGGAAAAGAAAAAGAATTAAAAAATGTATTTTAGGAAGATGCATGGACCTGAGGATCATTATATAAAGCAAAATAAGTCATCAAAATAAGTCGTCAAAATCATAAAGACAAATGTTGTAGTTTCTTTTCTTTACTTTTTTTTTATAAATTTATTTTATTGTAAAGGTGATGTACAGAGGAGTAACAGTTACATAAGGAAGGTAATGAGTGTATTACTTTTTGAATAGTGCTACCTCCTCCATTATTTTCTCCTGCTTCCCCATCCCACTTCCCTCCTCTCCTACTTATAAAGCTCATTTCCAACATAGTGTATAGTGAGTATTTCTGTTTACCCTTTGTCACATTGTTTCTCTTCCCCAAGTCAGATAAAGGCAAAGGGTACTGAAATAAGAAAAAGTAACCAAGTGGAATAAACCAGGGGAGAAAAAAAAAAGACAGAAGAAACAACTGCAATCAATAAACTAAAAAAGAGAAAGAAAGAAAAACAAAATAGCAATAATAGCACACCCCTCTTCTTTCTTGTAGAGATCATTTCAATTAACAATTTTATATAGTCATATGCACATAGGTATTAGGCTGTTGTGAACTATTGCTAGGATTATCCTGGGCATAAACTAATTATTACAAATGAGGGAAACCATGGAGCCTATGTTTCTTTGGGTCTGGCTTACTTCACTTAATTTTATTTATTTATTATTTATTTATTTATCTATCAAGTCTTTCCATTTCCTTACAAATGTGGTGACTTCATTCTTTCTGATGGAAGCATAGAACTGTATTATATATATATATATACACACACACACACACACACACTATATACAATATATACACAATATATCTACAATATATATACTATATATATACATATATGTACCCCATTTTCTTGATCCATTCATCTACTGAGGGACATCTCGGTTGATTCCATACCTTAGCTATGGTAAATAATGCTGTGATAAACATGGTTGCTAGTAGCTTTGTTAAGAACTTGTTTGTGATCTTTGGGTAAATGCTCCAAAGTGGGATTGCTGGGTCATAGGGGAGCTCTATGTGGAGTCTTTTGAGGAACCTTCATACTGCTTTCCAGAGTGGTTGAACAAGTTTACATTCCCACCAACAGTGTAGTAAGGTTTACTTTTGGCCGCATCCCTGCCAGAGTATTGATATTTGATATATTTCAAACTCTATTATAAAGCTGTAGTTTCTTTTCTCATGCTTTTCTCATGAATACCAAGGTGAAGAAAGAATGACATGAATAAAAACAAAGGAGGATATTTAGGGTGGAACTAGTAGAAAGGAGTAGGGTAAAGAATAAAGTGATGGGGGTCTAAATACAATCTACAGGTATAAATGTATATTACTTAAACCCATTAAAATTGTAAAATGGGAACTAAGAGGGGGGGTAAAATCAAGGGACATTATACACATGTATAAAAATATCACAATAAAACCTCTTTATGCATTTAATATACAGTAATAAAATATTAATAAGAATAATGAAATATAAGTTATACACATTTGACATTTTCTTGTCAACTTAGTTTATTCTTATCTATGTGGAGTCAGCTAATGACTTACAACTGTCTCTATCTTTAAAAGCTCTAGTCTTATTTTATTTCAATTTTTTAAGGAAACCTGTGAAAGAACAAGGCTATGCCTCTCACCCCCTTTTTATGATTCACTTTATTAAGGCAAAACAAAAATACAGGCAAGATGTAATCTTAGCTACTCAGGAGGCCTAAAAATGAGGATATCAGGTCAAAGCCAGCTCAGGCAGGAAAGTTCATGGGACTCTTATCTCCAGTAAAGCACCAAAATCCCAGAAGTAGAGTTGGGGCCACAAGTGGTAGAGTGCTAGCCTTGAGCACAAATGCTCAGGCACAGTGCCGTGGTCCTGATTTCAAGTGCTAAGAAAGGGGTGCCCCTGCGCGTATGAAAGCGCGCGTGCGAGCGCACGCGCGCGCGCGCACACACACACACACACACACACACATGCGCGCGCGCGCACGCCCTGCCTCAATGGTCCACATCAGGGGTCCTGGTCAGGAACCCGTCAGTTTTGCCCCAGCTCTTCTCTTTTATTCTCTAATGATCTTCATTTAACTGATGCATTGTCTTTACCCAACTATGACTCAGAAATGCAGTGTAAAGAAACATGTTCTCTAGCTGTTATTTTAAGGCATAATCTGCTGACAATTAAGAAAGGACACATTTTCCTTAAACTTGGAGTAGAGACCTACACTACACCAGGCCCAACTTGCAGAAGACTGATTCCAAGGGCATTGTTTTGAGGCATCAGTAGATTCTAGATGTATCTTTCTAGTAACCTGTGTGTGTGTGTGTGTGTGTGTGTGTGCTCGCGCGCGCACGCACGTGCATGCAACAGACCTGAGCCTGGGCACTATCCCTGATCCTTTATGCTGAAAGCTGGAGCTCTTTCACTGAAATCACTTCTGGCTTTTTTTTTTTTTTGGTGGTTGATTGGAGATGAGAATCTCATGGTCCTTCCCACCAGCTCTGGCTTTGATCCCCAATCCTCAGATCTCAACCTCCTGAGTAGATAGGATTACAGATGTGAGCCACCACTGCCTGGCTCTAGCAACCTTTTGACACTCATTTTTTAAAGTTTGCACTATGAATTGTCATTAGAGTCATAAAGTAAATAAAACAGTAATTTTTCTATGGCCTCCACAGTTTCTAATGTAGAATCAATTGACAGTTGTATCTCCACTCTCACAGCAAGGTAAGAGTTTTCTGTACTATTTCGAAAGCTGTTGGTCTTAGTAGTGGCCATAGTTGTATATGATAGAGCACCGAGAAGACATGGTCCATGTGTAATATGGAAGGAGCAGTTCAATAGTATTACTGTTGGGTCTTCTGAAATTCTGGGATAGGAATTTAGGGGTTGGGAAAGAAGAGGAAAACAATGACTTTAACCATCAATGATAATCTTATTGATCATATAATCATCATAAGCTTTTTTATTTCATTTCAGCACAGCACAATGAAGATGTGAGATGATGACCCACACAAAATATTTTCTTCACTTAAACTCTCTTCTCAAATATTTCCCCAATAATTGCATGTCATAAAGAATTAAAGATGCTGTTTTGATTTGCATTTCTTTTATGGCTAGGGAGGTTGAGCATTTCTTCATGTGTCTATTGGCCATACTTCTTTCTTCTTCAGAGAAGTTTCTCTTTAAGTCTTTTGCCCACTTATTTATTGGGCAGTTGTTTCTTTGAGTATTTGTTGTTGGGGGATTTAATTTTTTGAGTTCAAGTATATTTTAGATATGAGACCCTTGTCCCTTGTATGGCTAGTAAAGATCTTCTCCCAATCCGTGGGCTTTCTATTGATCTTGCTAGCTATATCCTTTGCCATGCAGAAGCTCCGCAACTTTATGCAATCCCATTTGTCGAACCTTTCTTTGATTTGTTGTGTTTCCGGGTCTCTATTTAGAAAATTTCGGCCTGAGCCAAAGAGACCTAGGGTTTCTCCTATTCCATCCTGTAATGTTTTCAGAGTGTCTGCTTTGACTTCGAGGTCTTTGATCATTTTGAGATACCACCTCACTCCAGTTAGAATGGAAAAAAATCAAGAACTCTAACAACAACAGATGCTGAAGGGGATGTGGACAGAAGGGAACCTTACTTCATTGTTGGTGGGAATGTAAACTTGTTCAACCACTTTGGAAAGCAGTATGGAGGTTCCTCAAAAGACTTCACATAGAGCTCCCCTATGACCCAACAATCCCACTTTTGGGCATTTACCCAAATGTTTACAAACAAGACCACACTAAAGCTACCAGCACAACTATGTTTATTGCAGCATTATTTACCATAGCTAAGATATGGAACCAACCCAGATGCCCCTCAGTAGATGAATGGATCAAGAAAATGTGGTATATATACACAATGGAATTCTATGCCTCCATCAGAAAGAATGACATTGCCCCATTTGTTAGGAAATGGAAAAATTTAGAAAAAATTATATTAAGTGAAGTAAGCCAGGCCCAAAGAAACATAGGCCCCATGGTTTCCCTTATTTGCAATATCTAGTATATGTATGAGTCAAGCGGAAAAGGTCAGATAGTGTGATGTTAGGAAAATGAACCCTTAGATATGTATTTTAATGTTTTTTTCTTTCTTGCATGTGTTTCTAACGCATTTATAAGATGATTTCTTTGTTGCTTTGTATGTCCCTCCCCCACAGTATAACCCCTGCTTTCACTATATTTGATGTCAGTATAATTTGTGGAGGAGATGGGGACAAACAAGTCGTTTAAGGATACAGGTGGACCTGTTGCAACAATGAGAAGTACAAGTTGTCATGTCCAAAACGAGCTTTACAACGTTGGTGTGGGGGGGGGGGGGAAGGGGGGAGGAGGAGAATTGGGATTTGGGTGGGAGGGGGGAGGCTGGGAAGGGATGTGAAGGGTAAACAAAGGAGGACCCTGCAATGCTTGGTAAGAAATGTACGCATTATCCTGCCCATGTAATTGTAACCCTTCTGTACAGTATGTTCACAAATAAAATAAAATAAAATTTAAAAAAAAAGAATTAAAGATGCCTCCTATGTGTACCAGAACACTCATATCTCCATTAATTAAAAAGAAGAAAACTAATAATAGTCCAGATTTAAATTCTAAAACTTTTTACTGAAAATAGTATCAAAGGGCTTAAGAAATTTACCTAAATTTCTTAATGAGTAATGAACAAATTTCTGTCTTTATATACTAAATTATTTTTTTTACTTTTTTAAAAATTTTTAAATTTTTTATTGTGAAAACACCATACAGAGGGGTTATAATTACATGGGCAAGGTAATGAATACATTTCTTATCAAGCATTGTTAGCTCCTCTTTTGTATCCCCTTCCCATCCCTTACCAACTCCCCCAAACTCCCCCACCCCCACCCGACCAAAGTTGTAAAGTTCATTTTTCAACATAACGACTTGTACATCTCATTGTTACAATGGGTCCACCAGTATCCCTATTTAAATGGTTTGTTTTTGCCCTTCCCCTCCAAATTATACATCCAATACAATGAAAGCAGGGGTTATACCGTGGGGGAGGGACATACAAAGTAACAAACAAATCATCTTATAAATATGTTAGAAAAAATCCCAAGAAAGCAAAAAAATCCATTTGAACACTCATCTTGGGGTTCATTTCACCTAACATCAACTTATCTGGCCTTTTCTGCTTGTCTCAGAGATATACTAGTTATTGCAAATGAGGGAAACTATGGGACCTGTTTTTCTTTGAGCCTGGGTTACTTCACTTAATTTAATTTTGTCCAGGTCTTTCCATTTCCTAACAAATGGGGCAATGACATTCTTTCTGTGTATATATACCACATTTTCTTGATCCATTCATCTATTGAGGGGCATCTGGGTTGGTTCCATATCTTAACTATATGGTAAATAATGCTGCAATAAACATAGTTGTGCTGGTAGCTTTACCTTGCTCATGTAACTGTAACCCCTCTGTACAATATTTTTACAATAAAAAAGTACAAAATTGTTAAAAGTACTGAGTTCAAGCTTCAATACCTGCACACACACACACACACACACACACACACACACACACACACACACACACACACTGTGTATATATAAATATATATATATATATATATATATATATGATTACTTTGTCATCAACTAGGTAAGCATCCCTAGTTTCCATTTATTTTTCTATATAGTATGTTCTTATTTGCACAATAAACATTTCCTTTATATGATCTCAAAATTCACCCAGCTCTCTAAATGATCTTCAGTAAGTGTATCTAGATTTCATCATGGCTCAGCATTGCCCAAATTCTTTATGGGTGTTTTGGAATCAAATATTAAATCAAACTGACATCAAAACTTTGAAGACCAATATTATATTAGAACATGAAAGAAAGGTGTTGGGTAACAATGGATTCCATAAGAATGATCACTGAGAGTAAAAAATAAACTAGGACCTTTCTGCCCTTAGTCTTTTAGTATGGAAAATACCCAGGTATCACTACAAACTCATAAATATACAAAGCTATCTTAGATGTAATTTTATTACACACAGACACAGAGGCATAATAAACACATCTCTCTCTCTCTCTCTCTCTCTCTCTCTCTCTCTCTCTCTCTCTTTATAAACAGATGTTTTTGATAGTCTTGAGGTTTGAACTCAGGGCCTGGGCTCTGATCCTGGGCTTCTATGTGCTCAAGGCTAGGGCTCTACCTCTTCAGCCACAGCACCTCTTCCACCTTTTTCTGAATAGTTTATTGGAAATATGATTCTCACTGACTTTTTTGCCCCAGCTGGCTTCAAACTGCGATCCTCAGATCTCAGCCTCCTTAGTAGCTAGGAATACAGGCATGAGCTGCCAGCACCCAGCTCTTTTTCTGTTTTTACATCTATTCTTTTTCTATTTTTAGTTCTTTTGTAATATCCTGATTTCCAGAGGCAGTCACAAGAAGTCCTGGCATTGTGTACCTCTAATCCCTCCACCGCATCATATGAAAGGCATTGCACTAATTTCCTAAGTTAAATGTTCTCCAGCAGGCCCTCTACAACAATTACTATTTCTAATTTTTGTTGGGCCACAAATCTGCTAAAGTAACCCAAACCACAGAAATGTTGCAAACATGTTTTGGAAATAAAGATTGTAAAGTCCCAAATGCATGTCTGGAACAAAAGTAAAGAACTGCATAAAATTGTCATCTAGGCATTTAAATACATTTATCCTTGATTCGTGATGTTTGGATTCCAGAAATTAAAGACTGAATTAAAATAATACATCAACTAGAGATCAAAAATGAATCACTTTTGGCTCACTCTGTCATTTGTGGTGAATCAGATTTTTAAAAATTTACCTAATTTACTAAGCGTTGTAAAAAAAAAATCTATTTTAAATAATTAAGTTTTTAAAGAACAGAAGACAGTAAAAATCTGCAGACTTCTAAAATAGGATTAGGACACACAGCCTCATTAAACTTTCCATAATTATTCTGCATTTTTAACAAGTTGATACTTTTTTTTTTCCTTTGGTACTGGTCCTGGTTTAAACTCAGGGCTTGGGCTCTATCCTTGGGCTTTCTATTCAAGGCTAGTGTTCTACCACTTGAACTACAGCTACATATTGGGCTATTTGTTGGTTAATAGGAGATAATTTTTTTTGATAGTATTGGCGCTTGAACTAAGGGCCTGGGCTTTGATCCTGGGCCTCTATGTGCTCAAGGCTAAGGTTTTACCACTTCAGTCACAGCACCTCTTCCATCTTTTTCTGAGTAGTTTATTGGAAATATGAGTCTCACTGACTTTCTTGCCCAGGCTGGCTTCAAACTGCGAACCTCAGATCTCAGCCTCCTGATAGCTAGGAATATAGGCATGAGCCACCAGCACCTGGCACAAGTTGGTATCTTTATTTTGGTCTTAGATGAGGCACAACTTTAAATACCTCAATTATAAAACAATCGAAGCAGGAATTCAAATTTATCTTAACATACAGGTAAGTAGGAGGATGCATGAGTTATTTCCTGCTTCTTTCATGTCTACAGCAATGAGAACTGACCTTTCCCACTTTAGTAGAACATGAGTGCACACTGTTCTCACCCTCAATTTAATTTAATTTGATCTTCACAAAAACAAGACAGAAGAAATGTCATTTTGAAACTGGAAATAAACAACAACTCGTAACTACGATTAAAGGAAGTTAATTAACTTGTTTAAATTTTCCCTACTGGTATTCAGCAGTTAGCAATTCTAGATCATGTGAATCCAACATCTGGTAGATTGCACTACCAAAAACAAGTCATCAAAGAATCTTCATTCCTTAAGTAAAAAAATAATAACCTGATATAGTAACACAGAACCTTACACTTTTAGAAAACATAGGCAGAGTAATAAGTAGTTTACTGGCCCTCCACTGTGGAAGGTCTACCATGCTCTAAGACTGGAAAGAAATCTGTGTCAGCATGTAAGTTTATGGCAGCCCTGTCCTTCCACAGGCATCTGGAGTACACAGCGTGTCTCCCAAACATGGAATATTCAATCTCTTTCAAAACTTCATTTTATTATTTATTTTATTATTTACCCCAGTCACAGGTTCCATTCCATCTGAAGTGCTAGACATTAAGACTTGTCATGCCAGTTTATTATTTCTTCTTTTCTCTTCCATTTCTTCCTCCGCCTCCTCCTCCTCCTCCTCCTCCTCCTCCTCCTCCTCCTCCTCCTCCTCCTCCTCCTCCTCCTCCTCCTCCTCCTCCTCCTCCTCCTCCTCCTCCTCCTCCTCTTCTTCTTCTTCTTCTTCTTCTTCTTCTTCTTCTTCTTCTTCTTCTTCTTCTTCTTCTTCCCTCCTCTTCCTCTTCCTTCTCCTCCTCCTCTTCCTTCTCCTCCTCCTCCTCCTCCTCCTCCTCTTCCTCCTCCTCCTCCTCCTCCTCCTCTTCCTCCTCCTCCTCCTCCTTTTCTTCTTCTTCTTCTTCTTCTTCTTCTTCTTCTTCTTCTTCTTCTTCTTCTTCTTCTCTTCTTCTTCTTCTTCTTCTTCTTCTTCTTCTTCTTCTTCTTCTTCTTCTTCTTCTTCTTCTCCTTCTTCTCCTTCTTCTTCTCCTTCTTCTCCTTCTTCTTCTTCTCCTGCCTATGTTTTATTGAGTTATAAGTCTTAGTCTTTTAAAACCAGAAAATATTATTTGTGTTTTGCATTCCATATTAGTCAGGGCATTTCAAAATTTTATGACATGGTAAAGGTAAGGTAGATTTCCATCTCTTCTTGTAATCAGAAATGCAAGCTAACAATTATTATATATCTCTTATATGTCAGGCACTTTATGGTCTTCATTATGTATTTGACAGTATTTTATTCTAGGAACAAGATTTTGACCTATATCAAAAATTAGTTTAAAGAAAAAGAAACTGCTTCAGAAAAGTTAAATGAACAAAACTATCATGCACAGCTGGTGTCTGAACAGGTTCTCTAATTCAAAACTTTCTGGTGTGTAGATGTTATTTATTTAGTTTGCCAGAATCAGAAATCTGCGTTTGAATCTCAATTCTATCATGTAAGTAGTGCTTGGAAAACAATCAATTAAAAAGATTTGCTGTAGTTTAGGAATAGACCTGACCTGTGTGGCAACACTGTGAGAATTCCTGACCTGCAGGCATGGAATAAAGCTCTCACAGAGTGCCCCAGTCCATCCTTGAGGTGCAGGTGGGCTGGGAAATAGAATTTGGATACCAGTTTTCAAGTGTATATACAATAAATCACCACTGAAACAGAACATAATTGAAGTGCATTATATGCATCTGTAGAATATTAGGATTAAATTTCTTTACTTTTTACAATTAATGTATTTTAATAAAGGTATTTATTAAAAGCTCAAAAGTTGAAGGCTGCTCAAGTTGTAAAGTGCTTACCTCACCTCATGTATTGGTCAGGTACTGGTCAAGGCTTAGTATCATAACCAAGAGAGAGAAAGAGAGAGAGAAGAAAGAGAGAGAAAGCACAAGAGATAAAACAAAAGATAACAAAGGGGAAAGAGTTGCTAAATTGCAAACCCTTCTAATTAATTATTTGTAATATATATATATATATAATATAGAGAGATAATTTCTTTCAAACAGAGAGAATGGCTCTCTTCATTTTAGTTACATGGAGTGTGTCCTTTCCTACCATTTTTAATGGAGTTGTTAAATCATCAAAGAATTGAGAAAAGCATCACTATCAAGTAATATGCCAGTCTTCCTGTCCTGAACCCCTGACTGGAGAAGACCTCATGTGCTGTGCATGGGCATGCAGTCTAGTGGGTTTCCACATGATTCTTCATGTCTGCACATTAGGCAAGAGGCCGTGGGTTGGGCCATTCTGGAAAGTACTTGAGACAAGTACTCTAAGTACTCATTGAGAATATCAGATGCTGATACAGTTTGCATTTCACTGCTATTTTATATTTATATTTTTTATTTCTAACTTCCAGTAAACATGAAGTTATCACTATTGATATATCCTTGACAACTTGGGAGATGGATGGATGAGAGATTGGAAGAACAAAGGTATTGGTGTCAACATAGGCTCATAGTAAATGTAAATAGAAAAATCTGCATAATACCTGCAGATACAGCAGTTCAGATTAGATATTTTGTGTATGTGCTGGGACTTGGCCTCATGTTCTTTCTTAGTTTTTATGCTCAAGGGTGGTGCTTTCAATTTGAGCCACACATCCACTTCCAGCATTGCTAGTTAATTGGAGATACGAGTTTCTTGTATGTGTCTATCTAGGTTGGCTTCAAACCAATATGCTTGCATCCCAGGTCCCAAGAAGCTATGATTACATGTCTGAATGCTGATACCCAGGAGATTAGTTATAGTCCTTAACTATCCAGCAGCTGCAAATATAGTCTACTTTCCCTTTTTAATTTGCTGGCCATGTCTCTCCAATGGTGACAAAGCAGCTGAACTCTGTGTGTGTGTGTGTGTGTGTGTGTGTGTGTGTGTGTGAGAGAGAGAGAGAGAGAGAGAGAGTGAGAGAGAGAGTGTGTGTGTTTGTGTGTGTGTGTGTGCACTGTGCATGTACATGCTCACAGGCAGCAGCACTAGTCTTCAACTTAAACTCAGCCCCTAGGTACTGTCTCTGAGCTATTGCTATTTTGTTCAAGGCCAGAGCTCTATCACTTGATCCACAGCTCTACTTCTGCTTTTTGGTGATTAATTGGAAATAAGAGTCTCAAGGACTCTCCTGCCCAGGCTGGCTTTGAATCATGATCTTGTGATCTCAGCCTCATGAATAGCTAGTATTATAGGCATGAACCACTGATCCACAGCAAGGGTAGCTGAATTTTAAACTAGTTTAAACAATTATTTAAAATAAGCTAGTTTTACTTTTTCTTTTTTTAGGAGTAATCTTCTCTCTCTCTCGTTTTTGTTTTTTTATTATGAAAATACCGTACAGAGGGGTTATAGTTACATGGGCAAGGTAATGAGTATATTTCTTATCTAGCATTGTTGCCTTCTCCTTTGTTTCCCCTTCCCATCCCTTCCCATCTCCCCCACCCCTCCTCTCTTCCCCCCGACTTGTCCCCCTATACCCCCGGCCAAAGTTGTAAAGTTCGTTTTTCGACATAATGTCTTGTACATTTCATTGTTGCAATGGGTCCACTTGTATCCCTATTTAAACGATTTGTTTTTTCCCTTCCCCTCTACAAAGTATACCAACATCAAATACAGTAAAATCAGTGGAGGGGGGAGGGGCATACAAAGCAACAAAAAAATCATCTTACAAATATGTTAGAAACTATCGCAAGAAAGAAAAAAAAAACATTTGAATCCTTATCTTGGGGTTCATTTCACCTAACATCAATCAACTTTTCTGATCATTTCTACTTGTCTCAGACATATACTGGTAATTGCAAATAAGGGAACAAGTCGGGAAAACACAAGAAAAATGGCAAGTCCGGGTATCCCAACTCCCGTTCATAGTTTTACTTATTTTTTTTATACCAGACCTTAGACTTGAAGTCAGGGACTAGGCACTGTCTCTGAGCTATTTTGCTCAAGACTAGCAATTTTGAGCTCCAGCTCCACTTTCACCTTTTTTCATGTTTAATTGGAGAAAACAGACTTCCCTGACCAGGCTAGGTTTAAACAACAATCCTCAAGTCTCAGCCTCCTAAATGGGTAGGATTGCAGGCATGAGCCACCAGTTTCTGGCTAAGTGAGCTTTATTCTTTAGTATTAAAATGAATCACACAGCTTAAAAGTATGGATGGGATGGAGAAAAAATGGGGAGAATGATAGGAGGATGACATGAAGATGCTTAGTGCTCATAATCTGACTTCTAGAATTAAAACCACTTTGTACAGCTACTTCATAAAAATACACACAAACACACACACACACACACACACACACACACACACACACACACACACGCACACACACACACACACTAACCACAGCCAGTTTCTGTCTATTGTTGGCTGAAATAGGATCTACCTTCATTTTCTTACTTCAAACGGAAAAGGAAAATGAGAGAAATATTTTAGCTGCATAATAATATTCTGAATATAAAGGCCCACAGAACACTCCACAGAAAACCTTGGAAGAGTGACCCAATCTCTGTTGGTATCTAACTCAATGGAAAAGATTGATTGAAATAACTGCTGTTTATATAAGCCTACATTCTGTCCTTTGACATCTATCAATGGGTTTGATAATGACACCAGAATTAAGGACTAAACTTTGCTTAAGGTGTAAAAACGTTTCCATGGCCTAACCTGGAGTAACTCTGTGTAAATTTTCTGAAATGTCTAAGGTTTTGTGGGAAAAGTAGCCATTCTGTTTATAAGGAAGTGTTCATCAAGTCACTACCACCATATTTAACAAAAGATATTCAGTAGGGCTTAATGCTATCAATGAGTTCTTTTTATCTCAAAGAGCTCTTCAAAATCAAAGAGCCTAATTTCCTGGACTGGTGCCCAGGAATAGAGTTTAGAAAAGTTCATAAAGCCATGATAAATGGCATGAAGATATGAATTCTTGACTCTAAGAGACAGTGTGGAGATTTTATGTTTTGCAAAGGGAGCTCATGAACTTAAAAAAATAGAGTAAGAACAAGTTTTTGATCTTAAACCAATGACATTTTCTTATTTGTTTTAGCTATTCTGTTTTGAGTCTTAAAAAGTAAATTTAATAAGCTTCAGTCACCTCATCTAGTAACCAATGACATAATGTTTTCTCTATGACTTATAAATGCACCCAATCAAGAAAAACTTAAGACAGTCTTAATTCCACGCTTAGCTAATGTTAGTTGTAACTGTCACAGCTATCCAGAATTCTCATCTATTTAGTATATAATGAATTCACTGCAATGTGTGTGTGTGTGTGTGTGTGTGTGTGTGTGTGTGTGTGTGTGTGTGTATGTGTTTGTGTGCAGATGCGTATTTGTACTGGTACTGGTGCTTGAACTCAGGGCTTATGATTTAGCTTTTTTGCTCAAGGTTGGGGCTCTTTCTCTCAAGCTATATCTCTACTATCGTTCTTCCTTATTAATTGGAGATAAGATTCTCTCAGGCTTTCCTTCCTGGGCCAGCTTTGAGCTTAATTCTCCGTACTTTGATCAAAGCATCCTCAATAGCTAGGATTCAAGGTGTGAACCACTTGTGTCCAGCTTCAAAATACTTTCCTATGAATGATATATATATATATATTTTTTTTTTTTTGGTCCGGTTGTGGGGCCTGAACTCTGGGCCTGGGCACTGTCCCTCAGCTCTTCAGCTCAAGGCTAGTGCTCTACCACTTGAGCTACAGCGCCACTTCCGGCTTTTTTCTTATGTGGTGCTGAGGAATCGAACCCAGGGCCTCAGGCATGCAAGGCAAGTGCTCTACCACTGAGCCAACTTCCCAGCCCCCCCCATGAATGATATTTTAAAATATTCTTCCCTACTTAAAATTTCCACCTTCCTTTTTAACATGAGATAATTTCAAATAAAAAGTCATCTTAAAAAGAACTCAAATTTTGGGCTGGGAAGTTGGCTCAGTGGTAGAGTGCTTATCTTCCATGCATAAGGCCCTGGGTTTGATTCCTCAGCACCACATAAGCAGAAAAAGCTGGAAGTGGTGCTATGGCTCAAGTGGGAGAGTGCTAACCTTGAGCTTAAGAGCAGAGGGACAGTGCCCAGACTCAAAGTTCAGGCTCCACAACCCCCCCCCCAAAAGAACTCGTTTTAATGGAAACAATAGTAGCTTTTCTTTACAGAGCAAGCTTATTTCAAATTGTTCTACATGCTCTATTTGTTATTATTTCTTTCATTATGGACACATAGAAAATTATTTCAGGTCACTGGTTTTGAAAACCAAATTTCCCACTTACAAGCTGTGTGATTCTGGAAAACATTCTTAAGTTTATAATCCTCAGTTTTGCTGTCTAGAAATTAAGCCTAAAATCACCATATATATGTGTATATATATATATAACATGTATATATATATATATATATATATATAAAATATAGTCTATTTGGTATACTATGTATGAAATTGGCATAAAGTACTATGCCTGATATATAGAAATATAAACTGATAATTCATGTGTTTATTTTAAGATAAAAACATTATATATGTTTTTGTGTTTGTGTGTGTTTGCCAGTACTTGGGCTTGAACCCAGTATCTGGATGCTGTCTCTGAGTTTTTCTGTTCAAGGTTAGCACTCTACAACTTGAGCCACAGCTTCCCTTCTAGATTTTTGCTTGTTAAGTGTAGATGAGAGTTTCATAGACTTTCTTGCCTGGGATGACTTCAAACTGTAATCTTCTGAGCACTCTTCTAGCCTCCTGAGCAGCTAGGATTGCAGGCATGAGCCACCCCTGCCAGATTTGCTCATACATGTTTTAACTGTTATTAATCTGTACTGGGATAGATCTCATTAAGAAATCCCAACCCCAAGTCTCTCAATTCTGTATCCAGTTCTCTCTTAGGTATCCAGTTCTTCACCCATTCTGATGACCTTCAAGAAAAATTAGATATCCCAAGTATCCAAAGTATTGAATGACCTTGCTCAGGAAAATAAAGCACAGAATCAGGTCTTATCTACCAGGACTTCAGCGTGTTGATAGAGGAGGAGATACTGAACTCTCAGAATCTCTAGGGCAAGGGCTAAAATTCTCAAAATAATCAGAGATAACTAAGATTGAGTCTGTAGGTAAGTGTTAAGTGGTTCCAGCTGCTAGAGGAAGAAGCCAAGTAGGTCATCATTCTATAGACATTTATAATCAGATCTTCACTGCCAAAAGGGAAAGACAATAAAGGATCTCTAACATTGCCTTAGGATTTCTGCAAGCTCACTTCCCACACCTCCTAAGGCTCTCCTTCCTGCTCTTGATCTGCGGCTGTTGATGTCCTCTGTCTGCCCTGTGGGGGCCTTAAGTTTATGATTGCTTCTTGTTAACCTAGATCAACTGACTTGCCAGTCATATGAAGCTTCATCCTCATACCAGTCCCTTGGAAATCTACCCTCTCATGCATTGGCCTTTACTCCTAAGAACTCAACATTGGGCCTGAAGCCCAGAGACTGATTCTCCTTTTTGAAAAAATGTTAATACTCAAATCATATTTTATTTCCATGTTTTCTACCTATAGACATATAAATTATCAACTGGACATGGTGGTGCATGTCTATACAGTGTGTAATGCCCACAATTGGAGGCAGAAGTGGGAGGATCATATGAACTCGAGAGTTTAGGACTTGGCTAGGCATCATAGTGAGATTGTTGTAGGATAAAACAAAGTGATAACAAAGCAAAAAAAGAAATAGATTCTAACATTCTAAAATTTATGGATTGTTCTTCACAGTGACTTACTCTGACACATTCAGTCCCAGGTAGTGTCAGACTCTAGAGCCACATTGCTGAGGGTCTAGTCCTGGCTGACTCGTTTCCGTTAGTAATTTTCTAAAATAAGATACTTCTAAGGTCTGTACTCACCCATTCTTCACCTTTTGTGGGTCCCTGGAGTTTTCTTCTAAAGTCTTTAACTTTGTGTTAGTCATTGTCTCAATGCATGGTCCTCAAGCCTCCTTGGCATTTTGGGGTAACTCAGTTTCTGAGAGTAGCTCTCCAAACCACCACTTCACTGCTTTGTCTGCTCATTGAGTTTTCTCATTGTTTTCTTTCTTTTCCTTCTTGATAACACTGTTTCTTTTTTTCTTTTACATTAATGGATCACTTCCTTTCAAATTGTTAAAAGTATACCAATGAAACTGGGACTACTACTACAAAGAGAACCCCTAAAGGTTCTGGTCCTGTTGGCATGAGTCTTGTAAGCTTGAGGTTTCCCAAATCACATGACAGTAACAGATGGACAATGAGCCCTAAAATGGAATGTCCATACTTCTGGCAGTGAAGACAGATTCACATGGCTTATAAGATTCAGCACAAACTAGGCTACCAGTCTTATAAATTATAGCCACTGCTCATAGAAATGAAAAATAGACCAAGAGAGAATCATCTCTTTTGGCTAGGCCCCTGTCTCACCTGAGCAAAAGAATTGTCCTAGGGGGCTGGGAAGGTGGCTCAGTGGTAGAGCTCTTGCCTTGCATGCCTGAGGCCCTGGGTTCGATTCCTCAGCACCACATAAGCAAAAAAGAAAAAAAAAGCCGGAAGTGGCACTGTGGCTCAAGTGGTAGAATGCTAGCCTTGAGATGAAGAGCTAAGGGACAGCGCCCAGGTCCAGAGTTCAGGCCCCATGACCGGACCTAAAAAAAAAAAAAAAAAAAAGAATTTTCCTAGGCCAAGGTTCTCAGCTCTCAAAAGAGTATGTCAGATAATCTCACCACTTCAACCTCTGCTTTTAGTGTTTCATATTATCACAGCATTTTGTTGCAGATGCACTTAGAAACGTTGTTGATGGTTACTAGTGATATATGGCTTTGCCTTAGGAATTTTAAACATCTGTGTCTTTTCTCCTATTATCATTAGGAAGAAAATATCTAAACAACTCCATTCAAAATATGTTACAACCACTTTTTTCCTGTTTTGTGTTTATTTACTGGTAAGAGATTCACATTGCTTTTTTTTTTTTTTAAATTTTATTTTATTTTATTTGAGAACATACTGTACAGAGGGGTTACAATTACATGGGCAGGATAATGCATACATTTCTTACCAAGCATTGCAGCCTCCTCCTTTGTTTACCCTTCACCTCCCTTCCCAGCCTCCCCCCTCCCTCCCACCCAGTCATACCCCCCTCCCCCCCCCACCGACATTGTAAAGCTGGTTTTGACATGACTTTTTGTACTTCTCATTGTTGCATCAGGTCCACCTGAATCCTTAAACGACTTGTTTGTCCCCATCTCCTCCACATGTTATACCGACATCAAATATAGTGAAAGCGGGGGTTACACTGTGGGGGAGGGACATACAAAGCAACAAAGAAATAATCTTATAAATGCGTTAGAAACACATGCATGAAAGAAACAAAAACATTAAAATACATATTTGAGGTTTCGTTTTCCTAACATCACATTATCTGACTTTTTCCGCTTGACTCATACCTATACTAGTTATTGCAAATAAGGAAAACCATGGGACCTATGTTTCTTTGGGCCTGGCTTACTTCACTTAATATAATTTTTTCCAAGCCTTTCCATTTCCTAACAAATGGGGAAATGTCATTCTTTCTGATGGAGGCATAGAATTCCATTGTGTATATATATACCACATCTTCTTGATCCATTCATCTACTGAGGGGCATCTGGGTTGGTTCCATGTCTTAGCTATGGTAAATAATGCTGCAATAAACATAGTTGTGCTGGTAGCTTTAGTGTGGCCTTGTTTGTGATCATTTGGGTAAATGCCCAAAAGTGGGATTGCTGGGTCATTGGGGAGCTCTATGTGGAGTCTTTTGAGGAACCTCCATACTGCTTTCCAAAGTGGTTGAACAAGTTTACATTCCCACCAACAATGAAGTAAGGTTCCTTTCTGTCCACATCCCCTCCAGCATCTGTTGTTGTTAGAGTTCTTGATTTTTGCTGTTCTAACTGGAGTGAGGTGATATCTCAATGTTGTTTTGATTTGCATTTCTTTTATGGCTAGGGATGTTGGACATTTCTTCATGTGTCTATTGGCCATCCTTCTTTCTTCTTCAGAGAAGCTTCTCTTTAAGTCTTTCGCCCACTTACTTATTGGGCAGTTGTTTCTTTGAGGATTTGTTGTTGGGTGGTTTAATTTTTTGAGTTCCAAGTATATTTTAGATGTGAGACCCTTGTCCGTTGTATGGCTAGTAAAGATCTTCTCCCAGTCCGTGGGCTTTCTATTGATCTTGCTAGCTATGTCATTTGCCCTGCAGAAGCTCTGCAACCTTATACAATCCCATTTGTCCAGCCTTTCTTTGATTTGTTGTGTTTCCGGGTCTCTATTCAGAAAATTTCGGCCTGAGCCAAGGAGACCCAGGGTTTCTCCTATTCCATCCTGTAATGTTATCAGAGTGTCTACTTTGAGTTCAAGGTCTTTGATCCATTTGGAGTTGATTCTGGTGCAGGGTGATATATAAGGATCTAGCTTTAGTTTTCTACATGTAGTTAACCAGTTTTGCCAGCACCATTTACTGAAGAGGCTGTCTGTCTTCCATTCTATTGTTTTAGCTCCCTTATCGAAGATTAGATGGCTATAGGTCTGTAGGTTCATTTCTGGGTTTTCAATTCTATTCCATTGGTCCTGAGGTCTGTTCTTATGCCAATACCAAGCTGTTTTGATTACTATGGCTTTATAGTAGAGTTTGAAATTTGGTATTGATATTCCTCCAGCAGTGTTCTTTCCGTTGAGGAGCGTTTTTGCTATTCGGGGTCTTTTATTGTTCCATATGAATTTTTGGATTGCCTCTTCTATTTCCTTGAAGAATGAGGGTGGAATTTTGATAGGTATTGCGTTGAATTTGTAGATAGCCTTGGGAAGTATTGCCATTTTCACGAAGTTAATCTTTCCAATCCAGGAGCATGGGAGGTTTTGCCATTTTTTAAGTTCTGTGTTGATTTCCTTTTTCAAGATTTTAAAGTTTTCATCATAGAGGTCCTTCACTTCTTTAGTTAAGTTAATTCCTAGGTATTTTATTTTTTGTGGGGCTATTACAAATGGAGTTGCTTTCCTAATTTCAGCCACACTTTTCTCATTGTTGGCATACAGAAAAGCCATTGATTTTTGGGGGTTAATTTTATAACCTGCTACTTTGCCAAAGTTTTGAATCAGCTTGAGTAATTTGGGAGTGGAGTCTATGGGATTCTTTAAATACAAGATCATGTCATCTGCAAAGAGGGAGAGTTTTATTTCTTCTTTCCCTATTTGGATCCCCTTTATGTCTGCATCTTGTCTTATTGCTGTAGCTAGGCATTCTAATACTAGATTGAAGAGAAGTGGAGAGAGTGGGCATCCTTGTCTTGTTCCTGAGTTAAGAGGAAATGGCTTTAGTTTTTCACCATTGAGTATAATGCTGGCTGTAGGTTTGTCATATACAGCCTTTATTGTATTGAGGAATGTTCCATGGATTCCTAATTTTTCCAAAACCTTCATCATAAAGGGGTGTTGGATCTTGTCGAATGCTTTTTCTGCGTCTATTGAGATAACCATGTGGTTCTTATTCTTGCTCCTGTTGATGTGATGAATAATATTAATTGATTTGCGTATATTGAACCAGCTTTGCATCCCTGCAATGAATCCTGTTTGATCGTGGTGTATGATTTTTTGGATGAATTGTTGAAGTCGGTTGGCCAAAATTTTGTTGAGAAGTTTTGCATCAATGTTCATCAAAGAAATGGGTCTATAGTTCTCTTTCTTTGATGAGTCCCTGCCTGGTTTTGGGATGAGGGTTATGATGGCTTCATAGAATGTGTTCGGTAGTGAGCTTTCTCTTTCAATTTCATTGAAGAGTTGGAGGAGAATTGGTGTGAGCTCTGCTTTGAAGGCCTTGTAAAATTCCGCTGTAAAACCATCTGGTCCTGGACTTTTCTTAGCTGGGAGGTCTCTTATTGCTGTTTCTATTTCCATGCTTGATATGGGCCTGTTAAGATAGTTTACCTCATCTTGGTTTAGTTTTGGCATGTCAATATTTGCTAGGAAGAGGTCCATTTCTGTCAAGTTCTCAAACTTATTAGCATAAAGTTTTGAGAAGTATTCCCTTATGATGTTCTGAATCTTGGTTGTTTCCGTGGTGATGTTTCCATTCTCATCTCTGATTTTATTAATTTGGGTGTGTTCTCTTCTTTTTCTGATAAGATTTGCTAAGGGTCTGTCAATTTTGTTAAGTTTTTCGAAGAACCAACTCTTTGTTTTGTTGATTCTTTCTATAGTTTTTTTGGATTCTAATTCATTTAATTCTGATTTAATTTTGATTATTTCTTTCCGTTTACTGGATTGGGGTTTATCTTGCTGCTCTTTTTCAAGGAGGTTTAGATGTGTCATTAAATTGTTAGTTTCAGATCTCTCCAATTTGTTGATGTAGGAGGTCAGAGCTATAAAATTGCCTCTCAGTACTGCCTTTGCTGTGTCCCAGAGGAGCTGGTATTTTGTGTGTTCATTTTTGTTGAATAGCATGAACATTTGAATTTCCTTTCTAATCTCTTCCATGACCCACTCATGATTCAGCAGTGTGTTGTTCAGCCTCCATGTGATACCGGACTTTCTTTGGTGGCTTTTGGTGTTGAGTTCTAACTTTATTCCCTTGTGGTCAGAGAGAATGCAAGGTATAACTTCAATGTTTCTGAATTTAGACAAGTTTGCTTTGTGGCCTAAAATGTGGTCTATTTTAGAAAACGTTCCATGTGCTGCTGAGAAAAACGTGTATTCTGATGCTGCTGGGTGAAATGTTCGATAGATGTCTGTTAAGTCTAGTTGATCTATGTAGCTGTTTAGATCTGCAGTTTCTCTGTTGAGTTTTTGCCGAGTTGATCTATCTAGTGGGGAGAGTGGTGTGTTAAAATCCCCAACAATTAATGTCTTTGGATCTATATGGGATTTGAGGGAAAGTAGTGTTTCTTTGATAAATTTGGGTGCTCCATTGTTTGGCGAATAGATATTTAGAATTGTAATATCCTCCTGAAGGAGAGATCCTTTAATTAGTATGTAGCAACCTTCTTTATCTCTTTTCACGAATTTTAATTTGAAGTCTATTTTATCTGATATTAGGATTGCAACTCCCGCCTGTTTATGCGGTCCGTTTGCTTGGTAGATTTTGTTCCAGCCTTTAACATTGAAAATGTGTTTGTTTTTACAGGCAAGATGTGACTCCTGCAGGCAGCAGATAGAAGGGTCTTGTTTTTTAATCCAACTAGACAGTCTATGTCGCTTAATTGGAGAGTTCAGTCCGTTAACATTAAGAGATAGGACTGAGAGGTATTTGGGAGTTCCTGCCATGTTATCTACCTTCTTGGGGGATGCGAAAACTGGGTTCTTCCTATGGTTCTTGGATTCTCAGTTTGGGTGCAGTTTCTTGGCCTTTATTGCGGTCTTGTTGGTTTTCTATGTGTAGGACATCTTTAAGAATCTTTTGTAGGGCTGGTTTGGTGGAGATGTATTGTTTCAATTTTTCTTTGCTATGGAAGGTTTTTATTTGGCCTTCAGTTATGAAGGAGGTTTAGCTGGGTACAGTATTCTTGGTTGATAGTTGTTTGTTTTTAGGGCATGGCATACATCATTCCAGGCTCTTCTTGCTTTGATTGTCTCTGCTGAGAAATCTGAGGTGATTCTAATTGGTTTCCCTTTAGAGGTGATTACCCTTTTCTCCTTGACAGCTTTAAGGATCTTTTCCTTGTTCTGAGTTGATCCTGTGTGGATTATAATGTGACGGTGGGATGTCCTATTCTGGTCTGGTCTATTTGGGGTTCTAAAGGCTTCTTGTATCTGGACAGGCCTATCTTTTTGCATGTTTGGGAAGTTCTCTGCTAGGATCCTGTTAAACAGATTTCCTAGACCATTAACTTCTGTTTCTAGGTGTTCCTCTACACCCATTATCCTTAGATTAGGCCTTCTGATGGTGTCTTCCAGGTGTTGGATAGATCTATCATATTTCTTGGACTTGTCTTGGATGGTTGTATGTTCTTTCTCTATAATATCTAGGCTGTCTTCAATCCCTGAGATTCGATCTTCTGCATGGTCTAACCTGCTGTCAAGACTCTCTACTTTGTTTTTTATCTCTTTTCCTTCTAGTTGGTCAGCTTTGATGGCTTCAAGTTCTTTGTTGAAGCTCTGTTTTAGGTCTTGTATGAATTTCTTTACTTCCTTAATTTGGTGTTCAGTGTTTGTCCTCAAATCACTTAGTTGATTGGTTATGGTTTCTTTGGGCTCCCATTCCTTCTGTTGGGTTCCATTCAGCGTTCCCTTTGTGGTCTCCCTGACTTCCTTCAGCTCTTTGTTAATGGATTCCATGAATGCCTTTAGTGATCTTTGTGTGTTCTCTACCTGGTCTCTCAATTCCTGTATTACTCTTTGATTAGCTTCCTCCCGTTCGTGGGATTCCTGCAGATCTCTTTGAGTGTTCTCAGCCTGCTCACGCCATTCCTCCCTTTCTCTTTGAGTATTCTCAAGTTGTTCACACAAATCCTGTATCAGTTTTTGAGTAGCTTCCTCACACTTATGATATTCCTGTATAAACTTCTGGGATGCCTCCTCTCTCTCCCTATCATGCTCATACAGAGTCCTTTGTACGTTGTCAAACTTTTCATTTATCATGTTTGCCACCAGTGTTTGTAGAGCTGTTTCGGAACTCTCCTCTGGATTATTCATTATCTGTTCTAACCCCTGATTATCAAGATTGGGAATTGAGATACCCGAATTTGCCATTTTTCTTGTGTTTTTCCGGCTTACTCTGCCCATTTGAGATGAAGATAGCACCAGTTTTGTGCTAGAACACTATCTTAAGGCAACCATCAACCAAAGTTTGCATTTGTACAGTCAATAGTCTACAGATACAATCTAGTTCAACAGATACATCTATTCGACATCAAACAACTATATGTTAAAGGACTTCGAACCGCAGAGAAGAATTTGGAAAACCAGAAATTATTAGGGTTAGGGAGAGATGTGGGTAAAAAATAGGAATAGATTGGTGTGGGGAGGCACAGGGAGGGTTAACTATGTCCTAATCACAATGCAGGAAATAGGTTGGGTAGGATGTAAGTAGAGAGAGAGAGAAAAAGAAGAAAGGGAAAGGGGAATGAAAAGAGACCAGAAAAAAAAATAGAAACGTAAAAATTAATGTTATTTTAGAGATTAAAAGACCATCTATTTATAGAGGAATATGAATATGTTGAGAGAAAGGGAGGGACATAGAGGAGATGAGAAAAACTTTAAAAAAATGCTTAAAATATTATATAGGTATAAAGAGGTAGTACTGCTATTAATGAATTTAAGTCTCAGAGGTTTTGAATTGAGTAATAAGTTTGTGGATTAAGTGTGTACACAATGGGGGATAGGGTCTACTGGTTAACTACGGGTTTATCTGAGGATGTGCAGGACAAGAGTTAAGTCACATAAAGATGAAAAAAGAGGAAAAGATGGAAAGGATAGGAAAGTGAGAAGAAAAGATCAGAAGTTCAGTAGAGCTAGAAAAAAAAACAAAAAGATAATTAAGGATGAAAGAAAAAGAGAAAGAAGACAAGAAAAGAAAAGAAAACACACATTCACGTATTCCTAAAATAAATATTATAAGAGGAGAAAAAAGAAAAGTTAATGGATAACAATTATTTTTTCAGAAGAGGCAAAAATTAAAGATTAATAAAAGTTTTAGAAAAGCAAAAAAAAATTTATATATATATATATATATAAGGTAACAAAAAACGAAAAAAAACAAAACAAGAAAAAGAAAAAAAGAAGAAAAGAAGAAGAAGAAAAAAAAAGTTCTTTGATTTTTTTTTTTTTTTTTTTGGGGGAGGGGTGGGAAGAGTCCTGTATCTCCCTTTTGTCTGTAACCAGAGTCTGGTTGGAGTCTCTGGTCAGCTTGAGGTCCTGTGGCTTGATTGGTTTCTTAAGTCAGTGTGTTGGAACAGGCAGAAAAATGCTCTGCTTTACCCAAGATTTTGAGATCTCCCTCCCAGGTTAGTTTACTGGGAGGGTGATCTGCTTTGAGAATCACAAAAGAGGGGGATGCAGTGATGAGGCTAGGTTCTGGGTAGAGTTGAGGCCTTTCAACCAACAGTAGCTTTTCCCTGGGGCTATTTTGTGAAAAAAAACTCACAGCACCCAGCCTGGAGCCATTCTCAGGGTTTCTGTTTTTCAATTGATTGTGGTGGCTGCTAGAGGGAGGGGCAGCCTCTGGCTCTGGTTACCCAGTGAGGAGAGCCACTCCAATGGCTGGCGCCTGAGCTGGGTGACTTTTCCCTGGATGGAACTGAGTCTGTGAGGTCACTTCGCCGTTAAGTTCTTGTGACCTGCTAAATGACTCATTTTATTCCAAGGCCTGAGCTGGAGCTAGCCGCTCCTCCGAGCTTTGTCAGTATCCAAGATGGAGATCACCGGTGCTGGGGGGGGAGGGGTGGCCTTCCCTCCTCTGCTCCCAGAGAAGGAGTGAGGAAGCGGGGCTTCTACTCACGCGGAGTCTTGGATCCCGGGCCTTCTCTGGTCTGCAAAGTGCAGGATGAAGTTGTCCGTTCCTTGTTGGTTCTTGCTGGTGTTGAGTAGAATCCGCTCGTCTGCTGCGTCTGGCTCCTTCGTCCCGGACTGCGTCTCAGGTATGCCTCCGCGGCGGTGGTCGCCGCTGCGACCCTGCCGCCGCAGCGGCAGCTGCTCAGATGTGTCTTCTTGGCTTCCCCTCTCTTGACTAACTCTCTGTCCTGTGATGGCACACTTGGTGTGATTCTCTGGCTTGGGACTGTTCACTGGAACTCTGAAACTGTTTTCTATGCAAGAGCTTGTTCAGATTCCAGCTTCTCCTCCTCCATCTTCCCGGAACTTCTCTGTCATTTGGGATTCACATTGCTGACAGGATAATATCAGCTTTGTCAATTGAATTGTTCACTTCCGTTTCATAAGTATAGGAAATTGACATTGTAGTCTACTTACCTCTTTGGGTCCTTTAAAAGTGAGTGTACTTAGTGTGTGTGTATCTGTGCCAGATCTGGGATTTGAATTCAGGGTGCTATCCCTGAGCCTTTATGTCTAAGGCTAATGCTGTACTACTTTGAGCCACAGTGATACTTCTGGCTTTTTAGTAGTTAATTGGAGATAAGAGTCTCAGAGACTTTCATGCCTGGGCTGGCTTTGAACCATGATCCTAAGATCTCAGCCTCCTGAATAATTAGGATTACAGGCATGAGCCACTGATATCAAGCTAGTATAAAATATCACATATTTATATCACCCAGATTACTGCTGGTAGTGACCTGTAGGTAGTTCTTCCCTTTTTCAAGGGAAAAGGAAAAAGGCCTGCCTTTTCTTAAGTGCCACATTTCCCACCCTGCTAAATTCTCATCACAAAATAGTGGTACCTGTTAATTGAGCAGGCTGCTTTTTATGTACCCGTGATACTAGCTTCTTTTGTACATATTATGAGTTTTTGTTATTGTTGTTATTGTTTATCCATGTTAATAACTATAACAGTAATATTCCCTTTTAATGTTTTATATAATTGTTGAATGAATAGGCTGCATTGTTTATCCATTCTGGACATTTGGATTGTTCTTGCTATTATGATTAATACTACTAGGGGAAATCTTTACTTTTTGGTAGAGAGATGTGAGAGAGAGAGAGAGAGAGATAGAGAGAGAGAGAGAGAGAGAGAGAGAGAGGAACGAAAGTGATAGGAACAGAGACAGACTTAGAAAAATTGCTAGCTCATAGTATGGTCTCAATAGACACCCTTCCCTAAAGATTAGATCAATGCTACTCTCTCTCATTGTTAGGCTAGCCTACCTGGGGCAGCAAAGCCTGTGTGCTTTCCTCTCTGAAAGCAAGGAAAATAGCATACAATTTTTATTTTAATATAATTGCCAATAATGTTAAGGCATGTTTTTAGACAGAAATATAAACCAGACAACCTTCAAAGATAAAGTCAAGTGCTGATCTAGAAATAATCATTGTTTCAATTCTGTCATTTTCCCAAAACTCTGTGATTCCCTGCCCTGAGCAATGTTTTCCCAGTAATGCAAGTCAATTTGACTTACTTAATAAATATGGAGGTTAGAAACTGGTATTAGATTTTAATCATTGAGAGCTTACTTTTTTTTTTTCCAGGGCTGAGGACCAAACCCAGGGCACTTCCGCTGGGCTAAACCCCCAGCCCCGAGAGCTTACTTTTTTAGATATTATATTTTGTATTTAAAATACCACAGGTTAGGAAGACAGATATATGCTTCACAGTAGGGAAAAATAATTGAGTAATAGTAATGAAACTATTGACTAGGACAAGATATGAACCCAGTCAGGGTGACTGATAGAGTTTTGGATGGGCACTACTTTTCCGTACTTCTTTTTTTTTTTAATTGTGGAAATACTGTACAGAGGGGTTACAATTACATGGGCAAAATAATGAGTACATTTCTTATCAAGCATTGTAGCCTCCTCCTTTGTTTCCCCATCCCATCCCTTCCCATCCTCCCACCCCCCCACACCCCCCAAATCCTCCCCCCACAACAAAGTTGTAAAGTTTGTTTTGGACATAACGACTGGTACATCTCATTGTTGCAATAGGTCCACCCCATTTAAACGATTTGTTTTTCCCCTTCCCCTCCACAAATTATACAGACATCAAATACAGTGAAAGCAGGGGTGATACTTTGGGAGAGGGACATACAAAGCAAATCATATAAGTGTGTTAGAAACAATCGCATGAAAGAAAAAAAAACATATTAATACATATCTTAGGGTTCATTTCCCTAACTTTAACTTATCTGACCTTTTCTGTTTGACTCAGATATATACTACATATTGCAAATAAGGGAACCATGGGACCTATGTTTCTTTGGGCCTGGCTTACTTCATTTAATATAATTTTTTCCAAATCTTTCCATTTCCTAACAAATGGGGCAATGTCATTTTTTCTGATGGAGGCATAGAATTCCATGTGTATATATACCACATTTTCTTGATCCATTCATCTACTGAGGGGCATCTGGGTTGGTTCCATATCTTAGCTATAGTAAATAATGCTTTAATGTGGTCTTGTTTGTGGTCATTTGGGTAAATGCTCAAAAGTGGGATTGCTGGGTCATAGGGGAGCTCTATGTGGAGTCTTTTGAGGAACCTCCATACTGCTTTCCAAACAGGTTGAGCAAGTTTACACTCCCACCAATAATGCAGCAAGGTTCCCTTCTCTGGACATCCCCTCCAGCATCTGTTATTATTAGAGTTCTTGATTTTTTCCATTCTAACTGGAGTGAGGTGGTATCTCATTGTTGTTTTGATTTGCATTTCTTTTATGGCTAAGGAGGTTGAGCATTTCTTCATGTGTCTATTGGCCATCCTACTTTACTCTTCAGAGAAGTTTCTCTTTAAGTCTTTAGATCAATTATTTATTGGACAATTGTTTCTTTCAAGATTTGTTGTTGGGGAATTTAATTGTTTGAGTTCCAGGTATATTTTAGATATGAGACCCTTGTCCATTGTATGGATAGTGAAGATCTTCTCCCAATTCGTAGGCTTTCTATTGATCTTGCTAGCTATGTCCTTTGCCATGCAGAAGCCCTGCAATTTCATGCAATCCAATTTGTCCAAACTTTCATTGATTTTTTGCATTTCTGGGTCTCTATTAAGAACTTTTGGGCTTGTGCCAATGAGACCTAGGGGTTCTCCTATTCCACCCTGTAATGTTTCCAGAGTGTCTGCTTTGACTCCGAGGTCCTTGATACATTTGGAGTTGATTCTGGTGCAGGGTGATATATAAGGATCTAGCTTTAGTTTTCTACAAGCAGTTAATTTTGCCAGTACTACTTACTGAAGAGGCTGTCTTCTTCCATTTTATTTTATTTAGCTCCTTTATCGAAGATAAGGGTTTTCAATTCTATTCCATTGGTCCTGAGGTCTGTTCTTGTGCCAGTACCAAGCTGTTTTGATTACTATGGCTTTATAGTAGAGTTTGAATTTGGTATTGATATTAGTCCAGCAGTGTTCTCTCTGTTTAGGATCATTTTTGCTATTCGGGGTCTTTTATTGTTCCATATGAATTTTTGGATTGCCTCTTCTATTTCCTTGAAGAATGAGGTTGGAATTTTGATAGGTATTGCATTGAAATTGTATATAGCCTTGGGAAGTATTGCCATTTTCACGATGTTGATCTTTCCAATCCTGGAGCATGGGAGTTTTGCCTCTTTTTAAGTTCTGTTTTGATTTCCTTTTACAAATTTTTAAATTTTTGATCATAGAGGTCCTTCACTTTTTGGTTAATTCCTAGGTATTTTATTATTTGTGGGGCTATTACAAATGGAGTTGCTTTCCTAATTTCAGCCACACTTTTCTCATTGTTGGCATACAGAAAAGCCATTGAATTTTGAGGGTTAATTTTATACCCTGCTACTTTGCCAAAGTTTTGAATCAGTTTGAGTAATTTGGGAGTGGAGTCTATGGGATTCTTTAAATACAAGATCATGTCATCTGCAAAGAGGGAGAGTTTTACTTCTTCTTTCCTTATTTGGATCCCCTTTATGTTTGCATCTTGTCTTATTGGTGTAGCTAGGCATTCTAATACTAAATTGAAGAGAAGTGGAGAGAGTGGACATCCTTGTCTCATTGCTGAGTTAAGACGAAATGGCTTAAGTTTTTCAACATTAAGTATAATGTTGGCTGTAGGTTTGTCATATACAGCCTTTACTGTATTGAGGAATGTTCCATGGATTCCTAATTTTTCCAAAACCTTCATCATAAAGGGGTGTTAGATCTTGTCGAATGCTTTTTCTGCATCTATTGAGATAACCATGTGGTTCTTATCCTTGCTCCTGTTGATGTGATAAATAATATTAATTGATTTGTGTATATTGAATCAGCTTTGCATCCCTGAAATGAATCCTGTTTGATCGTGGTGTATGATTTTTTGCATGAATTGTTGAAGTCGATTGGCCAAAATTTTGTTGAGTAGTTTTGCATCAATGTTCATCAAAGAAATGGGTCTATAGTTCTCTTTCTTTGATGAGTCCTTGCCTGGTTTTGGGATGAAGGTTATGATGGCTTCAAAGAATGTGTTCGGTAGTGAACTTTCTCTTTCAATTTCATTGAAGAATTGGAGGAGTATTTGTGTGAGCTCTGCTTTGAAGGTCTTGTAGAATTCTGCTCTAAAACCATCTGATCCTGGACTTTTCTTAGATGGGAGGTTTCCTATTGCTTTTTCTATTTCAATGCTTGATATGGGCCTGTTAGAATGGTTTAACTAATCTTGGTTTAGTTTTGGCATGTCCATATTTGCTAGGAAAAGGACCATTTCTGCCAAGTTCTCAAACTTATTAGCATAAAGTTTTGAGAAGTATTCCCTTATAATGTTCTGAATCTTGGTTGTTTCTTTGGTGATGTTTCCATTCTCATTTCTGAGTTTATTTATTTGAGTGTGTTCTCTTCTTTTTTCTGATAAGATTTGCTAAGGATCTGTCAATTTTGTTAATTTTTTTCGAAGAACCAACTCTTTGTTTTGTTGATTCTTCCTATAATTTTTTTGGATTCTAAGTCATTTAATTCTGATTTAATTTAATGATTTCTTTCCATCTACTGGATTGAGTTTTATCTTGCTGCTCTTTTTCAAGGAGGTTCAGATGTCTCATTAAATTTTTGGTTGCAGATCTCTCCAATTTGTTGATGTAGGAACTCAAAGATATAAACTTGCCCCTGAGTACTGCCTTTGCTGTATCCTTGAGGAACTGGTAATTTTTGTGCTTATTTTTGTTGAATATCATGAAAATTTGAGTTTCCTTTCTAATCTCTTCTATGATCCACTTGTGATTCACCAGTGTGTTGTTCAGTGTCCATGTGTTACCGGACATTTTTTGCTGGCTTTTGGTGTTGAGTTCTAATTTTATTCCCTTGTGGTCAGAGAGAATGCAAGGTATAACTTCAATGTTTATGAATTTGGACAAGTTTGCTTTGTGGCCTAAAATGTGGTCTATTTTAGAAAATGTTCCATGTGCTGCTCAGAAAAACATGTACTCTGATGCTGCTGGGTGAAATATGCAGTAGATGTCTGTTAAATCTAGTTGATCTATACAGCTGTTTAGATCTGCAGTTTCTCTGTTCAGTTTTTGCAGAGTTGATCTATCGAGTGCGGAAAGTGGTGTGTTAAAATCCCCCACAATTAATGTCTTTGGATCTACGTGGGATTTGAGGGAAAGTAGTGTTTCTTGGATAAATTTAGGTGCTCTGTTCTTTGGCAAATTGATATTTAGAATTGTAATATCCTCTTGAAGGACAGATCCCTTAATTAGTATGTAGCGACCTTCTTTATCTCTTCTCACAAATTTTAATTTGAAGTCTGTTTTATTTGATATTAGGATTGTAACTCCCGCCTGTTTATGGGGGCAGTTTGCTTGGTAGATTTTGTTCCAGCCTTTCACATTGAAAATGTGAAATGCAAGATGTGAATCCTGAAGGCAGCAGATAGAAGGGTCTTGCTTTTTAATCCTACTAGACAGTCTATGTCGCTTAATTGGAGAGTTAAGTCCGTTAATGTTGAGAGATAGGACTGAGAGGTATTTGGGAGTTCCTGCCATTTTATTCACCTTCTTGGGGGCTGTGGCAACTGGGTTTTTCCTATGGTTATTGGATTCTCAGTTTGGGTGAAGTTTCTTGGCCTTTATTGTGGTCTTGTTGGCTTTCTATGTGTAGGACATCTTTAAGAATCTTTTGTAGGGCTGTTTTGGTGGAGATATATTGTTTCAATTTTTCTTTGCTATGGTAGGTTTTTATTTGGCCTTCATTTATGAAGGGGAGTTTAGCTGGGTACAGTATTCTTGGTTGATAGTTGTTTGCCTTTAGGGCAAGGTATATATACATCATTCCAGGCTCTTTTTGCTTTGATTGTCTCTGCTGAGAAATCTGAGGTGATTCTAAATGGTTTCTCTTCATAGGTGATTGATCTTTTCTCCTTGACAGCTTTAAGGATCTTTTCCTTGGTCTGAATTCATCTTGTGCGGATTATAATGTGATAGTGGGATGTCCTATTCTGGTCTGGTTTATTTGGAGTCCTAAAAGCTTCTTGTATCTGAATAGGCCTATCTTTTTGCATTTTTGGGAAATTTTCTGCTAGGATCCTGTTAAACAAATTTCCTAGACCATTAACTTTTTTCTCTAAGTGCTCCTCTATACCCATTATCCTCATATTAGGCCTTCTGATGGTGTCTTCCAAGTGCTGAATAGATCTATTATATTTCTTGGATTTATCTTGGATGGTTGTATGTTCTTTCTCTACACTATATAGGCTGTCTTCAATCCCTGAGTTTCGATCTTCTGCATGGTCTAACCTGCTGTCAAGACTGTCTACTTTGTTTTTTTATTTCTTTTCCTTCTAATTGGTCAGCTTTGATGGCTTCAAATTCTTTGTTGAAGCTTTGTTTTAGATCTTGTATGGACTTCTTTACTTCCTTAATTTTACGTTCAGTGTTTATTCTCTAATCACTTAGTTGATTGGTTATGGTTTCCTTGGACTCCTATTCCTTCTGTTTTGTTCCATTCAGCATTCCCTTTGTGGTATCCCTGATTTCCTTCAGCTCTTTGTTAATGGATTCCATGAATGCCTTTATTGATCTTTCTATATTCTCATCCTGCTCTCTCAATTCCTGTATTACTCTTTGCTTAACCTCCTCATGTTCACACAATGCTTATAGTTCTCTGAGTGTTCTCAGCCTGCTCATGTCATTCCTGCCTTTCTCTTTGAGTGTTCTCAAGATGCTCATACAATCCTTGTATCTGTTTTTGAGTAGCTTCCTCACGCTCATGATATTCCTGTATTAACCTTTGGTTTGCCTCTTCTCTCTCACTATCATGCTCATACAGAGTCCATTGTAGGTCTTCAATCTTTTCATTTGCCATGTTTGCAGGCAGTGTTTGTAGAGCTATTTGGGAACTCTCCTCTGGATTATTCAGTATCTGTTCTGTCCCCTGATTATAACGAGTGGGAGTTGAGATACCTTGACTTGCCATTTTTCTTGTGTTTTTCTGAGTTGCTCTGCCCATTTGGGATGAAAGTAACACCAGTTTTGTGCTAGAGCACTATCTTAAGGCAAGTATCAACCAAAGTCTGTAGTTGCACAATCAAATGTCTGCAGATACAATCTAATTCAACAGATATATCTATTCAACATCAAACAACTATATATTAATGGGCTATGAACCACAAAGAAGAATTTGCCAAACCAGAAATTATTAGGTTTAGGGAGAGATGTGGTAAAAATAAGCATAGAGGGATGTGGGCAGGCACAGGGAGTGTTAACTAAGTCCTAATCTCATATCAGGAAATATGTTGGATAGAATGAAAGTAGAGAGAAGAAAAGAAGAAAGAGAAAGAGAAAAAAAGAAACAAGAAAAAATAGAAAGCAAAAATTAAAAATTAAAAAGTGCAATGCTTAAAAATTATGTAACTTTGAAAATGAAATGTTTAGAGAAGAACGTAGATATAATGAGAGAAGGGGAAGGATATAAAGGAGATGTGAAAAATTTAAAAATAAAAGTGCTTAAAATATTATATAGGTTTGACGAGGTAGTACTGCTATTAAGGAATTTAAGTCTAAGAGGTTTTGAATTGAGTAATACATTTCTTGATTAAGTGTGTACACAATGGGGGATAAGGTCTAATAATCTACTATGGGTATATCTGAGGATGTGCAGAACAGCAATTAAGTTACACAAAGAAGAATGAAAGAGAAGAAAAGGTGAAAAGAATTAGAAAGAAAGAAAAAAGATCAGAAGTTCAGTAGAGGTAAACAAAAAAACAAAAAAAAATTTTTAAAAAGAAAGAATACTACATACACACATATACCCCTAAAATATAAACTGTTAGAGGAAGCAAAAAATGTTACTAGAAAACAATTTCTAAGTTAAAAATTAATAAATATGTTTTAGAAAAAAAATTTTTTATAAAAGGTACAAAAAAAAGTTCTTTGATTTTTTGGGGGGGAAAGGGAAGATCCTGTATCTCCCTTGTGTCCATAACCAGTCTCTTGTTGGGGTCTCTGGTCTGCTTGTGGTGTTTGATTTTCCTGTGGCTTGGTTGGTTTCTTAAGTCTGTTTGTTTGAGCAGGCAGAAAAATGCTCTGCTTTACCCAGGATTTTGTGATCCTCCTTCCAGGCTAGTTCATTGGGAGGGAGATCTGCTTTGAGTATCACAAAAGAGGGAGATAGCTGTTTCCTCTAGTTTGGAGATGCTGTGATGAGGCTAGGTTCTGGGTAGAGTTGAGGCCTTTCAGCATACAGTAGCTTTTCCCTGATGAGCTAGCTTGTAAGAAACTCACAGAGCCCAGCCTGGAGCCATTCTCAGTGTTTGTGCTTACAGAATTTCAATTGATTGTCAAGGCTGCTAAAGGAAGGGACAGCCTCTGGCTGTGTTGGAGCTAGTCCTTAGTTGGAGCTAGCACCTCAGCCGGGCCTTTGTCAGTATCAAAGATGGAGGTAGTGGGGGGGGAGGAGTGGCCTTCCCTCCTCTGTTCCCTGACAAGGAGTGAGGATGTCAGGCTTCTACTCCCTCGGAGTCTTGGTTCCTGGGTCGTCTCTGGTCATCTCTGGTCTGCGAACTGCAGGATGAAGATGTCTGCTCCTTGTCGGATCTTGCTGGTGTTGAGTAGAATCAGCTCTCCGGCGGTGTCTGGCTCCTTCGTCCCGGACTCTCTCTGTGTTGCACATATGGCAGCTGTAGCCGCTGCTGCAGCTGCAGCCGCAGCTGCGGCTGCTGGCAAGTGCTCAGATCTGTCTCCTTGCCTTGATTTTCCCTCTCTGCTCTAACTGTACTGTGATGGAACACTTGGTGTGATTCTCTGGCTTAAGACTGTTCAATGGAACACTAAAACTGCTTTCTATGCGAGAGCTTGTTTAGCCTCCAGCTTCTCCTCCGCCATCTTCCAGGAACTTTTCCTCCCTTCCTGAGGATGTACCTCAACTATAATAAACTGAGTCAAACCCCACCTAGATTTTAGCAGAGAAAATATATGGTTGTTAATGGTATTCACACAAGCAATCCTGTCATATTTTCAGAGGTCAAGGTTATTTGTATGGTACTGTTGGGGATTAATCTTAGGTGCTGGGTAGAACTTAGCTATTGAGAGAAGAAAGAATGAGAGAAGAGATATAGGTTATGAAATATGAGAGGAAAGGAATAGAATATTGTTGGGTCTTTGTCCATCCCACGAAAGATGGATGGGTTCCGAAGAAAGGTAAGTGCGACCACTCGCTCATTCCCCAGCCTCCCTCAGCCCAGGAGACAATCATATGCAGCTGGGAGTCAAGTCAAGCACAAGAAACTCGTTTATTAACAGAGCAAGCCCTTTGTAAAGCAAAGAAGAGTGGGTGGCATGGCAGGGGAGGAAGAGGAACCAATCACTTCTAAAGTGACACCCTATCATGCACCTAAGCTTCCACGGGCTGGTTATGCTCTGAACATAAAGCAAATTGGGCTCTGCCCACTCAACTCCCTCTCAGCACCATCTTGGTTGCCCATGTGCTCTACAGAATATGATACACATAGGGACCTAATATCTGACAGAGTATATGTTGCTAAGATGTTATAGATAGACAAAAGAAATTGCAGAGGAACTGTAAATAAATGGATGATATCACTGATCAAGAGAGAGCTCAAATAAGCTATCAGTGAAAGATAGGAAAGATGATAAAAAGGAATAAGTAAAAGTAAAAAACAATGAACCCTTTTTTCTTTTTTTTGTAATTGTTATAAAGGTGATATACAGAGGACAGAGGGGTTACAGTTACATAAGTCAGGTAAACAGTACATCAGTACATTTCTTTTGGGACAATGTGACCCCTTTCTTCACTTTCTCCCAGTTTTTCCTTTTCATCCCCACCCACAAGTTGTATAGTTCATTTTCAACATAGTGTCTATGTTGAGTTCCATTGTTGCATTTATTTACCTTTTGTCCCTCCATTTCTGTGCCTCCCCTTAACACTCCCAAAGACTTATAAACAAACAGAACAAAAAGAAAAGAAAACAAAAATGGAAAAAATAGAAAAAAATCTCTTGTTTTCATTTCCTGTAGTTCATTTCGATCAATTTTTTTTATGATTAGATGCACATAAGAATTGTGCCTTTGTGTTCCTCCCTTAAGAGTATCATCCTTTGTTCTTATTGTGTGTGAATGCCTACTGTTCTGTATGACTTGTAATGTCCTAGTATTTTAGATCTAGCTTCCGCATTTGAGAGAAAACATGCCTCATTTGTCTCTCTGAGCTTGGCTTACCTCACTTAATATGATTTGTTCTAGGTCCTTCCATTTTCCTGCAAATGATTGTATTATTCTTTCTAATGGCTGTGTAAAATTACATTGTGTATAGGTACCACAGTTTTTGGATCCTCTCACCAATTGTAGGGCACCTGAGCTGTTACCACATCTTACAAACTGTGAACATTGCAGCAATGTACATGGATATATAGGTGTCTTTATGGTATCCTGACTTGTGATGTTCTGGGTAGAGGCCCACAAATGGTACGGCTTTGTTGTAAGTAAGATCTAAAGCCTTTTTAAGAAAGTTGAGATTCCCTCACATGACACGCCACATATACTTGGTTGAAACTTCTGGAATGAAAGGTTCTGGACAGGAGTGGAGCCTGGCATAGACTCAAGCCCCAGGCATCCCCCAGGAGTTGGTGGAGAACCAGATTCCCTAGAGAAGACCATCTGGTCAGACATAACCCATTGTTCTCTGAGAAAGAGAAGTTCCAGTGTGACTGCTGCTCACCACAGTGACCCAAGGCCCAGTGGCAGGAAGCCTGCCCTGTGCCCTGACAAGTCCCACCATTGTACACAAGAACCCTTGTTTCCTCCTCTAACAATCAGCTCAATATCCAACCACCATGGGAACCCAGTCCGAGAGGCCCAGGCACAGTGGAGGAGAAGCTGCCGAAGCAAGCGTTTGGAAAGGAGCAGAGATCACAGCAGGCAAAGCAGCCATGAGGATGTGTCTGCAAGGAGTCCTTATCTGGGTTCAGCAAAGAGAGGCCGGCACAGGTGGGCAGAGCACTTCCATAAAGCTGCCTGTGGTGGATAGGTGGCTTCTGATTTGTGATTCCTGGTATCTCCAGCTGAGTGGACATCTTTCTGTGACCAGTGGGTGCCACACCACCTTATGCAGAGTCTGCGTGAGAGATTGCGTTAGACAAAGAGTTTCAAGGAAGCATGCCTGCAAGAAGGAGGTGTTGGTTCAAGCTTCCCATACACTTGGCTGCACCTTTATAGCCTCTACCTTTATTCTTACTATTTTCTTCTTGGCTGTACATTCGTTGCCTTTATTCTCTTTTTGGCTATTTTTCTAATTGATCCGCGAACAGAGCATGTTGTATTTTTCCAGTCCAATAGAGACGGCTTCTCTAAGTAATAAAGACTAAGGCCAAAGATTAAATGTGGGCAATGCCCCAATCAATCTATCATCTGATGTGACGCTGCCTCCAGAAACTCCTACAACTTCACAAGCCGTTTTGCAGCTCACGCATAGTAAATATAGAGACTTAAAATTTCCAGATATGTCCAACAGACAAAATCAATGAATTAAACTAAGTTAGAAAGAGTTATCCCAGTAGTTCAGAGAGTTCTAAAAATGAAGGGACCTCTGATTATAAAAGAAAAAGAAAGATTCTCCCAACAGTTATGATTAAGTTTAGTCCAACTTACGTTATAGGGAATAGATGGTGGTTTCACACAAAATATAAAGTTAGTAACATATTTCCTGAACCAACCAAGAACCATTTCCTTATACAGGAGCTTATAAAGATGAAAATAGTTGGATACAAATAAAAATAAAAAAAGTATGATGCAAGTACAGCCCTGTCTTAGGTTTGTTAATTATTAAACATAAAAAGGCTGAATAGATGACGTATGCTATTAAACAATATGCTAGACTTGTTTCGCACCACTTAGCTTAAACAGTTGGTGGGATAGTCATCAATTTTCATGTAATTCATCAATGCTTTGCCTTTAAAAAAAAATTGATTACGTGCTTAAATAAACAAAGAATCTATGTCACAATCACACACTGTATAAAAATGTTAATTCTCCTCAATAAAGATACACTCAGATGCAACTCTTTTGAGTCTGTGTCTGTTTGTCACTTCGCCGACTCCCTTGCCCACCTATCCCGAGATCCCTGTCCCGTCGGTCCCAGTGCTCCGGCCGAGCTGGTCCATCGCACTCACAGCTGTTCTGTATCTGTAAGTAGCTTAGCTCTTTTTGGGCCAATCTATGCTGGAATGTACCCAGGTGTAGGAACACCACTAGGGGGAAATAACAGTATTTTGTGTCTTTAGATCCTTCCCTTTTTCTAGTTTGGGTTACTCTCAGTGAGCCATAGCAGCTCCCTAGGGTAAGGAGAATAGTGGAGGTCTCCAGTTTTTCCATCTCTGATATGTCCTTGGTGATAGTGGCCTTTGATGATGGTGGCCTACAGGATGGAGTCACCATGTAACTCTTAATTCTTCCACTTGACTCCTGGTGCCTTGGCAGGAAGGATCTCTTTTCTAGGTAGTACTGACATGTTTTTCCAGAAATACAGTATCTTTGTCTAGAGGCAAGCACATGTGGGACACTAGCTTAGAAGGTCAGTAAGGACTACCCTCCTGAAACCTTGCCTTCCCAGCCCACCAGCCTGTGGTCACAGGGCAATGATGGTGCTAGCTAGCTGTTTCTCAGTAGTAGGATAGAACTCTCTGCCTCCCTGAACATTCCTTACAGGGAGACCTGAGCACCCAATCCCTCCTGGACTGATACCAAGGCCTCCACTCTGCCCCCAGGATTTCCTTCTGTGCTAGGGCTGTCTGAGAGGCCATCCTAGTCACTGAACACTGATGTCTAAGGCCATGAAGCAGTTTATTAAACTAATTCTGAACACAGCCTTTCCTCTTCTCTGCTGGACAGTGAGAGATAACCTCCACTGGTACAAAGGAGTCACTCAGGAAAAAGTCTCAGACACAGTGTGAGGCTCTCTCCTGGATCCTCGGGGCAGAGCAGTTCAGCTGACGTGGAATTACTGGGGCTGAGTGACTGTAAGACACACAGGTCCCTGGAGTGGCCACATAGGTGGTTTGCTGAGGTGCTGGATGTAGATTGATTGATTGATTGATTGATCAATTGATTTTTCTCTTTCTGTTTGACTGGGTTATTTTCCAGTAGTTGTCAAGTCTAAGAGTTCTGGTCTTTTGTGTCATTTGTACCATCTACAAATAGTTTCCTTCCTGGGTATTTCTATACATAGATATGGAGAAATAGCCACCGCAGGGTCAAAAGAAAAGAGAGTAGGGGAGAGGAGGTGGAAAGAGGAGAAGGGAGGGGGGAGAAGAGAGGAGAGGAGAGGAGAGGAGAGGAAAGAAGAGAGGAGAGACAAAAAACAAGGAAAGGAAAGAAAAGAAAAAGAAAGAGAATGAACCATAACTAAGTCTGTGTTCTTACTTTGATCTCCTTCTGGCTGTAATTAGTTATTTTACTTGGCTCTTTCTCTGTCTTTTACACTTTTTTTCTAATGTCTTTTCTTAAGTTTTTATGCCACATACTTATTGCTAGTCCATTGGGGAAAATTAAGAGTGGGTACCAGCAGTCATCTTGGACTCTCCTACCCCCCTCTTCCTTCTTTGACTCCTGGTTCTGGAGCTTGAACTCTGGATATTGGCACTGTCTCTGAGCTTTTGTGCTCAAAGCTAGTGCTCTACCCCTTGAGCCATAGTTCCACCTCTGGCTTTTTTGTGGTTAAGTGGAGGTAAGAGTTTCACAGACTACCCTGTCTTGGCTGGCTTCGAACCTCAATCCTCAGATCTCATTTTCCTGAGTATCTAGTATTAGAGATATGAACCACTTGAGCTCCACCATCTTAGCATCTTTTTAAAAATAATATATCTGGGTAAAACTGTCGGCTTCGTTTTGCTGCATATTTCACCTTTCAGTCAATAGAACAGCCAGAAAATTGTTCAGACAAACCTCAAAAGTAATTTTGTACTCAAATATAAGAGCATCAGAGCCATGATTCACTTCTTTCTTTCTTCCTTCCTTCCTTTCTTTCTTTTGTTCTCTCTTTCTTTCTCTTTCTTCCTTTCTTCCTTTCTTTATTCTTCCTTTCTTGGTGATAGTGGCCTTTGATGATGGTGGCTTACAGGGCAGTCACTGTGCAACCTTAATTCTTCCACTTGATTCCTGGTGCCATGGCAAGAAAGATCTCTTTCCTAGGTACTACTGGCATGTTTTTACAGAAACACAATGTCTTTGGCTAGATGCAAGCACCTGGGACACTAGTTTAGTGAGTCAGTAAGGACCACCCTCCCAAGACTACATTCAACATCCCCAGACCCTGAGGCTAGCTTCTGTGCCCTGTGAACCAAAACTGCCTTCAATTTTCCTCATTTCCACCGGCAGTCCTACTTTTGCTCATCATTTCTTTTGTGCCCTCCTACCTGCCAGCACCCAACACTGAGACCATGAATCACAGGGTTGGGCTCACTTTGAAGAGAAAATGGGGGAAATCATCTCCTCTCCTGTAGTACAATACATTATCTGATGCAAATCACCCAGTACTGCCCTGTACATTCAGGTAATAAAAAGTGAGGATAAAAATAGTTCTTTCCATTTTTTTCCTGACTTCAGGAACATGGAGGAACTCAGACCTTCTGATGACTGAGGTTGTGGTGGAGTTATGTCAACTCGCTCACTTCTTGGAGAAGAGCTTCTTTCCACAGTGAATCCTAAGCTTTTGCTGCCTAGCAAGGAAACTCCACCAAGGTCCCAGAGAAGCTCGGATGTCTAAATTAACTGTGATGAAGAAAGAGCAACAGCTAGGACACTATAACATTGCCAACTATACAAAAACAGCATGCTTTCTATGTTCTACTTGTATACTCTGAATCTAGGAATTTGGCTTTTTTTCCCCTAAAATGTAGTTGAAAAATTCCTTTCCTGTCTTCCGTGCTCCCCTTCCAATGATATATGTGGCAAGTGATGTGACCTTTCATATTTTCTTTTTGCCATCACAATTCCTTTGGAGTCTCACACATGTACTTATATGACCTCCTCTCTTTGTCAGAATATAAATCTTGCAAACGTGATTGCATTTTAATAACATCCATGTTGTGGTTAGAGAAAAGAAAATTCCTAGTCTGTTGGACTTTCCTACCTTACTGACCTAAAATGTAGCCTCCAGTTCAGTTATTTCATGTATAATACATTTTCCTTTCAGTTCTCAGTTTCCTTCCAGTTACCCAAGTTGGCCTGCTCCCCACCCCAGACCTCTTAACACCTATAAATGCAGCATGTTATGACCCCTGGGCTTTCTTTCTAGATTAGTGTAATCTAGAAAGCTAACCTAAAACAATAAATGCAGGTGGGAGAAAGCAAACAAACAAAACAAAGCAAAACAAAAAACCACCAAGGACAACAATGCCAGGAAGCTTGCATATTTTTTAATACACACAGGAAAACAGAAAACAAAGCTTACGAGACTGCCTAATGTCATCCAGATGAAAATATTGTTAGACCTACTTTATTAAGGAAAGGACAAATATTTTATTAAGAAAAGGGACAAATATTTCAACTTCATACCCTAATACCTTCTTTCACTAGAATCAACTAATTTTATCCATTTATCCCAAGTTTGCTTGTTTATTTATTTAGTGCTGGGACTGCTTGAACTCAGGGCCCTTCCACTTTCACTTGGGTTTTTGCATCAGAGTGGTGTACTACCACTCTAGCCACAGCTCCACTAGTGGCTTTTTGGTGGTTACTTGGAGATAAACATCTTATAGGATTTTCTGTTGTCTTCTGAGACCCTAACATCTTAGCATCCTGAGTAATTACAATTACAGACATAAGCTACTAGTACCTGGCTCAGATTTATTAATTTTTAAATAATCCATTTTGTGGAGGATTATTGGAAAATTCATGCTGATTAAAGAGATTTATTCACAGTTCTGAATCTAATGAATTTATAGTGTTTCTAAGTGAAGAATAGTAGTATACTTTGGCACACCCATGTAGCAAAATACAACTGAGCGATAAAAAGAGAAATCTCCTAACATATACAAGAACATGAAGAAACCTTAAATACCATGGCTAGAGTGTAAAGTAACTAATCAAAAGTCTAAAGACAATATATTCTGGAAAAGAAAGACCACAGTGGGAAAAATAAACCAAAAAAAAGGCATGGTAACAAAGATTAAAGATGAATATTTTGGGGGAGGTCTGGTCGTGGGGCCTGAACTCTGGCCGTGGGCACTGTCCCTCAGCTCTTCAGCTCAAGGGTATTGCTCTACCACTTGAGCCACAACGCCACTTGTTTTTCTTTTTTTTTCTTTTTTTTCTTTTTTTGCATATGTGGTACTGAGGAATCAAAACCAGGGCCTCATGCCTGCAAGGCAAACGCTCTACCACTGAGCCACCTTCCCAGCCCTAAAGATGAATATATTGACATATGTTTCCCCCTCATTTTCTGGACTCTAGCCTAAAAAACAAAAATTGAATATGTTTGTCAGGGGAGACCCATGATTGTAGAGAGGGAAAAGAAAATTCTGGGGTTGAATGTCATCAAAGAGCTTTATACCTGTATATAATAGAAAATAATCTATTAAAACTGTTTTACAAAGGGACAAAAAGGAATAAGAAGGTGTTCTAGAAGCAATGCATTTAATCTAAGAATATTATAGTCAGGTACAGAAATGCTACAATAAAACCAGCTTTTATAATTATTATGTGCCAATGAACCATAAAAATAAGCATAACAGGGTGATAAAAATGATTTGTGTTTTCATTTTAATGGTGAGTACACGGACAGTTAGTCAATGTCATTATAAATGTTCCCCCACAAATGGGTGAATTTTACTCTTTGTAAATTATACCTCAATAAAGGAAATTAATTGTATGTGTGGAAGATTTCCATTTATAGTCCCCTTGGACAGATAGAGAAAGTAGATAACATCCCTAGGAAAGAATTTGTTGCCAAAATTGGAGTGATGGGAATTGTGGAGTAAAGGAAGTCTTGTCTTGAGAGACTTTTATAGCTAGGTCACTTTGTGACTAAAAATTTCTGGAATAGATCAAACTTATGCCTGCTGTCCAGATTTAATTAATTGGACTCCATAACAAAAAAGTGTCAGGATTTTGTAATATATTATATTATAATGTAAGGAGAAAAGATTAGTCAGTCATCTAGATATGCTGGACATTAAGAAAAGAATTATTAGCATTGTCAGAAGAAAATAAAGGCTTCTATGAAGGCATGAGAAAAGGGAAACTAGCTTACATGTGTTGTAGTGCTGTATGAGTAATAGTGTAATAATACAGTCAGAATTCCTTTTAGGAAGAAAAAGAGGAAAATACATGAGAAAACACATATTTGTGTGTATATGCACCAGTCCTGGGGCTTGAACTCAGCCTGGGCGTTGTCCGTTGTTTTTAGTGTACTTATAATGTACCAGGTGATATTTTTTTATTTTGTATGTTCTTCCTCTATGGTATAACCCCTGTTTTCACTGTATTTGATACCAGTACTCTGCATCTTGTACATACATTTTTCTAATTTGGGAAGGGGAAGGAAAATAACAAAATGCTGAAACAAGGATACAGGTTGACCCATTGTAACAATGAGCTATACAAGACACTATGTTGAAACAAATTTTACATCTTTGGCTGGGGGTGGGGGGTGAGAGAGGAATTGGGGAGGTGGGGAGGGATGGTAGGGGAAAAACAAATATCTCCTGCACATGGGCCCCAAGTCCTCACAAGCAAGCATATTTATTTGAGTTTACACAGGGAAGATTACCATGGATAAATGCAAAACATAAATATTACAACCAGAGCTAAAACACAATGTGTGAGAGACGCTGGTTCTCTTATTATTTTGAGATAGGATGATGCAGCCCAGGGAAGGTCTAGGCATTGTGTCCATATATTTAACCCAAGTTTTAGTTGTCAAGGTCCCTGGCACTGCTGTCAGCCCAAGGAAAGGGGAGCAGGGTCAGCAATCCAGCTTCTAACCCTCTCCAGAGCTATCTGTTTTAACATGTTCGTGACCAGCACTCAACGTTCTGAGTGTTCTCAAGGTGGCATTCCAACCTCTCAAACCTTTGTCAGGTTTCATAGCTCAGCTTCAGAGGTCTCTACAGTATACTAAATATAAATGTATGTACATACACTATATGCATAATATATACTAAATACACTACATATATAGTATACTACTATACTATATATGAATTCATATAGATATTATGCATACATATATACACACATTTTTGAAGGTTTGAAAGTTTTATATTTAAAAATATAAAGTTAGAAAAATGCAGTGTTGTGTTTTTTCTTTTATAGTTTCTTCATTTCAGCAAAAATGTAAATGATTAGTTATATATATATTACATACATATATATTCATTACCCTAACTTTCCTTTATATTATATATTCTTGTTCAGATATTTCATTTTTTAATTTTTAAATTGTAATTTAAAAATTATAATTAAGTTATACAAAGGGATTTCAAATCAACATGTAAGTTTATGAATAAAATGTGCCTTAACCAATGATATGAATTTTTAGGTTTTTTTTTTAAGTACCAAAAACTATAATACTGCAGGGGAGAAGGGGAATCATTTTGTGAAAGCCACAAACAGAATATAATTGTGTTTTTCATTTATGTAATTATTGATTGATCTCTAATTTGGCACAGTTCAAAATAGTAAATTTAGTTATCCATGTGACATTCTCATAAAATTCATTATTCATGTTTCCCTTGAATATAATGATGCTGAAGGAAGTCTTTTGACTTGACACAAGACAGCACTAAAACAAGGAATATATCTTCTTCTAGTAAAACATTCAAAAACCAATGGCCAGTGAGTAATCTGTATGTGTGGGCTTGAATTACAACATATAAGCATAGTTTGTAGGAGGATTGTGGTATGTAAAACTAGTATTAAATTATGTTTCAACATTGACTTACCACCATATTTAGTACCGCAATAAAAAAAGCTGTCTTCAAAACACATGATATGTTTTTCTTATGCTAATACATAGTTCCCATCTCTTTGTTTGACCCTTGTGAATGAGGTATAATAAAACTCTACAGAATGGTTGCTTCTAAAAGAGACAGATCTCAAAGTTGAAATGCTACTATTTGAAATCCACAGAATGTAATGAATGAGAAGTACAAGCTGCAGCTGAAACATTCCAAGTGTTGCTTTATTCTGAATTACTAAACACATACAACCCAACTGAGCACCAAAAATAGAAGAACATTGAGGGATTTCTGTGTTTGCTTAATTTTCCTATTATTATTTTTTGTTTACCTAGTCCATGACATTCATCAGACAATAATTACTAATAGATGACATATCTGCCACTTCCAGATTTTTCTTTGTATGTGGTACTGAGTAATTGAACCCAAGGCTTCATGCATGTTAGGCAAACACTTTACCAATAAGGCACATTCCCAGACCTATGCACAAAGTTTTAAACCAAAAGTTGCTCTGAAACTATGTTTTTATGAGTGCCACCTAATCTGTGAACTGTATAATTCAAACCTCATGCTCTCCATTTTTTCTTTTTCTGGTGCTGAGCACTGTCCCTGAGCTTTTGTACTCAATGCTGGCTTCCTACCACTTGAGCCACAGCTCCCCTTCAGGCTTCTTTTGGTGGTTAATTGGAGATAGAGCCTCACAGACTTTCCTACCAGGCTGACTTTGGACTGCAATGCTCAGATTTTAGCCTCCTGAATGGCTAGGTTACCGGCATGAGCCACCAGTGCCTGGATATATTCTCTATGTAAATACAAAATCCAAACTCCTGTACCAAGGTATACTGAATATAGAAATAGTGAATATTCAAGAAGAGGGATGGAAGGAGAAATTGTAGTATTTAGCAAAATAATAAAACAGGATATAGCTGATTTTAGCTTCCTCATATCATATGTAGCTAATCATACTTGAACCCTTATATCCTTGTATTCTATCCCTCTGATATACACGCACCTGTGCATTAACCCTTTAAGATACATAGTTAGTTGTATTTGAGCCCTTTTATAGGAGCTGTACTTGAGCCCCCTAGCACCTATGGGAACTTCAGCCTGTTGAATAAGCTTGATAAACCTGCATTATTAAGAATTCCAAGTTGGCCACTGGTAGCTCACATTTGTAATCCTGGCCACTTTTAAGACCAAGATCTGAGAGTTGTAGTTCAAAGCCAGTCCAGGTAGAAAAATCCATGAGTCTCTTATCTTCAATTAACCACCAAAAAAGCCAAATGTGAAGCTGTGGCTAAAGTGATAGAGTACCATCCTTGTGCATGAAAGTTCAGGGACAGTTCCCAGGTGCTGAGTTCCTAGGAACCAATAAATAATGAATATATACTATACTGTACTCTACTATTCAGCTAGCTCTCCATATCACAAATTTCACACTTACCCTTCAGGCAACAACTGATTAAAAATATCCTGAAAAAAATCTAATATACAGATGTGTGTGTGTGTGTGTGTGTGTGTGTGTGTGTGTGTGTGTGTGTGTGCAAGAGCAAGCTTAAAATGGGTCTTGAGTTCAAGGCCTTGCACTATCACTTGGCTTTACTACTCAAAGCTGGCACTTTACCCTTGAACCATACCTCTACTCTGGTTTTTTGCTGGTTAATGGAGGTAGGAGTGCCACAGTAGTTTCTACTTAGGCTGGCTTTGAGCCTTGATCCTCAACTTTCAGCCTCCTGAGCAGCTAGGATTACAGCTGCAAGCCATCAGTACCCAAGCAATATGTAGATTTGTTAACTTGTTTTCATTCCTTAAATAATACAACAATCCTTCACCTAGCATTTGCATTGTGTTAGGTACTAAATGTAGTATGGGAATGATTAAAAGTGTACAATATGTACAAATGACAATAAGATGTGTGGTGTTTACAAATCAGTTATATATATGCATATATATATATATATATATATATATATATACACACACATAATATGCCATTTTAAATAAGAGATTTGAGCACTCACATACTTGGAGGATAACTGAGATTCCAGAATTCAGTCCATCAGGTATATCAAAAGATGATCATTTTAGAGAAATAAAGATATCCATCCTGGAATAAAGCATAATAGCAGTCCAATTGAAAAGTACTTAAAAAATAGCCTGGATGAATATATTATCACTTGGAATGGAAACAAACTAAGATTTATTGAGCACTCATTCTGGAAAGGATTTTGAGTACTTATTTGCTAAGCAATCTTCTCAGGTCATAAAATATGCTACTCTTTGGTAATACTGGGTTTTGCTAGGCAAATATTCTTAACATTGAGCCATTTTTCTAGCAATCATTTTTTTTAATCTTCAAACAATTCCTTTGAATTAGATGCCAATAATATGACTAATTTCAATTTAAGAATGAAAACAATGATGCATAGAAAGCTTTAAAAATTGCAAATGCAGTCATTATATTCAATGTAAATTACATAATAACTGAACTGTTACTTGAAGGTAGGAATGGAAGGGGAAAATGAGGGAGAATGTTGGAAGCAGTCACATTGATCAAGATACATTTTGCTCATAACTTAACTTATAGAATTCAAACCTCATATCATTAGTTAATAATAATACTATAAATCACAATGCAAAATTAAAAGCCTGTAGTCACAGAGCTAGATCCGAGGAATGCTATGATTTAAACTCAAATCCACAACTAAAGTTCACACTGCACATTGACACTTAGTATGAGCAGAAAAATCAATGTTGTTAAGGTACAATTTTTTTAATTAATAAGTTTTTTATTTTTTTATTTTTATTTTTTGGGTCCGGTCGTGGGGCCTGAACTCTGGGCCTGGGCGCTGTCCCTCAGCTCTTCATCTCAGGGCTAGCGCTCTACCACTTGAGCCACAGAATCACTTCCTGCTTTTTTCTTTTTGCTTATGTGATGCTGAGGAATCGAATCCAGGGCCTCATGCATGCAAGGCAAGTGCTCTACCTCTGAGCCACCTTTCCAGCCCGTTTTTTTTTATTGTGAAAGCACCATACAGAGGGGTTATAATTGCATGAGCAAGGTAACGAGAACATTTTTTATCAAGCATTGTTGCCTCCTCCTTTTTTCCCCTTACCATCCCTGCCCTCCCATTACCCCCACCCCACTAAAGTTGTAAAGTTCGTTTTTCGACATAACATCTTGTACATTTCATTGTTAAAATGGGTTCACCTGAATCCCTATTTAAACAATTTGTTTTTTCCCTTCCCCTCCCCAAATTATACCAACATCAAATACAGAGAAAACAGGGGTTATACCGTGGGGGAGGGACATACAAAGCAAAAAAATAATCACTTTATAAATATGTTAGAAACAACAGCAAGAAAGAAAACTCATTTGAGTCCTTATCTTGGAGTTCATTTCACCTAATATCAATTTATTTGATAAGGTACAATTCTTCTAAAGTAAACTACCTAGAAAAAAAGAATTTGAGAGAATTCAAAGAAGTTTCAAATTTGGGTCACAAAAAGAATGATATCATCAAGGAAAAAGAAAATTTGTGGAATGTTGAATAATTCTATAAGAACTTGTTGATAGATCTATCTGCCAAACATGGAGTAATGGGTCCAGGAAAATAACACAAGATGCTTTCTCATACATGGTATTGGAAGCTGAAAAGAGTGGTGTAGAATACAGTTAAAAGAGGGGAGTGATCAGAAGGCAATCTTGGTGACTGTATGTACTGAGGAGAGAAAACTGAGGACAGGGTTATAGCTAGTAGAAATAATGTTTTACAAGGAAAAGGAATATTTCATCAGATAAAAAGGTAAGAACTGAGATTAGACTATTTATTGTATTTCACAATTATGAGGTCTAGGAGGATATATAAAGTAGTAGTTTCCCTTTACTGGTAAACAATTTTGTATGTCATTTTTCTAAAATAAAAGATATACAGCAAATTTATGATTTCATAAGGACATTAATTTTACATTATCAATAATTCAGCATTTTACACCATTTAATGTGCTCTACAGATAAAATATAGACTAATAAAATTTAGTAGGTGCAACAAAAATACTTCCCACTAAAATCTATCAAAAGTTGAGTTCTCAGTAATTCATATAAACATATGTAACTTGATTTTGTAAATACAAAGTAAATAAAATCAAACTATAAAAACCTTTATTCATGTATAAGAATAAGACAAAAAACCCTGTATGTATTCAAGTCTGACAATATCAGGGTCACTACCAGGATATGTTCACTCAGACTAGATTTTTTCCTCTACAAATTTTATAGAGGACAGCATCATTATAGAGCTGACATAATTTTATACTTTACTTTTTCACTCCTACATTTAACAATTTCTGTAAGATTATACCTATGTGTATGTATTTAAATGACTATAAATGAGTTCCTAATTTTCAAATGTATTTTAATTTATTTAGGTCAATATCCTAGTTTAAAACATTTTAGTAATTATCATTTTTCAATTGGGATATAAAGTTATACTAATATCATTAAATACTTTTTACTCAACAGTATTATTCATAAAAATAATGATGTTCATTAACGGGGCTGGGAAGGTGGCTCAGTGGTCGAGTGCTTGCCTTATATGCATGAGGCCCTGGGTTCGATTCCTCAGCACCACATAAGAAAAAAGAAAAAAAAGCCAGAAGTGGCGCTGAGGCTCAAGTGGTAGAGTGCTAGCCTTGAGCTGAAGAGCTGAAGGACAGTGCCCAGGCCCAGAGTTCAGGACCCACGACCGGACCCCCCCACCACCCCAAAAAAATGTTTATTAAGATTCGGAGGATTATCTGACTCATCATCTATACATAATAGATATAGATAACTTATTTTGTGCTGGTATTTAGGTTCAAAATAAAGATCCATAAACTCTTTTAGGCTAAATGATGAAAAATGGATTCTGGAGTATTCCCTAAGTCAACTAATATTTAAGCTGTGATACATGTGGTAAAAGTCAGTTTTACTTGGCAGAAAAACCTCAACACACATGAAAAAAATCACAAAGCTTAACCATATTACAGATTTAAAATTTATCTTAAACTTGCTAAAAGCAATATTTTGAAGGACTGGCTTTCTGCATATTAAATGCTAAGACACTGAAAATACTTAGAAATGTGATATAGCATTTTCCCTCAAAAAGGTAGTATCTTCAGATACTTTTGCGGTCACTGGGAAGAACTAGGGTGTCTGTATTCTACCTGCTATCCTGTGGATAACATAAAGCAAAATAAAGGAATGAGTGGTTTATATTTCTCCTATGTTTATATTGTGAGTAGATACATACCCCAATAGATCTCCCAATTACCTAGGTTTATCATCTTCTAATATATTCATAGGACACAAAAGAAGAAAAACTAATCTCTAACCTTCCGAATTCTATTCTTCATTGTTAGCAACCTTTGCACAAACTGAATTGGTTGTCTGTTTTCAAACTCATATGAGTTTACATCTAACTCAGCCTTCCAAACTATTTCTCTGCTTGTTCCTTCACTGGCCACCATATTTCTGATCTGCTGTGAGAAATTTAACTATCTTTATTTTCTTTTTTTAATATGTTTTTATTGTAAAAATACTGTACAGAGGGGTTACAGTTACATAAGTAAGGTAATGAGTACATTTCCTATTGAGCTTTGTTACCTCCTCCTTTGTTTTCCCCCTACCATCCCTCCTTCTCCTCCCCCCAAGTTGTAAAGTTCATTTTCAACATAGTGTCTTGTATATCTCCTTGTTTCAATGGGTCAGCTGCATTTTACCAGAGAAATTCAAATAATGTGTATTAATGCAAGGAGTTCAGGATTCTGTTTCAGCATTTTGTTATTTCCCTTCCCCTCCCCAAATTAGAAAAATGTAAATACAAGGTGCAGGGCACCAGAATCAAATACAGTGAAAACAGGATTTATACCGTGGAGGAAGAACATACAAGAGAAACAAAAAAATCACACATTACATTATAAATATGTTAAAAACAATAGCAAGAAATAAAAAACCACTTGTGTCCCTATCTTGGAGTTCATTTCACTTAGCATCATCTTATATGGTCATATTACATAGCTTTTGACTTTTTCTGCTTGTCCTAGACTTATCTAGTTATTTCAAATAAGGGAAAGCATGGGACCTATGTTTCTTTGGGCCTGGCTTACTTTACTTAATATATTTTTTTCCAAGTCTTTCCATTTCCTAACAAATGGGGCAGTGTCATTTTTTTTTCTGATGGAGGCATAGAATTCCTTTGTATAAATATACCACATTTTCTTGATCCATTCATCTACTGAGGGGCATCTGGTTTGGTAACATAGCTATTGTATATAATGCTGTGGTAAACATAGTTGTGCCTATCTTTATTTTCATAGTGTAGTGAAGTCACCCTGGCAAGAATGTCTGTAAGACTCTTATCTCCAATTAACCACCACTATAAAACCATAAGTGATGCTGTGACTCAAAGTGGTTGAGCCTGAACAATTACACTCAGGGAGAGCACCCAAGCCCTGAGTTCAAACCACATAATGAACAGAAATTAAATAAATACGTGAAAACAGTAGTTTAAGGTATACATATGCAAATCAACCATTGGGTCAAATAAGAAAAGAGTGTAAAATGTCTATTAGGTTTAGCAATCTGGAGATCACTAAGGACTTTAAACACTCAATGTAGACACCAGAAGCCCAGACTCAACATTGAGTAGTTGTGTGACAATGACAATCTTGATTTTTATCTTGACATTGATGCACTATTCACCATATCCAAGTTATGGAAAGAGCTTAGTCATATATTCAAAGGAATTTAACACATCTGGCAGGAAGAATAATATTGTATCATTTTGAAAGGGAAATAAATAGACCTGGGGATATTTATGTTAAAGGGAGTAAGTCAGGCCCCAATATGGTATGTGGAAGTGATATCTAAATTATAAACAAATATGAAAATATACACAGGGTCATATGCAGATATATAAAAATAAATTGCCTGTTATATGGTATATGCAAGGGACGATTCCAGTGGTGGAACTCCTCTGAACATAATTTAAAGTTCAACAAATGAATACTAGGAGGCTGAAACATGTGTTGTCAGGGGGAGAAGTCAAGAGAAGAGAAGTGTGGGTGAGGGAAATCCTAATGTTAAATGTACAGATGCAAAATTGGAGCCAAGTAACTTGAAGGGAGAGAATGGGTGAGATGGGGAAGAAGGATGGAAGGAGTGACATTGATCAAGATGCATTGTACTCATGAACTCACAAGTTGAATTGAAACTTGTACATTGAACAACTTGGCTCTGCCTTCTTGGCCCGATCATTTTATGTATGTAAAGATAGAATATGAAGGATTGACCCTCACCCAATTGTCCCAGGCCCATACAGACCCCAGGCAAAATCCCAGGTATGTGTGAACTTGTTAGAAGTGCAGGCAGGGCAATCCACCTAAGCCTAGCCTAAAACATCCCATTGTGGGCCCAACTGAAAGACCTCTACCTTCCTTGACCTAGTGTCTTTTTCACTAATCTTTTCCTCCTTGCTTGGACCTCCTATAAAAACCCAGCTCCTGTCCCAACTGTTTGGCACAACCTCCAAACCCACAGGAAGGTCTGTGCCCCTCACTGTTCCTCACTAAACAGTCCTGGCCTGTTGATGACCAAGTCCATCCTATTCCTTTTCCATTCTCTTCAATTTTCCTAACATACACTACTTAAAGACAATAAAATCGAGGAAGTTCCAGGAAGATGGCGGAGTAGAGCTGGAGGCTAAATAAGCGCTCACAGAGAAAGCAGATTTAGAGTTCCAGTGAACAGTCCTAAGCCAGAGAATCACACCAAGTGTGCCATCACAGGACAGAGAGTTAGGGCAGCAAGGGAAAATCCAGGCAAGGAGACAGATCTGAGCACTTGCTAGCAGCCACCGCTGTGGTGGCAGCAGTGGCTGTGGGGGCAGTACCCGCCATACCTGAAACACTGAGAGTCCAGGGAAGGAGCCAGAGGCAGCGGGCGAGCAGATTCTACTAAACACCAGCAAGAACCGACAAGGAGCAGACATCTTCATCCTGCAGTTCACAGACCAGAAATGACCCAAGAACCAAGACTCAGTGTGAGTAGAAGCCTGACATCCTCACCCCTTCTCAGGGAGCAGAGGAGGGAAGGCCACCCCTTCCACCCTCCCAAGGTACCAGAGATCTCCATCTTGGATACTGACAAAGCTCAGCGGAGCTGCTAGCTCCAACTCAGGCCTTAGAAGAAAACAAGAGTCATTTAGCAGGTCACAAGACCCTAACCTTTCCTGCCAGACTCAGCTCCACCCAGGGAAAAGTCACTCAGCTTGGGCTAGTGCCCAAGGAGTGGCTTTCTTCACTGGGTAATCAGAGCCAGAGGATGCCCCTCCTTTTAGCAGCCTTGACAATCAATTGAAATTCAGTAACCATAAACCCTGAGAGTGGCTCCAGGCTGGGCTCTGTGAGCTTCTCACAAACTAGCCCCCAGGAAAAGCTACTGTTTGCTGAAAGGTCTCAACTCTACCCAGAACCTAGCCTCATCACAGCATCTCCAAACTTGAGGAAAAAGACATCTCCCTCTTTTGTAAGATTCAAAGCAGGCCTCCCTCCCATTGAACCAGCCTGGGAGGAGGATCACAAAATCCTGGGTAAAGCAGAGCACTTTTCTGCCTGTTCAAACAAACTGACTTAAGAAACCCACCAAACCACAGGAAAATCAAACACCACAAACCGACTTGAGACTCCAAGAGGCTGGTTATGGACACAAGGGAGATACAGGATTCCTCCCCCCCTCACAAAAAAATCAAAGAACTTTTTTTTTGTACCTTTTATAAAAAATTTTTTTTCTAAAACTTTTTTTAATTTTTACCTTTTTTGAAAAAATTGTTTTCTAGTAACTTTTTTTTTCCTCTTATAATTTTTATTTTAGGAGTATAGGTGTGTGTGTGTGTGTATTTTTCTTTCTTTTTTTTGTCTTTAAAAATTTTTTTTTTGTTTTTTGTTTAGCTCTACTGAACTTCTGATCTTTTTCCTTTCTTTCTTATCCTTTTCACCTTTTCTTTTCTTTCATTCTTCATTATGTGACTTAATTTTTGTTCTGTACATCCTCAGATAAACCCATACTCGATTATTAGACCTAATCACCCATTGTGTACACACTTAATCCACAAATTTATTACTCAATTCAAAACCCTTTAGACTTAAATTCCTTAATAGCAGTACTACCTTTTATACCTATATAATATTTTAAGTATTTTTATTTTTAAGTTTTTCACATCTTCTTATATCCCTCCCCTTCTCTCATTGTCAAGTTCCTCTCTGAATATTTTGTTTTCGTGTTTGCATAATATTTATAATATTTACTTTTCTATTTTTTCTGCTCTCTTTTTTTTCCTTTTCTCTTTCTTCTTTTTTTCTCTCTCACTACTTTCATCCTATCCAACATATTTCCTGCTTTGAGATTAGTACTTAGTTAAGTTAACTCTCCCTGTGCCTTCCCAAATCACTCTATTCCTATTTTTTACTCACATCTCTCCCTAAACATAATAATTTCTGGTTTACCAAATTCTTCTTTGCAGATCGTAGCTCATTAATATATAGTTGTTTGATGTTGAATATATGTATCTGTTGAACTAGATTGTATCTGCAGACTATTGACTGTGCAAATACAGACTTTGGTTGATGCTTGCCTTAAGACAGTGGTCTAGCACAAAACTGGTGTTATTTTCATCCAAATGGACAGAGTAAGCCATAAAAACACAAGAAAAATGGCAAGTCCGGGTATCTCAACTCCCACTCATGATAATTAGGGGACAGAACAGATAATGAATAATCCAGAGGAGAGTTCCCAAATAGCACTACAAACACTGCTGGCAAACGATAAATGAAAAGATTGAAAACATACAAAGGACTCTGTATGAGCGTGATAGGGAGAGAGAGGAGGCAATCCAAAGGTTTACATGATAATATCATAAGCGTGAGGAAACTACTCAAAAACTGATACATGATTTGCGTGAGCAGCTTGAGAAAACACAAAGAGAAAGGCAGGAATGGCATGAGCAGGCTGAGAACACTCAAAGAGAACTACAGGAATGGCATGAACATGAGGAAGCTAAGCAGAGAATGATACAGGAACTGAGAGAGCAGGATGTGAATATACAAAGATCACTAAAGGCATTCATGGAATCCATTAACAAAGAGGTGAAGGAAGTCAGGGAGACCACAAAGGGAATGCTGAATGGAACCCAACAGAAGGTATGGGAGTCCAATGAAATCATAACCAATCAACTAAGAGATTTGAGAATAAACACTGAACACCAAATTAAGGAAGTAAAGAAGTTCATACAAGATCTAAAACAAAGCTTCAACAAAGAATTTGAAGCCATTAAAGCTGACCAATTAGAAGGAAAAGAAATTAAAAAAACAAAGTAGAAAGTCTTGACAGCAGGTAAGACCATGCAGAAGATCAAAACTTGGGGATGGAAGACAACCTAGATATTAGAGCGAAAGAACATACAACCATCCAAGACAAGTTCAGTGAATATGATAGATCTATCCAACACTTGGAAGACACCATCAGAAGACCTATTCTAAGGATAATGGAGAGGAGCACCTAGAAACAGAAGTTAATGGTGTAGGAAATTTATTTAACAGAATCCTAGCAGATAACTTCCCAAACCTGCAAAAAGATAGGCCTATTCAGATACAAGAAGCATTTAGAACTCCAAATAGACCAGACCAGAATAGGACATCCCACTGTCACATTATAATCCACACAGGATCAATTCAGACCAAGAAAAAGATCCTTAAAGTTGTCAAGTAGAAAAGATTAATCACCTATAAAGGGAAACCAATTAGAATCATCTCAGATTTCTCAGCAGAAAAAATCAAAGCAAGAAGAGCCAGGAATGTTACGTTCATTGCCCTAAAAACAAACAATTATCAACCAAGAATAATGTACCCAGCTAAACTCTCCTTCATAACTGAAGGCCAAAAAAAAAAAAAAAAACCTTCCATAGCAAAGAAAAATTAAAACAATACATCTCCACCAAACCAGCCGTACAAAAGATACTTAAAGATGTCCTACACATAGAAAACCAACAAGACCAAAATAAAGGCCGAGAAACTTCACCCAAACTGAGAATCCAAGAACCATAGGAAAAATCCAGTTGCCACAGCCCCCAAGAAAGTGGATAACATGGCAGGAACTCCCAAATACCTCAGTCCTATTTCTCAACATTAATGGACTTAAATCTTCAATTAAGCGACATAGACTGTCTAGTTGGATTAAAAAGCAAAATTCTTCTATCTGCTGCCTTCAGGAGTCACATCTTTCCCGTAAAAACAAACACATTTTCAATGTGAAAGGCTGGAACAAAATCTACCAAGCAAATGGCTCCCATAAACAGGCAGGAGTTAGAATCATAATATCAGATAAAATAGACTTCAAATTAAAATTCGTGAGAAAAGATAAAGAAGGTCGTTACATATTAATTAAGGGATCTCTCCTTCAGGAGGATATTACAATTCAAATGTCTATTTGCCAAACAACAGAGCACCCAAATTTATCCAAGAAACACTACTTTCCTCAAATCCCACATAGATCCAAAGACAATAATTGTTGCGGATTTTAACTCACCACTCTCCCCACTAGTTAGATCAACTCTGCAAAAACTCAACAGAGAAACCACAGATCTAAACAGCTGTATAGATCAACTAGATTTAACAGACATCTACCAAATATTTCACTGAGAGGCATCAGAATACACGTTTTTCTGAGCAGCACATACATCATTTTCTAAAAAAGACCACATTTTAGGCCACAAAGCAAACTTGGCCAAATTCAGAAACATTGAAGTTATATCTTGCATTATCTCTGACCAAAAGGGAATAAAATTAGAACTCAACACCAAAAGCCACCAAAGAAGGTCTGGTAACACATGGAGGCTGAACAACACTCTGCTGAATCACAAGTGGGTCATGGAAGAGATTAGAAAGGAAATTCAAATGTTCATGCTATTCAACAAAAATGAGCACACAAATTACCAGCTCCTCTAGGACACAGCAAAGGCATTACTCAGAGGCAAGATTATAGCTCTGAGTTCCTACATCAACAAATTGGATAGATATGCAACCAACAATTGAATGAGACACCTGAACCTCCTTGAAAAAGAGCAGCAAGATAAACCCCAATCCAGTTGATGTAAAGAAATAATTAAAATTAAATCAATATTAAATGAATTAGATTCCAAAAAAACTATAGAAAGAATCAACGAAACAAAGAGTTGGTTCTTCGAAAAAATTAACAAAATTGACAGACCCTTAGCAAATCTTATCAGAAAAAGAAGAGAACACACCCAAATAAATAAACTCAGAGATGAGAACAGAAACATCACCAGAGAAACAACCAAGATTCAGAACATTATAAGGTAATACTTCACAAAACTTTATGCTAATAAATTTGAGAACTTGGCAGAAATGTACCTTTTCCAAGCAAATATTGACATGCAAAAACTAAACCAAGATGAGTTAAACCATCTTAACAAGCCCATATCAAGCATTGAAATAGAAACAGCAATAAGAGACCTCCCAGCTAAGAAAAGCCCAGGACCAGATGGTTTTAGAGCAGAATTCTACAAGACCTTCAAAGCAGAGCTCACACCAATACTCCTCCAACTCTTCAATGAAATTGAAAGAGAAAGTTCACTACCGAACACATTCTATGATGCCATCATAACCCTCATCCCAAAACCAGGCAGGGACTCATCAAAGAAAGAGAACTATAGACCCATTTCTTTGATGAACATTGATGCAAAACTTCTCAACAAAATTTTGGCCAATCGACTTCAACAATTCATCCAAAATATCATACACCATGATCAAACAGGATTCATTTCAGAGATGCAAAGCTGGTTGAATATATGCAAATCAATTAATATAATTCATCACATTAACAGGAGAAAGGATAAGAACCACATGGTTATCTCAATAGATGTAAAAAAAGCATTCGACACGATCCAACACCCCTTTTTGATGGTTTTGGAAAAATTAGGAATCCATGGAACATTCCTCAATACAGTAAAGGCTGTATATGACAAACCTACAGCCAGCATTATACTTAATGTTGAAAAACTTAAGCCATTTCGTCTTAACTCAGCAATGAGACAAGGATGTCCACTCTCTCCACTTCTCTTCAATTTAGTATTAGAATGCCTAGCTACACCAATAAGACAAGATGCAAACATAAAGGGGATCCAAATAAGGAAAGAAGAAGTAAAACTCTCCCTCTTTGCAGATGACATGATCTTGTATTTAAAGAATCCCATAGACTCCACTCCCAAATTACTCAAACTGATTCAAAACTTTGGCAAAGTAGCAGGGTATAAAATTAACCCTCAAAATTCAATGGCTTTTCTGTATGCCAACAATGAGAAAAGTGTGGCTGAAATTAGGAAAGCAACTCCATTTGTAATAGCCCCACAAATAATAAAATACCTAGGAATTAACTTAACCAAAGAAGTGAAGGACCTCTATGATCAAAACTTTAAAAATTTGTAAAAGGAAATTGAAACAGAACTTAAAAAGTGGCAAAACTCCTATGCTCCAGGATTGGAAAGATCAACATCGTGAAAATGGCAATACTTCCCAAGGCTATATACAATTTCAATGTGATACCTATCAAAATTCCAACCTCATTCTTCAAGGAAATAGAAGAGGCAATCCAAAAATCATATGGAACAATAAAAGACCCGAATAGCAAAAATGATCCTAAACAGAGAGAACACTGCTGCACTAATATCAATACCAAATTTCAAACTCTACTATAAAGCCATAGTAATCAAAACAGCTTGGTACTGGTACAAGAGCAGACCTCAGGATCAATGGAATAGAATTGAAAACCCAGAAATGAACCTACAGACCTATAGCCATCTAATCTTTGATAAGGGAGCTAAAAAACAATAGAATGGAAGAAAGACAGCCTCTTCAGTAAATGGTGCTGGCAAAATTGGTTAACTACTTGTAGAAAACTAAAGCTAGATCCCTATATATCACCCTGAACCAGAATCAACTCCAAATATATCAAAGTCCTCAGAGTCAAACCATACACTCTGAAAACATTACAGGATGGAATAGGAGAAACCCTAGGTCTCCTTGGCGCAGGCCAAAATTTTCTTAATGGAGACCCAGAAACCCAACAAATCAAAGAAATGTTGGACAGATGGGATTGCATGAACTTGCAGAGCTTCTGCATGGCAAAGGACATAGCTAGCAGGATCAATAGAAAGCCTACAGATTGGGAGAAGATCTTCAATAGCCATACAACCGACAAGGGTCTCATATCTAAAATATACTTGGAACTCAAAAAATTAAATGCCCCTACAAAAAATCCTCAAAGAAACAGCTGCCCAATAAATAAGTAGGCGAAAGACTTAAAGAGAAACTTCTCTGAAGAAGAAAGAAGGATGGCCAATAGACACATTAAGAAACCCTCAACCTCCCTAGCCATAAAAGAAATGCAAATCAAAACAACGTTAAGATACCACCTCACCCCAGTTAGCATGGCTATAATCGAGAACTCTACTAACAACAGATGCTGGAGGGGATGTGGACAGAAGGGAACCTTACTTCATTGTTGGTGGGAGTGTAAACGTGTTCAACCACTTTGGAATGTAGTATGGAGGTTCCTCAAAAGACTCCACATAGAACTCCCCTATGATCCAGCATTCCCACTTTTGGGCATTTACCCAAATGACCACAAACAAGACCACATTAAAGCTACCAGCACAACTATGTTTATTGCAGCATTATTTACCAACCCAGATTCCCCTCAGTAGATGAATGGATCAAGAAAATGTGGTATATATACACAATGGAATTCTATGGCTCCATCAGAAAGAATGACATTGCCCCATTTGGTAGGAAATGGAAATACTTGAAAAAAATTATATTAAGTGAAGTAAGCCAAGCCCAAATAAACATAGGTCCCATGGTTTCCCTTATTTGCAATATCTAGTATATGTATGAGTCAAGCAGAAAAGGTCAGATAAGGTGATGTCAGAAAAATGAACCCTAAGATATGTATTTAAATATTTTTTTCTTTCATGTATTTGTTTCTAACGCATTCATAAGATTATTTCTTTGTTGCTTTGTATGTCCCTCCCCCACAGTATAACCCCTGCTTTCACTGTATTTGATGTCGATATAATTTGTGGAGGGGAAGGGGAAAAACAAGTCGTTTAAATAAGGATACAGGTGGACACGTTGCAACATTGAGAAGTACAAGTTGTCATGTCAAAAACGAACTTTACAACTTTGGTGGGAGGGGGAGGATTTGGTAAGGGGGTGGGGGGAGGCTGGGAAGGGATGGGAAGTGGAAACAAAGGAGGAGGCTGCAATGTTTGGTAAGAAATGTACTCGTTATCTTGCCCATTTAATTGTAACCCCTCTGTACAGTATTTTCACAATAAAGAAAAGACAATAAAATCTGTCTAGGGATAATAGCAATAACAATGACAATAATAATAATAAAAATATATTCATTCTTTTGGTTTTAAAAATTAAGTTCCACATAAGGTCTGTCCCTTTACAAGAATTTCAATACTAACTCAATCTTAGTCCTGGAAGGGTAAGCAGAGGTTACAATTAACTGTTTTCCTTGCTTTTATGTCTCTCAAGGACAACGTGTGATATACCAAAGTAGTTCTAATCTTTTTCTTTTCTCAGTCTTAGAAAGAAGTTAACCTTTCCCAGTCAGTCATATACTTACAGCATGTTTATGAGGCAAGCAGGATAATATTTCCCATGTAGCTACAATTGCTTTGGAAGAAAATTTATATTCATACAAGAAATAAAGCGGAACACCTCTTTTTCATCTGAAACTCAAACCCCAAGGCATGGCTGCCATCCCAGGCAGTTTGCAGTCAGTGCTGACTCCATATCCACACTGTAAATAGGCATGAGCAGTAACTGTGGAGCATGTAACTTCCAAATTTATTGCACATCATAAAACCCTGTGCTGAAAACAGTCCTCTCTGCCTCCAATATGTCTGTGGAAGAACACTGGTGACCAATAAAAGTCTTCAAATCCCATTTGAAATTGCTCAGAGAAGTAATCCCTGTGCTGACAGGTGGCTAGCCATTTCAGAAGTAATTATGGAGATACTATCCGCAGATGTTTGAGAATGTACTACAAATTCTTGTAAATGGGTGCCATAGGAATATGTGAGAAATGATAGCCAACCTAACTTTTATTATAAAGAGACAGTCTCCTTTGGGCCATCTGGAAGATTTTGTGTGTGAAAGAATTAAAGATATGGGTTAACAGGGACCATGCAGAGAGCCATGGCATTTCTTAAGTATACACAGCTTCACAATGTCAGCAAGATGTTGATTTGGTGCGAGAATTCTCAGTCTTCACCCGACATCACCTCTCTTGGGCTAAAATTCAGGACAGGAGCCAGATGAATAATTCCTCTCTTTTCTTTTTCCAACAAAAAGTAAAACAAGTACAATATATCAAATTTATAACTGCTAACAAAAGTCAATGTGTGTGCACAGATATATATTTTTTTTCTACAAGAATGCTTTAAATGAAATATCCTACATGCAGTTGGAATGTAACTTCTGGTGATTTAACTGCTTAAATGATGACAGTTCCCAAAAGAATACAAATACTATTTATCAGGAGCTGCATTTTACTGGGGAAATTAAAATAATGTGTATTTATGCAAGGAGTTCAGGATTCTGTCCAAAGGCAGCTTCCTCCTAGGCCTAAATCTAGTTGACATGATTAGCTAAATTATAACATGTATTAGTCAAATATATTACTACCATGGCTAATAATTTTACTACTAATGGATAACATGATCCACATATGATATGACGAACAATGACTTAAGTAATTTATACCCTAATAGTACTACATTTCTGGGACTATCCCTCTTTAAGCTCCTTAAAAATAATAAATTTGCCACCAGGCACCAGTGGCTCATCCCTGTAATCCTTATCTCTTTTGGTGTTGCACAAGTGATAGAGGCTTCGCCTTGAGCTAAAGAGCTGAGGGACAGCACCCAGGCCCAGAGTTCAAGCCCCATGACCGACAAAAAAGAGAAATCATCAAGAAGAGAGCTTTATCTGAAGAAATATCTTATGTCCATTGCTTAAGATAATATCTCTGAAATGAAATATTTAAACATCAATTCTTTGTATTATAACATATAAGTTTTGGTTTTTTTTTTGGATCCGGTCGTGGGGCCTGAACTCTGGTCCTGGGCACTGTCCCTCAGCTCTTCAGCTCAAGGCTAGTGCTCTACCACTTGAGCTACAGCGCAACTTCCGACTTTTATTCTTTTTGCGTATGTGGTGCTAAGGAATCGAACCCAGGGCTTCAGGCATGCAAGGCAAGTGCTCTACCACTGAGCCAACTTCCCAGCCCTATAACATATAAGTTTAATCAGAGTAATCATGTCCCTTGCTAAAACTAATTCTTAGATGGCTTAATCACTCAGAATTTCAAACTTAGATATAATAAAAGTTCATCAAAGATAAATGTAGTAAGTTTCACTTAAATGATCTTTTGTGAAACATTTGTTTACACATCATTTATTATTTAGGTTGAACTTCAATCTGTTTAAAAGTAGAGATGATTATTACACATTTTTCATCTAAGAAGCTGATATGAATATAAAATAGATTTTTTCTTTTTTTCTTTTTTTCTTTTTTTGCACCAGTCCCAGGGCTTAACTCAGGGCCTAGGCACTGTCCCTGAGCTTCTTATGCTCAAGGCTAGTACTGGCTCTACCACTTTAAGCCACAGCACCACTTTTGGCTTTTTCTGTTTATGTGGTACTGAGGAATTGAACCCAGGGCTTCATACATGCTAGGCAAGCACTCTACCACCAACTCACATTCCCAGCCCCTAAAATAGGTTTTTAAATACCATAGCTAGTTCATACAAATGAAGAGTAGTGAACTGAAATATTCTGCTTCTGAGCTGCTTAGTTATTTAGCCATGAAACTTGGGCAAAAAGGTCACATTCTACCAGTTAGAGCTCACATTCAAAACATTCAGTTCTTTTGCGATGAGTTGAAAAATCCCCAGGATACAGACCACCAACTCAAAAACTGAGTCTTGATTATAAGGAAATTTATTAGTAAAAGGAAATTTATCAATAGCCAATTATAACCAGCTAGGACTACTCTTAGGTATCAGGAACCCAGAAATAGCCCCAAATAGCAACAAGCGGAGGGGGGGGGAGGTTAAAACCCCAAAATGGGAGGGGGTGTCATGCAAATGGAATCTTTCCAACTCTATGTTTTGCAAGCCAAGCAGAATACAGAAGATAAAGATCTGATTGTCAGCGAAACAACAACAACAACAACAACAAATGTAGGTGGCAGGCCCACCACTAAGAATAGAATCGGCTGCCCACAAACTACTTCTTGTTCTAAGTTCTTCTTTTTAGGGGCTTTTGTGAATTTGTCTAGCAGTTTCTTGCCATGACTTCCCAGTATTATCACAATTCCTGCCCTGGGTTTTTAGCACTATTATGGCTCCTTTTAGGCTGCTGAGTGCCTCATTTTATTTAACTTACTTCACTTTGTTCTTTCCTACAGTGTTTACTTGCTTCTGTAGAACATTAATATTTCACAAAGAAAGGTATGATTTTTTTTCCTCATCGTTTGTCCAGAAAGAGTACTTTTGTTTATTTGGGGCCTTGTCCATTGAATAACCTAAGAATTTAGCTATATGTTGGGGCTTTGAGTCAGATGGCCTCCACAGTCACTGAGAATGGAGACAGCCATGAAAGAAGTCACCCATGGAGGACTAATAAAACTCTATCTGACATGTGCTCCCCTGGCTGCATTTCCTGAGTTTTTACACAATGTTACAAGAAAAGTAATGTTGTCCACAACTCTACTGGGAGACAGTCTGGAAACCAATAGCTGGAATTGTCTTGAACTGCTCCTTATGTATTTCTTCATTTGGTGGATTTTCATCTGAATTCTTTCATTGAAATAAGCTGTATCTGTGAGCACAGAGAATCCAGTGACTTCCTTCTGAGAAATTATCAAACCTGAAGATTTTGAGACTCTCTAGACTTTCAGTGACTGTCCAAAGTGAGGGTAGTCTTGTGAGTTAAACACCTTAATTTTGCATTTGACTAATGAGGTTATTCCTTTCAGATTAATTTGATATTTTTTCATCTGGTTACCTTGGAAAGATCTCCCTTTCCATCTTATTAAGAAAAATACGCTTAACAATTGTGATCTTCATACTGGAAAGGCTACACAGGAGGACACAAGTTCAAGTCTAGTGCGAGCTATTTATTACTACTCTGTGTTATGGAAAAAAGAAAAAAATGACCTATTCATAAAAGTCATTCTTTTAAAACTACCAAAATTTGCTGGGTGCCAGTGGTTCATGACTGTATTCCTAGCTGCTCAGAAGGCTGAAACTTGAGGACCACAGTTTATAGCCTGGCAGGGCAGAAAGTCCTTTACACTCTTATCTCCAATTAACCACCAGAAAACCAGAAGTGGCACTGTGGCTCAAATGGTAATGTGCTTGCCTTGAGCTAAAGAGCTCAGGGAGAGTACCCAGGCCCAGAGTTCAACCCCTACAACCGACAAAAAAAAAAAAACACCAAAATTTTACTCTCTTAAATATAGTATATACTTAAATAGAAGTCTTTCCTGGTATGATGGAGAAACCAAATTAATGTAAGTTTTAATGTAAAATATACAATAGAATTTTGATGTGTACAATAGCAATTTGATATTCAAAACAACAATGTGATAAATAGAATAGCAATGTGATATATACCATGGCAAGGTTATATGAATAATAATACTAGAAGTATGATATGTATAACAATACTAGAAGTGTGATATGTATATAATATTGTGATATATACGATACCCTTTTCTCTGTTATATTTAAATAAAACCAACAAGGGTATAGTGTCATTTAATTAAATGCCTTATATTTTTAAAGGAAACTTTGAGCACTAAAATGATCTAAACTACTATAAGAATATTCTATATTAAATTCTCTAAAACTACCAAGGAAACTGTGAAATCAGTATTCACAATAAATCCAACTTAGAAAGTACCTAATTTAATTCATAAAATTTTATACATTGCTGGACACAAAACTAGAAAACTACAAAAAAAAAGCTGAAGGATGGCACCCAGAACTTGGGTTCAAGACCCAGTTCTGGAACACGTGCGCACACGCATATGTGCACACACATGCATAGATTATTTTAAAGTAATAAGATGCATATTAAATTTACTAAAACTTATGCTGTCATTTAAACAGAGTTTGATGCACATATTTCTCGAAAATTTTTGTTAGTATGCAAATATATTTGAATTCTGTTCTAAACTAACTTGTTTATATCTTCTGACAAATGCATTGAATTCATAAAGTTAATTACTATTAATTTTATATTTATATTGATAAAATGTACTTTAAATGTATTTAAAGGGAAATGATAACTGAAAGTAGCTACCATTGCTCCCTTGCAAATCTGAGTAGATTAAATTGGCTTTCCTGTTATTCCACAAATATAATGGAATAAACTGTTCCCAAATTAATTAAATGTGTATCCAGTATCACATGAGCCAAATAAGAAAAAAAGAAAAAACACCCAGACACTGTGAATCATGTTTTTAACCCTAGCTTTTCAGGTGTCTGAGATCTGAGAATCTCAGTTCAAAGTCAGCCTGAGCAGACAAAGCCAAAAGACTTTGATCATCCATTAACAAGTAAAATGACAGAAAGTGGCAATATGACTCAAATGATAGAAGGCCAGTATTGAATGAAAGTAATCAAGAACATAAGGCTGACTTCAAGCCTCAGTACTAGCAGTAAGAAAGAAAAGAAAGAATGAAAGAAAGAGAGGAAGGGTGGGAAGAAAGAATTAGAAGAAAGTAGGAGAAAGAAAAAGAAAGAAAGAAAGAAAGAAAGAAAGAAAGAAAGAAAGAAAGAAAGAAAGAAAGAAAGAAAGAAAGAAAGAAGGAAAGAAAGAAAGAAAGAAAGAAAGGAAGGAAGGAAGGAAGGAAGGAAGGAAGGAAGGAAGAAAAAAGGGAGGGAGGGAGGGAAGAAGGTAAAGGTAGATGGATGATAGAAAGAAAGGAAGAAACAAAAACAGGCAGCTAGAAAGAGAGGGGCTGGGAGAGAAAGAGAGAAAGAGAAAGAGGAAAGACAGACCAAAAATAGAACATTGAGAGTATTCTCATGTCCTTATTGTAGACAACCTGCCATGATCACAGCAGAACATATAAGATATTAGATTCATGAGCACAAATATTTCCCTTTATAGGCCTTGTGCTTTACAAGCTTATGAATTTGTGAGAAACATCAGACTTTATGAGGATTTTCCGTGGGAAAATGTTCATGAATCCAGGTAATGGCTTACTTACCATTTCTTTGGAACCATGCTGAATTTCATTTGAAGGGTTAGAGTAAATGATTTCAAATTGGAAATATAGATGAAGAAATGGACACGCTGTCTCTTCCACTAGGAAAAATATTTCTAAATACCTGATGCTAATTTTTATTGCTGTTGTTGTGGCCCCGGGGCTTGAACTCGGGGCTTAGGTGCTGTCCTTGAGCTTTTGTGCTCACAGGTAACACTATACTACAGCTCCACTTCTGACTTTTTTGTTTGTTAATTGGAGATATGAGTCTCATAGACTTTTCTACAGGACTTGGAACTGCAAACCACTGATCTCCGCCTCCTTAATAAATTGGATTGTCGGTGTAAGCCACTGGGGCAAGCTCTGATGCTGATTTTGTTTTACCTTTTCTCTTCACATTCTTCTCATGTTAGCAAATCCCTGTTCATTGTACAGGTCTCAGGTCAATATCACATCTCTGAAAAAAAACTCTTTCTGCCCCAACTAATGCCCAGTACTTAATATATTATCCTCTCTAAATTGGAGATTGTTACTGAAATCCTTACATTTTTCTATTCTTGTGGCTTAGTCTTTGAAGTGCTACATAGCAGGCAATCAGTCAATATTTTTAGCATTGGGAGATAAATTAGATAAAAGAAAGGAAAAAATTACCCTGAAATTATTATTAGTTTTACTAAGACTCATATCCAGCAAACACTGATATCTATAAGGATTTATGCTTATTCTTCATAAATCTAATTAAGAAGTAAATAAAGTTTCAGATAATTTCTGTTGTAGTAAAACAAAATAACAGCAGGTATTGGTGGCTCATGCCTATAACCCTAGCTACTCAGAAGGCTAAGATATGAGGAAATTAGATCTGGTTTGAATCTAACCCATCCAGGAAAGTGTCTGAGACTGTTATCTCCAATTAACCAGCAAAAAGCCAGAAGTGGAGCTGTAGCTCACTAGTCTTGATTCAAAATTATCAGTGGTAACATTCAGGCCATATTCAAGCCACAGGACCAGAACACACACACACACACACACACAGATAAAACCATTCTCTTTGCAAGATTGATCATACAACAAAAACATTCACCTTCCATCATCCAATATGGATCACCATTTTCACAGATATAACCATAATGCCAATGGGATTTCTGTATTAATTAATCATTTGATAAGAATGCGAGCAATGTGTGTAGAGAAATTCTGGGGATGGTAATCTCACCAGCTTTCTTACTAAATTCAAAGTATTGGAATCATAAGTTATGTGAATATTAAAACTAACATTGAAACCTGCTCTTCTCTTCATGCTTTTGAAAAGTCACTGAGCCATTAAACTGTCATAGAAGAAGACCCAAAAATAAAGGCTTCAAAATGCACATAGTTACAAAACCAATTAAGTGTCCATTGTTTTTCAAGTAATGAAGCCTAAGTCCAGAATGACTGAATTGTCTTACAAAACCATTCTCCTTTATTTCACTCGATATTAGTAAAGGGTAGCTCAACGTAGCAGAAACATTTGTTTAAAATTGTTGTCTTACTTTGGGATGGTCCTATGGCAGGTGGGAGAGGATCTCTCACTGAAGTCTCTGAGTCTTCATTCTGAAGATGATGACCTCTACCACCTAGTCTTGGATTTAGTAGATCCTATTTTACAGAATACTGATAGAAGGCAATCAGAGTAGCCTTTCCCAAGAGGCTTTTAGGGAAATAATTGTTCGAATGGAGGAAATTATGTTAATGTAATAAGGTAACATTTTGATGTTCTATGTGTTTAGGATATATTTACTCTAGTTTTTCTCTGAAAAACAAAACAGTCCTAACTCTACAATAATATATCATTCTTGCTTGTTTTGTATCATTAACTCAGAGTGTGCCACTTGGCCTAATCCATTTTCTTACAAACATGGGTAACACATTACTAGATTGACTAAACAAGAATTTTTGCCAAGTCAACATCTTCTATTTTTGTCTACCAGTGGCTCATGTCTGTAATTCAAGCTACTCAGGGACTGAGACCTGGAGAATCTGGACTCATACCAGAAATAGTTGAATAAGGATTTCTGAGATGTAGAAGATCCCAGTTTTAAGCCAGTAAGAACTGAAAAACTTGCAAAAACAAAGCTGAAGGCATGATTCAAATGATAGAGTTCGAGTTGAGGAAACAAGTTTGGCTATTTTACATACTGTTATATAACATAGACGTGTGGGTATCTCTTTAAAATATTGATCTAATTTTTTTTGGACAGTCACCCAATAGTGGAAATAATAGATAATATGGTAGATCTACTTAAAAATTTTGAGAAGCCAATTGTTTTCTATAATGGCCGGGCTGATTTATACCCACCAAACAATGCAGGAGTCTCTTTTCTCCATATCCATGCCAGCATTTGTTTTGTGTGTATGTTGTCTTGAAAACAATCATTTGAGTGCTCCTCAGGTAATTTCCCATGGTAGTTTTGATTTTCATTGCTTTGGTTCTTAGTAATACCATTTCTTAGAATTCCATTTCACATACCTGTCAGTCCCTTTTATGTCTTCTCTGAGAAAGACATTCTTGGTTTTAAAACTGGAAAGGAGCTAAAAGATTGTTGACGTCCTAAAGGATAAGTGAAGTGTTACAATAGAAAATATTCTTGAACCCTATGATATGTATTCAAATATTTTTTCTTCTTTCATACGATTGTTTCTAACACATTTCTAAGATTATTTCTTTGTTGCTTTGTATGTCACTCCACCACAGTATAACCCCTGCTTTCACTGTATTTGATGTCGGTATAATTTGTGGAGAGGAAGGGAAAAAACAAATTGTTTAAATAGGGATACAGGTGGACTCATTGCAGCAATGAGATTTGGTGGGGGCAGGGAGGAGGATTGGGTGGGGGAGCAGGGGGAGGATGGGAAGGGATGGGAAGGGGAAACAAAGGAGGAGGCAACAATGCTTGATAAGAAATGTACTCATTATCTTGCCCATGTAATTGTAACCCCTCTGTACAGTATTTTCACAAATAAAAAAAAGGAAAATATTCTCAAATAGTATCCTAGAAAAAAGGGAAACAATCAGGTCATCCTGTTTAATATGTATTAAACAACTAACTTCAGAGCCCAGACATCCTTACTCAACAATTTCTGGTATGAGTCCAGGAAATCTGCATTTTTAACATATGTTTCAGTATTTTCAGAGAGAAATTTCATAGAAGACTAAACATTTAAATTCTCATCAACTGATACTCTAGTCCTGTGTTAAAACTACTGAACAACTCAGGTGCCAGTGGTTCACGCCTATAGTCCTAGCTCAGGAGGCTGAGATCTGAGCATCGTATTTCAAAACCAGCCTTGGCAGGAAAGTCTGTGAGACTCTTATCTCCAATAAACTACTCAGAAAAAAATGGCAGTGGTGCTGTAGCTCAAATAGTAGAGCACTACCCTTGAACATAAAGAGGCTCAAGGATAGCACCCAGGACTTGAGTTCAAACCCCAGGACCTGCAAAAAAGGAAAAGAATTGAACAATGTCCAGCCCAGAAAGAAATCCATGAATGGTAAGCCAGTGGCAACTGCAATGGACAAGAGAGGAGGCAGGAGGAGTCTGAAGGCTTAGGCAGGCTGTGTGAGAATCTGTGTTATGTGTCTTCCTGGTGGTACAGGTGCCATCATTAGACAGAGATAGAAAGACGGGGCCCGGGCGGGGCAGCCATAGAGAAACTTAAATAGAAAAAGGAGACAGAAACAGAGAAAGAAGACAGAAAGAGTCAGAGACAGAGAAAGGAGACAGAAATAGAGACAGAGAAAGAGAAAGGAGACACAATAGATACTCAGAGACAGAGACAGAGAGACAGATATGAGAGAGAGAGAGAGAGAGAGAGAGAGAGAGAGAGAGAGAGAGAGAGATTAAACCCTTGATGTGTGTTTTCTAGGTGATTAAGTGCTATGAGTGCCTCATGGAATACCATGACTTTAAAACTGTCTTGCTTATATGAGCTTGGGCAGTTAGCCCTCAGTGATAGGCAAATGGAAATGATGCATAGAAACAGGAAGTCTCAATTAATACATTGCATTTAAGCTCTTAAAGCTGCTTGTGTTGCCCCACAAGGTCATAAATTATTTTTGAGTATTCTACTCACCTAAGGATTATTAATAGGCTTCTTTTCAACTTAAAATGAGTCAATAAATAGTTCCTAAATCTTTACCCACCCAAGCCAGTAAGCCATAGCCTAGAGATCAGTTGTGATTCAACAAACAATCTCTAATCCTTCTCTAATCCTTGGGATAGTGACTCTATTCCATGGGCTGGCCCTGAGTTCAAGCTCCAGCATCAGCACTCACACACACACACACACACACACACACACACACACAGAGTGCTGAAAAAAGCCTCTGACAAAACTCTAGAGAAGAATGAAATTTAACCAAAGTTTAGCTGTTGTTGTTTTTTAGGGTGACAGTGGTGATGATAGAATGCATGTGCCTTCTGCAGATAACAATGTTCCTATCAAAAACTTGTTCCTGATCTATTATTAGGCCCTAATGGAGATGATGTATGAATATGAGATAACAAAGAACCGTGTGACCTGGGATACTCATCTTGAAATGATGTCAGTTGCCATTCTTAGACCACAAGATATTAATGACCACAAGATATTAATGATCTATTCAATGATGGCCTCATTGAAATAATCCGTACTCAAACTCTCTCTTCATCATAATCTGACTCATTTGTGAGTCTGTGAATCAAAGTCTATGAATCAAAGTAATACTCCATACATTCTTAGGGGAGAAATGTTAATAAAGTAGGAGTATGAGCCATGTGCAATTTGCTTTAGTTATCCAAGTATTATAAATCTAGTCACATTTATTCTATTTTCATTTGAAGATGGTTTGTTTTTACAGGCAACTAGTTCATTAAAATTACTAAACCTGATCAGAAACTAGTTCATTAAAATTACTAATGCTGGGACTGGGAAGGTGGCTCAGTGGTAGAGTGCTTGCCATGCATGCATGAGGCCCTGGGTTTGATTCCTTAATACCACATAAGCAGAAAAAAGCCAGAAGTGATACTGTGGCTCAAGAGGTAGAGTGCTAACCTTGATCTGAAGTGCTGAGGAATAGTGCCCAGGCCTAGAGTTCAGGCCCCAGGACCAACAAAACAACAAAATTACTAATGCTTCCGAATACTGGTGGCTCATGCCTGTAATCCTAGCTACTCAGGAGGCTGAGATCTGAGGATCTCAGTTCAAAGCCAGCCCAGGCAGGAAAGTCTGTGAGACTCTTATCTCCAGTTAACCACCAGAAAACCACTAGGGGCTCTATGGCTCAAGTGATGGAGAACTTGCCTTGAGCTGAAGAGCTCAGGGACAGCATGCAGGCCCAGAGTTCAAGCCCCACAACTGACCAAAAAATAATTACTAATGATGGGCTTAACTACATAGGCTTAATTGTCTTGGTTTTGGTATTGTATTGGTATTTTTGAGAAGTTCCTAAAAATGATGTCAATGTTGCAAAGCCTTGACTCTAGTCCAAGTTCCATTTCTCTGACCTACATTTTTATAACACCTCTCTAGTTTCTCATGATTTTTGTTTTTTTTTCTTCCTTTATTTTCCTTCTGCTTTTTTTATTTAAATCTGTTTGTCAGTCTGTTACAAGCCAAATGATTTCCCTTAATCAGATGCAAAAGGTCTGGGAATGTGGCTTAATGGTAAAATGCTTGCCTAGCATGCATGAAGCCCTGGGTTCAGTCTCTCCATACCACATAAACAAGAAGCCAGAAGTGGCTTTCTGGCTCAAGTGGTAGAGTGCTATCTTTGAGCAAAAGCAGCTCAGGGACAGTGCCCTGGCCCTGAGTTCAAAGCAAAAAGCAAACGAAAAAGACTGTTTAAAATGTAACTACCAACTGTGATGTAGAGGCCTTTTTTATTTGTCCCAGTAGCTGTTTTCCATTCTTCCTCTCTCTCTCTCACTGTCTTTCAACACTAGACTGCATCTTCGTTACCTTGATGACACCAATTATTACTTTAGCAGAATTAGACTCTTTATTACCAGGTACCTACATGACTCTTCACTTGATAACATTTTTTTCTTATTTTTCCAACACTGGAGTTGGAACTCACAACCACTTCACCACTAAAATATACCCTCAATTCTTTGGGCGTTTGTCGCGACCGTCTCGACCAGCAAGGAAGACACGACCGGGGATTCTTCTCAAAGCAGTTTTTTCAGGAACCTTGTCTGCAAGCTTCTCCCCCCGCCCCCACCCGCGCTCCAGTTATAAGCCTCCTGGATGGCCAATCCCAAGGTGCCACACGGCATATACTAATAGGGTCGCAAACACGGAAGCAAGCCAGTAGCCAAGCCATAGCCATATAAGGAGTTGTTTTTCACAGAGAGCACTGGCCATCGGGAAGGCGGAAGGCGGAAGCCAGCGCCATCTTTGGTCGCGGCCCCTGCAGCTCTCCACAGCTCCCCCTTTTTGTTTTATTAAGCGACAGGTAAGATTAGAGGTTGGGCCTCTGTCTAAAACATTAATGAGAGAACCCTGCACTGGTCTTCGCCTGAGGGGCGCCTTCCCCAGTGACGACCAGGCCTGTCTGATGCCTTTTTTGCAGAGGTGGGATCTTGGGCATCAACCCACTTGCAACCCAACATGCTCTTCTTGGGCTCATGCCAGGAAGTGATTCCCAAGTGCAGTGCGTTTGCCTTACACCCTGTGCTATTCCTTTAACATGGCAAGCCACGCGTAGGGGGACTGTCCGGCCTCAATGGCAGTAAAGGCCTGGACCACCATAGCCATACTCCTGCGCTGTGAGCTCCTAATCCGGCATATGCACCACAGGCACAGCAAGATCACCAATGCCAGGATACCGATAAGGGAGCCCATTCCCGCCCACTCCTTCAAATGATCCACAGCTGTCAAAATCCAGGAGGAAACATCTTGTAACAGGGCATCATCCATCCGGGTGGAGTTTACCGCGACAATGGCCAATCGTAGCTGTAACATCAATTGGTCGAATTCCCCTGTCCAGTTGCCTAAAAGATAACTTGACAGTTGTTTAGACAAATTTGCTGCCTGGGTATAGTTATAATACTGAACAGCGGTAATACAAAGCCCTTCATATTTTTGAACACATCCCAGCTGAGCCAACTGCCACAGGATATCAACCTGCTCCTGCACAAGGTGCCACAGGATATCAACCTGCTCCTGCACAAGGTCAACCCTTTGATTTAACAGCATCAGTCCTCCTTTTAATTGTGCATTGGCCACTTGTTGTAAATCCAGAGCTCTGGCTGTAGTAGCCGACAAGTTATTTAAAGTCTGAGCCGTCTGCACAGTATGTGACATGACGACAGCGGCAGCCGTCGCACCCGCAGCAGCCACAGCTATAAGCAGTTACAATGGCCGCAGTGATGCCAAAATCTCTCTTATGCCTAAACAAGGTTACAGCTTGAGAAGCATCTACTGGCACAGGCACCCAACGCGGAATGCGTGCAACTATAGCTAACGAATACTGAGAACTCCAGCAGGTAGCGTAATAGCAGGTTTCATTAGTACAAGCACACACATCATCTGAGCATACAGAGGTGTTGTTAATTACCAAAAACACAAAAGGGGAAACCACACACACGGGGGTAGGCTGATAGCTAAATACCGTATAATTTTTACTAAAATGACAATTGGCACCCACAGTACGGGCAGTACTAGTCAAATTGCAAGTCATGTTTGCTATAAAAAAGTGACCCCCTTGCAGCATAACTATAGGTTCGGCCTGCAAGCAACTTCCATTAAGACCACATAACAGCCAATTATTAAAAGGATTAATTCCAGCCCTAAATAGTAAACTAGCATTGCACAAAACACTAGGGGAGAATGAAAAACGCTTAGACTCATTAGCCCAAACAACTTGTCATGATTGGCAACCTGTCCAAGGCCAAGCCTCCCCCATGTGGTCAGGCAAGCAAAAGGGGGCCCATTTAGGTTGTTTTACACTCCACGGTCAATGCTTAACTTTAAGCTTTCATAATCTCTGCCTAAATCAGTACCAACAAATCCAGTAGCATTTGCCAAAACCTCAGTTGATCCCGGATTCCCATACCAATATCTAAAATAAGCGGCCGGGGAACGAGTCAAGGCTATGCAACTACAATTAAGGGTCGCATCACTTAAGCAAAAGCATAGTGTGCCCATCAAGCTAATATTTCTAGCTTCACCAATCCCTGCCATTTTTTTATCCTCTGGGTAAAAGGGAAGGTTAAGAGTCTTATTTGTGGTGAAAAATCTAGTGAAAAGAGAGGCGTCATGTCTCACGGGCATGGGCCTCGGGAATGCAGACAGTATCCTCCATCTCGTTACCGCCTGTCCCTGTTGGATCATCAGGAGCTGTATGATCAGCAACACAATCTTTTGTTTCTTCCGGTTCCGTTCATCTTAGACTCGCCGCACAAGTCGTTCGGGCACCCACACTGGATCCGAATGATTCTAGGGAAAAACACAAAGAGATCCTCGTGCCCATACCAGCACAGGGTCAGGCCCGTTCCAGAGCCCCGTGAGCACATCCTTCCACAAAGCCGATCCTAAGGCCGAAGGAGTGGAACTGTTATGCCTATCCGCCGCTGAGCGACCAGCGTTATCCAAATTCAAAAAATTTAGGGTGAAAAGTGTCATGGCTATTCTTTGTCTTGCTGTAGCCATCAGGGGTCCAGCTCGCCCTTTTTGTTTTTGTAACATTTCCTTGATAGTGCGATGAGCTCTTTCCACAATTCCTTGTCCTTGAGGGTTATAGGGCAGTCCATGCACCAGGGTAACACCCATTTGAGTGCAAAAGGAAACAAAGCGCTGCCCAGTATAGGCCGGACCATTATCAGTTTTTAGCTGTTTTGGCATTCCCCAGGCCGCCCATGCTTCCAAGCAGTGAGATATTACATCAGTAGCCTTTTCCCCTGGCAGGGGGGTGGCAAGTACAATGCCCGAAAAGGTGTCAACAGAAACATGTAGATATTTTAAGCGGCCAAATTCAGGTACATGAGTTACATCCATCTGCCATACTTGTAAGGGTCTTAAACCACGTGGATTAACTCCAAACGTAGGGGGCTTATGGTAAATAATACATCGGGGACACTCCTTTATCACTTGACGTGCATCCGCTCTAGAAAAGGAAAAGTGGCTTTGTAAAGTCCTGGCGTTTACATGAAATTTGGCATGAAAATCTTTTGCTAAGTCAACAGAAGTAGCATGGAGCGCCCACTCAGCACGAGTGTGTGCATCAGCTAGGGCATTACCCTTTGTCAGTGGTCCTGGGAGGCCCGTATGTGCTTGAATATGCATTGGAAAAAAGGGTTCCTTGCGTTGCCTTATAAGGGATTGTAGCAGGGTAAAGGGAGCTAGAACAGAACTGGTAGCCTTTATTGTACCAACCACTTCCAATATTTTTAAAGCATTTATTACATAGGCTGAATCTGATATTAAATTAAAGGGACAGGGGAAAGCTTTAAATACTTCAATTACAATCATCAACTCAACAATCTGTGGGTTACCGGGGACAAATTGATGCTGTACGGGGTCTTGGTTACCTGCAACGTATACCCCGCATCCCGTTTTGGAGCCATCCGTAAAAATATTTATAGCCCCTCTAATAGGCTTTCGGGCAGTTACCTTTGGAAAAATCACTGGATGTTCCTTTACAAATCTTAGTAGGGGGTCTTTGGGCAAATGATTATCAATATCTCCTGGAAACATGCATCTCAAAATGGACCAATTATCAATAGTGGCACATAAAGTCTGAACTTGGTAGGCACTGTAGGGAACAATGATGGAGTGTGGATAAACTCCAAAAAATTGTAAACTCTGTTGAACTCCTTGTATAGCTAAGCCCGCTACCGCCTCACGATAATACTCCAGCACCTTTCCAGGGGAAACATGAGAGTGTAACCACATCAACGGCCCCTTCTGCCAAAGTACCCCAGTTGGTTGGGTCTCAGTGGGAAGAATGCATAAATCAAAGGGTTGGCCATCTTGTAGCCTGTTTAAACAGGCGGCACTTAAAGCCTCCTCCACCCTTTTGAGAGCAAATCGGGCGCTCTCAGTCAGGTCTCGTGGGGAGTTTAAATCTATATCTCCTTTTAGAATATCAAATAAGGGTTTTAATTCATAATTTGGCAATTTTAAATACCTCCTTATCCAATTAATATCCCCCAACAATTTTTGAAGATCATTTAAAGTCTTTAAGTTATCTTTTCTCAGGGTCAATTTTTGGGGCATGATCGACCTGGGATGTATCTTGGCTCCCAGATACTCCACCACTCTGCCTGTTTGTATTTTTTCTGGCGCCGGATAAAGACCCTGTTCCCTTAAGGCAAAAACCAATTCTGCATAGGCCTTTTGTAACCCAGCCTCTTCCTTATGAGCTATCAAAATGTCATCCATATAATGGACTACCCTGAGTTTTGGATGCCTTTTTTTAACAGGAGCTATGGCCCTGCCGACAAACAGCTGACACATAGTGGGGCTGTTGGCCATACCCTGAGGCAGCACGACCCACTCATATCTTTGGTCAGGTTCCTCATGGTTACAAGAGGGCACAGTAAAGGCAAAGCGCTCACAATCAGCGGAATACAAGGGGATAGAAAAGAAACAATCTTTTATGTCTATTACCATAATAGGCCAATGGGCAGGAAGTGCGGAAAGCAAAGGTAACCCTCTTTGTACAGGGCCCATAATTTGCATCTGTGCGTTTATGGCACGCAAATCATGAAGTAATCGCCATTTACCCAACTTCATTTTTATCACAAATATTGGAGTATTCCATGGTGAAACTGAGGGTCTCACATGGCCCAGGGCTACTTGTTCTTCTACCAATTTATGAGGGGCTAAAAGCTTTTCGGAGGATAGAGGCCACTGAGCTACCCATACCGGTTCCTTCGTCTTCCAGGTAATGGGAACTTGATCCTCAGCGGCCCCTATGAAAAACCCAGCCCATGTCTATCAAGTTTTTGGTGGACATCAATAAGCTCTTTATGGCCTTGCAAGTTTTTTCCCAGTCCTTGCCCTGGGCAGTAGCCCATTTGTAACATCATTTCCTTTGAGGTAGGAGAATATTCATTACTAAGGCAAAACCCCATCTCTTTTAGTAAATCTCAACCCCACAGGGAGACAGGCAATTCTAAAACATAAGGCTGGATGTTTCCAGAGTGTCCCTCTCCATCCTTCCAGTTGAGGGGTCTTGCACTTATGTCAGGAGCTTTGGCATAGCCCAACCCTCTCAGGATTTGTTCTGAGGCCTGTAATGGCCACCCTCTTGGCCAATCCTTTTTTGCAATAATGCTACGATCGGGCCCCTGTGTCTAACAGTCCTATAATCCTTTTTCCTTCAATCTCCAGTTCAAGCATGGGTCTCTGGTCTAAATCCAGGGCTAGGTACACTGACTCAATTCCGGAGGAGCCAAAACCCTTTCCACCTCTCTCAGACTGTATGGCAGGAAATTTTTCATGTAGGCTAGGCAGGAGTAACAATTGGGCAATTCTGTCTCCAGGGGAAATTGCTACAATGCCTTTTGGAGCTTCTACCATGATTTTAACTATACCTGTATAATCTGGGTCAATAACTCCTGGGTGAATTTTAAGCCCTCTAAGGGCAACGGAAGACCGGCCAATTAGTAACCCCACTGTGCCCCGTTCCAAAGGACCTTGAAAATCTGACTCTACTAACTGAACGCCCATTTGCGGAGTTAGTACGAGGTCCAGTCCCGCCGAGCCTGTAGTGGCTCTCCGCGGTTCTTGGGATGCCTCAGGGTAGGCCATCCTTCTTGGGAAATTTCCTCGTTTGGGCTCTCCATTGCCCCATACATTTGTGGGCCCTGGGGACGGGGGCCCCTCTGCCTGTTTTTTGGCTGCGTGATGGGGTCCAAGGACTGGCCGTTAACATCTTTGACTGATCTACATTCATTGGCCCAATGCTTTCCTTTTTTACATCTGGGGCACAGCCCTGGCTGTTTGCCCGTTGTAACTCCTCCAGCTCTTCCGGTTCTTTTTCTCTCTGGGCAATCTCTCTTGAAATGACCAGCCTTGCCACACTTGAAGCATGCTCCTGATGTCACTCCAGAGTTTCCCCCCTCCCCCCCGCCTATTTGAATACTGGAGTACTGCAGCGGCAAGGCCTGCATTAGTTAGAGGTCCTCCCAGCTCTCTGCACACTTTCATCCATGCCTCCAACCCTCTATGTTTATACGGGGTAATGGCGGCTTTACATTCTCTGGTGCATTGCTCATAGACTAATTGTTTTATAAGAGGCATGGCCATGTCAGGGTCCCCAAAAATTCTGCCTGCTGCTTCCACCATTCTGGCCACAAAATCCAAAAAAGGCTCGGTAGCCCCCTGCAGGATCTTGGTGAGATTGCCGCTAATTTCCCCTTTATTTGGTAGTGATTTCCATGCCTTAATGCAAACATCATTTATCTGTTGATACACTTCAGGGGGATATCCTGTCTGAGCATTAGCAAAGCGGCCTTGTCCTAAGAGCATGTCTCTGTCCCAAGCCTGGTGTCCGTTCGCTTGATTGATGGCTGCCTGTTCATTACAAAATTCCAGCATAAATGCCCTCCAATCCAAGTATTGGCCTGGACTCAAACATGCCCGTGCTAGGCTCACCCAATCAGAGGGGGTCATGCAGTATCTCTTTATAGCTTCCACTTGAGCTACGGTAAAAGAGGCTGTAATCCCATACGTCTGAACAGACTCAGCCAGGGACTTAATTACTATAAATTCTAGAGGCTCATGGAATCTCTGTTGATTATCATCTTGAAAAACTGGGAAGGCAAGTTCTGCTCGAGCAGTTCGCCAAGTGTCCGGGCAAAACGTATGCCCATTGGCTCCATGTTGATATGGAGGAGGATCTAAAGGGGTCTGACCGGAAGTTCTTTCTACGTCCTCATTAAGCACAGGTTGGGTAAGCTTACGTTCCCCCTTTTTTATATGGCTCTTTTTCAACTGTTGAATAAGTGCTCTCACGTCTTCCTCCTCTAACTCGCTGGAACTTCCTCTTTCCGATTTTAGCTCGGACAGATCTGGGTATAGTCGCCCCCTTTTGCCCTGTTCACTGTCTCCCTTTTCACTGATCGCCTTCTCTGACCTCTCCTCCTGTAACTGCTCCAGTGCTGACTGTCCATTTTCTATAACCTCACAGCAGTGCTGGTCCTCCAGGCAGCCCCTAATCAATTTCCAAATGGGGCGGACTCCTGTCTTTAATGTGCCCTGTTCATAGGCAAAGTCCAAATCCTTCCCTAATTTGTCCCATGAGGCTACTGTAAGGCTCCCGGACACTATGAACCAAGGAGCCACAATATCACATTCATCAAGGAACCTCTGTAAGGTACCCTTCTTTAACTTTAGTCCTTTCGAGCGTAGTAGCTCTTCCAGGGCCAGAAAAATTGGATGTGACGTCGCGGCGCCCATTTCAGTTATTAAAAATTTTACTTTCACTTTAGGCTTGTATTTTATTTCTTCCCGGGTTCCCGCTCTCTCTTTATCTACAGAGAAGAGCCCCGTATTATGCCCGCTTTAATCGCGGATTCCCACTTACCTGGGAACTTACCAGTACACCACCCTGACTGCCAGGAGTTCTGAATCCCTTGTGGAGTTAGTTCCCCGTACGGGCCACCATTTGTCATGACCACCTCGACCAGCAAGGAAGACACAACCCGGGATTCTTCTCAAAGCAGTTTATTCAGGAACCTTGTCTGCAAGCATCTCCCCGCCCCCACCCCCACCCCCGCACCCACGCTCCGGTTATAAGCCTCCTGGATGGCCAATCCCGAGGTGCCACGCGGCATATACTAATAGGGTCGCAAACACGGAAGCAAGCCAGTAGCCAAGCTATAGCCATATAAGGAGTTGTTTTTCACAGAGAGCACTCGCCATCGGGAAGTCGGAAGGTGGAAGCCAGCGCCATCTTTGGTCGCGGTCCCTGCAGCTCTCCACAGGCGTTGGTTTGTTTTCAGGTAGGATCTTTCCTTTTGGTTGAGGCCATCCTAAGATTCTTCTACCTTTTCCTCCCTTTCAGATATTGGAATGATGAGAGTGTACTACCATACTCATCCTTAATTTTTTTTGCTTTTTTCAGTCTTAGTTTGGGAGAGAATTTCACTAAACTCCTTATATAAAATAGTTCCCATAAGACTGGAATTAATATCTTCCTTAGTCACTTTTCTTGGCAGAACTAACCATTACTAAGTATTGTATTATGTCTGTCCTGATAGAACATAAGTTCCATGGGAATCTGAACTTCATTTCCCCAGTGCTTTGTAAAAGCAGCCAACACAAAGTTGCACTCTATAAATACTGACTAAATAAGTAAAGGAATTCTATTTCAGCTTGATTTATTGACAGATAAATGAACCAAAAGTGTTAACATGCTTTTTTCAATTTTTAGCTTGCATGACTTCTTCATAGTAGTTCAAGCATAATGAAACATGTATTCATAACTTTAGTAATCAAAATCAGAAATGATTCTCTAAGAGTACAGACCTATTAAACATATATGAACTAGAGGAGGCATAAAATATAATGAATATTAAGCCTTAAATTTTAGTAATATATAATTTAAATTAATTTTCTGAAATACTGGAGTTTAAAAAAATAACTCATTTTTCTTTTAGCCTTATATTCAATTTGAAATAATCTTTTGTGCAGAGTGAGATGTTTTTACCACTCTTCTGAGGGTCAATGAGACCTACAATGTTATCCTGAGGCAGTGCAAGAAAGCAAGAAAGCAAGAAAGAAAGAAAAGAAAGAAAAAAGGAAGGAAGGAAGGAAGAAAGGAAGAAAGAAAGAAAGAAAGAAAGAAAGAAAGAAAGAAAGAAAGAAAGAAAGAAAGAAAGAAAGAAAGAAAGAAAGAAAGAAGGAAAGAAAAAAGAAAGAGCTCCAGGAGCCTGACTCAATGGTAGAATGCTTACCTAAAAAGCACAAATCCCTGATTCATTTTCCAATTAAAAATATTGATAGATAAAAGTAAATAAATAAATATTATACACCATGTTCCAATTGGTTTCCATTTTTTTGGCCAGTCCTGGGGTTTGAACTTTGGGTCTGGGCACTGTCCCTGAGCTTCTTTTTCTCAAGGCTAATGTTCTACCCCATGAGTCACAGAGCCACTTCTGACTTTTTCTGTGATTAACTAGAGATCAGCATCTCACAGACTTTCATGCCCAGGTTGGCTTTAAACCATAATCCTCAGATCTCAGCCTCTTCAGTAGCTAGGATTGCAGGCATGAACCACTGGTGCCTGGCTGTTTTTCACTTTCAACATGAATAGTCCAATAAGTATGAATCAGTAAAGTCATACAGTATGTATACAGCATCACGTGGTTATCTGAATAGAGGAAAGGTATTTTATAAAATTCAACATCTTTTCCTAATAAAAGTCTGACTGCATTATATATAAAAGGAACATACCTCAAAACAATAAAGGCTGTATATTACCAACCAATAACCATCATCTTACCATGTACAACATATCATAATGCAGTTTTCTTAAGAACAGAAACAAAATAAGATTATCCACTCTACTAGAAATGTTAATCAAAGCAATTAGACTGGAAAAATAAAAATAGCATACAAGTAGGAAAGGCAGAGGCAAATTTTCTGTTTGCAGATAATATAATTTTAAAAGTAGGAAATTATAATGACTCCATGAAGAGAACTCTAGAAATGATAAACAAATTCAATAATATAGCAGAAAACAAAATCAACTTTAAAAACTCAGTACACAAATTCTATACACCAATACTTGTTGGGGTTCACTGACCTCCCTAAGCAAGGCTGAAGGCACGTTTGGTTATGTGCAAAGTCACCATGCCTTAGTGGCCAGGGACACTCAGGCCGAGTGCAGAGACAAGCACAGGAGAACAGTGGTCCTGGCCCCTATCTCTGATCCTTCTCCCAAACCAAGTTAAGAAGATATTTAGTTTGCTCATGGATGTTAGCTTAAGAATCTATACTCAGTTTGGTTTCCTGATCTGTCTCCCAGGCCAAGATAAGAATGTAGCTAATTTACTCTAGGATATTAGCAAAGAGTATTCAGCTCAGAATTATTTTTCTACCAAAATGATATCTGGTTTGTGTTAAGAGAAAAAATGTATTTACTCATCACTAATTATGTAAAGAGTTTACAGCCTTTCCTACTCTGTCATGCTGGATAATAAAAGCTGCCTGGAGATGAACTTTGTCCTCAAGATGAGCACCTTATGGTTTCCCCACTTGATTCCTGAGATTGTCTTTGTGTCTTTTTTCTGTCACATCATTCCCCTTTTAGGTACCTGTTTACCTTGTAGCACTGGACACAGCAAACCCTGATTTCATTAAAAAAAATAAATGAGAAAAATAATTCTATTTGCAGTACTGTACCCAAACACATAAAAGCACAAACATGCATACAAATACCTAGGTATTAACCTAAAGACATTACATCATTTAAAATGAACATTACAAAACGCTGAAGAAATTGAAGAAGATTCTACAAAGTAGATGGACTGGGAAATTAAAGTACTAAACTGACCATACCATGTAAAGAAATCTACAGAATATATACAGTTCCTAAGAAAGTACTAATGATATCCTCAAGAGACCTACAATTTAATCCCCAAATTCCTATGTAGCAAAAGATCTCCAAGAGCCAACACATTCTTGAGCAAACAAAGCAAAACTAGTGATACCACAGTACTTTGATTAGAGACTTACAAAACCCAATAACAAAACCAGCATGGCACTGGCATAAAAACTGGCATGTTGACTAATACAGTAGGGTATAAGCTGAGAAATAAATCCATGAATTTCGGCCAACTAATATTTAGCAAAAAATCTGAAGGCATACATTGAGGAAACAAGCATCCTCAACAACTGCTGTTGGGGAAATGAATATCCAGTGAAATATTTCTTCATTCTCACTATGTAAAAAAAATCAAAATGGATTAAAAAAATCCTACATATAATCTTGAAATTCTGACATCACTAAAGGAAGCATTTCAAGGTTTTTACAGTGGTACAAATGTCCTGGATGGAACTCTGAAAGAAAAGCAATTATTGACAGATATTATTACTTCAAATTACAAACCTGCTACATAGCAAAAAAATAAATAAATAAAAATAAAAAATAAAACAAAGACAACACACTAAAGGGAGAAATTATTTTCTAGTTATGTATCTGGATTACTATGCTGGATATATAAAGAACTAAAAAATTTGCTGTTTGTAAGTCCTCCTCTATTTTGACCTAACAACCACCATCTTAGGTCTTCAGTCCTTTCCTCCAAATCAGGTGGCCAGACCAAACCTGGCCACAATCATTAACTCTCATCCCTGTGCCTGATATCCTCCAGCTGCAGAAGTAGAATGCCTTCTGCCTCAATTGTCACAACCATGCTACATGCTACATGCTATCTTTGGCCCCAGATGTAACTGCAGAGAATTCCCTGCCCCTAATATAAAAATCCCTACTTTGCACAAAGACAAGCATTGCACTCAGCCTGAAAGGCACAGCCTTGCCAGCTTGCCAACAATAGACTTTGCTGCACATAACTTGGTGTCCCACATAGTTCTCAGAGCTTACCAAAAGAAACGATACAACTCAAAACAGGAGTTTATTCTTAGTAGAAAAAGAAGTAGAAATGGTTGACAAATCTATGAAAAACTATACAATTTAGCCACAAATGCAAATTCAAACTACGTGGTGACTTTACCTTACCACAACCAGAATAACTATCATCAACACAACAAAACAACAATAAAACTACAAATACTGGGTACATGGTGAAAAGTAAAGAGAGGAGACATCCTCACATATTGTTGGTAGAAATGCAAAATTGTGTAATGTGATCACTATGGAAATCAGTATGGAGGTTTCTCAAAACAACTAAAATTACTGTATGTTTCAGTTATGGTACTCCTAGGGATATAAGCAAAAGAATTGAAGGTAGTATACAATATCATTGACTTCCTATCCATACTTATTGTGGGGTTATTAACATGAACCAAGTTAAGAAATCAACCTAAATGCCCTTCATTAAATGGATAAAAATAAATACAGTTTCAATACAGGAAACCATTTAGACATATAAAAGAAGGGAATGCTATCATTTGCAGGAAAATTTATTAAATAATATCAGTTAAGATAACCCAGATACAAAAAGACAAGTATTGTATGTTTGTTTATAAGGGTCTACAAAAGAGAAATAGTCTTGGAAGAAGGGACAAAGAGGGGAGCAGAGTGTGGAAAAAACAGATAAATGGTAAATGAACACAGTGATTGCATGCAATAAGCATGTGTGAAAACACCACACTGAACCCATTAAATATGTGCTATATGCTAATAATAATTGTTATACTTATTATACTATGTCCTAACCATATTCAATAATAAGCTGCCCCTATATTACAAGTACAACTAAAATTAAATTAAACTATTTGCCTACTAAATGGACTATAACTTAAAAATAATTTAGCTCACCAATTAATTATTCTACCTTCTAAGTAATATCTGTGTTCTTGAGGTAATTTCCGTGTGCTTTCGTTAAAACATTAAGTGTGGTAGAAGAATTGGCTACTTCATATCTCCCAAATATGTCTTTGGCACCACATTAACATGAAATCAACATTGGTGGGAATCTTTACGCTATAAAAACAGGCAAATGTGACAAATACTACTTAGTTTGTTACTTGGTAACTCGTTAAATGTGTGTATTAGAAACTCACTGGAAATCCACTAGTTTAAAAGTAGAAATTAAAAAACTATATGAACTTCTTTCTTTTATGCTGCAGGTGGGGCTTGGCTTTAGGACCTGGGCACTGTCCCAGAGTTTGTGTGTTTGTGTATGTGTGCATGTATATACTGTGTATGTGAGTATGAGTGAGTGTGTGTGTGTGTGTGTGTGTGTGTGTGTGTGTGTGTGTGTGCGTGTGTGTGTTTGTACTCAAGGCTTGAGTGTTGTCCCTAAGTTTTTTGCTCAAGGCTAGCACTCTGCCATTTGAGCTGCCACTCCACTTCTGGCTTTTTGGTAGTTAAATGGAGATAAGAGTCTCACAGACTTTTCTGCCTGGGCTATCATTGAACCACAATACTCCAATGTCAGCCTTCAGAGTAGCTAGGATTACAGGAGTGACCCACCAGCAGCCAGCAGTCCCAGAGCTGTTTTGCTCAAGGCTAGCACTTGAGCCACAGCTCCATTTATGACTTTTAGTGGTCAAATAAGAATCTCACAGAGTTTTCTGTCTTGGCTGGCTTTGAACCCTGATCCTCCAATTTCGCTTTCTGAGGAATTAGAATTAGTTATGAGCCATTAGTGTATAGCTGGAATTATGTTTTTAAAACTCAAAGACAAAACACTGAATTCATTTATGATGTGAAGACTTTTTAACCTTGCTAAACTTATCATTTTCCCCAATGAGTCAATGAAAGAAAATAGTATCGCTAGCTCAAATTTATTAGTGCTTCAAACAATCAAGATTTATAATCCAAAGAGAAAATCAATTTTGCTTTATTTCTTCCAAGTAATTGCAGAGAAAAATAGAAAAATTTAGAATACAGAATATTTTTAGATTACAATTTTGACTATTAAATGCCAAGATTCTCAACCATGAAAAGGCAAGATTTTCACTATAGAGCCAGATAACCATTATGTAGGGTTTCCCACCCCACAGTTTTTGTTGCAGTTACAGTATTGAGGCATCACTGAAATAGAAATGTATTTAGAAAAACAGGCAACAATTCAGAAATGAGCTATGACCTTACATTGCCACAAAATCTAATACAGCCAATGATTTAAACGGCAGAAATAATAATTTTTGTAGCAAATCCCATGCTGAAAGTCCAACGTCACTGCTTCTTCTAGTTTAGTTACTGATGAAAGTGCTCTACCTGGCTACCAGGCAGCTCCTTTCCATTATGCTTAGATGTGCCTAAAAGAGAATGAGTTTTGAGGTCACTTTGAATAATAATAATAATAACAACAAAAATAAGATGAAGAATAAAATATGTTAATATATAAGGTAATAATACTAATAAAAGATCATCATTCTCACGATTACACTTGTCATATCAAAACAGTCCCTATCTCCAAGTAGCTTCACATGGAATACTGTATCCCTAATTCACAGCTTCCTCCATGTGAATGGAGAGTTTGATCATTGTTTTATGACTTCCAGCTTATATTGTAAAGCATTTTAGAGTTTTAAAAATATTATTCCTGTATTTTATCACATTTTATATAATAAGTACAAAACTCAGCAGCATAAAAAGAGAAAAACAAGCTATCTGGATTACTTAACAATATAACAAAGAAATCTCTTCCTTCTCTTTCTCACCAGTCAGGTTTCAATACAGGTATGAAGAGAATAAGGAACTGATGTAATTGATGGAGTGCTTTATCTGCCTGTCTCATGTGACTACTCCAGTATGATACCTTAAGCTTGTCAAAGAAAAGTCCAAAGTGTTGCAGCGAACACGTTCTTTGTTGACAGTGGGTGAACATTTAGCTCCACGGATCTTGCAGTAATTATGGCATTGTTATTGTTAGATGCAGGCCTGAGAGATTTTTTGAACTTCTTTTCATTAAATACAACTTTGCTGGGCCTTTAATTCGCTTCCTCTTTTCCTGGCTATTTATTTATTATTTATTTATTTACATTGTGAGAAACTATGGAGTGTATGACTGTGTCAAAAAGGTCTTTACAAAGATTTTCAAGCTTGCATTGCCATTTTCTGAATTATTTTAGGACAGATCTGTCTGTTCATAAGTTAACAAGGGAACATTTGTAAGTTAACAAGGGAATGAAAAGAGCTTAATGGGAGAGGTGGAGGGCAAGGACCTCCATATGTATGACATATGTAATTCTTCTATTCTGGAATAACATTTGTAAATGAATGAACAATCATTCCCTAGAAGCCAGAATAAGTCAGAGGAACTAAAAACTATGGTTCTGATTTTCACTGGCATCTACATAAGGCTTAAACTATGGTTGAATCCTGAATTTGTTCTTGTGAAAGACAATTTTTATATCTCACCTTGGAAAAATCTACCTCAGAACTTTTGATGAGGCAACATTCTATTCACTACAAATCAGTGCTACATCAAATAACACTCAGGTTAATGTAGAGACAAAGTGAAACAAATTATACCTAAGTTTTGAAATGTATACTTTTAAGAACAGTAAAAGCATTGTGACTTCAGTTACTACTTTCCCATTAAAGGTGATTGATCCATTGGATTTTGTTTTATTTTTGCCAGAGCTACATAGACTAGAACTGAGTCTTGCTGAGACCTCACATCAGAACAGACAGAACTGGAGTCTTGGAGAGGACAGGGTCTGGCTTTGAGAAAGTAGGCCTGAGAAAAGACAAAGTCTTCAATGTTTTGGAGCAAATAAGTCCAAGCCAGCATTTTTACTCATTAGAGTCTAATCTTTATTATCAAAGTCTAGCTTTTTTCTTGTCCTTTTAAAATGAGCCTTTATAAATCATACAGAATAATACATTTCATTATGTTATGTATATATAAAAAATATATTAGTTATATGATATATGACTATATAATACACAAAATATTGATATTGCATATATTATTAATGGTATACTGCTACGTGATATATTTCTATACTATTCTGTAATATATACATAATAAACAATATATGTATATTATATTAGTAATTTAGTTTGATCCTATCTACCTCCCATTATCTTCTGTCTCTCTCATCTCCTTCCCTGGACCCCATCCACATCTTGAGGTCTTGTTTTGAGGTTGGAACATAATTTATAGCTGATCTGAAACTTTGGAAAGTGGCAGGGTATAACATTAACCCTCAAAAATCAATGGCTTTTCTGTATGCCAATAATGAGAACAGTGAGGCTGTAATCAGAAAAACAACTCCTTTTGTAGTAGGCCCACAAAAAAGAAAATACCTAGGAATTAACATAACCAAAGAAGTGAAGAACCTCTATGATGAAAACTTTAAACACTTGAAAAAGGAAATTAAAACAGAACTAAGGAAGTGAAAAAACCTCCCATGTTCCTGAATTGAGAGGATTAACATAGTGGAAATGGCAATACTGCCAAAGGCTATCTACAAATTCAATGCAATACTCATCAATATCCCAACATCATTCTTTGATGAAATAGAAAAAGCAATCCAAAAATTCATATGGGATAATTAAAGTCCCCAAATAGCAAAACAATCCCTTAGCAGAAGAAGAGTGCTGGGGAAATAGCAAACTAAACTTCAAACTCTATTACAAAGCTATCATAATAAAAGCAGCCTGGTACTGGCACAAGAACAAACCTGAGGACCAATGTAATAGAACTGAAGACCTAGAAATGAACCCACACACCTATGGTCAACTAATCTTCAATATGGGAGCCAAATAAATAGGAAGGAAGAAAGACAACCTCTTCAATAATGGTAGAAACTAAAGTTAGATCGTTATATATCACCCAGCACCAGAATCAATTTTGAATGGATCAAAGCAGATACACATTATAGGAAGGAATAGGGGAAACACTAGGACTCCTTGGCAAAGGACGAAATTTTATCAAAAAGACCCTGAAGCACAACAAATCAAAGAAAGGTTGAACAAATAGGATTGTACAAAACTGCAGAACTTCTGCATGGCAAAGGACATAGTTATCAAGATCAATACAAAGCCTACAGAATGAGAGATCTTCACTAGCCATACAACAGACAAGGGATTCATATCTAAAGTATACTTAGAAGTCAAAAAATTAAATCCCCCAAAATCAAATCCTTACAGAAACAACTACCCCATTAATAAGTGAGCTAAATACTTAAAGAGACTTCTCTGAAGAGGAAATAAGAATGGTCAATAGACACATGAAGAAATGCTCAACTTCTCTGGCCATAAATGAAATGCAAGTCAAAACAACATTGAGATTCCACCTCACCCCAGTTAGAATGGCTATAACCAAGAAAGAGAATAACAACAGATGCTGGAGGGGATGTGGCCAAAAGGGAACCCAGGATTGTTGGTGGGAGTGTAATCTTGTTCAACAGCTCTAGAAAGCAACATGGAATTTCCTCAAAAGACTACACATAGACTTCCCCTATGAGATCCCACTTCTGGACTTTTACCCAAATGATCACAAACAAGGCCATACTAAAGCTATCAGCACAACCATGTTTATTGCAGCATTATTTACCCTAGCTAAGATACAGAACCAACCCAGGTGTCCCTCAATAGATGAATGGATCAAGAAAATGTAGTATATATATATACAATGGAATTCCTTGCTTCCATCAGAAAGAATGGCATCATTCCATTCATAAGGAAATGGAAAGTCTTGGAAAAAATCATATTAGGTGAAGTAAGCCAGACCCAAAGACACATAGGTTTCATGGTTTCCCTCATTTGTAATAATTACTATATGTCTAGGATAGTCCTAGCAGATGAGCAGAATAGCTCAATAGATATGTATATATGACCATATAAGATGATGCTAAGCAAAAAGAACTCAAAGATATGGAAACAAGAAGTTTTTCTTTGTTGCTGTTGTTTTTAATGTACTATGTGATTTCTTTTTTCTTTTGTTTTTTTTTCCCCTATGGTTTATTCCCTTTTGTCACTGCATTTGATTTTGGTACACTGGATATTGTATGTATGTTTATCTGACATAGGGAAGGGAAGAGGACAACAAAATTGTGAGGCAAAGGACAAAGGGAGAACCAATGCAACAACAATACTCATAATATGCTACAAATAAACTGTACAACTTGGGGGAATTGGGAGTTAGTTACATAATTACATATGCAACTAACACCTCTGTACATCACCTTGACAATAAAATTAAATAAAAAAATAGTAATTTCTAGTTACTAGCAAATCTTTAGGTCAGGTAAATGTATGATACATTTAGGTATAGATAGTTTCTTTTGATTTCTTATGGCCTCTAGTCAAAATATGGATACTGAGTCTAGCTGGCACCATCTTGGCATGTTGGTGGATGATAGGGACTTTCTGAAAACTCTTAGAAGTGATTTCACTTTCCCATCTCTGCCCCCAGGTGATGGGTATGCATAAATGCACAAAAGCAGATGAGGCAAGGATTTGGACAATAGGTTCCTCAACCTGCTAGACCTGTAGCATGAATTCTGAACTCTTGATCTTTCTGTGACCCTGCCTCTTAACCATGACCCTGTTTAGGTCTGACAACCTCAGTCACTATTGCAACATGACTCCTGTTTCCTGACTGTCCTCAGGTCAGCATGGGTGTCTCTCCTCAATTCTTCATTAGAGTTGATCTGGTTTGTTGAGATTATATTTCTGCCCTTTCTTTACTACCCTTGTGGCTCTGTTCCTAACCGTATTAAGTGTGCTTTAGGCTGAAACAGTTTTGGGGACATGTGTCCCCTAGCAGTCACTGGCTTTCTAATGACTCCCGATTCAACCTCTCAGAATGTGGCTTCTCTGTATCTCATGATTGAATTTCCATATAAAATAGTCACAACTTGAGATGCTGAGTTAGAAATATGGATCCAACAAAGGCCTTCCACAGCAGTGTTTCAGAGTTTGACAATAAATTCTAATAATTTTTCCTTATTGAAATATTTCTTAACTGCCTATTCCAGAAGGAGGTCAAATTTATATTTGTAAGTCAACATTCAATTTCAGGGAATTTTCATATTTGAAATTCATTCTTCATAACATACCTGAGATAGAGTACAGTAGATATTTTTATACTAACTTTTATCCAAAATAAGATTAAATTGTGCTGTTGCAAGGCCAAGACCCTTGAAAATCTTTCTAGTTCTTGTCCAGTTTGTTGTACCTGATACCTTTAAGGAGTACATTCTGTACAGCCCCTACTTCCTGGTGTGTTCCACATGTATGCGTGAGAACACAGACAGAAGCAACCCACTGTCTTAGCTGTAGACTGGCCTTGGTCTCAATCAGTTCTTCTGAAATCTTTTTGCTTTTTTTTTTTTTTTGGTCGGTTGTGTGTGGGCCTTGAACTCAGGGCATGGGCCTGAACACTGTCCCTGAGCTCTTTTTTTGCTCTTTTTTTGGTCAAGGCTAATGCTCCACTTTGAGCCATGATCCACTTCCAGTTTTCTTGTGGTTAATTGGAGATAAGAGTATTACAGAATTTCGATGGAAGTTCCGGGAAGATGGCGGAGGAGAAGCTGGAATCTGAACAAGCTCTTGCATAGAAAAGTTTCAGAGTTCCAGTGAACAGTCCCAAGCCAGAGAATCACACCAAGTGTGCCATCGTAGGACAGAGAGTTAGTCAAGAGAGGGGAAGCCAAGCAGACACATCTGAGCATCTGCCAGCAGCTGCTGCGGCGGCGGCAGCAGGGTCGCAGTGGCGACCGCAGCCGCGGCCATACCTGAGCGCTCACACAGAGAGTCCGGGACAAAGGAGCCAGACGCAGCAGGCGAGCGGATTCTACTCAACACCAGCAAGAACCAACAAGGAGCGGACAACTTCATCCTGCACTTTGCAGACCAGAGACGACCCAGGATACAAGACTCGGCATGAGTAGAAGCCCCACTTCCTCACTCCTTCCCAGGGAGCAGAGGAGGGAAGGCCACCCCTCCCCCCACCCAGCACCAGTGATCTCAATCTTGGATACCGACAAAGCTCGGAGGAGCAGCTAGCTCCAGCTCAGGCCTTGGAATAAAACGAGTCATTTAGCAGGTCACAAGAACTTAACGGCGAAGTGACCTCACAGACTCAGTTCCATCCAGGGAAAAGTCACCCAGCTCAGGCGCCAGCCATTGGAGTGGCTTTCCTCACCGGGTAACCAGAGCCAGAGGCTGCCCCTCTCTCTAGCAGCCACCACAATCAATTGAAAAACAGAAACCCTGAGAATGGCTCCAGGCTGGGTGCTGTGAGTTTTTTTCACAAAATAGCCCCAGGGAAAAGCTACTGTTTGTTGAAAGGCCTCAACTCTACCCAGAACCTAGCCTCATCACTGCATCCCCCTCTTTTGTGATTCTCAAAGCAGATCACCCTCCCAGTAAACTAACCTGGGAGGGGGAATCTCAAAATCTTGGGTAAAGCAGAGCATTTTGCTGCCTGTTCCAACAAACTGACTTAAGAAACCAATCAAGCCACAGGACCTCAAGCTGACCAGAGACTCCAACCACACTCTGGTTACAGACAAAAGGGAGATACAGGACTCTTCCCACCCCTCCCCCCCCCACAAAAAAAAAATCAAAGACCTTTTTTTTTTTTCTTCTTCTTCTTTTCTTTTTTTCTTTTTTTTTGTTTTGTTTTTTTTTTCATTTTTTGTTACCTTATATATATAAAAAAAATTTTTTAGCTTTTCTAAAACTTTTATTAATCTTTAATTTTTGCCTCTTCTGAAAAAATAATTGTTTTCCATTAACTTTTTTTTTTTCTTTCTCCTCTTATAATTTTTATTTTAGGAATACGTGAATGTGTGTTTTCCTTTCTTTTCTTGTCTTCTTTCTCTTTTTCTTTCATTCTTAATTATCTTTTTGTTTTTTTGTCTAGCTCTACTGAACTTCTGATCTTTTCTTCTCACTTTCCTATCCTTTCCATCTTTTCCTCTTTGTTCTTCTTTATGTGACTTAACTCTTGTCCTGCACATCCTCAGATAAACCCGTAGTTAACCATTAGACCCTACCCCCCCATTGTGTACACACTTAATCCACAAACTTATTACTCAATTCAAAACCTCTGAGACTTAAATTCATTAATAGCAGTACTACCTCTTTATACCTATATAATATTTTAAGCATTTTTTTAAATTTTTCACATCTCCTCTATGTCCCTCCCTTTCTCTCAACATATTCATATTCCTCTATAAATAGATAGTCTTTTAATCTCTAAAATAACATTAATTTTTACGTTTCTATTTTTTTTTCTGGTCTCGTTTCATTCCCCTTTCCCTTTCTTCTTTTTCTCTCTCTCTCTACTTGCATCCTACCCAACCTATTTCCTGCACTGTGATTAGGACATAGTTAACTCTCCCTATGCCTCCCCACACCAATCTATTCCTATTTTTTACCCACATCTCTCCCTAACCCTAATAATTTCTGGTTTTCCAAATTCTTCTCTGCGGTTCGAAGTCCTTTAACATATAGTTGTTTGATGTCGAATAGATGTATCTGTTGAACTACATTGTATCTGTAGACTATTGACTGTACAAATGCAAACGTTGGTTGATGGTTGCCTTAAGATAGTGTTCTAGCACAAAACTGGTGCTATCTTCATCTCAAATGGGCAGAGTAAGCCGGAAAAACACAAGAAAAATGGCAAATTCGGGTATCTCAATTCCCAATCTTGATAATCAGGGGTTAGAACAGATAATGAATAATCCAGAGGAGAGTTCCCAAACAGCTCTACAAACACTGCTGGCAAACATGATAAATGAAAAGTTTGACAATGTACAAAGGACTCTGTATGAGCGTGACAGGGAGAGAGAGGAGGCATCCCAGAAGTTTATACAGGAATATCATAAGCGTGAGGAAGCTACTCAAAAACTGATACTGGATTTGCGTGAACACCTTGAGAATACTCAAAGAGAAAGGGAGGAATGGCCTGAGCAGGCTGAGAACACTCAAAGAAATCTGCAGGAATCCCACGAATGGGAGGAAGCTAATCAAAGAGTAATGCAGGAATTGAGAGACCAGGTAGAGAACACACAAAATCACTAAAGGTATTCATGGAATCCATTAACAAAGAGCTGAAGGAAGTCAGGGAGACCACAAAGGGAATGCTGAATGGAACCCAACAGAAGGAATGGGAGCCCAAAGAAACCATAACCAATCAACGAAGTGATTTGAGGACAAACACTGAACACCAAATTAAGGAAGTAAAGAAATTCATACAAGACCTAAAACAGAGCTTCAACAAAGAACTTGAAGCCATCAAAGCTGACCAACTAGAAGGAAAAGAGATAAAAAACAAAGTAGAGAGTCTTGACACCAGGTTAGACCATGCAGAAGATCGAATCTCAGGGATTAAAGACAGCCTAGATATTATAGAGAAAGAACATACAACCATCCAAGACAAGTCCAAGAAATATGATAGATCTATCCAACACCTGGAAGACACCATCAGAAGGCCTAATCTAAGGATAATGGGTGTAGAGGAGCACCTAGAAACAGAAGTTAATGGTCTAGGAAATTTGTTTAACAGGATCCTAGCAGAGAACTTCCCAAACATGCAAAAAGATAGGCCTGTCCAGATACAAGAAGCCTTTAGAACCCCAAATAGACCAGACCAGAATAGGACATCCCACCACCACATTATAATCCACATAGGATCAACTCAGAGCAAGGAAAAGATCCTTAAAGCTGTCAGAGAGCAAAGGGTAATCACTTATAAAGGGAAACCAATTAGAATCACCTCAGATTTCTCAGCAGAGACAATCAAAGCAAGAAGAGCCTGGAACGATGTATGCCATGCCCTAAAAACAAACAACTATCAACCAAAAATACTGTACCCAGCTAAACTCTCCTTCATAACCGAAGGCCAAATAAAAACCTTCCATAGCAAAGAAAAATTGAAACAATACATCTCCACCAAACCAGCCCTACAAAAGATTCTTAGAGATGTCCTACACATAGAAAACCAACAAGACCGCAATAAAGGCCAAGAAACTGCACCCAAACTGAGAATCCAAGAACCATAGGAAGAACCCAGTTTTCGCAGCCCCCAAGAAGGTAGATAACATGGCAGGAACTCCCAAATACCTCTCAGTCCTATCTCTTAATGTTAACGGACTGAACTCTCCAATTAAGCGACATAGACTGTCTAGTTGGATTAAAAAACAAGACCCTTCTATCTGCTGCCTGCAGGAGTCACATCTTGCCCGTAAAAACAAACACATTTCCAATGTTAAAGGCTGGAACAAAATCTACCAAGCAAACGGACCGCATAAACAGGCGGGAGTTGCAATCCCAATATCAGATAAAATAGACTTCAAATTAAAATTCGTAAAAAGAGATAAAGAAGGTCACTACATACTAATTCAACGATCTCTCCTTCAGGAGGATATTACAATTCTAAATATCTATTCACCAAACAATGGAGCACATAAATTTATCAAAGAAACACTACTTTCCCTCAAATCCCATATAGATCCAAAGACATTAATTGTTGGGGATTTTAACACACCACTCTACCCACTAGATAGATCAACTCGGCAAAAACTCAACAGAGAAACCACAGATCTAAACAGCTGCATAGATCAACTAGACTTAACAGACATTTACCGAACATTTCACCCAACAGCATCAGAATACACGTTTTTCTCAGCAGCACATGGAACGTTTTCTAAAATAGACCATATTTTAGGCCACAAAGCAAACTTGTCTAAATTCAGAAACATTGAAGTTATACCTTGCATTCTCTCTGACCACAAGGGAATAAAATTAAAACTCAACACCAAAAGCCACCAAAGAAAGTCCGGTATCACATGGAGGCTGAACAACACACTGCTGAATCATGAGTGGGTCATGGAAGAGATTAGAAAGGAAATTCAAATGTTCATGCTATTCAACAAAAATGAACACACAAAATACCAGCTCCTCTGGGACACAGCAAAGGCAGTACTCAGAGGCAAGTTTATAGCTCTGAACTCCTATATCAACAAATTGGAGAGATCTGAAACTAGCAATTTAATGACGCATCTAAACCTCCTTGAAAAAGAGCAGCAAGATAACCCCCAATCCAGTAGATGGAAAGAAATAATCAAAATTAAATCAGAATTAAATGAATTAGAATCCAAAAAAACTATAGAAAGAATCAACAAAACAAAGAGTTGGTTCTTTGAAAAACTTAACAAAATTGACAGACCCTTAGCAAATCTTATCAGAAAAAGAAGAGAACACACCGAAATTAATAAACTCAGAGATGAGAATGGAAACATCACCACGGAAACAACCAAGATTCAGAACATTAAAAGGGAATACTTCTCAAAACTGTATGCTAATAAGTTTGAGAACTTGACAGAAATGGACCTCTTCCTAGCAAATATTGACATGCCAAAACTAAACCAAGATGAGTTAAACTATCTTAACAGGCCCATATCAAGCATTGAAATAGAAACAGCAATAAGAGACCTCCCAGCTAAGAAAAGTCCAGGACCAGATGGTTTTACAGCGGAATTTTACAAGGCCTTCAAAGCAGAACTCACACCAATTCTCCTCCAACTCTTCAATGAAATTGAAAGAGAAAGCTCACTACCGAACACATTCTATGAAGCCATCATAACCCTCATCCCAAAACCAGGCAGGGACTCATCAAAGAAAGAGAACTATAGACCCATTTCTTTGATGAACATTGATGCAAAACTTCTCAACAAAATTTTGGCCAACCGACTTCAACAATTCATCCAAAAAATCATACACCACGATCAAACAGGATTCATTGCAGGGATGCAAACCTGGTTCAATATACGCAAATCAATTAATATTATTCATGACATCAACAGGAGCAAGAATAAGAACCACATGGTTATCTCAATAGACGCAGAAAAAGCATTCGACAAGATCCAACACCCCTTTATGATGAAGGTTTTGGAAAAATTAGGAATCCATGGAACATTCCTCAATACAATAAAGGCTGTATATGACAAACCTACAGCCAGCATTATACTCAATGGTGAAAAACTAAAGCCATTTCCTCTTAACTCAGGAACAAGACAAGGATGCCCACTCTCTCCACTTCTCTTCAATCTAGTATTAGAATGCCTAGCTACAGCAATAAGACAAGATGCAGACATAAAGGGGATCCAAATAGGGAAAGAAGAAATAAAACTCTCCCTCTTTGCAGATGACATGATCTTGTATTTAAAGAATCCCATAGACTCCACTCCCAAATTACTCAAGCTGATTCAAAACTTTGGCAAAGTAGCAGGTTATAAAATTAACCCCCAAAAATCCATGGCTTTTCTGTATGCCAACAATGAGAAAAGTGTGGCTGAAATTAGGAAAGCAACTCCATTTGTAATAGCCCCACAAATAATAAAATACCTAGGAATTAACTTAACTAAAGAAGTCAAGGACCTCTATGATGAAAACTTTAAAATCTTGAAAAAGGAAATCAACACAGAACTTAAAAAATGGCAAAACCTCCCATGCTCCTGGATTGGAAAGATTAACATTGTGAAAATGGCAATACTTCCCAAGGCTATCTACAAATTCAACGCAATACCTATCAAAATTCCACCCTCATTCTTCAAGGAAATAGAAGAGGCAATCCAAAAATTCATATGGAACAATAAAAGACCCCGAATAGCAAAAACGCTCCTCAACGGAAAGAACACTGCTGGAGGAATATCAGTACCAAATTTCAAACTCTACTATAAAGCCATAGTAATCAAAACAGCTTGGTATTGGCATAAGAACAGACCTCAGGACCAATGGAATAGAATTGAAAACCCAGAAATGAACTCACAGACCTATAGCCATCTAATCTTCGATAAGGGAGCTAAAACAATAGAATGGAAGACAGACAGCCTCTTCAGTAAATGGTGCTGGCAAAACTGGTTAACTACATGTAGAAAACTAAAGCTAGATCCTTATATATCACCCTGCACCAGAATCAACTCCAAATGGATCAAAGACCTTGACCTCAAAGCAGACACTCTGAAAACATTACAGGATGGAATAGGAGAAACCCTGGGTCTCCTTGGCTCAGGCCGAAATTTTCTGAATAGAGACCCGGAAACACAACAAATCAAAGAAAGGTTGGACAAATGTGATTGCATAAGGTTGCAGAGCTTCTGCAGGGCAAATGACATAGCTAGCAAGATCAATAGAAAGCCCACGGATTGGGAGATCTTTACTAGCCATACAACGGACAAGGGTCTCATATCTAAAATATACTTGGAACTCAAAAAATTAAACCACCCAACAACAAATCCTCAAAGAAACAACTGCCCAATAAGTAAGTGGGCGAAAGACTTAAAGAGAAGCTTCTCTGAAGAAGAAAGAAGGATGGCCAATAGACACATGAAGAAATGTTCAACATCCCTAGCCATAAAAGAAATGCAAATCAAAACAACATTGAGATATCACCTCACTCCAGTTAGAACAGCAAAAATCAAGAACTCTAACAACAACAGATGCTGGAGGGGATGTGGACAGAAACGAACCTTACTTCATTGTTGGTGGGAATGTAAACTTGTTCAACCACTTTGGAAAGCAGTATGGAGGTTCCTCAAAAGACTCCATATAGAGCTCCCCAATGACCCAGCAATCCCACTTTTGGGCATTTACCCAAATGACTACAAACAAGGCCACACTAATGCTACCAGCACAACTATGTTTATTGCAGCATTATTTACCATAGCTAAGATATGGAACCAACCCAGATGCCCCTCAGTAGATGAATGGATCAAGAAGATGTGGTATATATACACAATGGAATTCTATGCCTCCATCAGAAAGAATGACATTGCCCCATTTGTTAGGAAATGGAAAGGCTTGGAAAAAATTATATTAAGTGAAGTAAGCCAGGCCCAAAGAAACATAGGTCCCATGGTTTCCCTTATTTGCAATATCTACTATAGGTATGAGTCAAGCGGAAAAAGTCAGAGAATGTGATGTTAGGAAAACGAACCCTCAAATATGTATTTTAATGTTTTTGTTTCTTTCATGCATGTGTTTCTAACGCATTTATAATATAATTTCTTTGTTGCTTTGTATGTCCCTCCCCCACAGTGTAACCCCCGCTTTCACTATATTTGATGTCAGTATAACATGTGGAGGAGACGGGGACAAACAAGTCGTTTAAGGATTCAGGTGGACCTGTTGCAACAATGAGAAGTACAAAATGTCATGTCAAAACCAGCTTTACAATGTCGTTGGGGGGGGGGAGGGGGGTATGATTGGGTGGGGGGAAGGGGGGAGGCTGGGAAGGGAGGTGAAGGGTAAACAAAGGAGGAGGCTGCAATGCTTGGTAAGAAATGTATGCATTTTCCTGCCCATGTAATTGTAACCCCTCTGTACAGTATGTTCTCAATTAAAATAAAATAAAATAAAATAAAAAAGAAATATACTCACTACCTTACGTATGGAACTGTAACCCTGCCGTACATAACTCTGACAATAAAATTTTCAAAAATTAAAAAAAAAAAAAAAAAAGAGTATTACAGAATTTCCTATCCAGGCTGGCTTTGAACCGCTATCCTCAGATCTTAGCCTCCAGAGTAGCAAGGATTACAGGCATGAGCCAGTGGCATTTGGAAGTTCTTCTGAAAAAAAATTTTTTTTTGGTGGGTCGTGGGGCTTGAGTTCTGGACCTTGGCACTGTCCCTAATTTCTTCAGCTCAAGAAGTGTACTCTACCACTTGATTCACAGTGCCACTTCCAGTTTTCTGGTGGTTAATTGGAGGTAAGAGTCTCATGGGCTTTCCTGCCCAGGCTGGCTTTGAACTGTGATCCTCAGAACTCAGCCTCCTGAGTAGTAAGGATGAACCACCGGCACTCGGCTCTTCTGAAATCTTAAACTCACATTACTACCTCCCATTCTCACTGTTATTTTGTTCCCACTAACTTTCCAGGAACTCTACTAAGATCTCAATCCCTTTCAGTCTGTCCCCCATTTAGCACTCCAAATCTTCCAGCCTTTCTTATAAGCTCCTAACCTTTTTCTCATCTCTTTGTTCTCCTGCCATATCTACTCCACAGGGTCCATAGACCAAAGCAAATCTGCATATGAGAACAAATTTAACACAAACTTTAGATGGCACCAGGAATTTTGTAAGAAAAATCCAATCTTGGTGAGCCCCTGTCTCTGACTAGGTCATCAGTTTCTCATTTTGTATTAACAACTTTTACTACTATCTTAATGTCCTTGCTGCATCTGTGAACTAATAGTTTTCCAAGATGGTCTGTTTCCTACCTCATCAAGGTCTTCAAATGCAAATTTCCATTCTCACAGTCTTCAGTTTTCTTTGCAGGTTAATGTACTCATCCTTATCTTTCTCCTTTACACATGAATCTCACCCATTACCATACTCCATTGGACAGCCTTTCTTACACAATTACCTTAATTTTTACTATCATTCTATGCTTTTGTGTCAGCTAGTTCCATATGCATATTTATACAAAGTAAATACAAAATAGTTTCTTCTAACTCATGAAGAAGTCTACATATTTTCTCCAAAAGCTTCAATAAATTCATTGAAAATAGCTGTCCATTCTTTCTGTGTCTACTTCATCTTTTTCTAACCTACATTGTCAATCTACTTTACATAAATTTCCATGTCTAATGAAGTGAATCACAGAGGTTTCAAAAGAATAAAATTAAGCCATTTAAACACTGGTGATTTAACTTTGCTGTGTTAAAAGCTATCTGGAAAGTATATGTTTATTTTTTGGTTTTGCAATCTCTATTTCTATATGCACTATCTATATGTATACATACGCGTATATATAATGTCATCTCTTTATATATAGTGCATATATATGATAAATATAGAATAATATAGTAATGTAGTTTATATACAGAATATATACTATATATGGCTTTCATAATACAGAAAAATTCTATTATCTCAATATATATTTATTCTTAACTACCCTACATGCAATTAAAATATTTTCAAACAGCAGTCAATGGAATAGAAATATATAAATTAGCCCATCATGAAGATAATTTACATTCTATCAAAATTTAACAAATATGTAATACCTTCTGTAACAAACTTAGACATCATTATTTATTTTTATACTAAGAAGTTAGACTTTATTGAAAATAGAGGGACATGTATATGTGTGTGTGTGTGTGTGTGTGTGTGTGTGTGCGTGTGTGTGTGAGTGTGTGTGTGTGTGTGTGTACTTATAAATCTAAAAATAAAAAACTAATCATTCTAGTAAAGCTTTCTATAAATCTTACTAATGTCTCCTGTGTATTGATTATGCATTGAATGTCCATGAGGCAATTCGTTATTTTTGTTTTGGCTAGTTCTTGGGCTTGAATTCAGGGCTTGGATGCTGTTTCTAGCTTATTTGGCTCAAGGCTAGGACTCTACCCCTTGAGCCACAGTGCCACCAGCTTTTTCTGTTTATGTGGTACTGACCCCAGAGCTTCATGCATGCTAGGCAAACACTCTACCACTAAGCCATAATCTCAGCTCCCATATGAGGGAATTTAAAATTCACATTTTCCTTTCATGTAAAAAATGCTTTTGTCTTCTTCTTGGCATCTGACTTCATTTATGCAGGATCTATCTTCTATCAGGCTATAGGCCAAAATCCTGCAATTATTATAGGACTGCTTCAAGGATTTTTTTCTTATTATTTCTTTTGCAGACTAAAACAAAGAGAAAAGGAGGGTAGTAAGAAAGTTCCATGGAGAATTTACTGGTGTGCTGTATAGGTGATTAGGTCTGGGTTGGAATAGGGCATTTATACCTAATTATGGAACATTGTTCCAATTCAAAATAATGTTTATTTTAATAAACATAAGCAGTATTACCTTTATTCTTAAATGAAAGCCATCTCTTTTTCCATCTTTGGTGTTTTGGAATTTTACCCTGTTTTGAAGCAAGAAACAATGTCTAACCTTGTTTCTAAGTACATGGTGAAGATAACCAGGCACTGGTTCTCCAACAGGGACTCACTTCACGGTCCTTTGCATCACTAATGCTCCTTGTGGTGATGGGGAGGTATCCAAACCAAACCAAACCAGCAATGCTATGGATCGTTAATATAGGAACGTGCAGATCCTAAGTATAGTTAACTCCAAAAAGGAAACTTACTGTAATAAAGCATAACACTACATAAGATCCATTTATAGTTTTCAATTCGTTTGGATAAATATAATAATAATATATAATATAATAAATAATAATTAAAAGACCGCAGAAGACTACATACTTCCTTTTCACACACACACATAATAAAAGATTCATAAGGAAAAGGAATAATATTTCTTGCTCTCTTCTTAAGTGACGTATTGTCAAATCTGTGTTCTTCTGTTTATTGAAATTGTGTACTCTACTAGCTTCTGACTCCCCTTTATTTTCTCTTTGGTTCATGGCCCTTTGAGCAATACATTGCCCATTCCAAACCTAGTCAAAGCTGGACAGGAAAAGCAAAATCTGCAAGGGGACAGCCTGTTTTGCTCCTTGTTTATAATTCTAATAAAAGAAGGTATGGAAACTATTAATTAAACTGAAGGTTTTGAATCAAGAGTAGATGTCAGTTACTCTTATATCTCAATGGTATGGAGGTGAGATTTACCCATAAAACAAGCTGCTTATACAATAACAATCTGAGCATTTTTTGTTTGCACTGTTCTGTCCTTTCCATGCCTTTAGATGATAACCTGATTCTCCAAATCCAAGGTTGTAGGTATAATTATTGGATCAGAACTATCTGCAAATTCTTCCAAATTTGTCAACCTTAGCCACTGAAAAGCAACAAAGTGTTTGACCTACATACATTCTAGATTTCCCTTTCGGTTAAAAAATAAAGAAAATCCCTCAGTTCTGTATTTAATGTGGATACCATATATTAATTGTTCTCCGTACACATTAAATGATACAGTCTGAGGCTGAGAGGGAAAACATTAAGATGATTAGATTTCTCAATTTTCATTTAAACGTCATGTTTTGAGACTATTAGCTGTATTACTTTTGTCTTTTTTGTTACATGTGAGCTGTACTATTTTTGTTTTTGCTTTTGTTTTTGTTTTTGCTGGTCTTGAGGCTTGAACTTAAGGTCTGAGTTCAAGGCAAGCACTTTACCACTTGAGCCACAGCACTACTTCCAGTTTTTTCTGTTTATGTAGTTCTGAGGAATCAAACCAGGGCTTCATATGTGCTATGCAAATACTCTACCACTAGGTCACATTCCCAGCCCCAGCTATAGTGGGTTTTAAGTTTAATTTTCAACCTGAAGAATTCAAAGTAAGTGAAATGAAATTGAAATCTTATCTATGGACCAAGCTCCAATTTTATATATAGTAAAGCATTATGTTTCTTTATGATGGTTTGATTAAGGAGAATAAAAGAGATTTGGGGAAAATCTAAAATTGTATGGTACATAGAGAAAGCAAAAATTCATATGAGGACAAAAGGAAAGAGAAAAATATGTTTCTATGAACCTAAAAGGTATCATGTACCCAAAATTCTACTGTTGTTGAAAAGACTTAATGACCTTCATAAGATTAGCATAAGTCACTGTCCACCAATAGCTATTGTTAACCCAGATAACAGTGATAGAAAAGGGAAAGGATCTATGGATTAAAACAAGAGCACAATTATTATTTGTTCACTCATCCAACAATCCTAGAGCTAAATTCTAAACACCAAGAACAAAGCAGCATGTGTTTCTTGCTTCCAAAACAGAGAAACAAGATAAAAATGAAATGCAGTTTACATCAAGACAAAAACTGTATACCAATTATTGAGTTACATAAGGTAACAACTAAAGGTCCTTGGAAGTAACTCTCCAAGTTACACCTGGAAATATTACTCCCCAAGTAACCCAGCCATTCCAAACAAGATTGAAAGTGTCAAATAGTGATGCAATTAAATCTATGTTTTTATTTATATTATTCTCATTCTAACATAATCAAGAGAGAAATCATTTTAAAAGAAAACAGAATCCTATTATATACCTCAGTGTTTCACAATAACCAACATAGACAGCAAATAGCCTGAAAGATTAAATTTAAGTCCATTCAATTCTTTTCAATAATGCTTATTGGGCACTTAGGTAAGTGCCTCTGGACTTGATGCCAATTCACAAGGAGTGAGCACAGGGTTTTTGAGAACACAAATAAAATTTTATTAATTTGTCAGGTAAATAAATTACTACAGTAAACTAACATGCCAATGAACTACAGCCTTATCCCAAGGGGAAGGCAGATTTCCAAGGAAAAATCCAGCAGTTTAGAGGTTCCAAATATTTCCTGGCTAGTTGGTGCCTCCTGGTATATTGGCAACATTCCCAAAAGCTAGATGACTTGTTGGCAATGGTTTCCTGGTGACCTGAAGATGCTGAGCATGGTGGTCCAGCAGGTGACACAGAGTGTTAATCATGAATTCCTCAGCAGAGGGGAAGGAAGAGAATAGAAAAGACTAAACTGGAGCCATTAACAAAACAGGCTAGTTAGTAGATGATTTACTTAGTTAGTAGATGATTTACTTGGAAGCATTTTGTATGTGTCTTTTCCTAAATGCATATAATAATAGATTTGTTAAATAAGGAACTCTTTTTCAGTCCTATGCTCCTAAAAAATTCTAATTAAAGACTTTCAAGGCCAAGACACTGTGAGCTTACACTTGTAATCCTACCTATTTAGGAGACTGAGAGCTGAGGATCACCATTTAAAGCCCAGGAAGGAAAGTTTATGAGATTCTTATCTCCAATAAATAAGCAAAAACTGACAAGTGGAGCTGTGGCTCACTCAAGTAGTAGAACACCAGCCTTGAGTAAAAAAGCTTAAGGATAGTCCTGTCCAGGTCCTGAGTTGAAGCACCAATACTGGCCCACAAAGGAAGCAAAATAAACAGAGATGAAAGAAAATGAAAAGAGAAAGAAAATTTGCAGGATAAGAACAGAAGAAAGTAGAATATATTGCATCAAAGTATGCCACGTTAGCAGAGGGCTGCTTTGGACTAAGGGCAACTGAGAAGAAGCAGAAAACAGCAAAGCTCCCTTCTCTTCCTTATTTGTAAAAGTGTTCTCACTCATTCTTAATGGGAAAAACAGAAATTAATTATGGGAAACAAGTTTATATTTCCATCTCAAAAAAGACACCAGGAAGAACTGCATCACCAACCTTATTAATTAGTTTTTACCTCTCATTTTGTTGCTTTATTTTTAAACTTCCCAAGATTTTCATTTCTCAAATCTCATTATTTTCCTACCAAATTTATGCATAAATGTTAATTGCTCCTTTTTAAGATTTTATATAAGCCCAAGACCTTATGACTTCTTTGAGTTACTCATCACAGAATAATAAGCATCTATTTCTTTTGTTCATCTGTGTTTTGTTAGTCTATTTTAACTGAGCCCCAGCCAACAAACTGTAGATAAATAGGAAAAAAATTTTCCTCCCTTATTTATTTAAGACCTTTGTGCAAAATTAGACCAGCAAGTCCTAGTGACCACTAAATTTATAAAAACTTGTGTCGTATTTCTAGAGATTGATTCTCCAGTCTTGGTGAGATTTAGAGCAGAGTCATTTATCATTGAAACATTTGCTAATAGTCTCAAAACTATTATTTAATTGAAGGACATCATAATATCTTTTAGAATACACTTTCATAGAATAGCATGTATTATTAAATTCCAAAATGATTGTAATTTAACTGGCAAAATAATACATTTTCATGAAAATAATAAATTTTCATGGTATTTAATGTGTGACTGACCACTGTGAAGACAAAATATGGATTTTAGATATAGTAGCCACTGCCACCCCTCCCTTGGGCTCTCTGTGCTTGAACAAAGTTAATTCAAATGAGGAATTGTTTATGAAGAAAATGTACACCACCCTACAGAACCAGTGACTCACACATGTAATCCTAGCTTCAGGTGGATTGCACTGTGAAACCAGCAGGGGTAGGTTTCTCATCTCCAATTAACTAGCAAAAGGTAGAAATGGAGCTGTGGCTCAAAGTATAGTACTAACCTTGAGTAAAAAACTAAGGTACAACACTCAGGATAAGTTCAAGACTCAGGACTAGCACACAAAGCAAAGCAAAACAAAACAAAAGTTAATCACACTACCTTTTAAATACTTAATGTAAAAAAACAGTATATAAAAACTTCATTAAGCCAGGCACCAGTGGCTTATGCCTGTAATCCTAGATACTCAGGAGGCTGAGATCTGAGGATGACAGCTCAAATCCAGCCTGGGCAGGAAAGTCCTTGAGACTTTTATCTCCAATTAACCACCAGAAAACCAGAAGTGGTGCTGTAGCTAAAGTGGCAGAGTACTCACCTTCAGCTGAAGAGCTCACGGACAGTGCCCAGGCCCAGAGTTCAAGCCCCACAACTGACAAAAGCAAACAAACAGAAAAAACTCATTTAATAACTTTTAAATTCATTACATATTGACATGATATTCTAATATATTAGATTAAATTAAATGATATTGTAGTAAATAAAATAAAATGTAGCAAATAAATTTCTATTTCTTGTATATCTTTTTACCTTTTTCAAAAAAAATTCTGATGCTTAAGATCAAATTCAAGGCCATGTAGACATGTAGATGCTAGACAAGCACTCTATTACTTACCTATATCTCCAGCCCTTTTACTATTTAATATTGCATGCCTTGCATGTTTGTGCCTGGGATTTGAACTCAGGGCCAGAACACTATCACTGAGCATTTTAGCTCAAGGCTAGCACTCTACCACTTGAGCTACAATTCCACTTCTGAGTTTTTGGTGGTTAATTGGAGATAAGAGACTCAGAGACTTTCCTGCCCAGGCCGGATTCAAACTTTATCATGAGTAGTTAGGATTACAGGCTTGTGCCAGGCTTGTGGTTTCATTTTTTGAAGGGATATCAGCACTTTTTAGTTAATGTAACACCTTCAAACTTAAAGCTCCTTGCCATTACTATGCCATTACATAACCATATTAGTAACTGCAGGTAAATCAACTTATTTTTATGTTTATAAGTTTATAAGCCATCTGCAAGTTCCCTGATGTGTATCATATTAACTAAGAGTTGAAACATTAATAACATAACCTCTTACTTCAGCCAAACTAAAGTTATAGGGAAAATAACATATTTCAAATATTAACAGGTCAGCATTCACTGCTGGAAGGTTGGGCATTACACACCTCAATAATCAGGCCAGATTTAGTGAGAGAGAACTAAGTCTACTTGGCTGATACAAATCTTTCAATTCCATGTGCATGTTCTGGGGTGCATAAAATCAGAGTTTGGCTGACCTTCACTGGATAAATTATTCTAGGCTGGTAATCACTGATGGATAACATGAATATCACCACATATTGGGCTATTTCCATTGCCTTTTACAAGTCTGCACCACAGACTTTTTTTCCTTGAATTTAGTTATCCAATCTTTGTCTCTCTAGACTTAATGAATGAAGCTAATGGCCGCTGCCTACAGTTCAGAATATATCCTTACTTCATGTCATTTTTCCCTTTTCAAAAACTGGATGATAACTGTACAGCTCAAACACATGTTTTCTCAAAGTATTTTCACTCATGAGTTTTCATTCAGCAATAACAGTGGTCTGCTGGTGACTATATCGACACAAGCCACCAATCACTGCATGAATCAGGACAAGGTCATCCTGTCGACCACTGAGAAATAGGTGACATCACAAGGGTGGATGACATGGAATGTGGGGAAATGGCTTCTCAGAATCCTCTACCATTCCAGTCATCTTTGTTTGCCCAATCTTATCATTTCCAGGGTCAGATAATACTCAGTTTGTCATATGTAACTCCTGTCATATTGTTCTGTGGTGTCCCAAATTCAGGCATCTAGCTGCTCTTAAAAACTATTAGCATATAATCTTTCATGTTAGAGGGCTAGAGGACTGCTCCATGCTACTGTACAAATGAGAAAAGTCTGGATAATGAAGGACAGACTCTGTTGTAGGAAGAGAAGCAGGATGCACATCAGCAATTACAAAAGAGGCAACAGAAAAGACACAAGTAAATAAAAAGGGCACTCAGGATAAGGTAGTAACTGTTTTGAAACACTATCTCTGTCTTTCTGGGGTTGAAAGACATGACCACAAAGTGACTACATAGTCATAAAGACAACCCGTTAGTCCTAGCCACAAGATCAGCCCTGGTTTTTTTTGAGGGGGGATTAGAGGGAGGTCATTGTTGGGAATTGAACTCAGAACCTAGGTGCTGTCCTTTAGAGTTTTTGCTCAAGACTAACACTCTACAGCTCTACACAGCTCCACTTCCAGATTGTTGCTGATCAATTGGAAATAAGAGTCTCACAAACTTTCTTGACCAAGCTGGCTTTGAACCATGACCCTCAAATCTTAGCCTCTTCAGTAGCTAAGATAACAGGCAAGAACGTCATACAAGTTTTTGATTCAGGGCAAGTATTTAGTGAGACTCCTCCTGCATGATGACTAGCACAGGGACCTGACAATAAGAAGCAAGTCAAGTAGTATCAGAGCTCTCTCTACCCCAGACTGTATGGTAGTCATTGAGAGAATTTAATGAGCAAGGCTCTGTTTGTTCCCTTCACTCTTCTATAGCCTCAGAGGAATCCCCAATGCTGGGACACTTGGTGCCACTAGATGTACAAACTTGAGGGTGGTATGACGAGAGAAGGAAGCTGCTCAACTTCAAGATGAATAGCCTGTAGTGACCAGAAGATGATCTTTGTGTACATATACAGGAAACTTCTAATGGAACCACAACCCTGCTCCTGACAGCTGACTCTTCAGTGGCCCAGATCTTCAGCCTATAGGTTACCACTGGCTGGCATAACTGTAGCAATTGCTGTGGATCATTTTCCCCTTATGACTAAGGTATCATGGGAGGTCTGCTCAGCAAGAAGTCAACTGAATGAAGTTGAGAGGGACACGGATCCTCACAGGCATGAAAATTACATCCTAGATGAAAAAAAAAATTCAAAAGAACAGCAACACAAGAGCACCAAAAACTCCTAACTCCAAAATAACCAAGTTCAAAGATACTGAAATGGCTGAAACGCCTGACAAAGAATTAAAAAAAATCTAGTTGCCAAAACAGTTATTGCTCTCAAAGAGGTCTTAACCTGTACTAATGTCCAATAACACATTGTCTACTCATTGAAGAGGGCTAGCAGATCCTGGCCCACTGGGCTCAGTACAGTCTAACACTTAATTGTTTTAACATAAAGTTTCCTTTAAGCATCATAGCTGATTTACTGTTATCCTGTTTCTGGTTCTTTTAGTGCACTAAACTCAGCCAGGCTTTGGACAAGTAAGCATGCTTTTCTCCCCGTAGCCCCCCTCGTTTCCCTGGCCCAATGTTCTTCCTAAACACAAACACTTATCCTCACCTTTAATCAAAAAGGTATTACCAGAGTAAACACTTCCAATGGGAACTTTAGTCAAAAGACTTGCATGAACCCTACCTATTAAAAGTACTCCTCCTCCCTCTTTTCCTCTTCTTATTTAGAAGCTACCTCTAGATGAGAAAACTAAAAAGTCAGAACTTGGGTCTGAGATGAGTATTTGCTCTAAACCACAATGATGTTTCACAGGAAATATTAAATAAATGTTTGCCAAGCTGAGTAAGATGTAGAAAGAACAAGAGCAAGAAATTGAGAGAAGAGAGAGAAAAGCTGAGGCATTCTCTAGAGTGGTTTGGACCATTCCATCCTTGACTACAGAAAACTACAGCTTCCAAAAGAAGAACTTGCAGGCAATTTCTTGTCACCCTGACCTCAAGGCCTATTTGCAAACCTAGGCCTAGTCAAAAGTGCATATGTAGGAAAACATGTACATACTCCATATACTCATAAAATTTCCAGTTTCAAATATGAAAATCAGGTTGACTAAAATAGAGCTCAAGACATCATTTCACAGTTGATAGTTTCTTCACTTGCTCCCAGTTTGAACATAATGTACCTTCAGTCCTTACCTCTGCATCTCATGTCTGCTGCACAGACTAAACATGCAGATTACTAATCAAAACAAACATCTTTGATGACAACCAAGTTCTGCCTGAATAATTTTTTTTAAAAAAATACAAAGCATGTGTTGGTCCCAAAGGAGATTTTTTCTTCTTTGCTGTGCTCTTCCTAGGAATAAGAATCAAATCATATATAAAAATAACTAGTTGTGGTCCAATCCAAGAATGTCAGAAGGATATCTGCACAACATAAATTAAAGAAGAGGATAAACCTTGAAATATTAATGAAAAGCAAAATAAAAATCCTGGTTCATCTCTACACTGATCAGGCTTTCAAAATAACTTCTAGAAAGAACCACAATGTTGACCTCTTGTCAGATTGATCTGAAATTGCCAACAGATACACTATCCTAAGACTGATCTCATTTCTTGCCTGATTTTGCTTTTGGCTTTCCAATGTTGAAGATTCAAGCTGTTTCTCTAGAGAGAAAGAGAGAGAGAGAGAGAGAGAGAGAGAGAGAGAGAGAGAGAGAGAGAGAGAGAGAGAGAGAGAGAGAGGTCTCCCAGCTTATAGTTGTATCTATTAGAGATAGATACATATTTCAAATAAAAGCTAGCTGGTAACAGATTTCTTGAAATATATCCTGCAATAGGTTTCTAATATGGCCTTCTTGTGGGATTTAGTTTTTCATTAGAAACTGATTAATCTGCGGAGAAAGGAACATCTATAGTGTTGGGCAAAGAATGGTAGAAGTATTTCACTTTGGGTCATATTTCGTATTTGCTGTTCCTGTGCAACTAGCAGTGCTGATTGGCTGGTGGTTGTGTTAACACCCATTTATAATATGCATGGACATGTGTGTCTGATTCCAAAATCAGAGTGTAGTCTTATTCCATTGTGTGAAACTAAACTAGTATCTTTAGACTTAGGCGCCCAATTCATGATCCTGTTCATTATGACCCAAATAGCACATGCAACATGAATCCATGTAAATACTCTAAAACCAACAATTGATTGGAACTCTCAAAGAAAGGGTTGTTCTAGGAAATTGGGTTTTCAGGTCAATGTAGAACTGAATAGAAAAATCCTTCATGCTTCACCTTGAGCATAAAAACATGTTTCTATATGAGTTAGCCTCCTTTTACTAATTTACAAATCATTTAAATAGGGATACAGGTGGACCCATTGCAACAATGAGATGTACAAGTCATTATGTCGAAAGCGTACTTTACAACTTTGGTGGGGGCGCAAGGAGGATTGGGTGGGGGAGGCTGAGGGAGGATGGGAAGGGGAAACAAAGGAGGAGGCTAAAATGCTTGATAAGAAATGTACCCATTATCTTGCCCATGTAATTTTAACCCAGTGCAGTATTTTCACAATTAAAAAAAAAGAAAACATGTTTCTATATGAGTTAGCCTCCTTTTACTGGTTTATTCAACATAATGCAGAAAATACAATATCCCATTGATGATTCAGGGGCCCTTATTAGCAAGAGACATGCTTACTGAGGTTAATTAACTGCTGCCATAACTTCAAAGGTGAAGAAAGAAAGGAATAGGAGTTAAGGATGTTCTGGACAATATTTTTTAAAACATGAGTGATGTATAAATACTAATATTTGTATATAAATATATATATTATGTATTATATAATATATATTATATTTATACATATAAATATATAGAATATATTAGAATATAGAATATGTATTTATATATTTATATAACATATAAAAATAAATACTAATGGCACATCTTTACTGGCATTAGCTGTATACTAGAAGAGTATGAATTCATCAATAGATATTTTACTATTGCTCATCTTCTTAAAAAAACTCAAAGATAAAAATATTCAGAATAAGTGATTCTGTTAGAGAATACATTTAAATACTGTACATACACACAGACACACACTATACACACACACACACACACACACACACACAAACAAACACATACATGTGTGTGTGTGCTTGAACTCATGGCCTCAGTGCTGTCCCTGAACTTTTGCTTAAGATTAGCACTCTACCACTTGAGCCACAGTTCCACTTTGGCTTGTTTTGGTGGTTAATTAGACAAAAGAGTCTCAAGGATTTTCCTGCTTGGCAGGCTTTTAATTGTGATATTAGATCTCAGCCTGGAAAATAGCTAGGATCACTGATGTGAGTCACAAGTACTTGGTTTGCTTTGTTTTGTTTTTCTTTTCTCTTTTTCCTCTTTTCTTTGTATATGTCTGGGGTTTGAACTCAGGGCCTGGGTGGCAATGTTTCTGAATTGTTTAGCTCAAGGATCACACTCTACAACTTGAGTTATAGCTCCACTTCTGGATATTTGGTGATTAATTGGAGATAAGTTTTTCATGGCCTTCTTTGCCCATACTGGCTTCAAACTGTGATCCTTAGGCTCCTGAGTAGCTAGGCTTACAAATGTAAGCCACCAGTACCCAGATATCTATTCATTACTTTAGCTTCACTTAGGGGATTCAATTGAACATGAATGAGGACAATGTATCTTGGTCAATGTCACCCCTGTCATAATTCTCTGTCATTGCTCCTGATTGTTTACCATAGCTGATTATGAGGAGTTCCACTTTGATCTGGAAAAAGACCTTCCTCTAACTAGATACATGGTGCAGTTGCATAATTATGGGGGAAAAAGCCATTCAATATAAAGCAAACAATATGAAATACAAACCTTTATGTGTCTTGATCTCAGTGTTGTTGTTGCTATTCTTGTTAATTTAGAAAATATGGTTGCACAGCCTGAACTCCAACACCACTAGAAGTTGTTTCTGCTTCAGTTCAAGAGGAAAAGACCTTTCAGTAACTTCAAGAAAACTTTTTTTGTATTTAAATTCTGGAATCTTAAGTTCCTACATAATGAAAGATGAAACAGATCTCATTCCCACATCCTAACACCAAGAATGAGCAGCAAGTTGACTGCAGTCCTGTGGTTCTGGCACCAACAGACACAAGGCTTACCCTGGCAGTTCTTGTGCCCCATGGCCTCCAAAGATTGTTTTCCCTGGCAAGAGAAGAGGAAGGGAGGTGCACTTCCTAATTGTTCAATGGATTTATGATTCCTGAGAAGAGCTCCAGTACATCTCCAGGGTCCATCTTTTGTATGTCAACTTTCTATTAGACAACAAATAAGTTACCATTTCTCATGTTTTCTTTTTTCCTTCCTTTTTTCCCTCCTTTCTTTCTTTTTATTCTTTCTTTTTCCTTCCTTCCTATCTTCCTTCCTTCCTTCATTTCTTCCTTGTTCCTTTCTTCCTTTATTCCCTTCTTTCTTTCTTTCTTTTGTTCATTCATTCTAGTACAAGGACTTGATTTCAGCTGTCCCTTAGTTTTTATGCTCAAAGCTGGTACTATACCAGTTGAGCCATACTTTCACTTCTAGCTTTTGTTGGTTTATTGGAGATAAAAGTCTCCTACCTTTCCTGCCCAGACTGGTTTTGAATTGTGATCCTCAAATTTCAATCTCCTGAGTCCTTAGGATTACAAGCGTGAGTCACCCACACTTAGTTTAAGTTTCTCTTGTTTTATAACAAATAATCTAAACATCAGAAATTCTAATTTGACATAGAGCTCACTGATGGCTGCCTAGAGTTTTGTGCCAGGAAATCGTATTAGTTGGAAAAGAATAGCACGGGAGAAGGAAGGAAATGAAAGAAAAATTGCCAAAAATAAACAAATTAATACTAATAATTAAAATTAACAAAAGTCTTTTAAAACAAAAAAATTAAAAGAGCACCAGGAAAATAGAAACTTCTCATGCACAAACATATGATTCACATCAGTAAAACTAAATTTATATTATTTCTCAGTCTTTCCTGCCTATTTTTAGTAGCTATTTCCAAATATGAGGCCAAAAGAAATTGTATAGACCACTAGAAAGTCCTTACATAGCAGCTACCTTATTTGCCTGTTTGGTGTAAATGTTATGTCTAAGTAATGTTTTCCAGTTAGTAATAAGATGAAGAGTAAGTAAACATTTTTCAACCTATTGTCTAATAAACTTCAATGTGCCCTTTCCAGGATCTAATATTTCAGCTGGTCAGTGAAATTGTCTCTCTGTCTAAAACTCGAGTCTTCTTCATTTACAGATAGCATCCAAAGAGTCAGCTACTTAGAAATTTATTGACAAAACATTGGAAAGACAAGGATCAAGGAAATGTAGCCAAGAGAGAAGTTCAGAGTTTCAGACATTCTGTGTATACTAATGGTGATATTTAACCCACCAATATTTTCATTCCATTAGTGCTAATTTATGTCAGATTTTTGTACAGTGTTGCTAATCAAAGCCAGCAAATACACCCAAGAAGCCAAATGAGGAATTCACATCCTTTCACCCACATCAGTATATCAAATATAGAGAATAAACCCATAGTGCTGATGCTTAATTTCCACAGTTAGCAAAACATTAAAAGGCTAGACAAGAATTTGCAGAATTCTTAGATTCCCTAAAATTTTATCTTAAAATCATAAATTAAACTCATATACGAATATCTGATACTTGAACTTTAATGCCATTGCTTTTGGTCATATACTTATTTGTTAATGTATTAATTCATTAATTCAATTTATTTATTTATTTATTTATTTTGGTTGGTTGTGGGGCCTGAACTCTGGGCCTGGGTGCTGTCCCTCAGCTCTGCAGCTCAAGGCTAGCGCTCTACCACTTGAGCCACAGTGCCACTTCTGGCTTTTTCTGCTTATGTGTTGCTGAGGAATCAAACCCAGAGCCTCATGCATGCAAGGCAAGCTCTCTACCACTGAGCCACCTTCCCAGCCCCCATTCACTTTATTTTTGTGTCAGTATTGGGCTAAAACTCAGGGCCTGGTTGCTTTCCCTTAGCTGTTTTTTTGCTCAAGGATGGCATTCTACTACTTGAACCACAGCTCCACTTTCAGACTTTCAGAGATGATAGTCTCAAACACTTTCCACCCAGGCTACTTTGAACTATGATCCTCAGATTATAGTTCGATTAGCTAAGATTACAGCTGTGAGCTTTGGTACTAGCATCGATTTGTTCTTATTGATGTTATATTGTTACATGTTAATAATTACTACTTACCAATACACAGTAAATGTAAATATACATGGTACCATGGTTCAGTATGTACTTTTTCATAGAATTCTTATGTACCAGACATCATTATTCCCAACAACCCATTAACACATATTCTATTTTATATCTGCTTTATGCTTGATTAAACTATAGCATACTTAAATAAATTCTGAAGTTCAAAAACTGCCCATTTCGTAGAAGCATTTTTCCATAACAGAGAGATTGCCTTCACCCATCACCTCTACTACTTTAGGTTGCCTGTGTGTGAGTATGTGTGTGTGTGTGTGTGTGTGTGTGTGTGTGTGTGTGTGTGTGTGTGTGTGTTTACTGAAGCCAGTACTGACTCAGAGCATTGGTGCTATTTCTTAGTTCATGTCTAGTACACTACCACTTGAGACACATCTCCATTTCTAGATTTTTGTTGCTTAATTGGAGATAATTAGTTAGAGGTAAGAGTCTTCTAGACATTCCTGCCTGAATTGGTTTGGAAAAGAGACCTCAGTTCTCAGCAGCCTGAGTAGCTAGGATTACAGGTGTAAGCCACAGGTTCCTGGCCTCTTTGGGCATTTTAATGTTTGAACTCAATTCATAAACCTGAACTGGTAATGACAATGGTTATATTAGCCACCAAAACATGTTACCATAAGATCATAATTTTTGAACTTGAGCAATTAGATTATTGTTCTTAGTGGTTTCAATTTTTAAACATAATTATATTAAAAGGGTAATAGATAAATCATAAATTATCTTGTCTTATGCAAAGGTTCATCTAACAGATGTTAGATGTAATAAAATAAGACCCAGTAGTATCTACTTTACATCTTTGTTCTTTTTCTTTCTGCAGTTCAACAAATCAATTTGTAAGTATAAAACATGTTTTTTTTATTGTGAAAGTACTGTACAGAGGGGTTACAATTACATGGGCAAGGTAATGAGTACATTTCTTATCAAGCATTGTTGCCTCCTCCTTTGTTGTAAGTATAAAACATCTTGATTGATGCCACCCCTTCCATTGTTCTCCTCCAAATTTCCCAATTCGACCATATCCACAAGCTATATGGTTCCATTTTCACATATATACATTCAATATAATGACTATATTGGTCCAATCTTCCTTTCTCTATTTTACATTACAACTTATTCTGCAAAGTAACAAACACTGACAATTTATTTAATACTGACTCATAACCACATACATAATTTGCCAGCAGTCCATAACACATTGCTTCTGTTCATAAAATATGAGACCTTTTTTATTTGGCATAAGCTGTTTAAATACGAGTTTTGAATGCAGTAAGACATACATCCAGCATAATTTCCCTCAAGCAAAAATTTAAATCACAGTTCCTTAAGACTAAGTAACACTGGCTGTTTTAATCGAGTCTAGAAACATCTTTGTAAATCACAACAGCAGAAACAAAATTTAGCTTCAATTCCTATGCAAAACAAACATAGATAAGTTAATTGGCAATTGTAGGACTGGAGACTTCAAAATTCTATTCTTTAGTAAAGTTTAGATTTTTTTAAAAAAGTGAATTAAGCTGGGAGCAGATTGTTCACACCTATAAACCTAGCTAATCAGGAGGCTGAAATCAGGAACTCACAGTTCATAGCCAACTCAGACAGCAAAGTTCACAAGAATCTTATTTCAAAAATACTACCAAAAAAGATGAAATTGGAGCTGTGACTTAAATAGTAGAATGCTGATATTGAGCAAAAGAAGTTCAGGCATAGCATGCAGGACCTGAGTTCAAGCCCTAAGACAGACACACACAGACATACACAGGCACAGATAGACAATACACACACACACACACACACACACACACATACACACACAAATATATATCATAAATTGGTCCCTGTAATATGGTCCCCATCATGTCCAATGATTAAAAGGGGGAAGTTTCCAAGTATATGCCTTCACATCTGCTTTTTACGGTATTATTTTTATTTTCTTTAAGTAGTAGAGAAAGGATTCAATTTCACATATCAGTTTATGAGTACAATGCACCTTGATTAGTGTTATCTCTTCTAGCATTCTCTTCCCTATATCTTTTAGCACATTTCTACTTCATAAATTTCTTCTTGTCCCCTCTTAACTGGAAATTTTTGCCTCCAACTGATTTCCAAAATTCCTCTACTATAAGTTTGATCCCCTTATATGCATATAGAATCCAAGAAATATGTAAATATCTACATAAAAATAAAGGATTCCAGTGCCTTGCAAATCTACCATTTATAACCCCCCCCAGAAATTTTATCATTATTTTTCTTCAAATTGTATCTTTTGAGATTCTAAATTAATAATTCCACTCTTCTAGTTAATCTGATCTCACTCTCTCTTTCTCTCTTTTTGACACAGAGGCATAGAGGTACATGAGAAAGTCTTGGATTTAAAATAACACTTTGATTGTTCCCGAAGTTTTGGGTTTTCTGCTTAGTATGCTTACCCTGAGACCAAATAATTTGTTTAAATAGTAAAATGAACTTACTTGAAGATAGGTGCCTGTGGTTAACATCTGTGATCCTAGCTACATAGGAAGCTTAGAGAATCATGGTTCAAAGTCAGCCTAGATAGATGAATCTATGAGACTTACATCTCCAGTTAACCAGCAAAACCTGTATGTTGAGGTGTGGCTCAAGTGGTAGTGCACCAGCCTTGAGCAGAAAATAAACAAACAATAGAAGAGTGTAAGTCCCTAAACTTAAGGCCTCATAAGGATATTGAATAAATAAATAAATTAAATTAATTTAATTTTAAAAATGCAGTTGAGGCAGATATCAGTGTGACAGTAGCTCACATCTGTAATCCTGGCTACACATGAGACTGAGATCCCAGGCAGGAAAGTCAGTAACACTCTTACCACCAATACCCAAGTGGCTGGAAGTGGAGGTGTGGCTCAAGTGGTAAAGCACGAGAACTCAGCCAAAATGTTCAGGGAGAGCACCTAGGCCTTGAGTTCAAGGCTCATTTTCAGCACACACACACACACACACACACACACACACATACACACACACACACACACACACACACACACACACACACACACATACAAATAAAGAAATCAAGGTTACATTCGCTTAATCAATTGGTGATATCAACAGCATTAATAACGATGTTAAGAACTTGGTTGTTGATCCTTAACAGAAAAAAAGTGCTGGAGGAATATCAATACCAAATTTCAAACTCTACTACAAAGCCATAGCACTCAAAACAGCTTTGTACTGGCACAAGAACAGACCCCAGGAACAATGGAATAGAATTGAAAACCCAGACATGAACCTAAAAACCTATAACCATCTAATCTTCGATAAGGGAGCTAAAAAAATAGAATGGAAGAAAGACAGCCTCTTCAGTAAATGATATGGCAAAATTGGTTAACTACTTGTAGAAAACTAAAGCTAGATCCTTATATATCCTTATATATCCCTGCACCAGAATCAAGTCCTAATGGATCAAAGACCTCAGAGTCAAAGCAGACACTCTGAAAACATCACAGGACGGAATAGGAGAAACCCTAGGTCTTCTTGGCACAAGGAGAAATTTTCTTAATAAAGACCCAGAAACATAACAAATTAAAGAAAGGTTGGACAAATGGGATTGCATGAAATTGCAGAGCTTTTGCATGGCAAAGAACATAGCTAGCAAGATCAATAGAAAGCCCATGGATTGGGAGAAGATCTTCACTAGCCATACAACGGACAAGGGTCTCATATCTAAAATATACCTGGAACTCAAAAAAATTAAATCCCCCAGCAAAAAATCTTCAAAGAAACAGCTGCCCAATAAATAAGTGGGCTAAAGACTTAAAGAAAACCTTCTCTGAAGAAGAAAGAAGGATGGCCAATAGACACATGAAGAAATGTTCAACCTCTCTAGTCATAAACGAAATGCAAATCAAAACAACCTTGAGATACCACCTCACCCCAGTTAGAATGGCTATAATCAAGAATTCTAATAACAACAGATGCTGGAAGGGATGTGGACAGAAGGGAACCTTATTACATTTTTGGTGGAAAGTGTAAACTTGTTCAACCACTTTGGAAAGCAGTATGGAGGTTCCTCAAAAGACTCCACATAGAGCTCCCCTATGACCCAGCAATCCCACTTTTGGGCATCTACCCAAATGATCACAAACAAGACCATACTAAAGCTACCAGCACAACTATGTTTATTGCAGCATTATTTACCATAGCTAAGATATGGAACCAACCCAGATGCCCCTCAGTAGATGAATGGAACAAGAAAATGTGGTATATGGGGCTGGAAAGGTGGCTCAGTGGTAGAGCGCTTGCCTTGCATGCCAGAGGCCCTGGGTTCGATTCCTCAGCACCACATAAGCAAAAAAGAAAAAAAGCCGGAAGTGTCGCTGTGGCCCAAGTGGTAGAGTGCTAGCCTTGAGCTGAAGAGCTGAGGGACAGCGCCCAGGCCCAGAGTTCAGGCCCCACGACCAGACCCCCCCACCCCCCCAAAAAAGAAAATGTGGTATATATACACAATGGAATTCTATGCCTCCATCAGAAAGAATGTCATTTCCCCATTTGTTAGGAAATGGAAATACTTGGAAAAAATTATATTTAGTGAAGTAAGCCAGGCCCAAAGAAACATAGGTCCCATGGTTTCCCTTATTTGCAATAACTAGTATATGTCTGATTCAAGCAGAAAAGGTCAGATAAGATGATGTTAGGGAAATGAACCCCAAGATAAGTATTCAATTTTTTTTTGTTTTCCTTGCATGCAATTGTTTCTAACATATTTATAAGATGATTTCTATGTTGCTTTGCATGTCCCTCCCCCACGGTATAACCCATGCTTTCACTGTATTTTATGTTGGTATAATTTGTGGAGGGGAAGGGAAAAAACAAATCGTTTAACTAGGGATACAGGTGGAACCATTGCAACAATGAGATGAATAGTCGTTAAGTCGAAAAACGAACTTTACCACTTTGGTGGGGGGCGGGGGAAGGATCGGGCAGGTGGGGAATATGGGAAGGGATGGGAGGGGGAAACAAAGAGGAGGCAACAATACTTGATAAGAAATGTATTCGTTATCTTGCCCATGTAATTGTAACTCCTCTGTACGGTATTCTCACAATAAAAAAAAAAAATTAAAAAAAAGAACTTGTTTGTAAAACTGCTTAACAATAATAAGAAAATTTTAATCTAACTTATGTCAAATTAAAAATGACAGACAATATACATTATATATACATGTTTAACATACTCCTATACAATTTATAATGAAGTATATTTCTGTTGTGTATAATTTATAATAAATTTATATTTATTATATGCATACATATAACAAGCCAGCCTTATAAATAATAAACATTTTATTTACATATTTAAGAATATATGTACTCTCATATATTTAAAAATTAACAGTAATTTGCTCAAGTACAGACTTACGTATCACAATAATATTTGTGTTTGTGTCAGTGCTAAGGTTTGAATTTAGGGCTTGGGTGCTTTTATACTCAAGGCTAGTACTGTACTCCTTGAGCCACAGTTCTACTTCTCGTAGTTTTTGTACTTTTTGGTAGTTGATTGAACATAAGAGTCTCAAAGACTTTCTTTCAGATGTCAGACTTCCAAGTAGCTAGGATTATAGTTGCAAGCCACTGATGTCCAGCTCTCAATAAAATTTTAAAAATAAATTTCAAGCAGTTGTTCTCTATATCAACTCATAGATCTAACCAAGCCAAAGACTTGTCTTTCTTAAGACAGATACATTTACGGTTTTGTCAAAATCAGAAAATTTAGGGAAGTTTTATTTGCTGGTCCTGGGACTTGAATTCAAAGCCTGGGTACAGTCCCTGACCCTTTTTGTGCCCCAGGCTAGCTCTCTACCACTTCAGCCACAGCACTATTTCCATAAGGAATTCAAATGTATCCTTATTTTTATAAAGCATATTATTCACATTTTCATCTTATTGATGTTTTAATACATAGTAAGGTATGTTTTGTATGAAATAATCCAAAATAAGGAAATACAAAAAATATACACAACCTTAGAGGTATTAGAATAGCCCACTCTGAAGCAGAGACTAGTAGATAATCATTTCAAATACTTCTGGAAAATGACATTCCAAATACATTCCCAATAGTATTTCTAGTACTTTCAAAATCACATTGTTTCACAAAATTCTATTTTCTCCATTCCTCTTACCCTCAATATTACTTTACCCATTCTTAAACCAACTCTTTCAACGTCTTCAGAGATTGCCAATTAGGAGCATCCTCTGGCCTTGACAGATGGCAGCAGGGATCAATCAGTTCATAAAATCCAAATTGTCAGCTAAAAGTAGTCATATTTTTTAATCAAGACAATCTGTTAAATCGCTTAAGACTTCAATCCATGAAAATCCTTTGCAAAAACACATTTTTTTTTGCTTGTGCTTCCTAAATTATGAGGCTACAGGTGTAAAAAACAAAAAGAAACAAAACACCACTTGGGAAATCCTCCAGCCGTCTCTTATAATTACCTGAAAATTTAAGGAGAATTTCTTGGCTCTATAGTTAGCAGCAAACCAATATCTGGTAGCCAAAAGTGGGTTCAGATATCTTCAAGGGAAGGCAAATCTTTTCCTTCAACTTGGATAGTTACATAAGCGTTTCTGTATGTTGGAAATGAACTATACACTTGGAGGGAGGTTAGTCCGGTTAGGGAAAGCTGGGAGAGAATGAGGGAGCAGATAACACTCTTCAAAAAGAAATATACTCATGATCTGACTTACATAACTGTAACCCCTCCGTATATCACCTTTATAATAAAAAAGAATTTCTGTCTTCTATGAAATGAATATAATTCTTTTGTTGTCAATATTGTAGCTTTTTCTACTGTCTCTGCCTCTAATCCCCCCCTCAAAAAAACCTACAAACAATAAAAAAAGGATAGGTCTCAAAGAAATTTAGAATCTTTTAAAACTAAATGGATCACGACCAGACACATTTCAAGTTTCCAGAGTCTTAGCCAAATGAGAAAATGACCAAACTCTATTTTTTTCCAGTGCTATAATTGTATGATTACTTCTTCATATTGTTTTTTCACTTGCAAAGAAGTCAAAGCTGTTCCATTATCATTAGTAAGTCTTCAGATTACCCAGCAATAGAGTAAATTGGTCCTCACAGATCACATTCTACAAAGAATGATGGCTTAGACCAGTATATTTGAAGACTTCACACCCAAAAAGTGAAGAAAGGTTGAAAACTAGCTAGGATGAAAGGCAGGCCTCATTGGATATGATGACTGAAATGGAGGTCTCATGCACTTTTTGGTGAACAACGAGTCTTGAACCATAGCCCTAAATATGGTATAATCAGCCTTCTCTGTAACTTCTTTGTTTGGTTCCTGTCTCTTTTCAATATCACTATTTCTCAACATATAATAGCACGCACATAAAAGAGGAAAAATAAATTTAGTGCCAGTGGCTCACTCCTATAATCCTAGCTACTTAGGAGGCTGAGCTCTAAGGATCACATCTTCAATTAACTACTGAGCTGTGGCTTAAGTGGTAAAGTGCTATCCTTGGGCATACAAGCTCAGGAACAGCACCTGAGCCATGAGATCAAGCCCCAGGATTGGGACCATAAAGGGGGACAAAAAAATCCCTGCCCGAATTTCTATCATTCATGATGCTTCTTCTTCCCATTAATCTTCCAAATTCTTAGCCTCATTTTATAGACAGCCATCACTAATTACTCACAATTGCCATGACTGAAAAAATACATTTAAAACTATGCTTTATGTAATTCATCCTAATCCAAACCTTAAACTCTCTACATAGATGTGCTCTAATCACTCTAATCATTCTCTTTGTAAAAACTATTCTTCTTTTTCTACTTGTTCTGTTCCAATCAATAGCAATACCAATAACACAGACATCCAAATAAAGTGATGTTTGATCACATCCTTATTTCTTATTATCATTTTCTGCTAATTTTCTAAGTCTCAACAAATGTTTCCCTAGTTCAAAATCTTGTCATTTTTCTTCTAGTGTAATAGTTGCTTCTTACAAAATGACTCTACCAACTAATGGTCTTTTGAACACATCTATTTTTTAAACCCTTTAATGAAACCTACTACAGTCTCAACTTATTTTCTCTCCACCCAACTATTTATCATCTGTTTGTCTGTCTAGCTCTCAATCTATCATCTATTTTCCTGTATTGAGGTTTGAACTTAAGGCTTTACATTTCTAGACAGTAACTCTACTGTTTTAGTCATACCTCCAGGTCTTTTTTGTTTGTTTTTTTTCTGCCTGGATCATGATCTTTCAATTTATACTTCCTACCATAGCTAGGATTCAAGGTGATACCCTCCTCACCCAGCTATTGAAATGAGATTCTCAGGTACTGTTGGTGAGCTTGATGAAACTGCAAGAGTGAGACAGCCCCTGGTACTCAGTCAACTTCAAGTTCTTTATCTGTCATAGTTGTCAGCTCCATGGTTCCATAAAGAGGAGAAAGGTGCATCCCCTCTTAGAGTGTAGCAATGGAAGTAATATAAAAATACATCTACTATTCTCCATTTGTCAAAGCAATCACAAGCTTATATATTACGTTAGGTGTAAGGAATGAGTGCCAAATAATATAAAACTACATTTAAAGTCATTATACTTACCTTTCTTTCATGTTAGACTCTGGGAAAAATGAGTAGTAATCACTCAATTCTGTTTGGTAAATGTGATTTTTGCAATAAGACATATGTTCCTTCTCCTCCTTGAAAACACACATTGTTTTTTCCTAACAGATTAGTCTATTACCTTCAGTGAAGTTCTTCACTATCTAGGTAGATTTAAACTCAGTATTCTGGTATGAGTTTGCCTGCTGGAACACTGCTTCTTCTTCATATATATATATATGTATATATATATATATATGTAGAGAGAGAGTATTTATTTTTGAGTCTTACATTTCAAGCGGTGTGATATATATATATATATGTATATATATACATACATATATATATATATGTATATATATAAAATTGTAAAGATATTGCACAGAGGGGTTACAGTTATATGAGTAAGGTAGTGAGTACATTTTTTGTCGGTCGTGGGGTGAGTACATTTCTTATCTAGCATTGTTACCCCTCCTTTGTTTTTCCCCTACAACCCTTCCCTCCCACCTCCCCAACTCCTCCCCCACCCCAAGTTGTAAAGTTAGTTTTCAACATAGTGTCTTGTACCTATCATTGAGACCAGTGCTTCTTAAGAACACAAACCGAGCCAGGCACTGGTGGCTCATGCCTATAATCTTAACTACTCAGGAAGCTGAGATAAGATCGCGTTTCAAAGCCAGCCCAGGCAGGAAAGTCCGTGGGGACTCTGATCGGCGCTGTGTCTCAAGTAGTAGAGCACTTGCCTTGAGCTGAAGAGCTGAGGGACAGCGCTGAGGCCCAGAGTTCAAGCCCCATGATCGACAAAAAAAAAAAAAAGAAAAGAAAAGAAAGAAAAAAAGATAAAGAACACAAACCACTAGGGAACTTACTGAGATTCGATCTCAGAAGACCTAGAGTAGAACCAAAAAGTTCTGAATTTCTTACAGAAATGCATTCTCACAGAATAATTATGCTGTTGGTGAACCAATTTTCAATGCAGAAACAGCCCATTCGAAAGTTTCCTTAAATTACTGAACCAGTGTGGAGGGTTCCGTGAAGCAGATGGGAATGCCCTATAGACAGGTTACAAAAGTGAGAGAAGCCGAAGTAGAACGGATAAAGAACAGGTAGATTAATCGAATGTGTGAAATTCTGAGACATAATCAATGTAGGTAATAAGAAGGAACCCAGAAAGCCAGGCACTGATGGTTCATGTCTGTAATCCTAGTAACTCAAGGTTCAAAGCCATCCAGAGCAGAAAAATCTGTGAGATTTACCTCTAATTTACCAGAAAAAAGTCATAACTGGAGGCATGACTCACCTAGTAGAGCACCGGCCTTGAGAGAAAAAGTCAAGTGAGAGTGTAAGGGAATGAGTTCAAGATCCAGACCCGGCATAAACAAAAAAGGAAAAAATTAGAAGAATCAAGCTAAAAGGCAAAGTTTTTAAATAAAAGATAAGAACCTGAGCACATGAGAGTCCTGAGCTCATTAAAGGGCATCTATGAATCCTTCTTATGAGTCAGAGTGAGTAAGGTAGAGCTTATGGTACTATGGATAGTATTTTCAAAGTGATTGCCCATATCTCCATTATAGTAGTTGTCTTTTTCACGAGTGTGTGTGTGTGTGTGTGTGTGTGTGTGTGTGTGTGTGTACAGTTCCTGGGGCTTGAAATTAGGCACTGTTCTTTAGCTTTTTTGCTCAAGGCTGAAGTTCTACCACTTAAGCCACAGTTCTACTTCTGACTCTTTGATACTTAATTGAAGACAAGAATCTCATGGACTTTTGTTCCTGGGCTGACTGTAAACTGAAGTCCTAAATTCTCAACCTTGCAGCTAGGATTACAGGTGTGAACCACCAACACCCAACTGACATGGAATTTTTATTTTCATATTTGTATATCTATGTCTAAACTTCATTTTGAAATACTTTCTGAGCATCTGAATTATTTCTATTTATTAAAGAATGACTTAAATACTTGCATATATGTATACTTATGCATGTTGAGTTCTTTTCATAATGCTGCTACTACCTAATGCCCTTAAAATTATTTATTTTGTATAAATCTGTCCCTTAATTGTGTAAGTCAACATATAATAATAAGACAATAATATCTATACACAGGATTGTTGAGAAGATTTTTTTCGATGCATGTAAAAGTGCTTAGCTTGGAAAACAATGTTTAAATCCACTTTTTTTACTATTATGAGGAATATGGTATTTACAGATCTGGGATGAGAATCTAGATCACTGATTTGCTATTTGTATGAACATGAACATGGTATTGAGCTCCACAAAGTCTAAGTTATTGCAATTGTAAAACTAAAATGCTATGAGCATTTTTTTTTCTCTTTTTGGTAGTGGATAATTGGAGATAAGGTCTTGCCTGATGGGGCTAGCTTCAAGCTGTGATCTCTAGATCTCAGTTTCCTGAATAGCTAGGATTATAGGAGTGAGCCATTGATGACCAGTGTATAATTCTTTATCCTTCATGGTGAAAACAATTCTTCAAGTGATGGAAATTTAACATATAATAAATTTTAGCAATATTTAACATATTTAACAAATTTTAAACATAAGACTTTAGTGAAGCTATTCTGCAAAATGTGAATAGGGAAATAAAGCATAACACTGTCTAATTTCTTGCCTCATTGTATATGTCTTAAGAAAAGTTTTTCCTTAAGTACATAGCAATATAGCAAAGGGAAATGCATTTACCAAGATTAATACTGACAATATGTATACTCACTTCAAAATTTAACAAATATTTATAAAAATGTCTATTGTATACCAGTCCCTGTGTCTCATGTTGAGTATTATCAAAACAATACCTAATGAAAATTTATTGCACACATCAGAGGCGCATAATATCAGTTCCCTTAATAGCATTATTAGCAACCAGGCACCAATTCCAGTGGCTCACACCTGTAATCCTAGCTACTAAGGAAGATAAGATCTGAGAAACAAAGTTCAAAGCCAGTCTGGAAAAGAAAGTCCATGAGACACTCATCTTCAATTAGCCAACCCAAATAGCCAAAGGTAGAGAAGTAGCTCAAGTGGTAGAAAGCAAGCCTTGAGCAATAAAGCTCTGGGACAATGCCCAAGCCCCAAGTTCAAACCCCAAGACAGGCACAGAAAGAAAAACAAAACCAAAAACAAACAACACATCTCAAGCACACCCCAAAAGAATTTGAATGTTTGAGAGGCATTGGATTTTCTTGTTTTACAACAATTGTCTAGAACTAGAACCCAGAAAGACTCACATCATCTTTCAACTAGCCTTTGCAGAAGAAATGTACTTGTGGTGGTATATAGATGTTTGCTTTTACCTCATATCTATTAACTGGAATCAATTCAAACATATTTTGTGCCCTATATATAATCTTTTCTTCTGTCAGTAATTTTTGAAGTACTACAGATTTTTAATTCTAGGAAGAAAAAATTACCTACCTTTTCTTCACATGTAATTTGACATTCCCTTTTTTGACAGTGTGCATGAGGGGAACACTCCAAACAGCCCTCAGGAAATGTGGCACACCTTCATGCCTACTTATTACAGATACGTGCATCTCAATAAAAACTCTCCTCTATGGCTTGTTTACTTGTGGATCCAACACAAAGTGTTCTTTTGTTAATTTTAATGTTTGTTCTGCGAAACCTCCCAGAGTGAGCTCTGGCTTTTACCTGGTGTGATCAGATCAAATAACCATATTTATCTAACTTATTGGTGAAGGATCTTTCAACCCATTTGGCTACAGTTCTTCTTTATTATTGTTGTTATTTTTGTTGTTTTTATATAGTTGTGTCAAGATGTTTCAGTTCCATAAGTCAGGTTATGAGTACAATATATCTTGATCAAACTCACCACTTCCATTATTTTCCATTTTTCCACATCCTATCTCTACCCTCAAGTTGCACGGTTCTACTTTCTGTTCCTGCATACAGTGTAGTTGCTATTAGATAGAGCTGTTCTCTATCCTGTTGAGTGTTGACAACTGGGGAACCTCTGGCAAATGCTTGGGGAGGCCCCTAAGCTACCCTGAAAGTCTAAAGGGCTGATAAAGTACTTGTAAATACAGTACTTCCAGCATTGTAAGGGAAAAGAAGAAGTAATCTTCATATTTCAGTGAAAAGTTAAGCACTAACTGCTAGAAAGTTACAGACTATGAATCAGAGTTATTCCTGATCTGGATGTATTCTGTATATGGATGACAGGAATGTGGCGGGGGGTGGGGTGGGGGAGGACATAATCACTGTTAAATTATCTGGATGTACTCTGTATATGAATGAAAGGAATGTGGCAGGGGGAGACATAATCACTGTTAAATTAACAGAAATATGTAGGTACAAAGTAAAATCTTTATTTTTATTTTTCAATTATGTTTAAGTAGTTATACAAAGGGATTCCATGTCAGTTTATGAGTACAATGCATCTTGATTGATTGATGTCACCTCTTCCATCACTCTCCCATCTCTCCCAAGCCCTCTGTCCCCTTGAGTACCTTGTTCCATTTTCACATGGGCACATTGCATATTATGATTGCCATTTTCCCACCCTTCTTCTCTCCATTCATCTGCTATTCTTGCCCCCACCACATCCTGACAACTCACATTTCAGAAGTTTTATTTGCTAAATAACCATAAAATTATTAGAAATGTTCTAAAGCAAGTAGTCAAATAAAAATATATAGTCTCTCTTATTTATGACAGAGTCTCTAGGCTGTCCTCAAATTCAGTTCTCTGACTGTGCCGCCCAATTACTGGGATTACAGGTGTGAGTCATCACACCAAGCTTTTCCCCTTTCCTATTTAGATATTATAAATTCATAGTTATTCAATAAGGTATTATTTTTAAACTTGCATTGTTGAAATAGCATTATATACAGAAATTACTAACCAAATTGAAAGACAGGTCATAAAGTTACAGATGATCTGGTGACCTCCTCCACCATAATTCCTCACAAATAAACCACAGGCTATCTAAACTGAGTCTGATGACTGGGTCAGATTTCATGAAATCCTGTAACACTGAGTAAGTTCCTGTGAGTCAAATGTAGAACCCCTGCAGGGAACAAAAGGAACCACAAGAGAAAAAATTGAAAATATAAGAGCATATGATTCCTAGCCCTTCAGTTCAAAATAAAACAAATGCTGCACAGGACAAAATTAATATATTCCAAGTTTTCTTTTCTTCTTTTTTTTCTGCTGGTGCTAGGACCTAGGCACGGCCCATGGGCATATTTTTATTCAAGGCCAGCACTCTACCACTTGAACCAGAGTGCCACATCTGGCTTTTCATTTGTTGGCAATGAGTCTTGCAGACTTTGCTGCCCAGGCTGGCCTTCAACTGCAATCTTCAGGTCTCAGTCATATTCAGCTAAGATAACAGGCATGAACCACTCTCCACTAGCTATAAAACTCATTCTTATTGTTGCTCAATTAATATTTTTTTGCTATTAAATAATATCTAGATCTAGATAATAATAGAAATGATGCAAATTTCTCCTGAGAGATAATCAGCACAGCTCACACAGGTTCACTGAGTGCTCCAAAAATTTTTAGAATACATGTTTTAGCAGCACTATTGACAGTATTTAAAATCAAGACAATCAATTTGTTATGCGTTGCCAGAATCATCAAAACAAAGTTTTCCAAAAACTTTCACAGGTCAATTGTTAAAAGTGTTTTGATGAGGAGAGTTCCAGGAAGATGGTGGAGGAGAAGCTGGAGGCTAAACAAACTCTCGCATAGAAAGCAGTTTTACTGTTCCAGTGAACAGTCCTAAGCCAGAGAATCACACCAAGTGTGCCATCACAGGCCAGAGAGTAAGGCCAGGCAAGGAGACAGATCTGAGCATTAGCCAGCAGCCGCCCCTGTAGCAGCAGCGGTGGTGGTGGCGGTGGCAGCCATAGCCACCATTCCTGCAACACAGAGAGTCCGGGATGAAGGAGCCAGATGTGGCGGGCGAGTGGATTCGACTCAACACCAGCAAGAACCAACAAGGAGCGGACATCTTCATCCTGCAGTTCACAGACCAGAGATGACCCAGGAACCAAGACTCGATGTGAGTAGAAGCCAGATGTCCTCACTCCTTCTCAAGGAGCAGAGGAGGGAAGGCCACCCCTCCCCCCCCACTACCGGAGATCTCCACCTTTGAAGACCCGACTGAGCTGGTAGCTCCAACTCAGGCCTTGGAAGAAATATAGAGTCATTTAGCAGGTAACAATAACCTAACCTGACCTGCCAGACTCAGCTCCACCCAGGGAAAAGTCACCCAGCTTGGGCCGCCATCCCTACAAGTGGCTTTCTTCACTGGGCAATCAGAGCCAGAGGCTGCCCCTCCCTTTAGCAGCCTTGACAATCAATTGAAATTCAGTAAACATAAACCCTGAGAATGGCTCCAGGCCGTGTTCTGTGAGTCTCTCACAATCTAGCTCCCAGGGAAAAGCAACTCTTTGCTGAAAGGCCTCAACTCTACCCAGAACCTAGCCTCATCACAGCATTTCCAAACTAGAGGAAACAGCCATCTCCCTCTTTTGTGATACTCAAAGCAGATCTCCTTCCCATTGAACTAGCCTGGGAGGAGGATCACAAAATCCTGGGTATAGCAGAGCGTTTTCCTGCCTGCTCAAACAAACTGACTTAAGAAACAAACCAAGCCACAGGAAAATCAAACACCACAAGCAGACCAGAGACTCCAACAACAGGATGGTTATGGACACAAGGGAGATATAGGATCTTCCCACCCCTCCCAAAAATAAATCAAAGAACTTTTTTTGTACCATTTATAAAAAATTTTTTTCTACAACTTTTTATAATTTTTACCTTCTTAAAAAAAATTGTTTTCGAGTAACTTTTTTTTCTTCCTCTTATGATTTTTATTTTAGGGGTATATGTGTGTGTATGTGTTCTTTCTTTTTTTTCTTTTTAAAATTTTTTTTTGTTTCTTTTTTGTGTAGCTCTACTGAACTTCTGATCTTTTTTTCTTTCTTTCTCATTCTTTTCACCTTTTCTTCTCTTTCTTTCTTCTTTGTGTGAATTAATTGCTGTTCTGTACATACTCAGATATAACTGCAGTCGATTATTAGACCTTATCCCCCATTGTGTACACACTTAATCCAGAAAATTATTACTCAATTCAAACATCTTATACTTAAATTCTTTAATACCACTACTACCTCTTTATACCTATATATTTTGAGCATTTTTATTTTGTAGTTTTCCACGTCTCCTTTATATCCCTCCCCTTCACTCATTATATCCACGTTCTTCTCTGAATATATCATTTTCATTTCTTCATAATTATTAAGCATTGCACATTTTAATTTTTAATTTTTGCTTTTTATATTTTCTTGTCTCTTTATTCTCTTTCTCTTTCTTCTATTTTTCTCTCTATCTATTTCATCCTACCCAAACTATTTCCCGCTTTGAGATTAGGACTTAGTTAAGTTAACTCTCCCTGAGCCTTCCCACATCTCTCTATTCCTATTTTTACCCACATCTCTCCCTAAACCTAATAATTTCTGGTTTGCCAAATTCTTCTTTCTGGTTCATAGCCCATTAATATATAGTTGTTTGATGTTCAATAGATATATCCTCTGATTTAGATTGTATCTGCAGACATTTGACTGTGCAACTACAGACTTTGATTGATGCTTAAGATAGTGCTCTAGCACAAAACTGGTGTTACTTTTATCCCAAATGGGCAGAGTAAGCCAGAAAAAAACAAAGAAAAATGGCAAGTCCGGGTATCTCAACTCCCACTCATGATAATCAGGGGACAGAACAGATAATGAATAATCCAGGGGAGAGTTCCCAAATAGCTCTACAAACACTGCTGGTAAACATGGTAAATGAAAAGATTGAAAACATACAAAGGACTCTGTATGAGCGTGACAGGGAAAGAGAGGAGGCAAACCAAAGGTTAATACAGGAAGATCATGAGTGTGAGGAAGCTACTCAAAAACAGATACAGGAATTGCATGAACAGCTTGAGAACACTCAAAGAGAAAGCCAGGAATGACATGAGCAGGCTAAGAGCACTCAAACAGAACTACAGGAAGGCGTAAACATGAGGAAGCTAAGAAAAGAGTAATACTGGAATTGAGAGAGGAGGATGAGAATACACAAAGAGCACAAAAGGCCTTCATGGAATCCATTAACAAAGAGCTGAAGGAAGTCAGGGAGACCACAAAGGGAATGCTGAATGGAACGCAAAAGAAGGAATGGGAGTCCAAGGAAACCATAACCAATCAACTAAGTGATTTGAGAATAAACACTGAACACCAAATAAGGAAGTAAAGGAGTCCATACAAGATCTAAAACAAAGCTTCAACAAAGAATTTGAAGCCATTAAAGCTGACCAATTAGAAGGAAAAGAAATTAAAAAAACAAAGTAGAAAGTCTTGACAACAGGTTAGACCATGCAGAAGATCGAATCTCAGGGATTGAAACAGCCTAGATATTATAAAGAAAGAACATACAAACATCCGAGACAAGTCCAAGAAATATGATGGATCTATTCAACACTTGGAAGACACCATCAGAAGGCCTAATCTGAGGATAATGTGTGTAGAGGAGAACTTAGAGGAAGAAGTTAATGGTCTAGGAAATTTGTTTAACAGGATCCTAGCAGAGAACATCCCAAACATGTGAAAACATAGGCCTATTCAGGTACAAGAAGATTTTAGAATTCCAAATAGACCAGACCAGAATAGGACATCCCACCATCACGTTATAATCCACACAGGATCAACACAGACCAAGGAAAAGATCCTTAAAGCTGTCAAGGAGAAAAGATCAATCACCTATAAAAGGAAACCAATTAGAATCACTTCAGATTTCTCAGCAGAGACAATCAAAGCAAGAAGAGCCTGGAATGATGTATGCCATGCCCTAAACACAAACAACTATCAACCAAGAATACTGTACCCAGCTAAACTCTCCTTCATGACCGAAGGCCAAATAAAAAACTTCCACAGCAAAGAAAAATTGAAACAATATATCTCCACCAAACCAGTCCTACAAAAGATTCTTAAAGATGTCCTACACATAGAAAACCAACAAAACAACAATTAAGGCCAAGGAACTGCACCCAAACTGAGAATCCAAAACCATAGGAAGAACCCAGTTCGCAGCCCCCAAGAAGGTGGATTAAACAACAGGAACTCCCAAATACCTCTCCGTCCTATCTCTTAACATTAACGGAATTTAACTCTCCAATTAGGCAACATAGAGGGTCTAGTTGGATTAAAAAGCAAGATCCTTCTATCTGCTGCCTTCACGATTCACATCTTGCCCGTAAAAACAAACACATTTTCAATATGAAAGGCTGGAGCAAAACCTACCATGCAAACGGCCCCCATAAACAGGCAGGAGTTGCAATCCTAATATCCGATAAAATGGACTTCAAATTAAAATTCATGAGAAAAGATAAAGAAGGTCGCTACATACTAATTAAGGGATCTCTCCTTCAGGAGGATATTACAATTCTAAATATCTATTCACCAAACAACAGAGAACCCAAATTTATCCAAAATACACTACTTTCCCTCAAATTGCACATAGATCCAAAGACATTAATTGTTGAGGATTTTAACACACCACTCTCCTCACTAGATAGATCAACTTGGCAAAAACTCAACAGAGAAACCACATATCTAAACAACTGCATAGATCAACTAGAGTTAACAGACATCTAGTGAATATTTCACACAACAGCATCAGAATACACATTTTTCTCATCAGCACATGGAACATTTTCTAAAATAGACAACATTTTAGGCCACAAAGCAAACTGGTCCAAATTCAGAAACATAGAAGTTATACCTTGCATTCTCTCAGCCCACAAAGAATAAAATTAGAACCCAACACCAAAAGCCACCAAAGAAAGTCCAGTAACACATGGAGACTGAAAAACACACTGTTAAATCACTTGTCGGCCATGGAAGAGATTAGAAAGGAAATTTAAATGTTCATAATATACAACAAAAATGAACACACAAATTACCAGTTCCTCTGGGACACAGCAAAGGCAGTACCCAGGGGTAAATTTATTGCTTTGAGTTCCTATATCAACAAATAGGAGAGATTTGAAACCAACATTTAATGAGACATCTGAACCTCCTTGAAAAAGAGCAGCAAGATAAACCCCAATCCAGTAGACGGAAAGAAATAATCAAAATTAAATCAGAATTAAATGAATTAGAATCCAAAAAAACTATAGAAAGAATCAACAAAACAAAGAGTTGGTTCTTCGAAAAAATTAACAAAATTGACAGACCCTTAGCAAATCTTATCAGAAAAAGAAGAGAACACACCCAAATTGATAAACTCAGAGATGAGAATGGAAAAATCACTACCGAAACAACAAAGATTCAGAACATTATAAGGTAATAATTCTCAAAACTTTATGCTAATAAGTTTGAGAACTTGGCAGAAATAGACCTTTTCCTAACAAATATTGACATGCCAAAACTAAACCAAGATGAGTTAAACCATCTTACAAGGCCCATATCAAGCATTGAAATAGAAACAGCAATAAGAGACTTCGCATCTAAGAAAAGTCCAGGACCAGATGGTTTTACAGAGGAATTCTACAAGGCCGTCAAAGCAGAGTTCACACCAATACTCCTCTAACTCTTCAATGAAATTGAAAGAGAAAGTTCACTACCGAACACATTCTATAAATCCATCATAACCCTCATCCCAAAACCAGGCAGAGACTCATCAAAGAAAGAAAACTATAGACCCATTTCTTTGATGAACATTGATGCAAAACTTCTCAACAAAATTTTGGCCAATCGACTTCAACAATTCATCCAAAAAATCATACACCATGATCAAACAGGATTCATTTCAGGGATGCAAAGCTGGTTCAATATATGCAAATCAATTAATATAATTCATCACATCAACAGGAGCAAGGATAAGAAACACATGATTATCTCAACAGATGAAGAAAAAGCATTTGACAAGATCCAACACCCTTTATGATAAAGGTCTTGGAAAATTTAGGAATCCATGGAACATTCCTCAATAAAACAAAAGCTGTATATGACAAGTCTACAGCCAGCATTATATTTCATGGTGAAAAACTAAAGCCATTTCCTTTTTTTTATTTTTATTTTTTTTGAACATACTATACAGAAGGGTTACAATTACATGGGCAAGATAATGAGTACATTTCTTATCAAGCATTGCAGCCTCCTCCTTTGTTGACGCTTCACATCCCTTCCCGCCTCCCCCCGCCCCCCACCCAATCCTTGCTTCTCCTCCCCCCCACCCCCTGCACCAAAGTTGTAAAGTTTGTTTTTCGACATGACAACTTGTACTTCTCATTGTTGCAAAGGGTCCACCTGTATCCTTAAACGACTTGTTTTTCCCAATTTCCTCTACAAATTATACTGACAACAAATATAGTGAAATCAGGGGTTATACTGTGGGGGAGGGACACACAAAGGAACAAAGAAATAATCTTATAAGTGCATAGAAACAAATGCATGAAAGAAAAATACCTTTAAATACATATCCAAGGGTTCATTTTCATAACACCACATTATCTGACCTTTTCTGCTTGACTCATACATATACTAGATATTGCAAATAAGGGAAACCATGGGACCTATGTTTATTTGGGCTTGGCTTACTTCACTTAATATAATTTTTTCCAAGTTTTTCCATTTCCTAACAAATGGGGAAATGTCATTATTTCTGATGGAGACATAGAATTCCATTGTGTATATATACCAAATTTTCTTGATCCATTAATCTGAGGGGCATCTGGGGAGGTTCCATGTCTTAGCTATGGTATTTAATCCTGCAATAAACATAGTTGTGCTGGTAGCTTTAGTGTGGTCTTGTTTGTAAACCTTTGGGTAAATGCCCAAAAGTGGGGTTCCTGGGTCATAGGGGAGCTCTATATGAAGTCTTTGAGGAACCTGCATACTGCTTTCCAAAGTAGTTGAACAAGCTTGCACTCCCACCAACAATGAAGTAAGGTCTCCTTCTGTCCACATCCCTTCCAGCATCTGTTGTTGTTAGAGTTTTTGATTTTTGCCATTCTAACTGGGGTGAGTTGGTATCTCAATGTTGTTTCGATTTGCATTTCTTTTATGGCTAGGGAGGTTGAGCATTTCTTCATGTGTCTATTGGCCATCCTGCTTTCCTCTTCAGAGAAGTTTCTCTTTAAGTCATTAGCCCACTTATTCATTGGGCAGTTGTTTTATTTTGAGGATTTGTTGTTGGGGTATTTAATTTTTTTAATTTAATTTTATTTTATTTGTGAACATACTGTACAGAGGGGTTACAATTACATGGGCAGGATAATGCGTACATTTCTTACCAAGCATTGCAGCCTCCTCCTTTGTTTACCCTTCACATCCCTTCCCAGCCTCCTCCCTCCCCCACAATCCCAATCCTTCTCCTTCCTCCCCCTTCTCCCCCCCAACCCCCGCATCAACATTGTAAAGCTCGTTTTGGACATGACAACTTGTACTTCTCATTGTTGCAACAAGTCCACCAGTATCCTTAAACAACTGGTTTTTCCCCATCTCCTCCACAAGTTATACTGACATCAAATATAGAGAAAGCAGGGGTTATACTGTGGGGGAGGGACATACAAAGCAACAAAGAGATAATCTTATAAATGCATTAGAAACACATTCGTGAAAGAAATAAAACATTAAAATACATATCTAAGGGTTCATTTTCCTGACATCACATTATCTGACCTTTTCCGCTTGACTCATACATATACTAGATATTGCAAATAAGGGAAACCATGGGACCTATGTTTCTTTGGGCTTGGCTTACTTCACTTAATATAATTTTTTCCAAGTTTTTCCATTTCCTAACAAATAGGGCAATGTCATTCTTTCTGATGGAGGCATAGATTTCCATTGTGTATATATACCACATTTTCTTGATCTATTCATCTACTGAGGGGCATCTGGGTTGGTTCCATATCTTAGCTATGGTAAATAATGCTGCAATAAACATAGTTGTGCTGGCAGCTTTAGTGTGGTCCTGTTTGTAAACATTTGGGTAAATGCCCACAAGTGGGATTACTGGGTCATAGGGGAGTTCTATGTGCAGTCTTTTGAGGAACCTCCATACTGCTTTCCAAAGTGGTTGAACAAGTTTACATTCCCACCAACAATGAAGTAAGGTTCCTTTCTGTCCACGTCCCTTCCAGCATCTGTTGTTGTTAGAGTTCTTGATTTTTGCCGTTCTAACTGGAGTGAGGAGATATCTCAATGTTGTTTTGATTTGCATTGCTTTTATGGCTAGGGATGTTGAACATTTCTTCATGTGTCTATTTGCCATCCTTCTTTCTTCTTCAGAGAAGTTTCTCTTTAAGTCTTTCGCCCACTTATTTATTGGGCAGTTGTTTATTTGAGGATTTGTTGTTGGGGGGGTTAATTTTTTGAGTTCCAAGTATATTTTAGATATGAGACCCTTGTCCATTGTATGGCTAGTAAAGATCTTCTCCCAATCCGTGGGCTTTCTATTGATCTTGCTAGCTATGTCCTTTGCCATGCAGAAGCTCTGCAACTTTATGCAATACCATTTGTCCAACCTTTCTTTGATTTGTTGTGTTTCCGGGTCTCTATTCAGAAAATTTCGGCCTGCGCCAAGGAGACCTAGGGTTTCTCCTTTCCATCCTGTAATGTTTTCAGAGTGTCTGCTTTGACTTCGAAGTCTTTGATCAATTTGGAGTTGATCCTGGTGCAGGGTGATATATAAGGATCTAGCTTTAGTTTTCTACATGTAGTTAACCAATTTTGCCAGCACCATTTACTGAAGAGGCTGTCTTTCTTCCATTCTATTGTTTTAGCTCCCTTATCCAGCAGTGTTCTTTCCGTTGAGGAGCGTTTTTGCTATTCGGGGTCTTTTATTGTTCCATATGAATTTTTGCATTGCCTCTTCTATTTGCTTAAAGAATGAGGTTGGAATTTTGATAGGTATTGCGTTGAATTTGTAGATAGCCTTGGGAAGTATTGCCATTTTCATGATGTTAATCTTTCCAATCCAGGAGCATGGGAGGTTTTGCCATTTTTTAAGTTCTGTGCTGATTTCCTTTTCCAAGATTTTAAAGTTTTCATCATAGAGATCCTTCACTTCTTTGGTTAAGTTAATTCCTAGGTATTTTATTTTTTGTGGGGCTATTACAAATGGAGTTGCTTTCCTAATTTCAGCCACACTTTTCTCATTGTTGGCAAACAGAAAAGCCACTGTATTTTGGGGGTTAATTTTATAACCTGCTACTTTGCCAAAGTTTTGAATCAGCTTGAGTAATTTGGGAGTGGAGTCTATGGGATTCTTTAAATACAAGATCATGTCATCTGCAAAGAGGGAGAGTTTTATTTCTTCTTTTCCTATTTGGATCTTCTTTATGTCTGCATCTTGTCTTATTGCTGTAGCTAGGCATTCTAATACTAGATTGAAGAGAAGTGGAGAGAGTGGGCATCCTTGTCTTGTTCCTGAGTTAAGAGGAAATGGCATTAGTTTTTCACCATTGAGTATAATGCTGGCTGTAGGTTTGTCATAGACAGCCTTTATTGTATTGAGGAATGTTCCATGGATTCCTAATTTTTCCAAAACCTTCACCATAAAGGGGTGTTGGATCTTGTCGAATGCTTTTTCTGCATCTATGGAGATAACCATGTGGTTCTTATTCTTGCTCCTGTTGATGTGATGAATAATATTAATTGATTTGCGTATATTGAACCAGCTTTGCATCCCTGAAATGAATCCTGTTTGATCGTGGTGTATGATTTTTTGGATGAATTGTTGAAGTCGATTGGCCAAAATTTTGTTGAGAAGTTTTGCATCAATGTTCATCAAAGAAATGGGTCTATAGTTCTCTTTCGTTGATGAGTCCCTGCCTGGTTTTGGGATGAGGGTTATGATGGCTTCATAGAATGTATTCGGTAGTGAGCTTTCTCTTTCAATTTCATTGAAGAGTTGGAGATGTATTGGTGTGAGCTCTGCTTTGAAAGCCTTGTAGAATTCCGCTGTAAAACCATCTGGTCCTGGACTTTTTTTAGCTGGGAGGTGTCTTATTGCTGTTTCTATTTCAATGCTCGATATGGGCCTGTTAAGATAGTTTAACTCATCTTGTTTTGGTTTTGGCATGTCAATATTTGCTAGGAAAAGGTCCATTTCTGTCAAGTTCTCAAACTTATTAGCATAAAGTTTTGAGAAGTATTCCCTTATAATGTTCTGAATCTTGGTTGTTTCCGTGGTGATGTTTCCATTCTCATCTCTGAGTTTATTAATTTGGGTGTGTTCTCTTCTTTTTCTGATAAGATTTGCTAAGGGTCTGTCAATTTTGTTAATTTTTTCGAAGAACCAACTCTTTGTTTTGTTGATTCTTTCTATAGTTTTTTTGGATTCTAATTCATTTAATTCTGATTTAATTTTGATTATTTCTTTCTGTCTACTAGATTGGGGTTTATCTTGCTGCTCTTTTTCAAGGTTTAGATGTGTCATTAAATTGTTAGTTTCAGATCTCTCTAATTTGTTGATGTAGGAGCTCAGAGCTATAAACTTGCCTCTGAGTACTGCCTTTGCTGTGTCCCAGAGGAGCTGGTAATTTGTGTGTTCATTTTTGTTGAATAGCATGAACATTTGAATTTCCTTTCTAATCTCTTCTATGACCCACTCGTGATTCAGCAGTGTGTTGTTCAGCCTCCATGTGGTACCGGACTTTCTTTGGTGGCTTTTGGTGTTGAGTTCTAATTTTATTCCCTTGTGGTCAGAGAGAATCCAAGGTATAATTTCAATGTTTCTGAATTTGGACAAGTTTGCTTTGTGGCCTAAAATGTGGTCTATTTTAGAAAACGTTCCATGTGCTGCAGAGAAAAACGTGTATTCTGATGCTGCTGGGTGAAATGTTCGGTAGATGTCTGTTAAGTCTAGTTGATCTATGCAGCTGTTTAGATCTGCGGTTTCTCTGTTGAGTTTTTGCCGAGTTGTTCTATCTAGTGGGGAGAGTGGTGTGTTAAAATCCCCAACAATTAATGTCTTTGGATCTATATGGGATTTGAGGGAAAGTAGTGTTTCTTTGATAAATTTGGGTCCTCCATTGTTTGGCGAATAGATATTTAGAATTGTAATATCCTTCTGAAGGAGAGATCCTTAATTAGTATGTAGTGACCTTCTTTATCTCTTCTCATAAATTTTAGTTTGAAGTCTATTTTATCTGATATTAGGATTGCAAATCCTGCCTGTTTATGGGGGCCGTTTGCTTGGTAGATTTTGTTCTAGCCTTTAACATTGAAAATGTGTTTTTTTGGTTTTTGTTTTGTTTTGTTTTTTTTGTTTTTTTTTTTAATTTTATTTTATTTTATTTGAGAACATACTGTACAGAGGGGTTACAATTACATGGGCAGGATAATGCATACATTTCTTACCAAGCATTGCAGCCTCCTCCTTTGTTTACCCTTCACCTCCCTTCCCCCACTCCCCCCTCCCCCTCCCCCAATCAACCCCCCCCTCCCCCACCCACTCCAACATTGTAAAGCTGGTTTTGACATGACATTTTGTACTTCTCATTGTTGCAACAGGTCCACCTGAATCCTTAAACGACTTGTTTGTCCCTGTCTCCTCCACATGTTATACTGACATCAAATATAGTGAAAGCAGGGGTTACACTGTGGGGAGGGACATACAAAGCAACAAAGAAATAATCTTATAAATTCATTAGAAACACATGCATGAAAGAAACAAAAACATTAAAATACATATTTGAGGGTTCGTTTTCCTAACATCACATTATCTGACTTTTTTCCGCTTGACTCATACCTATACTAGATATTGCAAATAAGAGAAACCATGGGACCTATGTTTCTTTGGGCCTGGCTTACTTCACTTAATATAATTTTTTCCAAGCCTTTCCATTTCCTAACAAATGGGGCAATGTCATTCTTTCTCATGGAGGCATAGAATTCCATTGTGTATATATACCACATATTCTTGATCCATTCATCTACTGAGGGGCATCTGGGTTGGTTCCATATCTTAGCTATGGTAAATAATGCTGCAATAAACATAGTTGTGCTGGTAGCTTTAGTGTGGTCTTTTTTGTAAACATTTGGGTAAATGCCCAAAGTGGGATTGCTGGGTCATTGGGGAGTTCTATGTGAAGTCTTTTGAGGAACCTCCATACTGCTTTCCAAAGTGGTTGAACAAGATTACATTCCCACCAACAATGAAGTAAGGTTCCTTTCTGTCCACATCCCCTCCAGCATCTCTTGATGTTAGAGTTCTTGATTTTTGCTGTTGTAACTGGAGTGAGGTGATATCTCAATGTTGTTTTGATTTGCATTTCTTTTATGGCTAGGGATGTTGAACATTTCTTCATGTGTCTATTGGCCATCCTTCTTTCTTCTTCAGAGAAGCTTCTCTTTAAGTCTTTCGCCCACTTACTTGTTGGGCAGTTGTTTCTTTGAGGATTTGTTGGGTGGTTTAATTTTTTGAGTTCCAAGTATATTTTAGATATGAGACCCTTGTCCGATGTATGGCTAGTAAAGATCTTCTCCCAATCCGTGGGCTTTCTATTGATCTTGCTAGCTATGTCATTTGCCCTGCAGAAGCTCTGAAACCTTATGCAATCCCATTTGTCCAACCTTTCTTTGATTTGTTGTGTTTCCGGGTCTCTATTCAGAAAATTTCGGCCTGAGCCAAGGAGACCCAGGGTTTCTTCTATTCCATCCTGTAATGTTTTCAGAGTGTCTGCTTTGAGTTCAAGGTCTTTGATCCATTTGGAGTTGATTCTGGTGCAGGGTGATATATAAGGATCTAGCTTTAGTTTTCTACATGTAGTTAACCAGTTTTGCCAGCACCATTTACTGAAGAGGCTGTCTGTCTTTCATTCTATTGTTTTAGCTCCCTTATCGAAGATTAGATGGCTATAGGTCTGTAGGTTCATTTCTGGGTTTTCAATTCTATTCCATTGGTCCTGAGGTCTGTTCTTATGCCAATACCAAGCTGTTTTGATTACTATGGCTTTATAGTAGAGTTGGAGAGTTCAGTCCGTTAACATTAAGAGATAGGATTGAGAGGTATTTGGGATTTCCTGCCATGTTATCTACCTTCTTGGGGGCTGCGAAAACTGGGTTCTTCCTATGGTTCTTGGATTCTCAGTTTGGGTGCAGTTTCTTGGCCTTTATTGCGGTCTTGTTGGTTTTCTACGTGTAGGACATCTTTAAGAATCTTTTGTAGGGCTGGTTTGGTGGAGATGTATTGTTTCAATTTTTCTTTGCTATGGAAGGTTTTTATTTGGCCTTCAGTTATGGAAGAGAGTTTAGCTGGGTATAGTATTCTTGATTGATAGTTGTTTGTTTTTAGAGCATGGCATACACCATTCCAGGCTCTTCTTTCTTTGATTGTCTCTGATGAGAAATTGGAGGTGATTCTACTTGTTTTCCCCTCATAGGTGATTAATCTTTTCTCCTTGACAGCTTTAAGGATCTTTTCCTTGGTCTGTGTTGATCCTGTGTGGATTATAATGTGACGGTGGGATGTCCTACTCTGGTCTGGTCTATTTGGAGTTCTAAAAGCTTCTTGTATCTCAATAGCCCTGTCTTTTGGCATGTTTGGGTAGTTCTCTCTAGGATCCTCTTAAACAAATTTCCTAGACCGTTAACTTCTGTTACTAGGTCCTCCTCTACATCCATTATCCTTAGATTAGGCCTTCTGATGTTGTCTTACAAGTTTTGGATCGATCTATCATATTTCTTGGATTTGTCTTGGATGGTTGTATGTTCTTTCTCTGTAATATCTAGGCTGTCTTCAATCCCGAGATTCAATCTTCTGCATGGTCTAACCATGTCAAGAATGTCTACTTTGTTTTTTCTTTCTTTTCCTTCTAATTAGTCAACTTTGATGGCTTCAAATTCTTTGTTGAAGCTTTGTTTTAGATCTTGCATGAACTTCTTTACTTCCTTAATTTAGTGTTTATTCTCAAATCACTTAATTGGTTGGTTATGGTTCATTGGACTCCCATACCTTCTGTTGGGTTTCATTCAGCATTCCCTTTGTGGTCTCCCTGACTTCCTTCAGCTCTTTGTTAATGGATCCCATGAATTCCTTTAGTGATCTTTGTGCATTCTCATCCTACTCTCTCAAATCCTATATTACTCTTTGCTTAGCTTCCTCCTGCTCCTGTTCATGCCATTCCTGTAGTTCTCTTTGAGTGTTCTCAGCCTGTTCACGCCATTCCTGCCTTTCTCTTTGAGTATTCTCAAGCTGCTCACGCAAATCTTCTATCAGTTTTTGAGTAGCTTCCTCATGCTTATGATGTTCCTGTATAAACCTTTGGATTGCCTCCTCTCTCTCCCTATCATGCTCATAGAGAGTCCTTTGTAGGTTTTCAATCTTTTCCTGCATCGACCTTTTGTTTGCCTCCTCTCTCTCCCTATCAGGCTCATACAGAGTCCTTTGTATGTTTTCAGTCTTTTCATTTTTTAAGTTTGCCAGCAGTGTTTGTAAAGCTATTTGGGAACTCTCCTCTGGATTATTCATTATCTGTTCTGTCCCCTGATTATCATGAGTTGAAGTTGAGATACCCGGACTTGCCATTTTTCTTGTGTTTTTCCGGTTTACTCTGTCCATTTGGGATGAAAATAACACCAGTTTTGTACTAGAAAATTAACTTAAGGCAAGCATCAACCAAAGTCTGAATTTGCACAGTCAATAGTCTGCAGATACAATCTAGTTCAACAGATACATCTATTCAACATCAAACAACTATATATTAATGAGCTATGAACCACAAAGAAGAATTTGGAAGACCAGAAATTATTAGGGTTAGGGAGAGATGTGGGTAAAAAATAGGAATAGAGTGATGTGGGAAGGCACAGGGAGAGTTAACTAAGTCCTAATCTCAAAGCAGGAAATAGGTTGGATAGGATGAAAGTAGAGAGAGAAAAAAAAAAGAAAGAGAAAGGGAAAAGAAAAGGGACCAGAAAAAATAGAAAAGTAAAAATGAATAATATTATGCAGAAACAAAAACAAACTATTCAGAGAAGAACGTGAATATAGTGAGAGAAGGGGAGGGATATAAGGGAGATGGGAAAAACTTAAAAATATACTTAAAATATTATATAGGTATAAAGAGGTAGTACTGCTATTAAGGAATTTAAGTCTCAGAGGTTTTGAATTCAGTAATAAGTGTGTGGATTAAATGTGTACACAATGGGGTTTAGGGTCTAATAGTCAACTACGGGTTTATCTGAGGATGTGCAAGACAGCAATTAAGTCACATAAAGAAGAACAAAAGAGAAGAAAAGGTGAAAAGGATAAGAAAGGAAGAAAAATGAGACCAGAAGTTCAGTAGAGCTAAACAAAAAACAAAAAGAAATTTTTTTTAAAAAAAAAAAGAAAGAAAAACGCACACACACATGTATCCCTAAAATAAAAATTATAAGGGGGAAAAAGAGTTAATAGAAAACACTTTTTTTCAAAAAGGGTAACAATTACAAATTAAAAAATTTTTAGAAAAGAAAAAGAATTTCTTTTTTATAAACGGTACCAAAAAGGAGCTGGGAAGATAGCTCAGTGGTAGAGCACTTGCCTTGCATGCCTGAGGCCCTGGGTTCAATTCCTCAGCACCACATAAGCAGAAAAAGCCGGAAGTGGCGCTGTGGCTCAAGTGGTAGAGCGCTAGCCTTGAGCTGAATAGCTGAGAGACAGCGCCCAGGCCCAGAGTTCAGGCCCCATGACTGGACCCAAAAAAATATATGAATAAAAAAAAAATAAACGGTACCAAAAAAAAGAATAAGAAGAAAAGAAATGTTCTTTGATTTTTTTGGGAGAGGTGGGAAAAATCCTGTATTTCCCTTGTGTCTGTAACCAGCCTATTGTTGGAGTCTCTGATCTGCTTTTGGTCCTGTGGCTTGGTTATTTTCTTAAGTCACTTTGTTTGAAAAGGTAGAAAAATTCTCTGCTTTACCCAGGGTTTTGCGATCCTCCTCCCAGGCTAGTTCAATGGGAGGGAGATCTGCTTTGAGTATCACAAAAGAGGGAGATGGCTGTTTCCTCTAGTTTGGAGATGCTGTGATGAGGCTAGGTTCTGGGTAGAGATGAGGCCTTTCAGCAAACATTAGCTTTTCCCGGGGGGCTAGTTTGTGACAGACTCACAGAGCCCAGCCTGGAGCCATTCTCAGCATTTTTGTTTACTGAATTTCAATTGATTGTCAAGGCTGCTAAAGGGAGGGGCAGTCTCTGGCTCTGAATACCCAGTGAAGAAAGCCACTCCTGGGGCTGGCACCCCAGGTGGGTGACTTTTCCCTTGGTGTAGCTGAGTCTGGCAGGTCACCTTAGGCTCTTGTGATCTGCTAAATGACTCTAGTTTTCTTCCAAGGTTTGAGTTGGAGCTAGCAGCTCCGCCGAGCTTTGTTGGTATCCAAGATGGAGATCTCCAGTACTGGGGGGGAGGGGGTAGCTTTCCCTCCTCTGCTCCCTGAGAAGGAGTGAGGGCATCAGGCTTCTACTCACGCCGAATCTTGGTTCCTGGGTCATCTGTGGTCTGCGAACTGCAGGATGAATATGTCTACTCCTTGTCAGTTCTTGCTGGTGTTGAGTAGACTTCACTGCCCACCGTGTCTGCCTCCTTTGTCCCAGACTCTCTCATTTTCAGGTATGGTGGTTTGGCCGCCGCCACTACCACTGCCGCCACAGAGGCAGCTGCTGGCAAGAGTTCAGATCTGTCTCCTTGCCTGCATTTTCCCTCTCTGGCCTAACTCTGTGTCCTGTGATGGCACACCTGGTGTGATTCTCTGGCTTAGGACTGGTCACTGGAACTCTAAAATTGCTTTCTATGCGAGGCTTGTTTAGCCTCCAGCTTCCCCTTCGTCATCTTCCCGGAACCCACAAGCCATTTCCTCTTAACTCAGGAACAAGACAAGGATGTCCATTCTCTCCACTTCTCTTCAATCTAGTATTAGAATGCCTAGCTACACCAATAAGACAAGATGCAAACATAAAGGGGATCCAAATAGGGAAAGAAGAAGTAAAACTCTCCCTCTTTGCAGATGACATGATCTTGTATTTAAAGAATCCCATAGACTCCACTCCCAAATTACTCAAGCTGATTCAAAACTTTGGCAAAGTAGAAGGGTATAAAATTAACCCCCCAAAATCAGTGGCTTTTCTGTATACCAACAATGATAAAAGTAGCTGAAATTAGGAAAGCAACTCCTTTCGTAATTACCCCACAAAATATAAAATACCTAGGAATTAATTTAACCAAAGAAGTGAAGGACCTCTATGATGACAACTTTAAAAACCTGAAAAAGGAAATCAATACAGAACTTAGAAAGTGGCAAAAACTCCCATGCTCCTGTATTGGAAAGATTAACATCATGAAAATGGCAATACTTCCCAAGTCTATCTACAAATTCAATGTGATACTTATCAAAATTCCAACCTCATTTTTCAAGGAAATAGAATTGGCAATCCAAAAATTCATATGGAACAATAAAAGACCCCGAATAGCAAAAACGATCCTCAACATAAAGAACAGTGCTGGAGGAATATCAATACCAAATTTCAAACTCTACTATAAAGCCATAGTAATCAAAACAGCTTGGTCATGGCACAAGAACAGACCTCAGGACCAATGGAATAGAATTGAAAACTCAGAAATGAACCCACAGACCTATAGCCATCTAATCTTCGATAAGGGAGCTAAAAAAACAGAATGGAAGAAAGATAGTCTCTTCAGTAAATGGTGCTGGCAAAATTGGTTAACTACTTGTAGAAAACTAAAATTAGATCCTGATATTTTACCCTGCACCAGAATGAACTCCAAATGGATCAAAGACCTCAGAGTCAAAGCAGACACTCTGAAAATATTACAGGATGGATTAGGAGAAACCCTAGGTCTTATTGGCACAGGCAGAAATTTTCTTAATAGAGACCCAGAAACACAACAAATCAAAGAAAGGTTGGACCAATGGGATTGCATGAAGTTGCAGAGCTTCTGCATGGCAAAACACATAGCTAGCAAGATCAATTGAAAGCCCACGGAATGGTAGAAGATCTTCATTAGCTATACAATGGACAATGGTCTCATATCTAAAATATACCTGGAACTCAAATAATTAAATCCCCCAACAACAAATCTTCAAAGAAACAGCTGCCCAATAAATAAGTGGGCTAAAGACTTAAAGAGGAACTTCTCTGAAGAGGAAAGTAGGATGGCCAATAGACACATGAAGAAATGCTCAACCTCCCTAGCCATAAAAGAAATGCAAATCAAAACGACATTGAGATACCCCCTCACTCCAGTTAGAATGACCCAAATCAAGAACTCTAATAACAACAGATGCTGGAGGGGATGTGGACAGAAGGGAACCTTACTGCATTGTTGGTGGGAGTGTAAGCTTGTTCAACCACTTTGGAAAGCAGTATGGAGGTTCCTCAAAAGACTCCACATAGAGCTCCCCTATGACCCAGCAATCCCACTTTTGGGCATTTACCCAAATGTTTATAAACAAGACCCCACTAAAGCTACCAGCACGACTATGTTTATTGCAACACTATTTACTATAGCTAAGATATGGAACCAACCCAGATGTCCCTTAGTAGATGAATGGATCAAGAACATGTGATATATATACACAATGGAATTCTATGCCTCCATCAGAAAGAATGACATTTCCCCTTTTGTTAGGAAATTGAAAGGCTTGGAAAAAATTATATTAAGTGAAGTAAGCATGGCCCAAATAAACATAGGTCTCACGGTTTCCCTTATTTGCAATATATAGTATATGTCTAATTCAAGCAGAAAAGGTCAGATAAATTGATGTTAGGGAAATGAACCCTAAGATATGTATTCAAATTTTTTTCTTTCATGCCATTTTTTCTAACACATTTATAAGATTATTTCTTTGTTGCTTTGTGTGTCCTTCCCCAACAGTATAAACCCTGCTTTCATTGTATTTGATGTCAGTATAATTTGTGGAGGGGAAGGGGAAAAACAAATCGTTTAAATAGGGATACAGGTGGACCCATTGCAACAATGACATGTACAAATCGTTATGTCGAAAAATGAACTTTACAATTTTGGTGAGCGGGGAGGGAAGAGTTGGGTGGGGGAGGGCGGGTGGAGGTTGGGAAGGGATGGAAAGGGGAAACAAAGGAGGAGGCTACAATGTTTGATAAGAAATATACTCATTATCTTGCCCATGTAATTGCATCCCCTCTGTACAATATTTTCACAATAAAAAAAATAATAAAAATTGTTTTGATGACAGGAGCCTGTTGCTTCTCTTTTAATGTGGGTTATAGGCTTGCATCGTATGTATGTAGTCCTCTTCCACAGCAGACAAATCTCTAGCAACAAATAATATTAAAAAGTATAGCAATGGAAAGGTAGGGGGAAGGCATAGAATCTGAGGAAAAAAGATCAAAAAGTACAGCAGTGGAGCACACTGGACATTGATAGAATTGAACTATAGAAGTCGTGGTTGGAGGCAGGAGAGAGGTATTGGGAGAGAATGAGAAAACAGAAGACAGTGTATAAAAGGAGACGTACCAATTACCTGACACATGTAATTGTAACCCTCTGTTTATCACCTCTATAAGAACAATAAAGTAAAATTTAAAAGTATAGGCAATATTTATTGAACTCTTTCTGTGTGCCATTCCTATTAGACACATTTTGTACATTCAACCAATAACAGCTATTTTTATTGGACTTCACAGATGAGCAAGTCTAGAAAGATCCTGCTTTACTCCAAACCCAAATGACTTTAGATATGGTTTTTATCTCTTATATGACTTGAGTTTGGAGCTGAGAATAAAAGTGAAACATATTGGCCTTTAATGTCCTTTACTTTTGCTTCCTGGCTTCTGAATATTCAAATAAATTACTCCACAAGTTAGTTTTTTAAGTTTGGTTCATTTTCTTTGGTTGGAGGGGATGATGAGAAAGTATAAACAGCATCATTTCTGGATTTTTTCATTTGGGTCATTTTTTAATAAATATCCATTTGTGTATTATGTTTTTTGTCTTTTCTTTTGGTACCGGGATCAAACCAGAGTTTTTTTCACATCAGCTTAGTACTGATCAAATAGCACATTCTTCTTGGAGGTCTGTTCACCTGACCAGCACAGAAATGTGTTTCGTATAAACCCGGTCCTCCTCTTAATCAACAACTTGACAATCTTTTTTAAAGCCTATTTGCAGAGTCCACCCATCCAAGCTGCGTCTCTTCTTGAATCATTAGTGGCTGCAGGAAGGAAGAAGGAAAGTGCAAATCCTTGGGCAAAGCCAAGCTATGTTGTACTAATTAAACTTGGATCCATGCTGTTATTATACCAAGAAACTCGTGGGAATCAATGTGTTTTATCTAATAGTACAATGAATAATAACTCCTAGATGTTGCTAAATGTAAAATGTCTGAAGAGCAGATACTGCAGGAATCTGCACTGACCAAGAGTTACCCTTGCTAGTTAAAACAAACTGAAAACATTAACCTGATACACAGAATTGAAATAAAATTTAATTTCTGGATGTTTTTGTTTTACTGTGACTTTTATTACAATGGACAATTACTATATGAAAATCATCTGTAATAAGTTAATAAATATTTTAACTTTCTGAAATTAAAAGACAAAATTAAGGAAAAATGAAGAGAAAAAACATATCAATACAACTCTGAAAACAGAAGTTCTTTAGTGCTTTTTTAGAAGAACTATAGAATTCTTTTTAAAAAATTGTGAATTTTTATTTTGGGGAGCTGAGGACATGGCTAAAAGAGAACACTTACCTAGAAAACAAGAGACCATAAGTCCTACCCACATACCACTCCACCGCCTGAAAAATTTGTTTCAAGTGTAGCTTATGCTGGTAATCACAATTATTCAAGAAGCAGAGACAAATGATAATAGTTTGAGTCTAGTCGGGGGTTAAATTAGCAGGAACCCATCCTAACATGAGCTTGGCAGTAAATACCTATTTATAATCTAAGTTACATAACTATATAGGAGGATTTAGTTCAAGGTCAGCCTGACACACAAACACTAGAACCTACCTGCCTAGCAAGATTGAGGCTGTGGTACAGTCTCACTAATTAATTATTAATGAATAATACAAGTTGGTGTGGTAGGACAAACCTGTAGTCCTGGCACTTGAAATAAGGAAGCTGAAAGGTGGTGAATTTGAAGGTAGCATGGAATAATTAACTACTAATTAACTTTAACAAAAAAGTTGTGTGGTAATGGTATATGCCCATCAGCCTATCATGCCTATCAATTCTGGCTATTCAGTAGGCTAGATCTGGAATTTTGAAGTTTGAGGCCAGCTAGGGCAGAAAAGTTCACTAGACTGCATCTTTAAAATAATCTTTAAAAAAACAGGGCTGAAGGCTTGGCTCAAGTGACTGACTCCAGTCTAGCAAGTGTGAGACCTTGAGTTCAAACCCCAATAACACACACATATACAAAGAAAGAAAAATGAGAGGGAAGGAGAGAAAAAAGAAAGGAAGGAAAGAAAGAAGGAAGGAGGGAAAGAAGGAAGCAAGGAAGGAAGGAAGGAAGGAAGGAAGGAAGGGAGAGAGGGAAGGAAGAAAGGAAGTCTGTCCATAGGTTAGCATATGACATGATGCCCTCGAAAGGAAATAAATGTAGAAGTAGAACTTTCACTGAAAACTTACAAATTGCTTCAGACATATCTAGGACATTATAATGTAAATAAACCAAATATATGCAACCAATAATAGGGTCTGATTTATGTGTGTCAATTTTGCTGGTATGGCCATTCAGATGACTACAATGAAATCTTTCTATTCAGTCGTTTTCTTTTCCTTTTTCTTTCATCATTTCAAATCTCATCCATTTAGTAATGAGATTACCTCACAAAGCCAGTCAGTCTTACCCTGAGGTTTGATTTGCAAAGCTAGCAATAAACTCATAAAAGCCGCATCTGAATCAATCAATCTTGAATCACAAACCAACATTTTCTTAGGTTGCCTTTAGTGTTGCTTTAGGCTGTGAACTACAGCTAGGAATTGATAGAAGGTATCCAGTCAAAGACATGTGTTTACGATTCTAGCCTTCAGAATAAAGAGCAGACACAAAAGCCCTGTCCCTATGGACGATTAGAGGAACATGGCCAGTGGCCAACGTTTGTACTGGTAAGGTAATGAGTGGTATAGCTCCATCTTTAAATGTGCATTTGATTTATACTCACATAAAGCTCATTTTCTTAGATGAACAAAAATCCAGGCATACCTGGCAAAACCTCATAGCTAAAAGCTTGAGAATATTAGGTTGATAGAGTATAATAATGTCTTGCCTAAGGAAAGGTGTGCTTAGATGAGAGCATGCTGGGGAGGGGGGGTGGGGGATGGAATGGAGCTTGAATATACCACAAGCAAAATTATAGCCTGCTATGTAGAAGAGAGAACTAAGCCTGGATTTGGGTGTAGAGAGCTGCATGCAGCCGCACCTGGAAGATGGCGCCGGCCTCTGCCCTCCGCCTTCCCGATGGCAAGTGCTCTCTGTGGTAAACAACTCCTTATATGGCTAAGGCATAGAATCTGGCTTGCTTCCTCACACCTGGACCTATTGATGGCTCTCACGTGGCGTATCAGGGTTGGCTACCCAGCGGGTACTTAAGGCTGTGGGGGATTCTCCCTAAGGTTGGGGTCAGAAGATTACTCAAAGGTCCTGAATAAACTGCAGAGAGAAGAGCTCGGTGTCGCGTCTTCCTTCCTGGTCAAGGTGGTCGCGACATTGGGGGATTGAGGTCTTTACATGACCTCTGCACTGTAACCAAATAGGAGATTCTGAGTCAGTATACAAACTCTGCCCTCGACTGAATAATTGGCCACATCCAAGTTTCAGGTATGGAACGGCGGTATAAATTCTCAGATATCAAGGTTGGTGATAGAGAGAAGAGTGGATATGTTCAAATATGAGCTCATAAAATCTGGGAGAAACTTAAGGGTTGCCACATGAGCTGGCACTTGGTCAGTTGCTTCTTCTGACTGAATTAGGAGAGAAAGAAGTGCAACTTTTCACCATGCCTCCTTTATGCATGCTGTGGTCTCCACTGGTGCATCTTTGGAGGATGTCAAATGGGAGGAGGTATCTAAAATGGACTATGAGCAGCACAGATCACCAAAACAATCTGGGACACCATCTCAGCCACACTAAAACACTGAAACTTGAAGGAGATATAATTGATGACTGACATATGCTACTCATCCTGCCAGAAGAGTAAGAAAATGAAATGAGTAATAAAACTTACCAAACACAACAAAAATGAGAACAAGTTATAGAAATTGTTTGGAGAATAGGTTTTCATGGCGGAAGCTGACTACTGTACTTCAGTGAAAGTTTAGAGCTTTCAAAAGCCATTTACAAAGCCAGGTGTCAGTGGTTCAATCCTGTTATCTAGCTACTCAGCAGGTTGGGATCTGAGGATTACAACTCAAAGAGAGCCCTGCAGGGAAGGCCTTGAGATGTATTTCCAATTAACCAGCAGAAAGCTGCAAGTGGAACTGTGGCCCAAGTGCTAGGCTTGAGCAAAAAATTTCATGGACAGGGCCCAGACCCTGAATTCAAAGTCCAGGACTGGAGCATACACATGGTCATGGGCACACATGCATGCACACACACAGAGGCACACACATCATTATTCTTAACAGGTAAAATCGTTGTTTCTATTTCTTGTTAATGTTTCATATAAGCCATCAGCAGAACACTATTGGAATCAGCTGAAGTGTGATTAATTTCTCATTTTCTTTTTGAATGTATCCACTTTTAAATGTGGTCTTGGTTCTGAACTGACAATTGTCTATACATTTAGACTGGGACATAGAGAAACAAGTTTTAAAAGAGAGAGAAGAAAGTGAGTAGTCATTTAGTATATAAAATATTAAAAGGAAAAATCTAGAAGTTACACCAAACATTTTAATGCTATGAAGCAAATTGTGTATCTTGAATGAGACTAATCAGAAAGTAATTTTCTGTACTGATCTATGAAATATAGGTAATGGAAATGTGTTCAAAGACACTTGGGCATAAGGGAAACTTCCTGACCTTCAGATTTCTCCAAGGAAACTCAATTTTACTGACAGGTTAATGCCCAAGAGCCCAAGGTTTTGAGATAACCACGTATTCTGGGCCAAAAATGAGAATCAGATGCAAAACTAATCTAGAGCTGTCGTTCTAGCAGTGCAAATTGGTAATGCTGAAATTTGTAACATAGGTGTATATTTCTTTAATTGCTTCAAAGGTTAAAAAATGGGAATAATGGCAACTAATATCTGAATCTTTAATCTTCTTTTTAAATATTTTTCAGTGGTGTGTGTGTGTGTGTGTGTGTGTATCTGTGTGTGTGGGTGTGTGCGCATGTGTCTGTGTATCTGTGTCTGTGTCTATGTGTGGGTGTGCCGGAACTCCATGCTCTCTACAACCTTTTCTCTCAAGGCTACTACTCTATCACTTAAGTTACATCTTCACTTGTGGCTTTTTTCTGGTTAATTGAAGATAAGGATTTTTGTGGATTTGTGTACTGGGGCTGGTTTCAAACCAGGATCTTCAGATCTCAGCCTCTTGAATAGTTAGGATTACAGGCATAAGCCTCATTTGAATCTTTAATCTTTTTATCTCTCTGTCATGTTATAGATGCAATATTATATTATTCAATATATAACTGGTAAAATAAGAAAATTCAAATGGAGAAATCTAAATTACTTCTGACTCCTACCTATTCAGTGCAACAGACAGACCAATCTCAACCAGATTACATCTGGTTTTTGACCTTTCCCCATAATTTATGGATTAAATCAGTTTAGGTACCTCTGCTGAATATGACTCAAAATATGCCACACTTTTAAAGCTATTTTGTTAAATTGGTGAACATAATTACATTTGTTTCACCAAAACAAATGTAGCAATTGATTTTTCTTTTCTCATTTGGGTCCTCATAGTCACCAAAACAGATTACACAATATACTCTGTAGTATTTAACCTAAAAATCACTATGCTATGAAAAATGAAAATATTTTTGTTTTTTTCTACCAGAACAAATATCTTGAGTTAAATTGTTTTTTTAAAATAAAAATAAAACTTGAATGAGGGTTGCCAGGGTGGCGCATGCCTGTAATCTGAGATGTGTTGGGAAATGTCTGTAAGGACCATAGTTGAAGCCAGCCTGGGCAACAGGCTGAAGAACACTAAGCTCAAAAGGACTAAGGGCATAGTTCAAGTGTTAGAGTGCTTGCCTACCAATTGTAAAGGCCTCAGTTCAAGCTTCAGTAGTGAGCATGTAAGCATACATACACACACTTATGAACACAAACACCCACAAACATTCCTGAATAAAGCAACTTCATATTTTGTTTAGCCATTCAAATAGTCCTGATATTATGCCATCAGTGTGTACCTGATCACTGGTTTGAAAGATAGGGGATTGACTCTGTATTGATGAGAAATTAACCAATCTAGAGAGATTTCACAGTATATCTAGATTCTTTAGATCAAGACAAGTGATTTGTTTTATAAGACTGTGAGGAAGAAAATAAAAAAAAAACAAACATACAAATGAAGAACTGTGGCTCACGCTGTAATCCTAGCTACTCAGGAGGTTGAGATCTGAGAATCATGGTTCGAAGCCATACTGGGCAGAAAATTCTGTAAGACTCTTATCTCCAATAAATTACTCAGAAAAAGCCTGAAATGATGTTGTGGCTCAAGTGGTAGAGTTCTAACCTTTTGCAAAAATCCCAGGGACAGACCCCAGGCCCAGAGTTCAGGACCCAGGACAGGCAAAAAAAGGAAAAGGAAAAGAAAAGAACAGGACTCAAAATAGCTATGGCCCTGGGAAGATTTAGATAAATCATGATACAGGTAAAAAGAGAATGTTTCCTGCCTCCCCGCTCCAGGACAATGTGAATCTACTATAGATGTACTTCGTGTAGAACAATCCCGTTTTGAGCCAGCATGTTTATTATTTTGCATAGAAATTGTGTTTGGAAATTGTGTTTATAATCCATATTTTTAAAAGAAAGTCATAGTCACCTGAAAAATACAAAAATATAATTTTCTCAAGGGGACATGTATATCAGTGTTCTAAGTTTCTGTTATGTTACTATCCCAATATTTCATCAAAACTTGGAAACCAGAGTTGTTGACTACCTGCCCAAACTCTAGGAGTTCAACATGTCAAGTCCACTCACTGGTCCCATCTGCCAAATGCAAGGAAGGATTCCAATGATGTAAAGCCTTTGAACAACTAAGCTGCAACCTAACAAAGAGCAGGCCAGAAAGTTGGTCCCTGAGGTGTCAGGGAGGATGAGTTCAAGGGGAGGTGGATAAGTGAATAGAAAGAGGAAGGATGTGTGCATGTGTGCGTGTGTGTATGTGTGTGTGTGTGTGCGCAAGTGCATGTGTGTGTGCATGTGTGTGTGCCATCTGACCAGTGTAAATGTGTGGGTGTATGCCATCTGACCAGTGTGTGTGTGTGAGAGTGAGTGTGCTTGTTCATACTGGGGCTTGAGCTCCAATCCTGGCCTTGTCCCTTAGCTTTTTTACTCAAAGCTGATACTACACTACTTGAGCTGCAGTTTCAGTTCTGGCTTTTTGGTAGTTACTTGGAGATAAGAGTCTCACAGACTTTTCTGTCAGAACTGACTTTGTACTATGATCTTCTGATCTCAGCCTCCTGAACAGGTAGCTACCAGAGCCCAGTTGATTATCTTTTGACTAAATGAAAAACATGGAATGAAACTGCTCAGTTTAACCATCCTGGAATGGCTACTTTGTCAGGCATTGTGCTAACTAACCTAATGTAGGCTGTTCATAAATCACATTAGAAAGGAAATTATTCTGACCTGAAGAGCTCACTTGCTTTCAGCACAGACCAAAGTAGCATTGTATGGTTTCATAGCAAGGGTTATATTTACATGGGATGGTATACATGTGATGCAAGTGAATATTTCTGTTTTGTCTTCAACTTTCATTTAGTCAGAAGATAATCAGCTGGGGACTTACAGTTAATATGTACATATTTGTAATTTCTATCTTTTGGTGAAATTTTACAGAATTTCCCCACTAATAGAAATGCTCCTAAAAAATTCTACCTTTGTTGATTAACTCAAAAATTCCACTCACTGCATTTCTGTGCTTCTCCCACCACTTCATCAGAATTTGATCCTCATGGTGTTGAGTATCAAAATTATAGGAGGCTATTAAAAGTTGTTTTTGCCAACATTAAGATACCACCTTATCCCAGTTAGAATGGCAAAAATCAAGAACTCTAATAACAACAGATGCTGGAGGGGATGTGGAAAGAAGGGAACTGTACTGCATTGTTGGTGGGAGGGAAAACTTGTTCAACCACTTTGGAAAGTAGTATGGAGGTTCCTCAAAAGACCCCACATAGAGCTCCCCTATGACCCAGCAATCCCACTTTTGGGCATTTACCCAAATGTTTACAAACAAGACCACTCTAAAGCTACCAGCACAACTGTTTATTGCAGCACTATTTACTATAGCTAAGATATGGAACCAACCCAAATGCCCCTCAGTAGACAAATGGATCAAGAAAATGTGGTATATATACACGATGGAATTCTATGCCTCCATCAGAAAGAATGACATTCCCCAATTTGTTAGGAAATGGAAAGGCTTGGAAAAAATTATATTAAGTGAAGTAAGCCAAGCCCAAATAAACATAGGTCCCATGGTTTCCCTTATTTGCAATATCTAGTATATGTCTGAGTCAAGCAGAAAAGGTCAGATAAGTTGATGTTAGGGAAATGAACCCTAAGATATGTATTCAAATGTTTTTTTTCTCTTTCATGCGATTATTTCTAACACATTTATAAGATTATTTCTTTGTTGCTTTGTATGTCCCTCCTCCACAGAATAACCCCTGCTTTCACTGTATTTGATGTCGGTATAATTTGTGGAGGGGAAGGGGAAAAACAAGTCGTTTAAATAAGGATACAAGTGGACCCGCTGCAACAATGAGAAGTACAAGTCATTATGTCGAAAAATGAACTTTACAACTTTGTTGGGGGGGGTGGGGAGGATTGGGTGGGGGGACATGGGGAGGATGGGAAGGGATGGGAAGGGGAAACAAAGGAGGAGGCTACAATGCTTGATAAGAAATGTACTCATTATCTTGCCCATGTAATTGTAACCCCTCTGTACAGTATTTTCACATAAAAAATAAATAAAAATTTAAAAATGTTATTTTTGCTCAGCCCATAAATTCACTAAAACTACCATGAAATTTGAGCACTTGACTCTTTGTCATATCTGTGTCCTATTCTTTCCTGAAGGATAGCATGTTCTGATAAGCGTGCTTTTATATGTATTCTGGTCCTGGGGCTTGAACTTAGGGCCTGGGTGTGTCCTTGAACTTTTTTTGTGTAAGGCTACTGCTCTATACTTAAGTCATAGTTACTTCTTGCTTTTTGGTGGTTAATTGGAGATAAGAGCTTTTTGGACTTTCCTGCTGGGCTGACTTTGAACTTCAATCCTCATATCTCAGCCTCCTTAAGTAACTAGGATTATAAGTGTGAGTCACCAGGGCCTAGCTCTCTTATAGGCATTTAATTTTTTTAAAAATTATTGCCAAGGTGATGTACAGAGGGGTTACAGTTACAAATGTGAGGTAATGAGTATATTTCTTGTTGAACATTGTTATTCCCTCCCAAGTTTTGCCCCACATTTCCTCTTCCTATGACTCTCCTCCCCTCAAGTTGTGAAGTTCATTTCCAACATATTAATATGTCTTGTGAGGATTACTGTTGCCTTGGTTCACCTTTTGTTCTTTGTTTCACCATTTTGTTTTCCCATTCCCTTCCCCAAATCAGATAAACATATATACATGACACAGGGTACCAAAATCAAATATAGTAACAACAGAGGATAAGCCAAAGGAAAAAATTAAAGAAAACTTCACACAGTACATTAAAAAAAAAAAACAAAGAAAAACCTCGTTCCCATATCTTAGAGTTAATTTCGATAAGCATCATCCTATATGATTATATGTAGACAGTTATTGAGCTATTGTGATCCTCTGTTAGGACTCTCGTAGACATATACTAATAATTACAAGTGAGGGAAACTATAGAGTTTATGTTCCTTTGGGTCTGAATTACTTCACTTTATTTGATTTTGTAGAGTCCTGCTCTACAGAGAGGCAGTGTCAAAAAAACTGCCCCAAAGGAAAAAAAATAACTAAAAGCTCAGAAGAGGTTGCCACCAGGTGATAACAACCAAACTTGTTTGTACACTCTTCTCTAGTGAATATTGAGCAGCCAATTCCTGAAACCTCTCCAGAGACAATGATGGAGATAATGGTCAACCAAGCCTCAGAAGAGACCAGTACAGTTAAGATTGCTTATACCTCACTTGCCATGCTTCTACTTCTTTGTTTATAAAGTATAAGGTTCATGTCTGTATCTCTGAAGATGGCTTAATATGTAGTGATGTGTGTTTTTGTGTCACATAGCCTCACATAATCAATTTTCTTTTCTGTCCTTCACCACATTTTATTTCTATTTTCATTTTCATTTTTGAAATTATCTTGTTGAAAAAAAGAATTCCATTGTAACATGATAATTTGTGAGTATAATGCATCTTGATCAGTGTCACCCTTTCATTATTCTCCTCCTGATTTCCCAATCCCTTTTTCAATTTCTAATTACATTTTCACAATACACACATTGAATATCATGATGGATAATATGCATGAAAGTACCTTATGTAATACATACTTAATATGCATCTTCTAAGAAGAAGTTATAGAAAACCTTCTGAAATTTCATTCATGGGTTTTTAATTCAGTGTCCCAATTTTGGTGTTTTTTTGAGAGGCATAAATTAGTATGAGAACATTCAGTAGAAACCTGGCCACTTTCATTCAGTTACCTGTACTGTATTGACTTAATGCAGGAAGAACTCTGGGAAGTGTTTTCCTTTTGCCAAAAGAACTTGGCATAGCCAACTTCGTATAAGTGCTCAAATCTTGATTCAGAAAAATCCATTTCATGTACGCATTATCCTGCCCATGTAATTGTAACCCCTCTGTACAGTATGTTCACAAAAATAAAATAAAATAAAATGAAAAAAAAGAAAAATCCATTTCAGCTGAAATCTACCTTCCTGCCTCTATAAAATGATCTTGCAATAATTCCTTAATACAGCCTGAACCTGAGGGTTTACCACGTGGCCAATCCTGTTCTGAGCATCTTCCAACATTAATGTGTCAAAATCTCACATCAAAAAAGAAAAGAAAATCAAGGCACAGAGAAATATGCTAAAAAGTTATATCACTAGAAAGGTGTCAGATGTGGGCTTCAGGTGTGTTATGTTGGCATGTGTGGATTTTAATCATTATACAAAGCAGACTGTGTGCTTCCACTTCAAAACCCTAGCTAGTTCAGGACATATACTCAGGACAGTTTTAAAAACAAGTCCTTGTGGGGCTTGGTGGCTCACGTTTATAATCCTAGCTACTAAGGAGGCTGAGATCTGAGGATGACAGGAAAGTCCGTGAGACTCGTATCTCCAATACACCAGAAAGTGCTAAGAAACAGCTGTGGCTCAAGTGGTAGAGCACTAGACTTGAGCGGAAGACCTGAGGGACAGTGCCCAGACCTAGAGTTCAAGCACCACGATTGACAAAAAGAAAAAAAGAAAAGAACAAGTCCTTCAAATAGTTTTCCCTTGTTTACTCATCTTCCCAGGAGGAATAGAGTGGCACACAGAAAGCATAGAAGAACCCTTTGCCAGTGTAGAAAGTGGGTCTATATTGGCCTCCACTGTGTCATTTCATCTTGCATGGCCTTGAGATTGGCTCCTGATTCCTTTATTTTCCTATTCTATTTGTTTTCCTATTCTATTTATTTTCTAATGTAACCAGGTAACCCACTTCCATCGGAAAAATGCTACCATGATACAGTTCAGTCCTTGCCAGAGCTTCTTATTGAAACATATACCACAGTATGAAACCTTCAAATTTGACCTCTGTCCCTTTTTGTGCACATGTGCTGATACTGGAGCTTGAACTCAGGGCATGGCCACTGTCCCTTGGTTTTGTTTATGGGCCAATGACCAGTACCTTCTTTGCTTTTTTCCAGATTCTTCCAACCTCCCAGTTAAAGAAGTGTTGTCCCCATGGCTGGGCAATACAATTTTTTTCTTTATATTTTCTTATCTTTTTATTGTGAAAAATAATGTACGGAGGAGTTACAATTGCATGGGCAAGATAATGAGTACATTTCTTATCAAGCATTATAGCCTCCTCCTTTGTTTCCCCTTCCCATCCCATCCTCCTCCAGCCCCCTCACCCAACCATCTTCCCCACCACCACCAAAGTTGTAAACTTCGTTTTTGACATATGACTTGTACATCTCATTGTTGCAATGGGTCCATCTGTATCCCTATTTAAACTATTTGTTTTTTCCCTTCCCCTCCACAAATTATAACAACATCAAATGCAGTGAAAGCAGGGGTTATACCGTGGGGTAGGGACATACAAAGCAACAAAGAAATAATCTTATAGATGCATTAGAAAAAATTGCATGAAAGAAAAAAAAACATTTGAATACATAACTTAGGGTTCATTTCCCTAACATCAACTTCTCTGACCTTTTCTGCTTGACTCAGACATATACTAGTTATTGCAAATAAGGGAAACCATGGGACCTATGATTCTTTGGGCCTGGCTTACTTAACTTAATATAATTTTTTCCAAGTCTTTCCATTTCCTAACAAATGGGGGAATGTCATTCTTTCTGATGGAGGCATACAATTCCATTGTGTATATATAACACATTTTCTTGATCCATTCATCTACTTAGGGGCCTCTGGGTTGGTTCTATATCTTAGCTATGGTAAATAATGCTGCAATAAACATAGTCGTGCTGGTAGCTTTAGTGTGGTCTTGCTTGTGAACATTAGGATAAATGCCCAAAAGTAGGATTCTTGGGTCATAGGGGAGCTCTATGTGGGGTCTTTTCAGGAACCACCATACCGCTTTCCAAAGTGGTTGAACAAGTTTACCCTCCCACCAACAATGCAGTAAGGTTCCCTTCTGTCCACATCCCCTCCAGCATCTGTTTTTATTAGAGTTCTTGATTACAGCCATTCTAACTGGGGTGAGGTGGTACCTTAAGGTTGTTTTGATTTAGATTTCTTTTATGGTTAGAGAGGTTGAGCATTTCTTCATGTGTCTATTGGCCATCCTACTTTCCTCTTCAGAGAAGTTTCTCTTTAAGTCTTTAGCCCACTAATTTATTGGGCAGTTGTTTCTTTGAAGATTGGTTGTGGAGGGATTTAATTTTTGAGTTCCAGGTGCATTTTAGATAAGAGACCCTTGTCTGTTGTATGGCTAGTGAAGATCTTCTCCCAATCCGTGGGCTTTATATTGAGCTTGCTAGCTATGTCCTTTGCCATGCAGAAGCTCTGCAATTTCATGCAATCCCATTTGTCCAACCTTTCTTTGATTTGTTGTGTTTCTGGGTCTCTATTAAGAAAATTTTGGTCTGTGCCAAGGAGACCTAGTGTTTCTCCTATTCCGTCCTGTGATGTTTTCAGAGTGTCTGCTTTGACTCTGAGGTCTTTGATCCATTTGGAGATGATTCTGGTACAGGGTGATATATAAGGATCTAGCTTTAGTTTTTTACAAGTAGTTGATCAATTTTGCCAGCACCATTTACTGAAGAAGGTCTCTTTCTTCCAATCTATTTTTTTAATCTCCCTTACTGAAGATAAGGGTTTTCATTTCTATTCCATTGGTCCTGAGGTCTGTTCTAGTGCCAGTACCAACCTGTTTTGATTACAATGGCTTTGTGGTAGAGTTTGAAATTTGGTATTGATATTCCCCCAACACTCTTCTTTCTGTTGATCATTTTCATTATTCGGGTTCTTTAATTGTTCCATATGAATTTTTGGATTGCCTCTTCTATTTCCTTCAAGAATGAGGTTGGAATATTGATAGGTATCACACTGAATTTGTAGATAGCCTTGGGAAGTATTGCTATTTTCATGATGTTGATTTTTCCAATCCAGGAGCATGGGAGTTTTTGCCATTTTCTAAGTTCTGTTTTGATTCCATTTTTCAGGTTTTTAAAGTTGTCATCATAGAGATCCATTACTTCTTTGATTAAGTTAATTCCTAGGTATTTTATTTTTTGTGGGGTAATTACGAAAGGAGTTGCTTTCCTGATTTCAGCCACACTTTTCTCATTGTTGGCATCCAGAAAAGCCATTGATTTTTGAGGGTTAATTTTATACCTGCTACTTTGCCAAAGTTTTGAATCAGCTTGAGTAATTTGGGAGTGGAGTCTATGGGATTCTTTAAATACAAGATCATGTCATCTGCAAAGAGGGAGAGTTTTACTTCTTCTTTCCCTATTTGGATCCCCTTTATGTTTGCATCTTGTCTTATTGGTGTAGCTAGGCATTCTAATACTAGATTGAAGAGAAGTGGAGAGAGTGGACATCCTTGTCTCATTGCTGAGTGAAGAGGAAATGGCTTTAGTTTTTCAACATTAAGTATAATGCTGGCTGTAGGTTTGTCATATATAACCTTAATTGTATTGAGGAATGTTCCATGGATTCCTAATTTTTCCAGAACCTTATCATAAAGGGGTGTTGGATCTTGTCAAATGCTTTTTCTGCATCTATGGAGATAACCATGTGGTTCTTATCCTTGCTCCTGTTGATGTGATGAATAATATTAATTGATTTGCGTATATTGAACCAGATTTGCATCCCTGAAATGAATCCTGTTTGATAGTGGTGTATGATTTTTTGGATGAATTGTTGAAGTCGATTGGCCAAAATTTTGTTGAGAAGTTTTGCATCAATGTTCATCAAAGAAATGGGTCTATAGTTCTCTTTCTTTGATGAGTCCCTGCCTGGTTTTGGGATGAGGGTTATGATGGCTTCATAGAATGTGTTCGGTAGTGATCTTTCTCTTTCAATTTCATTGAAGAGTTGGAGGAGTATTGGTGTGAGCTCTGCTTTGAAGGCCTTGGAGAATTCTGCTATAAAACTATCTGGTCCTGGACTTTTCTTAGATGGGAGGTCTATTATTGCTTTTTCTATTTCAATGCTTGATATGGGCTTGTTAGGATGGTTTAACTCATCTTGGTTTAGTTTTTGCATGTCAATATTTGCTAGGAAAAGGTCCATTTCTGCCAAGTTCTCAAACTTATTAGCATAAATTTTTGAGAATTATTCCCTTATAATGTTCTGAATCTTGGTTGTTTCTCTGGAGATGTTTCTGTTCTCATCTCTGAGTTTGTTTATTTGGGTGTGTTCTCTTCTTTTTCTGATAAGATTTGCTAAGGGTCTGTCAATTTTGTTAAGTTTTTCAAAGAACCAACTCTTTGTTTTGTTGATTCTTTCTATAGTTTTTTTGGATTCTAAATCATTTAATTCTGATTTAATTTAATGATTTCTTTCCAACTACTGGATTGGTGTTTATCTTGCTGCTCTTTTTCAAGGAGGTTCAGATGTCTCATTAAATTGTTGGTTGCAGATCTCTCCAATTTGTTGATGTAGGAACTCAGAGCTATAAACTTGCCCCTGAGTACTGCATTTGCTGTGTCCCAAGGAGCTGGTAATTTGTGTGTTTATTTTTTTTTAATTTAATTTTATTTTATTTGTGAACATACTGTACAGAGGGGTTACAATTACATGGGCAAATAATGCGTACATCTCTTACCAAGCATTGCAGCCTCCTCCTTTGGTTTACCCTTCACATCCCTTCCCAGCCTCTCCCCTCCCCCCCAATCCCAATCCTTCTCCTTCCCCCCCTTCCCTCCCGCCCCACACCAACGTTGTAAAGCTCGTTTTGGACATGACAACTTGTATTTCTCATTGTTGCAACTGGTCCACCTGTATCCTTAAACAACTGGTTTTTCCCCATCTCCTCCACAAGTTATACTGACATCAAATATAGTGAAAGCAGGGGTTATACTGTGGGGGAGGGACATACAAAGCAACAAAGAAATAATCTTATAAATGCGTTAGAAACACATGCATGAAAGAAAAAAACATTAAAATACATATCTAAGGGTTCATTTTCCTGACATCACATTATCTGACCTTTTCCGCTTGACTCATACATATACTAGATATTACAAATAAGGGAAACCATGGGACCTGTGTTTCTTTGGGCCTGACTTACTTCACTTAATATAATTTTTTCCAAGTTTTTCCATTTCCTAACAAATGGGGCAATGTCATTCTGTGTGTTTATTTTTGCTGAATATCACGAACATTTGAATTTCCTTTCTAATCTCTTCCATGATCCACTTGTGATTCAGCAGTGTGTTGTTCAGTGTCGGTGTGTTACCAGACAGTCTTTGGTGGCTTTTGGTGTTGAGTTCTAATTTTATTCCCTCGTGGTCAGAGAGAATGCAAGGTATAACTTCAATATTTCTGAATTTGGACATTTTTGCTTTGTGGCCTATTTTAGAAAATGTTCCATGTGCTGCTGAGATAAACGTGTATTCTGATGCTGCTGCGTGAAATATTGGGTAGATGTCTGTTAAATCTAGTTGATCTATGCAGTTGTTTAGATGTGCGGTTTCTCTGTTCAGTTTTTGCCGTGTTCATCTATCTAGTGGGGAAAGTGGTGTGTTAAAGTCCCCAACAATTAATGTCATTGGATCTATGTGGGATTTGATGGAAAGTAGTGTTTCTTGGATAAATTTGGGTGCTCCATTGTTTGGCGAATAGATATTTAGAATTGTAATATCCTCCCGAAGGAGAGATCTCTTAATTAGTATGTAGTGACCTTCTTTATCTCTTCTCACTAATTTTTATTTGAAGTCTATTTTACCTGATATCAAGATTGCAACTCCTCACTGTTTATGAGGGCCGTTTGCTTGGTAGATTTTGTTCTAGCCTTTCACATTGAGAATGTGTTTGTTTTTATGGGGAAGATGTGATTCCTGAAGGCAGCAGATAGAAGGATCTTGCTTTTTAATCCAACTAGAAAGTCTATGTTGCTTAATTGGAGAGTTAAGTCCGTTAATGTTGAAAGTTAAGACTGAGAGGTATTTGGAAGTACCTGCCATTTTATCCAACTTCTTGGGGGCTGTGGCAACTGGGTTCTTCCTATTGTTCTTGGATTTTCAGTTTGGGTCTTGTTTGTTTTCTATGTGTAGGACATCTTTAAGACTCTTTTGTAGGACTGGTTTGGTGGAGATATATTGTTTCAATTTTTCTTTGCTATGGAAGGTTTTTATTTGACCTTCGGTTATGAAGGAGAGTTTAGCTGGGTACAGAATTCTTGGTTGATAGTTGCTTGTCTTTAGTGCATGACATACATCATTCCAGGCTCTTCTTGCTTTGATTGTCTCTGCTGAGAAATCTGAGGTGATTCTAATTGGTTTCCCTTTATAGGTGATTGATCTTTTCTCCTTGACAGCTTTAAGGATCTTTTCCTTGGTCTGAATTGATCCTGTGTGGATTATAATGTGACAGTGTGATGTCCTATTCTGGTCTGGTCTATTTAGAGTTCTAAAAGCTTCTTGTATCTGAATAGCCCTATCTTTTGGCATGTTTGGGAAGTTCTCTGCTAGGATTCTGTTAAACAAATTTCCTAGACCATTAACTTCTTCCTCTAAGTTCTCCTCTACACACATTATCCTCAGATTAGGCCTTCTGATGGTGTCTTCCAAGTGTTGAATAGATCCATCATATTTCTTGGATTTGTCTTGGATGTTTGTATGTTCTTTCTTTATAATATCTAGGCTGTCTTCAATCCCCGAGATGTAATCTTCTGCATGGTCTAACCCACTATCAAGACTTTCTACTTTGTTTTGTATTTCTTTTCCTTCTAGTTGGTCGGCTTTGATGGATTTGGAGCTTTGTTTTAGATCTTGTATGAGCTTCTTTACTTCCTTAATTTGATGTTCAGTGTTTATTCTCCAATCTCTTAGTGGATTGGTTATGGTTTCCTTGGACTCCCATTTCTTCTGTTTTGTTCATTCTGCATTCCCTTTGTGATCTCCCTGACATCTTTCAGCTCTCTGTTTATGGATTCCATGAATGCCTTTATTGATCTTTCTATATTCTCATCCTGCTCTCTCAATTCCTGTATTACTCTTTGATTAGTTTCTTCACGTTCAAGCAGTTCCTATAGTTCTCTTTGAGTGTTCTCTGCCTGCTCACTCCATTCCTGACTTTCTCTTTGCCTGATCTCAGCCTGCTCATGCCATTCCTTTATTTCTCTTTGAGTGTTCTCATTCTCAAGCTGCTCATGCAATTCCTGTATCAATCTTTGAGTAGCTTCACACTCATGATATTCCTGTATTAACCTTTGTTTTGCCTCCTCTCTCTCCCTAACATGCTCATACTGAATCTTTTGCAGGTTTGCTGCTGTAACAGCCTTGGCAGCTACCAAGTGTTCAGATCTGTCTCCTTACCTGCATTTTTCCTCTCTGGCCAAACTCTCTGTACTGTGATAGCACACATGGTGTGATTCTCTGGCTTAGGACTGTTCACTAGAACACTAAAACTGCTTTCTATGCGACAGCTTCTTTAGCCTCCAGCTTTTCCTCCACCATCTTCCCGGAACTCCTAGAATGGTTTTTTTTTTTTTTTTAAATCATGCCCTATATCTTTGGCACAATAGGTTTTATAATGCTCCAATTCTGCCTCTTTTCTAGTTTTTTTTCCTCTTTCTCAAGACATTGTAATTTTTTCTCTTTTCTTTTTTTTCTTTTTTTCTGGGTCTGGTCGTGGGGCCTGAACTCTGGGCCTGGGCACTGTCCCTCAGCTCTTCAGCTCAAGGCTAGTGCTCTACCACTTGAGCCACAGCACCACTTCTGGCTTTTTTATTTGTTGCTTATGTGGTGCTGAGGAATCGAACCCAGGGCCTCGAACATCCAAGGCAAGTGCTCTAAGGCTGAGCCACCTTCCCATCCCGAAATTGTAATTTTTTCAAGTGAAATCTTTGAGTCTCTTTTTTCTTTTCTCCCTCCAACTTTTCCTCCCCGCAACTTCTCTCAACAGGAATTGTCCCCAACAACCTATTAATCTATTTGGATGCTAAATAATATGCTCCCTTTTTCTCATCTGAGTATTTTCAATCGTCTGAAGCAATAAGTAAAAACAAAAAGAAATAACATGAGGGAAAAATACAACAACCAAACCTGTTGATTATAGTGTAGAGACTTCTTAGCAGCCATCTCACATGCTCTGACTGACATAAAAAAATTGAGTATTAATAAACAAATAGTTATTTCTTCCAATTTCTCACCAACTTCTTTCCCTTAAATTTTGAAGTTTATTGGAAATAAGAACAAGAACTTAATAATTATTCTCTAAGAACCATAAACATGAATAATTAATACCCATTTATATGTTCTAAAAAATATCATTCAATGTTTACTTCCAGAAATACATTGGTAAATAAAAATGGTAGATACTGCTTTCTTGATCAATACAATATTTCAGAAGAGACACTGGATATAAAGAGTCTTTAGGAGTCTTCCCTGTGGGTACATGAACATTATCTTATTTAAAGTCAGGATGAGTGGGTTATTAACTCCTGGCCAGAGGTCATGACCAACACTGAAGCCTATGGAAAGGCATTTCATAATTAGGAGCCTCCCAGGAACAGAGGCAGGTTGTGCTCCCCAAAAGAATGGCAGTAGATGGGTAAACAGAGATTGAATTAACCATGTCCTTTTTAGTTTATGTTAAGGATTTTATGCAATTTTCTAAAAATCACCATGAGCCCTCAGATCATGCTTACCTTGTGAAAGATGTTATAGGAACTGTCTTCAATGAGCATTCACCAATCTTTGCAATGGAAGAAATGAACAAAATAGAGGTTAAAGATGTACAAAATAAGCCAAGTACTAGTGGTTCATTCCTGTAATCCTAGCTACTAAAAAATCTGGAGAACTCTATAAAAGCCAGGTTGGACAGAAAAGTCTATGAGATTCTGATCTCCAATTATTCAGCAAAATGGCAGAATAGGGGCTGTGGCTCAAGTATCAAAGTAGAACTTGTAGAGAAAAAAAAATTAAGGAACAGAGCCCAGGCCCTGAGTTCAACTCAGTACCAACACAAAAAGAAAAAAAACAACTACACAACAATTTCAGTAGATGCATCAGTGTAGTTTGGAGTTGAATGGAGGTGGCTGTGATGGAAAACAGTGGGATGATGTGAAATGTGTTTTCCATAAGATGATAGAATTTACTAATGGATTAAATATTAAAAACAAAGTGTGATAAGGATAAGAACTGTGGTTTTTTTTTATCTTCTTTGATGCATTTTTACATAGCCTAACACATGAAAAACACAGTAAAATTCATTGCATGTGCAAATGAATAGAAATGCTATATTCTTTTACTTACTCAAAGAACATTAGAAAAGAAACAATGTTGCAAGGCTCAAACTGAATTTGGTTTTGTGTATAGGAAGTTTGAGGTGCCTATTTTATCAATGAGGGAGGCAGGGGAAGACAGACTAGACACTAATTGTATGAAGCTGCAACTCAAAAGCAAGATCTGATCTGAAGAGACACATATGGCCACAGTGGCATTTTCAACATTGGGAAGCAGAGAAATAGACAACTTAGGAAGCTGGTATTGGGAAGAGAAGAAATCTTAGTAACCAGCCCAGAGGAACTGGACAGATCCAAGTTCTTGTGGCTCATATCTGTAATCCTCGCTACCAAGGTAGCTGAGATCTGAGGATTGCAGTTCAAAGCCAGCAAGAGCAGTGAAGTCCCAAAGACTCTTACCTCCAACTAACCACCTGAAACCCAGAAATGGCATTGTGGCTAAAGAGGTGGAGCATTAGCCTTGAGCAATAAAGCTCAGGAGCAGTTTCCAGGCCTTGAATTCAAAACCTAGGATAACCTTCCTCTCCCCCCCACCAAAAAAAAAAGTAGGGCAGAATAATGTGACACCAATCCCCAGCAAAATTGTCCTTGACTACTCATAGAAAGTTTTTTAGAAAAGGTTTAATTGTTACTAACAAATATTTATTGAAAATCTTTCTTTTATGGGTAATGTCCTAATTGCTAAACACAGACCTAAGGCCAGTTTTTGACCCTGTATGAGCTTAATGACCCAAATAGCCACACAAATACATTATTCTATGTGTTGTTGTTCCACACTGTATGACAGGACAAGGAAGTGTTAATATCAGTTCTCAGTGGCTCACACCTGTAATCCTAGCTGTTCTGGAAGCTGAGATCTGAAGACTGAGGCTCAAAGTCAGCCAGAGCAGACAAACACAAATCTTATCTTCAAACTGACCAGAAAAAAGTCCAGAAATGGAGCTATAGCTCAAGTGGTAGAACTCCAACCTTAAGCCAAAAAGCTAAGCCAAGAGCTCAAGTCCCTGAGTTTAAGCCCCAATACTGGAACAACCAAAAAGGTTAAGCATTTTACTATCATCATAAAAATGCTCAGGGCTCACTACTACAGAAAAATATTTTTCTTTCTCCTTCACTGAGCCATTTATTACACATTTATAATATTTGGTCAGTGACTAATGAAGGGATTATATATTTGACTTTATTTCATCATTCACATCATAGGTAAACCAATGAGAGGCATATGCATGTATATAACACTGAAAATTGATTAACACTCAAGTTTTATACTGTAGGTAATTAATATTGCTCTCAACATTAAAATGTAAACTTGGGATTGTAATACCTTTATCTCTAAATATATTCTGTAATATGTTGATAGAGTTTTCAGTACAGCTCAAAGCCATCCCTGGCAGGAAAGTTGGTGAAATTCTTATCTCCAATTAAGTACCGAAAAAGCAAGAACTGGAGGTATAGTTCAAGTGGTAGGTGCTCTGAGTTCATGCCCCAGATCTAGCAAAAAAAATAGTAAAAAGTAAAAAGAAAACCACTGAATTTAAAAAATGAGAATGATATCTGCACATATGATTTCATTTATGATTAATTCAAAATATGACAGGATTACAAAACAGATCCAGGGTAAGAGCACTAGTGAGAAAGGAGAGGAGAGGAGATAGAGGGTGATTATAACCAATATGTTGTATGTGTATCTGTGAAAAAGGGACAATGAAGTTTGTTGACAGTGTTTTGGGAAAAGGATAAGGAGAATATGTAAGAATGATGGAGGAGTTGAGTGAGGTCAAGTTTTTATATAAGAATGTTCAACTGAAAAGCTTATACAACTAATTGATACTGTAAGTAATGTGGAAAGAAATCAATAGCATTCTGGGAAATTCCACACAACTTTCTAACACTTAAAGGAAACTTAGGGGCCAGATACTGTGTGCCCAGAACTGGTCCCTGGGACCTACGATGAACTTCTCCCTTGTGAAGAGACCACTTTAGACATAGGAAGAGAATCTTCCTTCAACTCTTCAATATAGTTATCTTCCAACTCTCCAATATAGTTATCTTGTAAATTATGATTTACAAAAAACTAAAATACATACATTTAATTTAATATATAATATAATATAATTACTATATCAATGTGTAATATATTAATTAGTAGTAGTACACATGCAGAAATATGTAAGTGTCTATACTTTTACAGGTTGATCTAGGTCCTAATATTGGTTAGTAACACACACATACACACACTCACACACAATCTATCATCTATGTCTATCTATCATCTATCTACTTATCCATTCTATATCTACTATTCATCTATCATCTATAAACTACCATCTACCAGTTATATATACAATATTTTTCTTATATCACATAAATATATATTTTAATATGTAATTATCAGAGTAATTCAAGAGAAATTCCAAACAAACACAACAAACACAATACCTAAGAAAAACAAGTGTGTTTATTTGTCACTAAAGCTCTAGTATCAGCCCTGGGAGCCACTCACTCAACCAAACATTGACCCTCAGTTTCCTACTTAGGAAGAACATGAATACAACCTACAGTTAGCCAGCCCCCTTCACAGATGAGAATGGAGGGTAAGAAAGGCTTAGTTATTTACTCATGTCAGAAAGACAGTAAACCACATAACTAGTCCTCAAACTCAGCTCTGTTAATTTCAAACAATCTTCTTTGTAACTATTTTAATAGTCAATATGAACATTTGGGAGAACAAAAACAGAACATTTTTATCTGAAATGATTTCCACTCTAAAATCACATGGAAGTAAAAATTAATTGATTTATCCATTTCCCAGCACAGTAACTTATATGTTTGATATGCAACATGTATGTGTTAAATGAAAACTTGAATTAATAATTTTTAATGATACAACTTATGTTACTAGGGAAGACATCTTATGATTCAGGTTAAGTTAAACCTATGCTGCAACAAATGTAATTATTTTAGGGGCAAAGATTTTTGTCAACATGTGTTTTATTTAGAAAAATCTTTAACTTGATTTAAAGTCTTGAAGTGTATCTATGTTATGTAGCAATGATGGTAAGTGCTCTGCCTTAAATCAGTGCTTTCTTAAGAAACACTAGGTGAGGAGAAAAATGAATTCCACCTCTCAGGGTAAAAAAGGAATGGACAAGATATTAAGAAAAAAGAAAACTAAACAGAGTTCTTTTCTGGTTTGTATAGTAGTAGGAAAAATGAGACATGAATTTAGATTTTAAACATATTACAAGAATGAGTGGTTTCTGTTGCTTTCATTCTATTATTTTACATCAAAAAACTTCTGCTTTGAATTAGATGAAGAGCTGAATTTTGGACATTTACTCTATAATAAATATTTGCTTTTGCTATTTTTGAGGTTTATATTACAGAGTTTGATATGGTTTAAGAAAAATAAAGTACATAAGTAAATTTCATTGTGAGATCTTTATTCCTTAGAGGAAACTTTAGTCAGAGCCCAGGATTATAGAAGCTATTGAAGGGACACTCATTATAATTTTAAAAATTAGTGGATTTGTGTTCAGAACATAAATCCCCTTCAAGAATTTTTTGGTCAAAAATTTGATTAAAAAATGTTTACTTGGTTTTGAGTTATACGAATGTGGAAGGCATACATATTTACCATTTTTAAATCAATTAAGGTCTGGGAAGGTGACTCAGTGGTAGAGTGCTTGTCGTGCATGCATGAGGCCCTGGGTTTGATTCCTCAGCACCACATAAGCAGAAAAAGCTGGAAGTGGCACTGTGGCTCCAGTGGTAGAGTGCTAGCCTTGAGCTGAAGAACTGAGGGACAGCGCCCAGGCCCAGAGTTCAGGACCCATGACTGGCAAAAAAAAAAAAAAATAATAAATAAAAATAAAAGCAATTAATTTTCTTTATTTATTCATGGACAATACCAAAAAATAGTTGAATTTTAGAATTGAGAACTTCCTGGAAGTTTGATCCTTATCTAGAAAAGCCTGTTTTCTAGGTAACTTTTATGGTTCATGTTGTTATAAGAAAGTAAAAATTGATCTTTTAAAGTAAAAAGCAAACTATAAACTGCTAGGCATGTAAGTTTGATGACTTAAATATAATACATTCATAACATCATTTGATGAGTATTTGAGGTTTCAAACTACATTTGTTCTAAATTTGTAGCATCAAGATTATTTTACTCAGTGTTTAAGTCCCACATAGAGTGCCTTGGTAAATAATGCTATTTTATTCCAAAATATTTATTTTGGTCATGATTTTCTTTCTATTCACTATCCATTCTACTTTCTGTTCATTGTAATCAAATTACCAACCCTCAGAAGATGCAAATTCTGGCTAGTTCATATGACATCTTCTATTCTTCCAGGACTTGAAAGAGGAATAATCTGCCTCTTTTGAGTGGAAATATCTTTCTCTGTCTCACAAAAGTAGGTAATGATTAGTCAGAAAATATCTCAATTTTCTCTGGAAAACTTGTTGAAAAGTCTGATGCTTAATTTAACTTGAGCATATTTCTTTGTCCAAGACTATATTTTGTACTACGAAGAGTAAAATTGAAATATTTATCCAATGAGGCTCTGGAATCTGATTCACATTAAAGATGCTCTTTCATAGCACAGTAAACAAAATATATTTTCCATAATAGATTGGCATATATTTTCCACATTGGAAACGTGACCTAGTCCCTGACATACATAGAAGCAAGAAAGGCAGAAATCTATTAGAAAATGGAGAGGCCCATTAATGAATACCAATTCTTCATGATATTCACAAATTATCAACATTTAGAAACTAGCTCCCATACAAAATAAAGTTAAAATACTTCAACACCATATTTTGTTTTGTAATATGTTTGTCTTCATTATAGACAAGTCACATTTAAACTCAAATGATAAACACTCCATGAGGATATGCATACAGTTGTTCATGTCTATAATCCTAGTTTCTTGAAAGGTGACATCACAAGGATCAGGGTTCAAGGCCAGTCTAGACAAAATATTTTGATAGAATCCCATTTCAACCAACCAAAGCTTTACATGGCAGAGTGTATCTGTTCTCTCAACTGTGCACAAATGACAAATAGGAAAATCACAGTTTAAGTCAGTCTGTGCAAAAAGTGAGACCCTATCTCAAAATGAGACAAAAATAACTGATGACAGCACTCACATAGTAGAGTCCCTGCCTAGCAAACACAAGGCCCTGAATTCAATCGCTAGTACCACTAAAACAAACAAATAAACAAACAAAAATCTCCAGAGGGATTAGAAAATAAAGTCATACAATTACATATTATAATCTCAAAAAGACTTCACAGGATTTAATTTATTCAGTTATAAAGCAATCATCTCAAATATCATTTCAAATCTAAATTTTTATAAATCTAAAATTACTTAATGTAGCTAAATTTTAGTGTCTTTGCTTTTAAATACTGTCACAAGAGCAGGGGTATTCATTTTTAAAAATTTTAAATCAATGTGCATTAGTATGTTTCATAGGACAAAGGTGTTTTCAATTATTTATGTTTAAAGACATATGTACACACACAAACACACACATAAATATATACACAGAACTAGAGAGCACTTGGACTTCTGGTCCCTTAGATGATCACATCCTGCCTTCAAATGTTATTGATATGGAATCAAATTCCAGTTCAGATATCTCTATTGAAGTCTAGACTCTAAGTTTTCTTGCTGAAATCTCCTGTGATATCTACTAAGAATCTAAAGTCCAGTGATCAGTCCAAGTCCAAATTCTCTTACTTTTCTCCCCAACACTGAAAATATAGTAAATAACCTAGTAAAGGGTGTGTATACTTCCTTTTTTAGATACCATCTCCAAAATGTGAGCCATGACATAGGACTATAGAAAATTCCATCACCTTTTCCCCCACGATCACAAGGAAGTGTATCTTCTCCTGTGTAACTGAAGCATCTCATTTCCCACTTCTCCTCTTGACTCCTACGAAAACTACTCACCACATTGCAGCCAGAATTATTCTTTTATCATATGAAGTAGATAGCATTACTGTGCTGCTCTGACCTGGAAAGAGGGGGTGTGTGCTACTCTGAATCAATGAACAATTCTTACCAAAAATGATCTAATTATTCTACTTTCCCCAGACCTCTTCCATTTTATCCTTACTATGCTCCAGCCATGGAGACTTATGTCCTGATTAATTTCTCAACAGTACATCATGACATACAATTGTGCAGATACTTTTGGTAGCGATTTCTCTTTCTTCCTCTTTCTCCATCCCTTCTAACTGGAATGCAAATTTTCCAGGTTCAGTTTTTTTAATGTTGTATGCAGGTATACTCTACAGACAAGAATATTTTCCAGATAAGAATGTTTTTCTATCATCAAAAAGCATTGCAACATAAATGAATTTAGAAAGAAAAACTAGCTAGATGACTGTGGTTTACACGTGTAATCTTAGGTACTCAAGGGGCTGAGATCTGTGGATCAGTTTGAAGTCAGGCAGAACAGGAAAGTCTTTGAGACTCTTATCTCACTATTACCAAAAGCCAGAAGTAGAGATGTGACTTAAGTAGTATAGAACTAACCTTAAGAAAAAAAGATAAGGGACAGGTTGCAAGGGCAGCCCTGAGTTCAAGCCACAGAATTAAAAAAAAAAAACACTACCCAAAACAAAAAGTCATTACTTGTATTTCACACAATTATATAATGTATATAAATATTTTGTGAAATATAAGAAGACAAAAGTAGGTTGAGAAACCTTATGATATCTTGGCTATATAGTATACCCAGCAATTTCTAATATTTTGTGCACATGTATGAACATTTTTAGTACTAGACTATTTACTATGAATAATCATTTTATAGTTCTTTATATTATAAACTCTCAGATATTTTTCTATACCTAGATTAAGTAATATTTCTTCAGTGACAATTTCTGAACAAAAGGAGAAATACAATATGCCTATTAATGAAAAAATTAAAGTAAAATAATATAATTTCATTCATTAAAACATTTATTTAGGGGCTGGGAAGGTTGCTCAGTGGTAGAGCACTTGCCTTGTATGCAGGAGGCCCAGGGTTCAATTCCTCAGCACCACATAAGCAAAAAGAAAAAAGCCGAAGTGGTGCTGTGGCTCAAGTGATAGAGCGCTAACCTTGAGCTGAACAGCTGAGGGACAGTGCCCAGGCCCAGAGTTCAGGCCCCATGAATGGACAAAAAAAAATTATTTAAAATCTACTGATACTAAAAATGTATAAAAACTGAAAATTTCCTAAAATCATAATGTGATTATTAAATACTTTCAATAAGCAATTTAAAAATGTATTTGTATGTATTCATCCAATATGTTAAAAAACAGAATAACTAGAAATAATAATTAGAAAAATGATATATATAATAATATATTTTTGCATGTGCACAAAATATATTACTACTCAGATTTTCTTTTCTTTTATTTAAGTTATCTTTAAATAATTGTACATAGAAGTTTCAATCCAACATGTCTGTCTTTGAGTACATTGCATCTTGATCAAGGCCACACATTCTGTCATTCTCCCCAATTTCTACTATCCCACCCACCCTCTTGTTTGGTAAGTGCATTTTCAAGTTTGTATATTTAGTATTATGAATGCATTTATCCATGTACTCCTTATCTTAAGCTCTACTAAAGTATTCTTATGCAGATTTTATAAAACAACAGCAAAATAACGAGAGCATATTAAATAGAAGTTTCTGGACACAGAATCTATTTGGAGTTTGTGAAGTATTATATCACTCCCTCTATCTTACACCATGATCTCACAAGGTCTATCCATTAATAAACCCACCAAAATCTTGCTCTTCCTACCCTAGCATTATGCCTGTCTCTTTTTCTAAACATGGACAATATCAGCAGACACATCATGATGACTACCACTGTGTGGTGGTTGTGTCCTCCTTGGTAAACACACAATTTATATTTAATACCCTACAAATGCAAGCTGGAGAGACCACTCCCAAGGGAAAGCATTCCCCAAATTACTGGCAATAGTGTTGAAGGTTTAGTTTGACTGAATTCTTTTTAGTCTTAAGAGTTCTTACTTCAGGGGCTAGTGATAAAGGATGAATAAATACCAATTTATGGCTATTAACATGTTCTTATCCTCATAAAATGACCAAGATTCTGATTTCATCTTAGGAATCTTCTCATTTCCCTTACTTTACACACAGTATGTCTTAACATTTTGTAGGACATGTAGGAAATCAAGACATTCTGTAATTCTGGACTTTATTTAACCTTTCTGCTCCCTGCTTTGGAAGACATGCCAGTCCCTGGAGACATAGGACAACACATTAATTATTGGATATTTTTGTTAAATGTTTTATTTCATAGTCACGTCTATAAATGAACCTGTTTTGACTGTAAAAGCAAGCCTGAACCTGCTCTGCCTGATCTTTATACCCTGAGCAGTGCTTTTTTTCAAAATCCACAAACTGAAAATGATCAGCCATATGTTTTTCACAAAGGAAAGTATGTGTTTTTCTCAGGAGAAAAATCACAGAGTTTTATAGCTTTTTAAGATGCAGAATATTTTTACTTCCATTTAATATTTATCCTTTCAATGGGCATTTGAAAGGTGTGGGAGAAAGGAAGAGTAGTAGACAAATGAAGAGACAAAAGGAAAAGAATGCAGTCATAATATTCAATGTATATCCTATGAAACTAAAAAAGTTGAGAGGAGGAATGGACAAGAATGATGAAAAGGGAGCCGGGCGCCGGTGGCTTACGCCTGTAATCCTGATACTCAGGAGGCTGAGATCTGAGGATCGTGGGTCAGTGCCAGCCCGAGCAGGAAAGACCATGAGAGTCTTATCTCCAATAAACCACTAGGAAACCGGAAGTGGTGCTGTGGCTCAAGCAGTAGAGCGCTCACCTTGAGCTGAAAAGCTGAGGGACAGTGCCCAAGCCCAGAGTTCAAGCCCCACGACCACCAGCACCAACAACAAAAAGAATGATGAAAAGGGTAACACTGATCATGATGCACTATATATATATATATATATATGTATATATATATATATATATAAACATATATACATATACATATGTATATATATATATACACATATATACATATACATATGTATATATAAACTGACTTGTTAAATCCTTTGTATAACTAATTAAACTAATAAAAATATAATCTAAAATAAAAATGAAATAAACTGAAAAAATTTGCTAATAAGTAATAATTTTTAAATGAAAGGAATTTTTTAAGAAGGATTTTTCTCCACTATAAATCCTAACCAGAGTCTTGTATATGGAAACAGCAGGTGTTAGTACATGTTTCAATCTGCCATAATCCAGGACAAGGCAGTTCCGTAGACTGGACTGTGGAATTGATGTTTGGGATACCTGGGGACCTGATGCCTTCTGCCAGCTTCAGATGCCCAAGGTCCCACTAACAAGTGTATTTATTGAGTTTACTACAGAGGAGCAAGTGCAGAAAGCAAGGTATCAATAGCTTTGAAGTGATACATGACATCTTTATCTTAGGAAGTGGAGGCGAGCAGTAAACAACTTACAATTTGCATAAGCCTTTGTCTATGGGGCCTAACCAACTCATATTTCAGGCAGAAATCTGAACCTCTGTTAGGACAGGACAGTTTGATCTTTCCAGGGTAATCCCCGGCATTTTGAGAGTCTTCTTAGCGAATGGCATTCTAATTCTCTTTCCCTATCAGAACTCACAGTTCAGTTTCCAGATATTCCTACAGTACAAAGGAGAACATTAGAGCAATAGAAGGAAAGAAAGAGCCTAGAATCAGAAGCAGGTGGTACGTGTGTGTTTGTGTGTTTGTGTGTGTGTGTATGTATTTTGTATATTACAAATCAGAGGGAAAAGGATTCAATGAGCAATTATATTTGGAAGACAATAGTCTAACATTTTACTGCAGATAGCTAAGATGGTAAGATCCTCAGAATGGCTAAAAACATCAATATTAGGCTTAAAGTTATTTCTCTAATTTTTTTCTTATACTTGGTTATATATGTAAGCATTATGCCCACCTTTGGTCCTCAGCTCACCCAAAAACCTGAGCTCCTCCCTGCCCTGGAGTTCCTGAAATACAGCTGACCCTCTCTCTCTCCGCCCAGACTCACCTGAACTACCATCTACCTCACTTGCCAACCCCCAGACCCTCCTGCTACCTGGACAGGGATGGTGGCCATTGCTCCCTCTTGGGGGAAATATAGCTTCTTTAATAAACCTTATACTAATCTTTCTCCTGGGCCCATCTGCCTCTGCATGGTCCCCTGGGATAGATGTGTGGGACCCTTTAAAATATATATATATATATATATATATTTATGTATGTATATGCACACATATATACATGATAAATATATGTATATATCAATAAAGTTCAGAAATCCTACACCTCTTTGAATAATGATATTTTTCTAGGTAAATTTTTAGGAAATTAAGAGTAAAAATTAGTCTTTTCAACAAATAGTACTATCACAAGTATTAAAAGGAAAAGAGCACCTCAAACCTTATGCAAGAATTTACAAAATGCAACATAAACCTATAAACTTAAGTGTAATTAAAATAATAAAACTTTTATGGTAAATCGTACAGAAATATTTGAATCCTTGGGTTAGTTAAAAATTTGTTACATAGGACATAAAAAGGTCAATTATAGAGGACTGATAAACTTGGTTACATCAAAGTATATATTTTTAAAAGATACCATGAGGACAAATTTAGCTAGTCATGGTGATACATGCATATAATTCAGCTACTTGGAAAGTAGAAAGAGGAGGAACATGGGAGGGGGAGGGGGAGGGGGAGGAGGAGGAGGAGGAGGAGGAGGAGGAGGAGGAGGAGGAGGAAGAAGAAGAAGCAGGTACATATAATAGCACACAGCATAACCCAGCTACTAGCCAGTTAGAGGTAGCAGGATCACATTCCAAGGAGGTCCAGTAAAAAGCTCAATCTAAAAACCTACATAAAACATGAAGCTGGTGTCTCATACTATTAATCCTCGCTACTGAGAAGGCTGGGAGCTGAGGACCAAAATTTGAAAGCAGCCAAACCTAGAAAGTCCTTGAGACTCTTCTCTCCAATAAGCCAACAAAACAGTTGCAAGTATAGCTGTGGCTCAAATGGTAGAATGTCAGTCTTGAGTGAAAAATCTAAGAGAGAATTCAAGGCCTTGAATTAAAGTCCCAGTAATCACAAACAGACACAGACACAGACACACACACACACACAGAGACACACACACACAGAGACACACACACACACACACACACACACACACACACACACACACACACACACACCATAAAACTAAATGCATAATATTAAATAAATAAAATTAAATTTAAAAAGTACTATGGAGAGGTACAAATGCTATAGTGTTTTCTCAGCATATATGAGGCCCTGATTTCAATCCTTAGCACTAAAAATAAAAAAGAATATAAAAAAATTCTTATGACTTCATAAGGACTGAAAAATCAACTCAGCTTAGAATCAAACATTTCTAAAGCACACATTTGATAAAACATACAGTTTATAAACACAAAAGTATACAAAGTTTACCTACAAATTAATATTGAGAATAATAGAGCTGTGAATCAAGCTGTAGAGCCCTAACCTTGAGCCCAAAAGCCCAAGAACAGTGCCCAGGCCTTGAATTCAAGCCCCAAGACTGGGATAAAAACAAACAAAAATTGCATAAACAACTCAACTTTTTAGCAGCCAATAGATTTAAATCGACAACAAAAAATTACCCAAGATGAGATAGAGAACATTACTAGACATTAGGGTAATATGCATAAAACCACAATAAAATACCATTATGAACCCATTAAAGTGGATAAAGTTCAAGCAACCAATATAACAAAAATTTAGCAAGTCTGAGGACTTTCTGAAACAGAAATAAATGTCTGATGGGGATACAAAATGGTTTGAAACTGGTCATGTTTTAAAAAGCAGTATGCATAATTACCATATCACCTATAATTCTAATACTAGATATTAAATAAAAGACAAGCAAATACATGTCCACAAGAGTTGAATTCGAATTATCATAGGTGACTTCATTACAATGCCTACCAACTGGAAACAATTTATGTGTCAGTTTTCCCTGAATAAACAGCTGTAGATATATTTAGCCTTGTAAGAATTTCAAAAACTATGCTAATAGCAAAATTCATCACAAAAACTGTACACTGTATTTTTACTTACAAGAAAATTTAGATAAAACAAAACAGTAGCATAAAAATTTACCAAAGGTATTTTGGATAGAAATAGGAACTCTAAAGACAATCATAAAGTCCATAGAAACAAAGAATATTTTATATCAGTACTGGGGCTTGAATTCAGGGCTTGAGTGCTATCCCTTAGCTTTTCTCTCAAGGGAAAGTAAGGGAAAGACTAGATCTTGTTTCTACAGCCATCTTGGCACCTAGCCAGGTGATGGGGGCTGTCCATCCAGCTTCTGGGGCTTGGAGACCAGACAAGCCATTCTTTGAATTACAGATGCCTGGCTCAGTGGGTAGAGCAAGGAGGTCTCTGCTTTGGGAAATATGTAGATACATTGTGTTGTTTAGTCACAGGGGAGCCCTGTTCCTTGTGCTGTGTTTATGGATAATGTTTTGCTGAGGTTTAATCTCCACCCAAACATGTAGCTAAGATTATAGACATGAGACACTGGTGCTCAGCTTGAAAATCTTAGACTACATTAACCACCCAAAGCAATAAGGAGATAGAATATAACTATAGACATAACTAATTTAAAAATATATTATAAAGCTACAGTAATCAACAGGAAAATACTAGCATGAAGGCAGATGTATAGGTCAGTAGAACAGAAGGTATTGAGAATAATTTCAAGAATACCAGTCAACTAAGGAAAGGAGAGATTCTGCAAGTTTTACAGGGAGAATTGGATATCCACAGGCAAACGAGTAAAAATTGATCATGATCATACAATATAGGTGAAAATCAATTTAAAAAGAAATAAATAAGAGGAAGGTCAGAGAAGATGTTAGAAATTAACAGGGGACTCTCCGAAGAAGCAGAGTTCTAGGGTCCCAAGGAATTAGCTGTGTCTAGAGAGTTGCAACAAGCAAGCTATAATTATACAGAGATTTATGCCAAAGAAGAAAATTACAAGCATCCTGCTAAGAAGACAAATCTAAGTACCCACCGCTGGTGGCCAAGGCGGTGGTGGCCCAATGGACCTAGGACAAAAGCAGCAGAAACAGTGTGAGTGCAGTCTTTCCATTCACTTCCAGCACGAACCTAAAGACCAGGAACGAGAATCCACATCTTACCCAGCCACAGACAGATGCAGTCAAAACACCAAGGGAAAGTGTGTGTATCCCACAAAAGACATCCTCCCTCCCTCCTAGAGAACATCAGCTGGATTAAAATGCTCCCTCTAACCTAAAAGAACACATCTTTGATACTGCATAGAGCAGCTGGCTGGTAACATCAGCCAGAGAAGTAGTGACATTTTTCAAGAAGGCAAAGGAATCTGCCAACCTTGCACCACCTCTCTGGTTGAAAAAAAAACAACTTGCCAAGGGAGAGGCAGCTCCACACAGGAGAAGGTGCCCCACCCCCTGGGCAGGGAACAAAGACAAGCTCACAGCTCCAGACATATGGAAGTTCAATATGCAGGTAGCTGAGCACCCTGGAATTAGAAAATCAAAAGTGTGTAAAATATCACTGGAAAAAAGAAAAACCTGGACAGGCTGTAAAAACTGAGGGTGGCCAAATACCTCTCAGTCCTATCTCTTAACGTTAACGGACTGAACTCTCCAATTAAGCGACATAGACTGTCTAGGTGGATTAAAAAACAAGACCCTTCTATCTGCTGCCTTCAGGAGTCACATCTTGCCCGTAAAAACAAACACATTTTCAATGTTAAAGGCTGGAACAAAATCTACCAAGCAAACGGCCCCCATAAACAGGTGGGAGTTGCAATCTTAATATCAGATAAAATAGACTTCAAATTAAAATTCGTGAGAAGAGATAAAGAAGGTCGCTACATACTAATTAAAGGATCTCTCCTTCAGGAGGATATTACAATTCTAAATATCTATTCGCCAAACAATGGAGCACCCAAATTTATCAAAGAAACACTACTTTCCCTCAAATCCCACATAGATCCAAAGACATTAATTGTTGGGGACTTTAACACACCACTCTCCCCACTAGATAGATCAACTCGGCAAAAACTCAACAGAGAAACCGCAGATCTAAACAGCTGCATAGATCAACTAGACTTAACAGACATCTACCGAACATTTCACCCAGCAGCATCAGAATACACGTTTTTCTCAGCAGCACATGGAACGTTTTCTAAAATAGACCACATTTTAGGCCACAAAGCAAACTTGTCTAAATTCAGAAACATTGAAGTTATACCTTGCATTCTCTCTGACCACAAGGGAATAAAATTAGAACTCAACACCAAAAGCCACCAAAGAAAGTCCAGTATCACATGGAGGCTGAACAACACACTGCTGAATCAAGAGTGGGTCATGGAAGAGATTAGAAAGGAAATTCAAATGTTCATGCTATTCAACAAAAATGAACACACAAATTACCAGCTCCTCTGGGACACAGCAAAGGCAGTACTCAGAGGCAAGTTTATAGCTCTGAGCTCCTACATCAACAAATTGGAGAGATCTGAAACTAGCAATTTAATGACACATCTAAACCTCCTTGAAAAAGAGCAGCAAGATAAACCCCAATCTAGTAGACAGAAAGAAATAATCAAAATTAAATCAGAATTAAATGAATTAGAATCCAAAAAAACTATAGAAAGAATCAACAAAACAAAGAGTTGGTTCTTCGAAAAAATTAACAAAATTGACAGACCCTTAGCAAATCTTATCAGAAAAAGAAGAGAACACACCCAAATTAATAAACTCAGAGATGAGAATGGAAACATCACCACAGAAACAACCAAGATTCAGAACATTATAAGGGAATACTTCTCAAAACTTTATGCTAATAAGTTTGAGAACTTGACAGAAATGGACCTTTTCCTAGCAAATATTGACATGCCAAAACTAAACCAAGATGAGTTAAACCAGCTTAACAGGCCCATATCAAGCATTGAAATAGAAACAGCAATAAGAGACCTCCCAGCTAAGAAAAGTCCAGGACCAGATGGTTTTACAGCGGAATTTTACAAGGCCTTCAAAGCAGAGCTCACACTAATACTCCTCCAACTCTTCAATGAAATTGAAAGAGAAAGCTCACTACCGAACATATTCTATGAAGCCATCATAAACCTCATCCCAAAACCAGGCAGGGACTCATCAAACAAAGAGAACTATAGACCCATTTCTTTGATGAACATTGATGCAAAACTTCTCAACAAAATTTTGGCCAACCGACTTCAACAATTCATCCAAAAAATCATACACCACGATCAAACAGGATTCATTTCAGGGATGCAAAGCTGGTTCAATATACGCAAATCAATTAATATTATTAATCACATCAACAGGAGCAAGAATAAGAACCACATGGTTATCTCAATAGACGCAGAAAAAGCATTCGACAAGATCCAACACCCCTTTATGATGAAGGTTTTGGAAAAATTAGGAATCCATGGAACATTCCTCAATACAATAAAGGCTGTATATGACAAACCTACAGCCAGCATTATACTCAATGGTGAAAAACTAAAGCCATTTCCTCTTAACTCAGGAACAAGACAAGGATGCCCACTCTCTCCACTTCTCTTCAATCTAGTATTAGAATGCCTAGCTACAGCAATAAGACAAGATGCAGACATAAAGGGGATCCAAATAGGGAAAGAAGAAATAAAACTCTCCCTCTTTGCAGATGACATGATCTTGTATTTAAAGAATCCCATAGACTCCACTCCCAAATTACTCAAGCTGATTCAAAACTTTGGCAAAGTAGCAGGTTATAAAATTAACCCCCAAAATACAGTGGCTTTTCTGTTTGCCAACAATGAGAAAAGTGTGGCTGAAATTAGGAAAGCAACTCCATTTGTAATAGCCCCACAAAAAATAAAATACCTAGGAATTAACTGAACTAAAGAAGTCAAGGACCTCTATGATGAAAACTTTAAAATCTTGAAAAAGGAAATCAACACAGAACTTAAAAAATGGCAAAACCTCCCATGCTCCTGGATTGGAAAGATTAACATCGTGAAAATGGCTATACTTCCCAAGGCTATCTACAAATTCAACGCAATACCTATCAAAATTCCACCCTCATTCTTCAAGGAAATAGAAGAGGCAATCCAAAAATTCATATGGAACAATAAAAGACCCCGAATAGCAAAAACGCTCCTCAACGGAAAGAACACTGCTGGAGGAATATCAATACCAAATTTCAAACTCTACTATAAAGCCATAGTAATCAAAACAGCATGGTATTGGCATAAGAACAGACCTCAGGACCAATGGAACAGAATTGAAAACCCAGAAATGAACCTACAGACCTATAGCCATCTAATCTTCGATAAGGGAGCTAAAACAATAGAATGGAAGACAGACAGCCTCTTCAGTAAATTGTGCTGGCAAAACTGGTTAACTACATGTAGAAAACTAAACCTAGATCCTTATATATCACCCTGCACCAGAATCAACTCCAAGTGGATCAAAGACCTTGAACTCAAAACAGACACTCTGAAAACATTACAGGATGGAATAGGAGAAACCCTGGGTCTCCTTGGCTCAGGCCGAAATTTTCTGAATAGAGACCCGGAAACACAACAAATCAAAGAAAGGTTGGACAAATGGGATTGTATAAGGTTGCAGAGCTTCTGCAGGGCAAATGACATAGCTAGCAAGATCAATAGAAAGCCCACGGATTGGGAGAAGATCTTTACTAGCCATACAACGGACAAGGGTCTCATATCTAAAATATACTTGGAACTCAAAAAATTAAACCACCCAACAACAAATCCTCAAAGAAACAACTGCCCAACAAGTAAGTGGGCGAAAGACTTAAAGAGAAGCTTCTCTGAAGAAGAAAGAAGGATGGCCAATAGACACATGAAGAAAGGTTCAACATCCCTAGCCATAAAAGAAATGCAAATCAAAACAACATTGAGATATCACCTCACTCCAGTTAGAATGGCAAAAATCAAGAACTCTAACAACAACAGATGCTGGAGGGGATGTGGACAGAAAGGAACCTTACTTCATTGTTGGTGGGAATGTAAACTTGTTCAACCACTTTGGAAAGCAGTATGGAGGTTCCTCAAAAGACTTCACATAGAGCTCCCCTATGACCCAGCAATCCCACTTTTGGGCATTTACCCTAATGTTTACAAACAAGACCACACTAAAGCTACCAGCACAACTATGTTTATTGCAGCATTATTTACCATAGCTAAGATATGGAACCAACCCAGATGCCCCTCATTAGATGAATGGATCAAGAAAATGTGGTGTATATACACAATGGAATTCTATGCCTCCATCAGAAAGAATGACATTGCCCCATTTGTTAGGAAATGGAAAAACTTGGAAAAAATTATATTAAGTGAAGTAAGCCAGGCCCAAAGAAACGTAGGTCCCATGGTTTCCCTTATTTGTAATATCTAGTATATGTATGAGTCAAGCGGAAAAGGTCAGATAATGTGATGTCAGGAAAATGAACCCTTAGATGTGTATTTTAATGTTTTTTTTCTTTCATGCATGTGTTTCTAACACATTTATAAGATTATCTCTTTGTTGCTTTGTATGTCCCTCCTCCACAGTATAACCCCTGCTTTCACTATATTTGATGTCAGTATAACTTGTGGAGGAGATGGGGAAAAACCAGTTGTTTAAGGATACAGGTGGACCTGTTGCAACAATGAGAAGTACAAGTTGTCATGTCCAAAACGAGCTTTACAACGTTGGTGCGGGGGTGGGGGGGGTGGGGGAAGGAGAAGGATTGTGATTAGGGGGGGAGGGGGGAGGCTGGGAAGGGATGTGAAGGATAAACAAAGGAGGAAGCTGCAATGCTTGGTAAGAAATGTACGCATTATCCTGCCCATGTAACTGTAACTCCTCTGTACAGTATGTTCACAAACAAAATTAAATTAAATTAAAAAAAAAATAAACTGAGGGTGGCTCCAGGCTAGGCTAAAAGGAGGGTCTCAGGAGCTAGCTCCTTGGGAAAAGCCACTAATTCCAAACATGCCACAGTCTGGCCAACACTCAAGCTGGCTTGCAGAGATTCTAAGCAACAGAAAACTACTGCTTCCTTCCTGCTCTACCATACAAAGCAAATCCCCTTTCCCACTAAGTTAGGTAAGGATGTGATTGGTAAGAATGTGAAGAACATACTCTACATACTATACAGAGGAATGTAAAGTGACACCAGAGGGAAAACTACAGAATTTCTTCATAAATTTAAAAATATACAATTGATCAATTCCAGTTTGGGGGATTTATGCAAAGACAAAGAAAAAAACAAAACAAATAAACACTCTGAAATACAAATCTTGTACCAATATTAACACTACAATGAGTAGTGTTCTAGATGAATGGACCAAAAACACATATCAGAATACTATTGAGCTTTCAAAAAGAAAATTCTGCAACATGCAATTACATGCAGGAACTAACTATATCACACAAATATATCACGCAAAGTATCACACAAAAACAATGTTTCATGGTCCCATTTACAACAGATTTCTAAAATAGTCAAATGGGTAGAAAGTAAATACTGGAACAATGGTTCAGCAGCTAAAGGGAGAGAAAAGTGAGAGGTAAACCCTCAATAAACAAGACAAATAGGCTTCAGGAGATTTCTTGAAAAAAATTGTACCTCATGCCAACAATAAACATTATGCAATATTTTGTGTGTCTGGTGTGTGTGTGTGTGTGTGTGTGTGTGTAAGTGTGTGTGTGTGCCAGCAGTTTGGCTTTAATTCTGTGCCCAGGTGCTGCTGCTTAGCTTTTCCACTCAAGGCTTGTGTTTTACCATTTGAGCTAGAGCTCTGACTATGTATAGTTTTTGGGTTTTTTTTTTTTTTTTGCTAGTTCTGGGGCTTTGAACTCTGAGCCTGGACACTGTCCCTGAACTTTTTTGCTCAACGCTACTGCTCTACTACTTGTGTCACAGCACCACTTATGAATTTTTTGAGTAGTTTATTAAGTCTCAAAGACTTTCCTGCCCAGGCTGGCTTCGAACCATGATTCTCAGATCTCAGTCTCCTGAGTAGCTAGGATTACAGGTATGAGCCAGCAGCAGCCAGACAACTTTAACATTTTGATGGTTAATTGGAGATGAGGACTTTCTTACTTGGGCTGCCTTTGATCATATATCTTCAGATCAGCCCCTTGAATATCTAGGATTGTAAGTGTGTGCCATTATCCCAGCTTCATTTAAAATTTTGTCAACAGAGTAAATCTCATGTTAAGTACTCTTGCCCTGATAGAATGTTTAAGCCTATGTAATACTAGTGACTCAGAAGGTTAAGATGTGCGGGTTAAGGTTCCAAAGCAGCCAAACCAGGAAAGTCCATGAGACTTTTAAATCCAATTAACCAGCGTAAAGCAAGATGTAGAAGTGTGGTTCAAATGATAGAGCTGCACATGAGCAAAAATGCCAAATGATTGTGTGAGGCCCTGAGTTCAAGCCCCAGTAAGGGTATCAAAAAATTAATAAATAAATCATCAAAACTCCAGCATCCTGCAAAATTATATAGTTTACATTGGAGGAACCAATTACCTAATAGCCCAGGATATTTTTGAGTATTTAAATAATTGGCAGGGTTCCTCTAAATAATAATTTGGTATTTAATATAATGCAATAATATACTCTTAGAATTACAAGATCCAAGACCTTCAAAGACTGATTATCTAAAACTTTACTCCTTCATTGACTATATCAACATATTATAGGGGTTAACATATTATAGAGTTGTTCTGGCCAAAGTTAAAGACGTGACTAGAAGTCAGTCAGAGGTTTCTGGATTTTCTATAAAATCCTTTTTATATTGCATTAGATTTTTGTTTTCATAGTTAAAAATTATTTTTTTCCCCAAGATCAATTCACTTTCCCTCATAATCACATGAAAGGAATGTGAGTATAAAACATTAAAAGATAACGAGCTGGATGGAAATTTATAATCTGTTTCTTAATAGTATAGAAAAAAGTTTGACCAGAATTTTCAGGATAGAACTACTTAAGTCTATTCAGTATTATCAAACCTCCAGTTTAAATATACATTCCAAAAACATCCAAAATTTTAAAAAATATGACCTCTCCCCATAAATATCTTCCAGAAACTTTCTGTTGATTTTTATTCCAATAAATAATTTGCAAAGATACAAACTTATACAATAACAACTCATTAAAAAGTTACTGAAATTATGTTAAATACATATACCTCAATTATAGTATAACTACTATGGTTGTGGATAATTATTTTTTAAAACATTTGAGAATAACTCATTTTCCTTTCTTGCTTCTAATCTCTAAGCCAGAAGAGATGATGATCTTTGTTAGGACTCTGAAAAGTAGTTATTTTGTTAGTAAATGTGTATATATATGAAATATGATTATGTCATTATGTGTAACCAAAGATACAATGAAGTGGGAAGGTGGGGGCTGATGGCTCATACTGTTAAATCTAGCTATTCTGCAGGCTGTGAGGATCATGGTCAAAGCCAATCTAGTTAGGAAAAAACCATGAGATTTTTGTCTTCAATTAACCAGCAAAAAGCCAGAAAGTGTGACTCAATTGGTAGAACATCAGGAGTGAGTGAAAGAGATAACAAATAACTCCCCAGATCTTGAGTTCAAGCCCAATTACAGGAAAACAAAACAAGAAAGACAAAAAGAAGAAATAATAGGAAATAGGAACATGTATAGAGAGAAACAGAGTTAAGAAAGTCCCAAATTTAGCCACTTATAACACATGCACACACAAATACACACACACACACACACACACACACACACACACACACACACACACACACACACACACCTCACACTTTCTATTCTAAGAGTCTCTGTCTAACCCTCAATCATGTACCTTGTGGGAATGCCAGGATGGAAGCAGATCTCAATATCTAATATGGGTTCTATGGCTTTATTTTTTAGTCACTGAACCCCAAAATATATCAATGACAACAACCACAAATAAATAAAATTAGAAAAATAATTTAAGAAAGTCAATGTTTTCATATTTCTAAATGTAATTACTATGGACTTTCAGTAAGAAACCTTCATATTATAGGTATAGTCTTCCATTTGCATTATCTGGAAGAAAACACAAGGGTTGGACCCTCATAGGAAATAGTTATTTCAGCACAGTTTATAAAATATCATGCATGATCAGTTGAAAGTTTTCAGAAGAATTACTGGGCTCTGGGACTACATAAATAGAGAAGTGCAATCACTGAGTGCAGAAGTGCAATCACATGGTTAATTAGTCCAGAGATGAACAATAGAAAGTTAATTCTGCTGTAACTAATATAGGGAGCATTTTTACCAGTTTAATAGTTTACATATAAAACCAATCACAAAAGAGGGAACTTATAAGGTGGGTACAACTGTGAACTTACTCATTTCGTGCAAATTATTACAACTTTATAAATATTGTACACATACTCCTAGATGCACAGGTGGCTGAGATCCGAGGATTTTACTTCTAAGCCAGTCTAGGCAAGACTCTCAGTTCCAACTAACCACCAAAAAGAAGAGAAAACAAACTGAAGTGGAGCTGTGGTTTAAACGGTAGAGGATAAGCATTGAGCAAAATATCTAGGGGCAGAACCCAGGCTTGAGTTCAAGCCCTAGGACCAGCAAACAAACAAACAAAATACCTTAATTGGGCATTGGTGGCACATGTCAACCTTATTATTAAGGAGGCTGAGATCTGACAGCTGAGGTTTGAAGGCAAAAGATTGGTATCTCCAAACAACCAGCAAAATGCCCAAAATAAAAGTGACTCAAGTAATAGAATGGCAGCCTTTGGTGAAAAAGCTAAGTAAAACCATAGGATCCCAAGTTCAAATCCTTGGATTTGCACCCACTGCACACACACACACACACACACACACACACACACACACACACACACACACACACACGCACGCATGCACACACACACACACACACACACCTCTTCAGTATCCTATCTATAACCTTCTTAAAATACTTGATTATCTCTTATGCAATGTACTTTTTGTCATGTGTGTGTTATGTAGTGTGCTTTGTGTCATGTGTCTGTTTATGCTGACTGAGAAATGTTCTGTATATTAGATCATTCTCTCCTACAATACTTGCCAACATATATGCTTCATTTCTTATTGTTTTATATTAAGTTCCTTCAGGCTAGAGTAAATTTGGAACATATCAGTCAAACTTCTATATTTATTTACTTTGACACACAAAAATAACTTTACTAGCTACAGATTGGAAATGCAATTTAAACATCTGCTGCTGAAGCACACATCTTTGATAGAAGGCATATCCATTGGCACTGTAATAAGTATTCCCAAAAATAAATACAAAATGCACAATCTAAACACATTTGTATCACACATTGAAATTGCAAAAAGCAGATTTCCTTTTGAAACATAGATAAATCATAGCCTTGGAAAATAAGACTGCCAGTTTGGCAAAGTTATTAGCTTCAAAGCAGGAAGTCTTTTTATTTGTTAATTCCACCCAACTGGATGATTTAAGATATTTCAATTTCATATGATGGAGGATTTAAACAACAGTTATGTCCTGCTATTGTCATTGAGAAAACAAAGACTTTAAAGTCTAGCCTTTAAATTACCTCCAAAATATTCTTAGGAAGCCAGGAATATCTAAACCAGAGAGTTCACTCTATTCCTTCTTCTTCATTTGTCAATTTTAAGCACTCCAACCAAAATTAAAATTCAAGTTATGCCTGCAATATTTAGAATGAGTTTAACTTTCTGTTCTATCTATGGCCTCAAAAATGATATTTTGAAGAGATTATGAAATTAATAGGTTCAGTCAAATTCTAGATCTTATTGCCCACATTCAATGTAGAACTCTTTGTTATCAAAACTAAGAATATTAGGTAACAAATATGGTATTGCTGCCATATTAATGATTATTAGATCAAAACCCTCAGCTGTATTAACACTTTATCTATTTTTTTTGTTATTCATCATCAAAAATCAACAAGTAAAGAAAGATGCTGGTGGCTTAGCCTATAATCCTGGCTACTCAAGGGCCTACTATTTGAGGATTGTGGTTTGAAGCCAGCTTGAGTAAGGAAGTCTGAGAGTCTCTTACCTCCAATTAACTAGCAAAAGCAAGAAGTTGGGGTGTGGATTGAGTGGTAGAGCACCAGCCTTGAACAGAAAAGCTTAGAGAAATCACCAAGGTCTTAAGTTCAAGCCTTCATTCTTGTGCACACATGTACACATGCACACACACACACACACACACACACACACACACACAGAATTAACAAATAATAAAAGATTCTTTTTAACACTTAGACAGCAAGCATATGCTTATTTCTTACTTGTAAAAAATGCACATGAATATGTATATATATATATATATATTTATATATATATGAAAGAATTCTCTACTCAGTTTGAAGGAACTCAACTGGTCAATAGGGTGGTGAATACTTGCAATCCCAGCTACTCTACTTGTGAGAAGGAGGAGTTATGAGGACTTCAATTCTAAGCCATTGAAGGCAAAAGTTAGTGAGATCCTATTTCAAAAACAAGCTGGGCATAACAGTATAGGACTATAATTTTTTATTGTGAAAATATCATACAGAGGAGTTACAATTACATGGGCAAGGTGATGAGTGCATTTCTTATCAAGAATTATTGCCTCCTCCTTTGTTTCCCCTTTCCATCCCTTCCCATCTCCCCTTATGCCCCCACAACTCTCCCCCAGCCAAAGTTGTAAAGTTCATTTTTTGACATAACTACTTGTACATCTCATTGTTGCAATGGGTCCACCTGTATCCCTATTAAAACGATTTGTTTTTCCCTTCCCCTCCACAAATTGTACCATATGTATGAGACAAGGAGAAAAGTTCAGGTAAGTTGATGTTAGGTAAAATGAACCCCAAGTTAAGGATTCAAATGTTCTTTTCTCTCTTGCAATTGTTTCTACTGTATTTATAAGGAATATAATATTAATTGAAGGATCAGTCTCTGCTTGACTACTGGCAGGTCAATCCAACCTTTCCCATCAACCCAAGGCAGAGCATTTCTTTCTGGGCTTCACCTAAAGTACATTACCTTAGCCCCTAAATGACTTCAGCTAATTTTTATTTCTCTGTTTGTTTTTTAAGACTCCAACTCCACCTCCTCACACAGACTCTATTCCTATGGGAAAGTTACTTGCCCCTTGCTGATGTATTCATCCTTGCCTGTTGAAATCTAGTCTGACCTGTTCCTTTCTCCTCCATTTTCCTAACATTAACAACTCGAGGGACAGGGTGTGAGATTGACTGAGGCAAAAACTCAAGACACTAGTGTGAGTGAGCAATGCCAGAAATAGATGTCCAATCTTGTGTCTTCTGAAAATGTCAGAATTTATTGATGCAAAGTGGAAAATGGAGGAGAATAATGGAAGGGATAACATTGATCAAGATGGATTATACTCCTAACATGACATGGAATTGTAACCTCTTTGTATAGTTTCTTACATTATATGTATAAAATATATGAATTATATATATATAAATATACATTGCATATATGTATGTATATAAACCATATATATAACTTGTACAATTTCTTATATATATTTATATATATGAATTTATTCAATAATAAGAAAGTTGCAAACTGTCAAAGAACCAAATAAGTTGACAGCATCAGCTAGAGGTTAAAGTAACATGTTGCTCTCCATCCTCTTGGGGCTCAAAGTTGTACTCTTTCTTCATTTATCTCCATTCAACTATGATCCATGATCTTTTTTTCTTGCTATGTGGTTATTGGTCATTGTTAAATAATCTTTTTCTCTCTCTTGAATGATTTTGAAATTCTCCTTCATCCCATTTTGGCTAATATCATCGCTGCTCCTCAATTTCTAATATGAAGTTATCATGACAATTTATATGAATTTATATAAACTGCACCAGAATTATTTGATGTAGTATTAATAGAGATAGGTTTCTCTTTTTTATCTTAAATCAATGGAGCTATATTGAGTAAGATGTCTCCTAGGTTTCTCTTTTTTATCTTAAAACAATGGAGCTTTATTGAGTAAGATGGCTCCTTTTTAGCAGGTAGCAATAAGGAAGATGTCAACTTTTAATTAAGAAGCCCTGTCTATATATTTCATCTATAAATACATGGGAAAAGTGAATGAGATCTTCAAATTATTTTCAAAATATTTTTCTTTTAAGGATTTAAGTAAGGTGAAGAAAGCAGGACTTCAGAAAATTAATTAAGAGACAGGTATCTGGCTTCATGGAAAATTCAGCACCCTTCCCTAAAGATGAAAATAAATTCCAGGATCCCCAGTGACACTTGAAACTATAGGGAAGGCTGGATTCAATTTATACTATACATTGCCTACATTTGCATACAATTTAATTTTTATCTTAGTCACTGAAAGAGATAAAAAGAAGCTGGAATGTATTTTGCTGGGAGAGGATGGGATGGTCAGATGAAAGGAAGGAAGGAGAAAGTGTGGGCAAATACAGTCATAATATTCAATGTACATTATGAAAAAATTGAACTATAAAACAAAAGCATCAACAGGATTGGGAAATGTGGGGGAGACAAATGGAAGAATTGGCACTGATCAAAATACATTGGACTAGCTTGATGCCAGAGGCTCATGCCTGTAATTCTAGATACTCTGGAGACTGAGATCTGAGGATCAAGTTTCAAAGCCAACTTGGGCAAGAAAAATCTATGAAACTCCAAGTAACCACCACAAAAGCCAGAAGCAGAGTTGTAGCTTACATGGTAGAGTGCCAGCCACCTTGACTAAAAACTTCCAGGCCCTAGGACCAGCAAACTTCCCCTCCCCCCCCCACAAAGATACCTTGTACTCATAATCTGATTGATGGAATTGAAACACCTTTGTACAATTACTTTAAATATTTTTAAAGTTTACAAGAAAAAGATTAAAATAATAAAATGCATTAATAAAATATATACTATAATAGAAGTTATGTGAATGTGGTCTCTCCCAAAACTGTGCTGTGGAACTGTGCATAGGAACTTTTTCCTATGCACAAAACTGTGCATAGGAACTTTAATATATGATGTTACTTTCTTTATTAAAATGTAAATTTTCATCTTTTCACTTAGAAGAGACACTTCCTGGATTATCTTTATCTTGTCTTGAAATAAGGATACTGGTTCTCACTGCCATCTTGGTGTCTCCATTGTTGGTAGAGGCTTTTCATCCAGCTACCAAAAGCCAAGAGGTAAGATAGGCCATTCCTTAAATATGCAGATGCATCATGCTGTTTAGCTACAGCATATGCTTATCCATGATTGAATGAAGAATTACCTTGTAACAGTCTCAACTTCTAGCCTCACTGTCCTTATAGTTTAGGTCTCTGATTAAGGAAAAGAATGGTAATTTGAGCATTAACACACGATTCTGTGGCCTTCTATTTTGTGAGAGAAGGCCAGGTAGCAAAAGCAACATGGATATGCCAGATAAGAATAATTCACATCCCAAGAGTTTGGAGGCAAGAGAAAAGGAGATTTCATCATGTAACTCTAAACAAAGACTACTCTTAAAGTAATGTCATCTATTTCTGTAAATTATTATTTAATATTTTTGGATTGCCTTGACTATAAGTAACTAAAACCTGTTTAAAATAACAACAACAAAAAAAAATCCAAAGTGCAGAGAAGGGGGAAGAACAACTTTTTGAACCAGCAAATTTCTTCAAGTATTATTATCTATTGTCTCAAAATGACTCTCAGTCTGATATTCCATAAGCCAAAGCCCACTTTAAATCTTACACCCAAGGTGAAATATCTCAGCTTCCCGGGACCTATTGGACTCAAACCCATGATCACCAACACTCAGTCAATTGGGCTAGGAATATTTTTATTGGCTGCATGACATCTGGCCTCCACTATACCAAGACAGTGAAGATCAGCCATAATGTCAAATATCTTAGGGTATTTAAAGGCAAGATTCATGGGAGAGGAGGTGCCACTCCCAGGGGGCCAGTGGTAGTTTCACAATCATCAAAGAAGCAAGTTACAGAAGCAAAGCTATCAGTTAGTGATTACAAAATGGCGATTATAATTCTAGTCATTCCAATAACCAAGGCCATAAATTATAGTCACAAGTCAAAGTTATAACTAAGGCAATAAGCCATTTATCTCAAATCTGCATATTTCAGATTCAAAGACAAACCCAGTCATTTTTTATTAGTTTATTTGATTTTATTCATGAATATTTTTGTTAGCAAATTTCAGTTATTGATGTTTGAAAACATATTTGACAATCACAGCTAACCAAAGATAGTCTGTGGCTTGTTTTCAAAATAAATATTCTTCTTAATTTTTCCGTGTTTATGATATTGCTTCCTAAAAGCAGGTTCTTTATATGATCACTGTTTGTTTTCTTGGCTTTGGTCATTTTATTCTAAATCATGTCTATGATATATAAAGTTATTAATTTTTGCATATATTTACTCCAGAAATATGATATTATCCCAAATCTTCCCATTAAAGAAGTCAGTGAAATAGCAATTACAGTACCTATAAGCAAAGTAATAAGTCCTTGAAAGAAAAACAGAGTCCAAATTTCTTATTTATCATACCCCAAATCAAACAATGTTACAGGTTTTCTGGCTCTTTCTTTTCCTGTTATTTACTGAATTCTAGTAACCTGGTGTTTAACTCATGAATTTAGTCAAGCCTTTATCTTTAGAATTTTCTCTTTTAATGACTATCCTGGAGTTTTTCTCTACAGGAAGATGCTTCCTTTCAAGTTTGGCCCTAATCTTACTCACTTTGCAAATTTCAGTAAATGCCAGGCCTCAGTTTGTTCCATTCTTAAGATGTGTACTTATATGTTTCTCAGGTTACCTGAGACTTGTTTGTCCCAGTAAATTTTCATTCTTCCCTGTTCTAATCAATATCCTATTTGCTTAATTTTGACCTGGTTGTCACAAAGATTTCTGTCAGTGTTCATTGCTTTTTATAATCAATAGACTTACCTAATTTCAGTTGTGTGGTAATGACTTCCAAATACAGAAAAGAGTGAATTTAGAAGTGTTTAATGATTTTTGTTCAGCCCTTAAGGACTTGAGACATTAAATGTCCAGTTTACTTAATATACTATAATGCCATCTGTGACACAGCTTCCCACAATTGTAAACAAACAAAACCCAGAAACCCATATTTCTGGATTAAATATATGCAAAAATTAATAACTTTAAATCTCATAGACATGATTTAGAATAAAATGACTATAGCCAAGAAAACAGTGATCATATAAAGAACCTGCTTTTAAGAAGCAATATCATAAGCATGGAAAAAATTAAGAAGAATATTTATTTTGAAAACAAGCCATAGGCTACCTTTGGTTAGCTATGATTATCAAATATGTTTTCAAACATCAATAACTGAAAATTGCTATAAAAATAATCATGAAGAAAATCAAATAAACTAATAAAAATGATGGGGTTTGTCTTTGAATATGTAAATATGCAAATTTATGTTCAAACAGGGTGCTGATGGCTAACATCTGTAATGCTAGCATTCAGAATACTGAGATCTGAGAATTCAACGTCAGTCTGGCAGGAAAGTCCATGAAATGCTGTTATATGGGTATCCAGTTGTGAGAAACAGAGAAGCTACATTTGAGAAGTCAAATTAGGAGTCTTTATTATAAATCCTATGATTGCAGGTGAACTGGTGTCTCAGAAAAGACAAAAATCACATGTTTGGAGCAGAGACCCAATCCAAAAATAAAATAAGAGAGCATATAGGGAAGAACTCACAGGACAAGCAAAACTTTCCATCTAGGAAAATAGGAAATTTTCCATACAGTGGAATACTCAGGGGCAAGCAAATCAAACAATTTAGGGAGACAGTCAGGGGCAAGTATTTTCTGTAGCAAAGCTTTAAACAGCATGATATCTGCAATTCAACGAATGGCCTTTGTCACCCCTAGGCCTTTCAGAGCTGGGTGGAAAGGCCCTCAAGTGAGACAGTAGAATGGCTATGAGAACATGGAGATGTTACTAGATCCAGTATCCTTATTTCAGCACTTATCTCCAAGTAACTAACAAAACCAAAAAAAGCCAGAAGTAGACCTGTGGATCAAGTGGTAGATTGCTGACTTTGAGGAAAAGAGCTCCAGGACAGTGCACATGTCTCAAGTTCAAGTCCGAGGACCTGTACACACACACAAGGTTCTCACACACAAAGGTAAAATGTCCTTTCTTTGCTTGTAAGAAGCTAAATAATTTTTCCTAAAATAAAAATATATATATAACAAGAGTCATTAATAAATTTATCAATTAAATGTGAAAATTTAATTATTTAACCCTAAGGAAAACATCAGAAATACTGACTGATATTTATCTAAAAACAAAGTAAAATGCTCTGGGCCTGGATGATATCCCTTACCCTGTTTGCTCAAGGCTAATGCTGTACCATTAGAGCCCACAGCTATATTTCTGCATTTGTTGTTGTGTTGTTTAGACTGGAGCCTTTAACTGAGGTGAAATAATCCTTCATTATGGTCTTGATATGCATTTGCTTAGTGGCTAAGGATTCTTTTTTCCACATCCTGTATTTATTTCTGAGAAATATCTATTCAGACAATTTTCCTACTTTTTATTTTAATTGTCTTACTTGTTTAAGTTATGTGCAGTTTAAGTTTCTTATATATTCTAAATAATAATTGACAAATGAATAATTTACAAATATTTTTTCCAGTTCTCTTGACTCTTAACACATTGGTTCATTGTGACAGCTTTTATATATTAAAATGATGTTATTTTAAACATATTCTCACACACACACACACACACACACACACACACACACTTTTGCACAAAAGTTTTAAGGTATACTTAGGTTTAAGTACAATGAAAATAGGCTGTAAGTTTTCTGAAATTCCAGTTGCAAAAGAGATAATGCTCAGGCCCTGAATTCAAGCCCCAGGACTGGCAAAATAAAAAAAAATGCAGACAGACAGAAAGGAAGGAGTACACTATAACAGATTGTGGGTGCACTGGAGGAGAGAGACAATGAGAGAGAGAGAGAGAGAGAGAGAGAGAGAGAGAAAGAGAGTGAGTATGTGTGTGAGAGAGAGAGGGGCTGGAAGGAGAGAGATTTTGTGTGTGTGTGTGGGTGTGTGTGAGAGAGAGTGTTTTAGCTAAGAGAATTCAAGCCCCTTTTGGCTAGCCTTCAAGACGGAACCTACGGGGGGACCCTAGGTCCATCTTGGGTCACATTCTCAAGGGCACAAGCCCTTGTCTGTTGGAATGAAGATGTGACTCAATGGCAGATGTTACAATAGCATCCAGTGGCAGATGATCTCCAATCTGGAGGTCATGAGAAAGAGAGACAGACAGACAGAGAGATTGAACTTTAAGACCTGGAATGTTATCTTTCTAGAGGAGATGACTGGGAGGCAGGGATAAAGATCAACAGAGGGACTTTACTTAGAGAGACACAGAGGAGGACAAGCAAGGAGAGCAAAGAAAACCTAGGCTGCTCCAGATCAGGCCTCCTATCTGACCATAGGAGGGCACCAGGCCCTGAGGTCACATCCAGATCCAGTATGGCTATACCTTTCCCCCACCTGGCCACACCTCTTCCCATCTCTGGCCTAGAAAGTCCTGGCCCAGTGGTGGGTTGCCTCTTTCAGTCATGCCTCTCCACCATGCATGGCAGGGGCAGCAGTTCAGTAAATAAAGTTATTTTCATGCATGAATACCACATGGTATTCTCTTCATTAGCTACCTAATGAAATATACCTGTTTAATTTGTCTTACAATAATGATAAAAGACGTTCCTTCTACTTTGCTCAAAATTTTTATCATGCAGAGATGTTGAATTTTATCAAATGTTTTATATAAAACACTATTTTTGTGCTTCATTCTAGTGATATAGAAACTATTGGCTTGCTATGCTGAATAATTTTGGCATGCTCTCTTACACTGAGGTCTCCTTTTATTAGGCATAGAAAGTGAAGTCAAGCAGAGCAGGGGCCTGAGGTAGTTTATCATGGGAGGGAGTCAGAATGAGAAGAGGGGAAATGCGCTTTGTGCAGATATTGAACCTTATCTTGAGTTATAGGGAAGCATCCATTTTTAGCAGACATGACAACATGTTAACTGTAAGGCTCTCAATTCAGGTTTTATCTATATTATAGCTACAGGTGTGTTTGGGGAGGGGGAAGCAGATAGGAAACAATTCAGTATGTCTGCAGCAAGTGCAGTTCTAACAATATATGGCTGTCAGAGGGGAAAGATGGTTTTAGTTTAAGTCATTTCTACTAATTACTACTTGATAATAGTGAATGGTCTTTCTGATTTTCTAGCAGATTTGATTTATTAGTATTCTTTGCAACATGCTCATCAGGGATATTGATCTATATTTTTCTCCATTACTTGTGTTCTTATCTAGTTTTAGAATCAGAATAATATGAGTCTCATTGACTAAGTTTTGAAGAATTCTTTACTTATACTAAACTTAGAGCTTCCCTATGATGCATCAATACCTCTCCAAATGACAGAAACCAGCCTGTACTAAAGCCACCAGCACAACCAGATTCTTTGCAGCATTATTTATCATAACAAAGATATGGAATCAACCCAGATGTCCCCCAGTGAATTAAAATGTGATATACTTACACAATGGAATTTTATGCTTCCATCAGAAAGAATGACACTGCCCCATTCATAAGGCATTGGAAAAATGGGGGGAAAGTCATATTAAGAAGAGTAAGCTAGACCCAAAGAAATATGGGATGCATGATTTCTCTCATTTGTAATAGCTAGGATATGTGTAGGATATTCTTAGGAGAGGACCACAATAGCTCATTATCCATGTGCATATGATCATATAAAATGATGTTTATCAAGATGAACTCCAAGAAATGGAAACAAGAGGGTTTTCTCATTATACTATTTGCAGTTGTTTCTTTTTTTCCCTTTGGTTTATTCCCTGATGTCACTATTTCTGATTCCTGTACCCTTTGTCTCTGATTTGGGGAAGGAAAGGAGAATCATCACAGAAATGGTGGGACAAAAGGTGTACTAATTTAACAGTGATATTCACTAGACACTATGTTGGAAATGAACTTTACAACTTTAGGGGTAAAGAGGTTGGGAGGGAAAAAAGTGGGTGAATATGAGGGAGGGGGTAACACAAAAAATGTACTCCTTACCTGACTGTAACTGTCATCTCTCTATATATCACTTTTATAGTAAAATTTGAATTAAAAATAATTCTTTACTTTTAAATTCATAGACTGTGTTGAAAAGAATTACAGTTACTTCTTCTTTAAAATGCTGTTAGAACTTGGCAGTGAATCTTATAGTCCTGTGTTTTTCCTCTTTGGGAGATTACTCTGTTCACATATGCTGCACTTTTATAATTAAGTTTTGGTAGATTATATGTGTCCAGAAGTTTATTCATTTCTCCTAAGCTTTCTCCTAAGTCTCTGATTTCTGTATTTCTGTGATATCAGTTATAATGACTTCTTTTTTATCTTTGAATTTATTTGAGTTTCCTTTTTACATTTTGGGTTTGGATTATCAATTCTTTTTATCTTTACACAAAGGCAAAACATTATTTCAGTAATCTTTTCATTTTAGTCTACTTTTATTTCTGCTCTGATATTTACTTATTTCCTTCTAATAACTTTGTTTGATAATTCTTTGCTTTACTATCTACTTGAGTTACATCTCTCAGATTTTTATATGAAATCTTTTTATTTTTGTATTGGTAATTTTTACTACAAACAACTCCTCTTAGTATCAGTGATTATTTATTTATACAAAAAAAGTTCAAGACTAAGCTGGGAAGGTGGCTCAGTGGTAGGATGCTTGCCTTGCATGCATGAGGCCCTGGATTCAATTCCTCAGCACCACATAAGCAGAAAAAGCTGGAAGTGGCACTGTGGCTCAAGTGGGAGAGCACTAGCCTTGGGCTGGATTGCTCAGGGACAGCACCCAGGCCCAAAGTTCAGGCCCCATGACAGAAAAAAAAGTTCAAGATTATTCATAAAATGGAAAATATCCATAATATTCAAAATACAAAATTCAATAATGGTTGATATCTAATAAAAATTAGAATCAAGCTGAGTGCCAGTGTCTCATACCTATAATCCTAGCTACTCAGGAAGCTGAGATTTGAAAATCATGGCTCAAAGCCAGCCCATGCAGAAAAACCTCCATGAGACTCTTATCTTCATTAGCCACAAGAAAACCAGAAGTAGTGCTGTGGCTCAAAATGGTAGAGCACTAGCCTTCCTTGAGCAAAAGAGCTCCAGGACATCGCCCAGGCCTTGAGTTCAAGCCCCACGCCTGACAAAAAAATAGAATCGAGAAAGAAGTAGGACAATGTATATATAATGGGGGGCGAGGAAGAATAGTTATAACAAAGACAATACTGATAAATATTATAATTTGCAAGCAGTATGAAAAGTTTTAAGATGAACTCATGAAAGATAGTTTTTAAAAGGCACAAATTTCCAAACATTGTGTCTAAAATGAACAACACAATGAGTATAATTAATTAAATATCAAATTTCACAACAAAAAAATCCCAGTGAACTTGGAAATTCAGTGATTAAATAAAACACAACAGAATGATTTATGGTACATCTGCAGGTAACATAAAGGCAATGCAACATCTCTGGGAAAAATAATAGATAACACATTTTATTTTATTTATTATTTTATTACCTTAAGTAGTTGTACAAAGGGGTTTCAATTCAAAATGTCAGTATATGAGTAGAATGCATCTTGATCAACACCACCTCTTCTATTGTTCTCCCCCATATCTCCCAACATTAACCAACCTCTCAAGTTACCTGGTCCCATTTTCATGTACTTACATTGAATATTTTGACTGCATTCACCCTGTTTTCTTCTTTTTGTTGTTGGTCATAGGACTTGAACTTTGGTCCTGGGTGCTGTCCCTGAGCTCTTCAACTCAAGGTAAGCCCTCTACCACTTGAGCCACAGCACCACTTCTGGTTTTCTGGTGGTTAATTGGAGATAAGAGTCTCATGGACTTTTCTACCTGGGCTGGCTTCCAATCACCATCCTCAGTTCTCAGCCTCCTGAGTAGTTAGGATTACAGGTGTGAGCCACAAGTGCCAGGCTTCACTCTGTCTTCTCTCCATTCATCTGCTACTTTCCCCTTGACCTCATCCATTTGACCACATATATTCTAGCTTCCTGGTATTGATCTTGTTAAAATGTAAGTTAGTGTTTCAATGAATTACACCATTGAAAGCCTCCCTTTTCATATACCATACTTTAGCTAACATGTTTGTGTAAATATGCCAGTGACCCTGTATAAGTTGACAAAATTATAAATAAATAAATATATATACATATATAAAAGATAAATGTTTTATAAAAACAGTTAAAAGTTCTAGGTTTTATGGGAGCGGTATCACATTAAGCCTGTGGCTGCAAGTATAGAATCTGTCCTAAGAGTTCAGTAACTAGGAAGAGAAATAGACATTTAAAACAATCAAAATAAAAGCTGATATCACCTACAAAAGAATTATTTGCAAGAAGCCAAGATTCAGAGGACAATGATCACTGAGCAGTATTTTGAAAGAGAAGTTGGAATTTTCCATGGAAAAACAAATCTTGAATGTTAGGGAATAGCTTAGTGCAGGAACTGTCAATAAAAACAAGTAGCATGAACTCAAGTGTTACTAAGACAACACTGTCATGTTGACTAAGGGAAGAACAGGCTATCACTGCTTAAGGCATAGACAGATGTTGAGTGGAGTGACAATGGATTAGATCTAACACTACAGTAAGATCAAACACCATGGGGTTGGGAATTTAGCTCAGTGGAAGAGCACTTGCTTGACCAGTGCAAGCCCCTGAGTTCAGTCCTCAGCTCTGGGGGAAGAGGGTGGGGAAATTGAAGACCAAGATTACTGTATTCTTTGTATTATAATATCTTGAATTGAAAGCTATTTCAAGGTTACAATTAGAGCGGTGGTAAGTTTTGCATTTTAGAAAATAAAAATAATACAAAGTTAAGCCTGTGTGTAAGGAAACCAGATAGAAGAGGAAGCCACAGTCAGAACTATAGTGAATAAGGTTTCCAATTAAGGCAGGCAAGGCAGTAATAGAAAGGAAAAGGATCCCAGATGTTTGAAATTTAGGAGTTAGAAAAGCATGTGTTGTTATTCATTATTCAAATATTTTCTTTGTTCAATAGGCCCCACCCTCTTTGTATAACAAGGATAATAACACAAGAACAATAAAAGGCTCTTCCATTCTCCCCTTTCTAGGTTTAGTTTATTTCTTTTTAGTTTATTTCCTAATTTTCACTTAAATGTTGGCAGTAGAGAAGAAGTGTTCAAGTGAGTAGACCTCATCTTCCATCTTGAAGTGATAAGCCTCTTACCAATAGTTTGTAAGGTTAACATATGATACCTCAGTAGGAAACCATAGTGAAGTGCTGATTGGTGGGTGGAAAATCATGTCTTGTTCTGGCGGGTATGGCTAGTTTGAAATATTTGTTTTGGTATCAGAATTTCAGTAGTATAATTATTCTGGGTATTATGGGTCAGATGAAGTACAAGCTGTTAGAAGAGAAATATCTTATGACCTTTCTTTCCTGGCACGTGTCTACTGATTGACTTTAGGAACAGAAGCCTTCTCATTTCACTCAGGTCTAAGTGTCAGTGTCAATTGCAAAGCTCTTCTCATTTCCTCAGACCAAAGCTCTTGCTCAGCCCAAGCATAGTAGTTAGTGACCACATGAAATGGAAAGAGTAGGAGAAGAAGCCATGTGTACAAAAAATGCTGGAAATCATTGCAAAAACTGTCCAAATCAAAGCATGAGAATAAAAGACCATGATTCATGTGTGATAGCCAGTGTCACAAAATATTGTGAGTTTTCTTACAAATCAATGCATATCTAAGCCAGGCACTGGTGGGTCACGCCTATAATCCTAGCTACTCAGGTGGCTGAGATCTGAGGATCATAGTTCAAAGCCAGCCCGGGCAGGAAAGTCCGTGAAACTCTTATCTCCAATAAACCACCAGAAAATCAAAAGTGGCTCTGTAGCTCAAGTGGTAGAGTTCTAGCCTTGAGCTGAAGAGCTGAGGGACAGTGCTCAGACCCAGAGTTCAAGCCACAGGACCGACCAAAAAAAATGCATATCTTCAACTCTACATCCTTTCTAAAATTAAGTTTCATATTTATCTGCAAATTAAATGTGAACACAATAGTATCTATCAATAAAGATTAAAATCCTACATTATAAAAGATAGAGGCTCATTTTGACCAAAGAATGGCTCTGACTTGCTATTTTGTTCATTTTATGTTTTGACTTTTGTTGTTGAGGTTGAGAACTCTAGTTCAGATGAATGGAAACCATAATATTTTCTCCCATATTCAAGAGATCAGGAATTATTAAGTTCAATTGCTCTTTATTTTAATTCAGCAATTACCTTACCTCTCCAATTTCTAGGTATCTCCAACAACAACAAAACAATTTTTTTCCAAGACACAGTAACTTCCTGTCTGTTACCACCAAAGGAAAATAATGGTATTGTGAATATTCTCATTGGAAAATAGGAATTCTGCCATCATGGATAAAGTTATTCTGAAAACACCTCAAAAGCCACATCCTGTTATCACCAACCTAAAAGTTCTGCTAGCATCAATAGATTTCAGAAATATACTAAGAGTGTAAAGTACAAAAGAGCCAAATGGATGGAGATGATGTTTTTTTCATGAAAATTTTCACTTTGATGAGAAAAAGGGCAGATCCAGATTCAACCATAACTTGAACTTCCCTCAGTGACTCCTAAAGCAAAGCAATGATTCTGCATATGATAATTACATTGTAAATTATCACATTAATCAAAGCAAATTTTTTTTATTAAAACCTTTATTTAAATTTTTTTTAATTTAATTTTAATTTTATTTGTGAATATACTGTACAGAGGGGTTACAATTACATGGGCAGGATAATGCGTACATTTCTTACCAAGCATTGCAGCCTCCTCCTTTGGTTTACCCTTCACATCCCTTCCCAGCCTCCCCCCCTCCATTTTAACAGGTGAAGTCCCACACTCCAGTCATTAAATAGAAATGTCATACAACATTTATTTTTTATAAATACATGCTTTCACAGACAAAGTAACAGTAGAAAAGAATGTATTTGTTTTCCATGAGTGAAATGTCAATTAAGAATACTCTTTTAGCCAAAACACAACCACCTAAGTAGGTAGACTTAGGACTAAGAAGGCCATACTATAGTATGGTGTTTTTTATTTGTGTGTGTGTGTGTGTGTGTGTGTGTGTGTGTGTGTGTGTGTGTGCAAACACACATGTGTGCATGAACATGTGCCAGTTACTGGGGCTTAAACTCAGAGTTTCACACTTGTGCTTGGCTTTTTCTGATAAAGACTGGAACTCTACCATTTGAGCTACATCTTCACTTCTATTTTTACTGGTTAATTGGAGACAAATCTCATGGACATTTCTGCCCAGGGCAGGCTTGAACTGTGATCCTCAGATCTCAGCCTCCTGTGTAGCTAGGATTATGGATGTGAGCCACCAGTACCAGGCTTCATTCTATGATTCTTTAAGTTATCATTTTAACTAATACTCAGTACAAAAGTTTGTAAGCCTTTTCTAAAATAAAAAACAATAGTTTCTGGTCCCTTTGGCATGAATGGAAAATTGATTTGATTATCTGCTGCGTATTCATTATGTATCACAAATCATGCATGCTTGATTTTCATGAGATTTTGATTTTTTTCCAAAGGATTGAATCTATTTCATTCAATGTTTATGACAACACAATCAGACAGACCATATTATTCTAACTGAATAAAGGTAGGAACTTATGCTTAGATTAATAATTCCTATATTCAATAAAGAACAGTCAAGATTTAACAACAGAATATCACATTGCCTGTGCACTTTCTGGGGTAATGGATTCATGAAGTTTTTTCCCCTTAGAAAATACTGTGTATTCCCTAATAATCACTACCTAATTCAATATTACTTTATAAATGTATTTGTTTAAGTTGGGCACTGATGGCTCATGCTTATAACCCTATCTACTCTGGCCTTGAGTTCAAACCCCAGGATTGTCACACACACACACACACACACACACACACACACACACACACACACACACACACACACTCACACTACTAGCACTAATTAACTAATTAGTCCCCCCAAAATATATTGAATACAAAATAAATGAGCTAAAATTTGATGAGAAACCACCGCTGCAATATTTGAAAAGAGCTGTAAATACTCTCTGTAGGGAGGGAGTCTGTGGAGTTTGAAATGAAGTCAGTGTTAGGAAAGCGAGGGAGAAAGAACATTAGAAAGACAGAGGCTGAGGTTTGGGGAGAGGTGGCTAGGAGGCAGACTTGCCCCTGGTACAAGGGTGTGGGGGGTCTATTGACTCTAGACATTAACCTTTCCTGCGTTTTGGCACCAAATGTTAGGAAAATGGAGGAGAAAGGAATAGACTGGACTTGATTCACAACAGGCTAAGACTTTATTGAGACACAACAATGAGAGGCACAGACCTTCTTATGGGTATGGAGGTTGTGCACGAAGGTGGGGTTGGAGTTGGGCTTTTATGAAATCTGAGCAAAGAGATAGAGGTTAAAGAAAAATCTATTAGGTCTATTAGGGGGCATTTTGGTTTGGCCCACAATGTAATGTTTACACCCAGGCTTAGGTAGATTGTCCTGCCTGAGTTAAGCTTTCTGCACATATCTGGTGGCTTTCCTGACATCTGTGTGCACATTGAGTGTCAATCTTCTAGTCAGCCCTTTTACAACTAGGAAGACCAGTGGTTTAAATGTAGCCTTTTCTCTTATCTGAAAAAAAAAGATTAATCCCAGGAACAGATAAGGAAGTACACTGAATAGGAACTGGTGGAATCCCTGATTTCTTTCCCAAGAAGGGGTTTATATCTTCTTCTCTGCTCCATTCTCCCCACAAGTGGCCAGGCATGTCACACAGTAAGAAACAACCTTCCACAGCTCTCTTCCTCTTTCCCCTGAGGCATTCTGTCAGGGGCCATAAGCAAAGACATATAACAGAAGCAAAAGAAAATTACCAACTGGGACATACAGATGATTACCTGTTACTGTATAAAAGACACCCAAATAAATCATTATTTCATCATTCTCCTCTGTCTGCAGGAATATAAAAAGTCAACATATCTAACCTGTCTTAATTTGCACTGCCAATATACAAAATCTAGGAACATATGGTATTTTAAACTAAACAAACCTTGACTCCTTTGGTTTGCTTAATATCTCTTCATAATTGTCTATGGTTGAATTTTCCATGAAGTAATAAACAGTCATGGAAATAGTGCTGTATTCAAAATGGCCTGACTCAGAATGTCTGGCTGGGAGGCAGACCCACGTTCGCATTTGACATAGCTTAGGAAAGTCAGCTCCTTAGGTCCTTATTACAAACAGCTAAAAATCTTTCCTCCATCCCAGCAGCTTGACAGGAACTAGTCTTTTTGTGTCCCACTCAATCTGTGCAGCTGGGTTTATGGTACTGACTTTTACTTAAAAGAAAGCAAATTGAGGCCCATAGACATAATATAAATAAAATAATGCCTTCCTGGTTCTGTCTACATATGGTCAGAGAGACTGCACCTATGTTATATTCCTCAGCATGTGGTTTCAATTGTAACAACAATGCACTTTTGTTAAAGGATATGTTGGCTGCTCTGCATGTTTAAATACTCCATGGCCTGTGGCTCTCTTTCTAGAGGTCAAGTGTCTGGCATGTGCTTGCTATGTTATACTCAGTATAATCTTCCTCATTTTCCAAAGTGCAAAACTGAAATCTTTAATGTAAAAAAAGCAGAACTGTTTTTGTATATTATAGGTTAACACTCTGTGTATGTGTGTGTGTGTGTGTGTGTGTGTACTGAACAAGAAGGAAGGTACAAAGTAGAAAAACACTGATGAACAGCTCCTTAGTATGACTGCTATTTCTATACTGGTGAAGGCAAGCAGTTTAAGGTCTTGTCTTCTTTTTAAAATACAAAAGCCACACTGACCACTTTTAACTGTAGTTTATTCAGACCTCTTTCCTCACATGAAAGGATTATTTTACACTTTGGAATTTCACAGCAAAATCTGATAACCATTTGGTATTTATTGAAACATTTATGTTCACAGCTTTCAGTATTTCAACATTCATGATTTATTGTTCCCTTAACTTCTCACTTGTAGCTACAGCACCTTCAAAAAGACATAAAAAGTTAAAGCAAATTTACCAATTCTACCCTGAAGAATATGCCTTTCTTTTCAGCTATTAAAAAAGTTTTATGATGTAACAGAACATTGCTATGTGATTCCACTAAATCACAAGAGCATAGACAACAAATGAAAATTTCTATTATTATAAAAAAGAGGTCATTATTGGTCATTATTGGTACATTCTCTGATTCTTGCTTGTTTATTTTTTAAAATTTTGTGCCAGTCCTAGTTCTTGAACTCAGGGCCTGGGCACTATACCTGAGCTTCTTTTGCTCAAAGCCAGTGCTCTACCACTTGAGCCACAATTCCACTTCCAGGTTTTTGGTGGTTTATTAGAGATAAGAGTCTAACTGACTTTCCTGTGCAGGCTTTGAACCACAATTCTCAGATCTCAGGCTCTTGAGTAATTAAGAGTACAAATGTGATGCACCAGTGCCCAGCTTCTTGTACTTCTTTATAATAGTGTATTTTCCTTTCATTGTGTCATACTCTGTTGCTTTTACTCCCCTTAGACCTAAAAGTATATGTAGACAAATAATGCTATCTTAAAATCAGAAGGTCTACATTGAAATCTAGCTCTCTGACTCACTGGCCATGTTAGTTAATTCAATCATAAAAACTTTCTGGACTTAGTTTCCTGCTAATAATTCTTCACCAAAGAAGTCAAGAAATGGAATAAGATAATTAGCATAAAAACTATTTATTAAATCACAGTCCAAATAGTCCAAGAAATAGTCTAAAATTAGATTTTTTTAAAAGAAGAAAACAGTAACAGAATAAGAAATGCTGAAGGATGTAAAATTTTAGGACACTAACCACAAGAGCCAAAATTGATACTTTGAAATGTTCCTTTTTTTGTACCATAGTAAAACCATGCAGACCAGTCCTCTTGCTCCTGGCCTAAGGATCAGGCTATGGTGCATGTTAGTTTTACAGCTTCTCTGACCAGAAGGCAAATTAGGTGAGGCATACTTTCTTGATTGGCTAAGCATTTGTTTCGGAATTTAACTTAGAATCAAATGTAAGCAAAAACACTTAAAACATTAAAAGTTCATTCACCACCATTACTTGTCTTTTCCAAATGTTCTTAACCTTCAAATTATATCTCTTTTAGTGATTCAGTTCCTCTACTTGATGTTTATATGATTAAGTACTACATCTCAACAAAACTAACACAGAGGTATGTAGTCCTAAATCCTATTTACTCTGCTGACTTAATTCCAATAAGTCAATTCATCAAGGAGAAAAGACTTCAGTAAGATATTGCTGGCTTTGATGTTTTGCCAATTAAATCATATTTATGGATTCTAATTACATCAGTATATTCAAAGGGTGTTCTTCCAACTTGGATACTGAACAGATCTTCTCCTAGTTTACAAATGATGACAACATTTGGTTGTTTGTTTTCAAAAACTAAGATCCTAATGTAGTCATACATTAAAAAAATTTTAGCAGTATGAATTAGCTATGAATCTTGTTTTCAATTAATTTTTATGTGCGTGCCAGTACTAGAGCTTGAATTTAGGAGCTAGACATTGTCCCTGGGCTTTTTAAAATCAAGCTCTATCACTTAAGCTGCCACAGATTTACCTCACTTCAGGAATTTTGGAGTCTCACAGACTTTCTTGAGTAGGATGGCTTTGAACAGTGATCTTTAGATCCTAGCCTCCTGAGTAGCTAAGATTTTAAGTGTAAGCCACCTGCCCCTGGCTTTCAACTGATCTTGATTGTCAACATAACTGATGTTAGAAATGTTTACAAGATGAGTGAATTCCACCTCTGACTATGTTTATGAGGGTATTCCTGAGATGGCTAAATCATGAGGACTTTGATATAAATGAAAGGTTGAATTTATTAATGAATTAAAACTGAATAGACTTTTAAGAGATGGTGGAACTGTTGTATAGGGTATGGATAGAGGAGGTAGTCACTGGGGCTGTATCATGGGACTGTACCTTTGCCTGGTCTGGACCACTCTGCTTCTAGACTAGTAAAATAAATGTGTACTTCCTTCTATTTTTCTGTCAGGTATTCTGTCACAGAATGAGAAATGTAACTAGTAGAACACTAACCATAGCCTGCTTTTCATTATTAACAGATTTATTGTTTATTAACTGTACATTGAACTCACACAGGTCTTCATGGGGATCCTAGAGCCCCATGGGAGCTAAGATGGGGTGCAGGAGGCATGAGTGGATTACGTGTGTGGAGAAAGCCTGATGCCAGCAGAAAACTGCCATAATGTGTGTATGATTTTTCCTGTATACTACAAAGTGTTTCCACAAAGACAAGATGAGTGTCTGATCTTTCATGTGCCTAATTGCCTGGTGTGTGCCTAGTAATTCATGACATCTTACCTGCCTCTTAGATCTGTTGACTAAACCTGTCCCTAGCTAACCTGAACTCTCAGACCTATTAGAAAGAGTGAATGGAGTGCTCTCCTCTTGATCTTGCTTATATATATATATATATATATATATATATATATATATATATATATATATATATATATATATAATAATAATCCTTTTTTTCACCATCAAGGTATATGCTAGACAAAATTGGTTAGAACTTAGGTGTTCTGTAGACTTTTTGAATTCAACATGTTAAAAATGAACATTATCATTCCACACTTTCATGATATTTTGCCCCACAAACTTATCTCTGATCCCAAATTTAGAAAGTAAATCTCAAACTCAGAATCACAGTAATTATTTTTGTTTTCCCTGTCCCTCTCTTACCTGATTAGTATCAACACCCTAGGAAATCTACCTCTAAATATTACTGCTATTTATTCTTTTTCATTAATTCTAGTAGAATTTGGACTCAGGTTCTCAGCATTAGTTACTGAAGGATCATGGCTGAATAGCATTCTAAATCATAAACCATGGTTTTATTCTATTTAATCTAACTATACATATAAACTTGATAAATATTTGAATCTGTTGGATAGAACTGATCCAATTATCAAGGAAGAATTTACAGTATAATTCACCAAAAATATTAAAACAATTAAATATCTAAAACATAGGATACAAACAATAAAGCTATCAAAAGAGCAGGAGGAAGGAATTAAGAATAATAAAAGAAAGCATGCTTTAAAATCAGGAAACTATAACAAATTATATTTTACCTTTTTTTAAAGTATCTATAAACATGGACAAAACAGTATAAACCCTAATTAACAAAGAAGTAAAAAGTTATAAATGCACTGTTAGGAATGACCAGCAGGAAGAAAACTATCAAAGAAGGGCAGATTTTCAATTCTGGATTTTGCCTGACATTCTATAAATAAATTTGAAAATCAAAATGAAATTGTCACTTTTTTAGAAAAATAAAACTGAACAAAATTTACCTCTGAAGAGGCAGAAATTTTAATTATATTTAGTGTCAGGAAACGAATGTAAAATGTAGTTGAAAAGTTTGCTGCAACAAAAAGATATCAGATCATACATTGTTCATAAAAAATTTTTACCTAATGTTTTAAAGTCAATAATTCCAAAGGTACTTAAACCTCAAAAGCTTTTTTATGAAGCAAGAATGATATTGCTCTCTACTTTTTTTGATGAAGATTATAGCAGAAAAAAATTATGAACACATAGTCCATAGTTCCATGACTGTAGATATGAAAGTCATTAAATAAAACATTAACAGAGGAATCTTCTTTTGTTATTAATTAGGTTAGGTAGTGTTATGATTACTGATTTGTAAGTTCTTATTAAATAAAATTTACTCCAAAGATCATTTAATATTCAGAAGCTGTCAATATATAGAGAAGAAAAGGAACAAAACCATGTGATCATTTAATAAACAGGAAAAGTACAATTCTCATTTATATTTTTAAAAAACTCAATAATCAATTAATTATTAATTGGAATCATTTAATTAATTATATCATCTAAGCACAAAATCCAATCATTATGCTTAGCAAAAATACTGGGGCCAGGTGCCATTGGCTCATGCCTATAGCTCTTGCTACTCAGAAGGCTGAGATTTGAGTACTGAAGTTCTAATCTAGCCTAGGCAGAAAAGTCTGTGAGACTCATCTCCAATTAACAAGCAAAGACCCCAAGTGGAAGTGTGGATCAAGTGGTAGCAGAAAAAAACAAGTATAAACGTGATGCCCTGAGTTCAGGTCCCAACACTGACACAAAAATGTGGTTCAAAATAGTATCAGTAGAGATAGAACTTTTACAGTACTCAGAATGTTAGTGAAAATACTATCTCTGTAGATAACCTTATGATGGAAATATTATTTGAGATTTTTAAAAAAGCAATTGGTGGAAGTGGCACTGTAGCTCAAGTGGTAGAGCGCTTGCCTTGAGCTGAAGAGCTGAGGGACAGCGCCCAGGCCCAGAGTTCAAGCCCCACGACCGACAAAAAAAAAAAAAAAAATACTTTAAAAAAGCAATTGGTAAGAAAGCACCTGCACAGCAAGTTCAATCTACAGGACCACACAAAATGACATAAAATAAAATAAAATAAAAATACAAGAGAAAGTAATAAAGAAGAAAGTAGAAGAAGAGGTAAAGATCAAACTCATTGAAAAACTTACTTTAAAAGGAAAATTTGCAGATTGCCAGTGGTTTATACCTCTAATCCTACTTACTCATGAGCCTGACACCTAAAGACTGCAATTCAAAGCCAATACAGACAAATCTAAGAGTACCTTATCTTCAATTAACCAGGAGAAAAATGCCAGAAGTGGAGTTGTGGCTCACCATTAATGAACAGAAAAGGCTGAGGAAGAGTTGGAGGGCACAGTTCAAGCCCTCTTATAGGCACAAAAAAGTGAGTAAATTAGCAACTACAGAATCAATAAGTAGCCTTCATATACACAAACAAAACTGATTAGGAGAAATAATTATGACAAGAAAAGAAATTCAAGTCCAACTTACATAAAGAAAACTATCAAACACTTTAAAAAGACTCCAAATACTCATTACTTAAGGACCATAATTTGGCTTGGATAAGATGATTCAATATCATGAAGATATTAAATAATGTTCAATATAATAACTTTACCCTTCTTAAATTAATGTACAAGTTTAATGACATTTAATAATACTATTAAGAATCCCTGCTTTCACTGTTTTTGATGTTGGTATAATTTGTGGAGGGGAAGGAAAAAGCAAATCGTTAAAATAGAGATACAGGTGGACCCATTGCAACAATGAGACAAGTCGTTATGTCAAAAACGAACTTTACAACTTTGGTAGCGGGGGAGGAGGATTGGGTGGGGGGTGGGGGGAAGATGAGATGGGAAGGGGAAACAAAGGAGGAGGCTACAATGCTTGATAAGAAATGTACTCATTATCTTGCTCATGTAATTGTAACCCCTCTGTACAGTATTTTCACAAAAAAAAAAGAATCCAAAATCAAAACAATATTTATTTGACTCCAAATTTAGGCAAACAGAAAAAAATACAGAATCAGATCAAAATTTGTACATTTACTTTATAATCAAAACACAATCTCTCATTACTGTGTGCATTAGTCTGAGCCTACTCAAGTTACACTCAGGATAGGTGTTTGAACAAGGAATGTATAAATTATTATATGCAAGAAAGTAGTTGCACCATGAGGGATTATCTAGTAAGGCTAATGAACTTTACACAGGAATAGTACATACAGCCATTAGTACTCTAATAGACTACAACACACACACACACACACACACACCAGTACAGAGAAAATGATTTTATTGAAGATGCACAACCTCAGATCACTGATGGCTAAGAAGTTCAGTCCTTTCCTCCTCCTGGCCATTGTTGACCAGAAAGAGCTGAGTACTCTTAAAAATGTTAGAAAAGGAAGAGGATTTCCAAGCTCATTTTATGAAGCCAGAATAAATTCTATACTGTAAAAGAAAACTAACTGTTAATAATACACCTGAAAAACATAGATACAAAAATTTTCAAAAGAACACTCACCAACAGAATTACTCAGAACATTAGAATGGTTCTAGACTATAACCAAAATAAATTTATCACCCGATTGAAAACTACGTTTCAATGATGCCAAGGTGCAAATGTGATTAACTATATTAAAAAAATAAACAAAAAACATAAAACTTCATTTACTATAGAAAAAAGCATACATATAGCAAGACCATAGGTAATATAAAGACTAATATAAACTGAAGTTTCCCACTAAGACCAAAAGTAACATGATACCAACTCTTATGGAAAGGAAATAAAGGTCACAGAGAATGGATTGAACTTTATCTCTTTGCAGCAAATTACATATTTTTTTATATAGAAAGATATCAGGAAGATATCACTGAAAAGGTATCTTTGATATCACTAAAAAGGTATCTTTGAATTGTTAAATGCATTCACTGGAGTCTAAGAAAGCAATATCCATTCCACTTGTACATATTGACAGTGAACTATCTTGGATTAGAAAACAATATTTCACAGACATTCATACTACCCACAGTGATTTACAGATTCACTTCAATCTCTATCAAAATCTTAGCAGCATGTTTTTAGCAATAGTAAGCAAAACAATCCTTGTATATGTAAATACAAATTCAAAAGACCCAGAAAAGCAAGCAATCACGAGAGAGCACAAAGATAGAGGTAAAATTACTTTTTCTGATTTTCTGATTTTAAAGCAATTTTTTAATATTTTAATTTTTTAAATTTTTTTTGCTGATATGGGTGTTTGGACTCCAAGCCACATGTTTGCTTGGCTTTCTTGTTCAGCTGATGCTGTACCACTTGAGTCATGACTCCAGACCTGCTTTTAGCTGGTTATTTTGGATATAAATTTTGTAGAAGTTTCTGTCAGGGGGTTGGCTTTAAACTAGAATCCTTTGGGTCTCAGCCTCTTGAGTAGCTAGGATTATAGATGTGAGATACCAGCACTGAGCTTTCAAATATCTTAAATCATAGCTGGAAGAGTAAGGAAGAGTAAGAGCAGAGGGAGAAATAGGGTGAAAATATTGTATAGGCATGTGTGAAATATCTCAGTGAAACACCTTAAATTTATTAATACACACATAAATAAATAACAATAATGCAAAACTTCTGCTGTCCAGCGTAAGAGTACTAGTTGAGAGGAGAGTAGGGCTGTCATGGAAAATAGTTCCCATACACAGTGGTAGATGGAATAGCAACGCTTGTGGAGGAAAGTGAGGCCAGATGAGTCCTATCAGGGTTCGTTCCATGCAATTGCAATGTGTCAAAATGAAAGCCTTTGTACAACAAGCTTCTGCTAATAAAACTGTGGATAAATGATTTCAGTATCTGCATGGACAAAGCCAGCTGCAGGCTTGAATTTTCTTTTTTTTTTTTGTGAAAAGTGACATTGAATTTCGATAGGCAGTACATTGAATATGGAGATTACTTTTGGAATATGGCAATTTACATAACAATAACTTCACTGATCTATGAACGTGGGAAGTCTTTATACCTATTGGTGCCTTCTTCAGTTTCTTTTTTCTGGTTTTATAGTTTCACTATTAAGATCATTTATACCTATGCATTTCACTTTATTTTAGTGCCAATACTGGAACTTGAATTCATGGTTGGAGTGTTGATCTTTAGATTTTTTTTCTCTTTGTGTTGGAGCCATACCTGCACTCTGGTTTTTTGGTGCTTGATTAAGATGAGTCTCATGACCGATGTCATCATTTTACAATGAATTAATGGACCTAGACAATGAAAATCAAATACATATAGCACAGAAAAAATCAATACCAAGGCTTCATCAGTCTCTTGAGATATCAATAACAACATGTAAGAAGTAATCTTATCAACCAAGAAAAAAAGTGTAACTGTGTCTTATCATATTTCTTTTTCTAAATTTAGGTTTCCTGACAGTACATAGGAGGGACAATGTGCTAAAAATCAACATAGGCCTGCAGTCATCCAAATACAATTTAGGGGAAAATGGAGGACTATTAGTTGCTTCATAAAGGAAAACAATTAAAAACAAAACAAAATAACTTAAGAAAATGCTACAGAATAAAAGAGAGGGACTCTGTTCAACATAATATATCTATCACAATTTATGACTGTATTTAATACCATTCAAGCAAAAGTTTCTTCAAAAATAAGTGGCTATCGAGCCAATAGTCATGCCTGTAATCCTAGCTACTCCAGAGGCTAAAATCTCAGGCCACAGTTCAAAGCTAGGTTGGGCAGGAAAGTCCATGAGAATCTAATCCTCAATTAACTAGCAGCAAAACATATGTGAAGATGTGGCTCAATGACAGAATGATATATCCCTTGACCATAAAAGTTGAGGGCCAGTGCCCAGATCCTGAGTTCAAGTCCTAGGACCAGCACAATAAATAAGTAAATAAGCAAATAAATAAATAAATAAATGGAGAAAGGAAGGAAGAAAAATTTAATTGAGACTATTTGAGTACTGACTAGGTATTGGATGTCACTAATAATAATAAAAATCACAAATAATGATTTGTCTTATTTAGTGAATTGTGATTATGCTTTTCATTTATCTTTAAGAGTACATAATAAAAGGATTTATGAATCACAACACATAGAATAACTGAGATGTGCTTAAAAATGTCCCTGGGATATTAAGATAGGGATAATATTGGAAAGGAGAATAGATGAGATAGGACCCACAAAGTGTTGCTCATTGCAGAATATGGGAGATGAATGTACTAATTCTTTGTTTTAAATTACTATTCATCCTCTTTATATACATTTTATAAAGTCTCTAACAAAGGCTTTTGTGTGTGTTTGGGCTTGAATTCATGGTCTGGGTACTGTCTAAGCATTTTGCTCAAGGATAACACTCTACCTCTTGGTCACAGCTCTACATGTAGATTTTTGGTGGTTAGTTGGAGATAAGAGTCTCATGGACTTTCCTGCCATAGATTAGCTTTGAACTTTGTTCCTAAGATCTGTCTCCTAAATAGCTGAGGTTACAAGTGGGAGCCATTACTGCCTGTATTTTTAATTTAATATGTGATAATTGTCATAACTATATGTAATACAATTGATTAAATGGGCCATATGGAAATATATAACTATTTAAAAAATCAAAGTTAAAAGCCAGGTGTCAGTGGCTCACTGTCAGTGGCCTGAGGGTCGCAAATAAAACAGCCAGAAGCAGAGCTATGGCTCAAGTGGTAGAGTGCTACCCTTGAGTATTATACCTTGAGTATAATAAAATCTCAGGAGCATTGTGCAGGTCTTGAGTTCAAACCTCAGGATTGACATAAAAAATCAAGATTAGGTGCAGCTCAAAGCTCTCAGACAAGTGTTCTTTTGACTAGACCACATTGCAGCAGCCAATGTTCCATTCTCCAAAACCTTCTTAAAATATGAAAACAAAGCCTACATAAATTTCATACCATAAAGGATAAGTACACTACAGTCTCTCACAAAATATCTAGCATGGTGCCTAAAGAAACATGAATACTATTCTTAAGAAATGTGTTAATTAGGGGCTGGGAAGTTGGATCAGTGGCAGAGAGCTTGCCTTGCATGTAGGAGACCCTGGGTTCGATTCCTCAGCACCACATAAGAAGAAAGAAAAAAGCCAGAAGTGGTGCTGTGGCTCAAGTGGTAGAGTGCTAGCCTTGAGCTGAAGAGCTGAGAGACAGCACCCAGCCCCAGAGTTCAGGCCCCATGACCAGACCGCCCCCCCAAAAAAAGAAAAAGAAATGTGTTAATTGTTCAGCAGCCCACCAAACACATCTCACATGAAAACTTCCAACACTTTAAATAAACATGATATTAGACAACATGAAGAAAGCCAACTCTGCTCTTAAATAAATCTTACAGATACAATCTGGATGGAGATCTGATGATAGCCATATATTCAGGAACATTAAAGGATTTTCCAACCCCCATCATTTCATACTCCAAGAACCCAAATTTAAAGCGGTGTCATTCTGTAATGATAGAAATAAATCCTGCAGTTGAAGACAATGCTTAGATGTTTAAAAAACGTTATTGGCTATAAAAGTTTTCTAGACTTTCAGGGTAGCACTGCAGAGGAAGCCCTTGCTGGGTGAGTTATGGCTGCAGACTTTGGCTTTGCTCTCCAGGATTGTCCCTTCAAGTTTCCATACTGAGCATTCCCTAGAGTAGAACACACATTCTATCCCAGATGTTGAAAGGTTCACTGCAGCTTACAAGGAAACAGAGTTCTGAGATAAGGTCACATTGTAGATCTAATAAGCACTTTATTTCACCATAAATCTATTAGCTTAGAGAAATCACAAGAAAAATGAGACTGACCAGGCAGCAATTCTCCAAGCCTTTAGATTACCTTTATCAGTAAATTGCTGCAAACGCTAATGAATTAATAAGGTTCATTTTATTATTAATAGTAAGGACACTCAATGCAAAATAAAAGCTCTTGGCAAATACTAATTTGTGTTGAATAGATATGCACTTAGAAATTTTATGGAAATCTCCAACTAAATGCAGACATTAGTATTTGGATTACATTAGATCCAGAGTTCAGGATATGATGGCAGATTCCATTGAATCATTCAACTTTTACTCGACTTTTTTTGCTCTCTTGTCTGGACACTATACTTTTTTTATTTAACACACTTGTGTCATGCTGGGTGTAGTGGCATATGCCTGAAATCTTAGCTAATCAGGAGGCTGAGCTCTGAGGATCATAGTTTGAAGCCAGTCCAGGCAGGAAAGAGCATTGACATTCTTATTTAACATCAACTACCAAAAGTCAGAAGTAGAGCTATAGTTTAACAGGTAGAATGCTAGCCCAGAGCAAAATAGCTCAGAAAAGCATCAAAGCCCTACTGAGTTCAAGTCCAGGACCAACACACATACACACACACACACACACACACACACACACACACACACACACACACACACTATTTGTGTCTAATATATCACATAGAAAGGGGATTGGGGAGAAACGTGTACTTTTCTTATGATCGCACACAACCTTTTGTAATACTATGCATTTTTATGTCTTTTTTTAATGTGAAAATACTGTACAGAAGGATTACAATTACATGGGTAAGATGATGAGCACATTTCTTATCAAGCATTGTAGCCTCCTCCTTTGTTTCCCCTTCCCATCCCTTCATATCCTCCCACTTCGGTCCCCCCCACCAAAGTTGTAAAGTTCGTTTTTTGACATAACAACTTGTACATCTCATTGTTGCAATGGGTCCTCCTGTATCCCTGTTTTAATGATTTGTTTTTTCCCTTCCTCTCCACATATACCAACATCATAAATAGTGAAAGCAGGGATTATATCATGAGGGAGGGACATACAAAGCAACGAAGACATAATCTTATAAATATGTTAGAAACAACCACATGAAAGATCTCTCTCTCTCTTTTGTCAGTCGTGGGGCTTAAGCTATAAGCCTCGGAGCTGTCCCTGAGCAATTCAGCTCAAGGCTCATGCTCTACAACTTGAGCCATAGCGCCACTTCTAGTTTTCTGGTGGTTTAATTTTATTGTGATTAAGTGATTACATAATTTCCCAAATTTCACAGTATTGTGGGATAATGATGCTCATTTAAAGTCACAAGCTCATTCTAACTTTCCTGGAGCAAATTGTCTATTACGGTCTATAACATATAACAGTGTACACATATACACCATACATGTGATCAACATCATAGGATTATTTAGTAGTGGTTTGACCAGACAAGTGGAAGTTCTTTGTTTCTTAAGTCCTGTTAATTTTGTCATATCACCTAACATTTTGGATTTAACATCCACTTATCAGGGAGACCATGTACCATTTGTCTCTTTGCTCTTGGCTTACCTTGCTCAACATGATTTCTTCTAGCTCCATCCATTTCCCTGCAAATGCCATTATTTTGTCATTTCTAATAGCTGCATAATATTCCATTGTGTATAGATACCACAATTTTTTGATCCATTCATCTTTGGTGGGGCATCTGGGTTGTTTCCATATCCTAGCTATTGTGAACAGTGCTGCAATAAACATGGAAGTGCATGTGTCCTTGTATATTTGTTCTTGTTGTTCAGGGTGGATTCCTAGAAGTGGTATGACTTGGTCATAAGGGAGTTTAATATTTAGCTTTCTGAGGACCCTCTAGACTACTTTCCAAAGTGGTTGTATAAGTGTACATCCCCACTAGAAGTGTAATAGAGTTCCTCTTTCTCCGCATCCGCTCCAGCATTTGTCGTTGGCTGACTTGTGGATGTGGGACATTCTGACTGGGGTAAGGTGGTATCTCAGGGTTGTCTTTATTTGCATTTCCTTCACAACCAGGGATGGTGAACATTTTCTCATGTGTTTCTTTGCCATTTTTATTTCTTCATCTGAGAACCCTCTCTTTAGTTTCCTTGCTCAATTAGTAATTGGTTTGTTAGGTTTGGGAGGGATTAGTTTCTTGAGTTCCCTGGATAATAACCTCTTGTCTGATATATTGCTGGTAAATATTTTTCCCAATTAGTTGGTTGTCTTTCTAACTTGGTTGGGATAGATTTAGCTGTGCAGAAGCTTTTTATGTTAAGGTAGTCCCATTTGTCGAGTCTCTCTCCAATTTGTTGTGACCCTGGGACTCTGTTCAGGAAGTCCCTTCCTGTGCCTATAAGTTCTAGTGTCTCTCCTACTCTGTCCTGCAGTAGTTTCAGAGATACAGGTTTAATGTTAAGGTCTTTAGTCCATTTTGAGTTGATGTTGGTGCATGGTGATAGGCTGGGGTCCACTTTTAGTTTTCTGCATGTGGCTGCCCAGTTTTCCCAGCAACAGTGGTTGAAGAGGCTGTGTTTCTTCCATTGTATGTCTTTGTCTCCTTTGTCAAATATCAGCTGACTATAGGCCTGTGGATTTATTTCTGGATCTTCTATTCTATTCCATTGGTCTTTGGGTCTATTTTTGTGCCAGTACCATGTTGTCTTTGTTATTATGGCTCTATAGTAGAGTTTGAAGTATGGCATGGATATCCCTCCCATGTTGTCTTTATTCCCTAGAATTGTTTTGGCTATTCTAAGTCTTTTGTTGTTCCATATGAATTTTTGGACTGTTTTCTGTATTTCAGTAATGTACATCATTGGTATTTTAGTAGGAACTGCATTGAATTTGTATATTAATTTTGGCAGTATTACCAGTTTCACTATATTAAGTCTGCCTATCCAAGAGCATGGGAGGTCTTTCCATTTCCTGGTGTGCTCTGTAATTTTTTTCTTTAACTTTTGATAGTTTTCATTAAATAGTTCTTTTACATCTTTGGTTAGGTTAATTCCTAAATATTTTATTTTGAGGGTGGTTATTATGAATAGGGTTGTTCCATTTATTTCCCTCTTTGCTTGTACATTGTCAGTGTACAGGAAGGCAACTGATTTTTGTGGGTTGATTTTGTATCCTGCTACTTTGCCGAAGTGATTTATGATTTCTAAGAGTTTGGGGATGGAGTTTTTGGGATCGTGAAGGTATAGTATCATGTCATCTGCAAAAAGGGATAGTTTAACTTTTTCTTTCTCTATGCGTATCCCTTCAATGTCTTTTTCTTGCTTTATTGACCTGGCTAAGGGTTCCAGGACTATATTGAGGAGGAGTGGAGACAGTTTACATCCTTGCCTTGTTCCTGATTTTAGGAGAATTGGTCATAGCTTTTCCGCATTAAGTATAGTATTGATTATTGGTCTGTCATAAACGGCTTTTATTGTTTTAAGAAATGTTCCTTCTATTCATTCCTATTTTCTCCAGAGCTTTTAGCATGAATGAATGTTAAATTTTATCTAAGGCCTTTTCTGTACCTGTGGAGATAATCATGTGATTCTTGACCTTGGCTCTGTTGATGTGTTAGATTACATTTATTGACTTACATATGTGCAACCATCCCTGCATCTCTGGGATGAAGCCTACCTGGTTATAGTGTATGATTTTTTCAAATATGTTTCTGGATTCTGTTAGCTAGAATCTTGTTAAGGATCTTTGCATATGTGTTCATCAAGGAAATTGGCCTGTAATTTTCTTTTATGGTTGAGTCTTTGCCTGGTTTGGGGATGAGTGTGATATTGGTTTCATAGAACGAGTTTGGGATAGCTCCCTCCTTCTCTGTTTCTCTGAAGAGCTTGAGGAGTATGGGTATTAGTTCTTCTTTGAAGGTCTTATAGAATTCCGCTGTGAATCCATCTGCTCCTGACCTTTTTTTTGTTGGAAGACTTTTGATTGCTTCCTGTATCTCCTTGTAGGATACTGGCTTATTTAATTGATTTACTTCTTTGCTCAGTTTGGGCAACTTGTATTTCTCTAAAAATGCATCAATTTCTGCCAGCTTTTCTTCCTTTAGAGATTATAACTTTTGAAAGTAGTCCATTAAGATTGTTTGGATATCTTGGGTACCTGTTGTGTTTTTCCCGTGGCATCCCTAATCCTGTTAATATGGTTTTCCTCTCTTCTTTTTTAAATTAATCTTGCCAATGGTCCATTAATTTTATCTATTTTTTCAAAGAACCAGCTTTTTCTTTGGTTAATTTTGGCTATGGTTTTCTGATTCTCTAATTGATTAATCTCTGCGCTTAATTTTGTTACCTGGCTCCATCTAGTAACTTTAGGTTCCATTTTTTTTCATGTTTTTCTAGCTGTTTTAATTGCAACATGAGATTATTTACTTGATCTGTATCTATTTTCTTGATGTGGGCACTGAGGGCAATAGATTTGCCCCTCAGGACTGCTTTTTCTGTGTTCCATAAGTTTCTTTGCGAGGTGTTTTCATTGTCATTGAGTTGTGAGAAATTTTTTATTTCTTCTTTGACCTCTTCGGTAACTCAAGCATTGCTAAGAAGTGTTCTGTTCAATTTCCATGTATTAGAGAAATTTCTGTGGTATGCTTTGTTACTGAGAACTAGTTTGATTCCACTGTGGTCAGATAGGATACAGGGGATTATGTCGATCCCTTTGTATTTGCTTAAGTTCTTTGCATGAACTATAATATGGTCTATTTCAGAGAAAGTTCCATGAACTGCTGAGAAGAATGTGTACTGTGTTGTTTTAGGGTGAAATACTCAGTAGATGTCAGTTAATTCCATGTGAAGTATGGCCTCATTTAATTCGGTAGCTTCTTTGCCAATCCTCTGGTTGGTAGACCTGTCCTTTGGTGAGACTGGTGTGTTAAAGTCTGCTAGTATTATCATATTGGGATCTATTTTATTTTATTAATTTGAGATTATTTGTTTAACATATCTGGGTGCACCAATATTTGGGGCATATAAGTTGATGATGGTAATATCCTCCTCTTGGATTGATCCCTGTATTAATATGTAGTGTCCTTCCTTTTCTTTCTGTACTGATTTTAATGAAAAGTTTATTTTGTCAGATATCAGGATAGCTACACCTGCTTTCTTACTGGGGGCATTTGATTGGTAGATCCTTTTCCAACCCTTTACTCTGAGTTTGTTAGTATGTTTGGCTGAGAAGTGGGTTTCCTGAAGGCAACAGATGTATGGGTCATGTTTTCTGATCCAATCTGCAGTTCATTTTCTTTTAATTGGCGACTTAAGCCCATTAATATTCAGAGATAGTATAGAGAGATGTATTGTGGTCCCTGTCATGCTCTGTTTTCCTAAGTTTTTCTTCTTTTCTTTCCTCTTGTGCTTGCTCAGTTTGACTTCGACTAATGCCTGTCTGGGTGCAGGTCCCAATTCCTGGTTGCTTTCTTCAGGTTGTGTTCCCCCTCTTAGTATTCTTTGTAATGCTGGCTTAATATATATGTATTCATTCAGTTTTTCTTTGCTATTAAAAATTTTCAGCTCTAAATTGAGTGTGAATGCTAGCTTTGCCGGGTATATCAGTCTGGATTGGCAGTTATTGGCTCTCAGGGCTTGTATGGTAATTTCCCAGGCCTTTCTTGCATTCAGTGTTTGTGTGGAGATATCTGCAGTGATTCTAATTTTTTTTCCCATTGTAGTATAGCTCCTTCTTCATTTTTGCTGCATGCACGATTGTTTCCTTATTATTCAGCTCTATCGTTTTTCCTATAATGTGCCTAGAACTGTTTTTCCTGGGATCCTGCTTTTCATGTGTTCTATATGCTTCTGTTAGGTAGGTAAGATGTTCTTTTTTGAGATGGGGAAAATTTTCACTGATTATCTTGTTGAATAGGTGTTGCATTCCCTTGCTTTGATATTCCTTACCTTCGTCCACTCCAATTATATGAAGGTTAAATTTCTTAGCACTATCTGCTTGCTCTTGAATTTCCCTTTGGCCTAATTTGAGTGATTTTTCCATATCTATCATTTTTTGGTTCAGTTTTTGTATTCTGTCTTCTGTATCTGACACTCTACATTCCATTTCATTCACTCTGTTAACTGTGGCTTCCATTGTGTTTTGCATGGAGGAAATGGACTCCTTTACGGATTCGATGTTGGTTCTCAAAGCACTGTTCTCACCTCTTTATGAGGTATGTACTGCCTCTATTTTGGCATTTATCTCACTTCTTAGTGAGGTGTGTACTGCCTCTATTTTTGCGTGTACCTCGTGTTTGAGATCCTGCATCTTTTTCAATAGTTCGCTGTGTTCTTTCCATTTCTGGTCCATTTCTTGCTTTATTTCTTGAGTCGTTACCTCCAGCATCCCTTGGATGTAGCTTTTGTCTTCCATTCCTGCTTTGCTTCCACTGGGACTCTCCCCTGGGTGGCTGCTGGCTATTGGGGATAGCTTGCTATCCTGGGTGTTGATAAACCTTGTAATTTTTCTCTGTAATTTTCATGGGGGTTCAGGGATTATTGGAGACTAATCTGAAATTTTGTTTTGATGTGTCTGTCTTTGCTTGATTGCTGTTTCTGTATTGGTAGAGAAAGTCTGCACCTGATCTGGGTTCTGTTGGGGCTAACCTTCAGCTGCTGGTCTGACCTACACCAGATTCTCGGCTCTCTGCTGTAGATCACTGGCAGTTCCCGCCTTTGAAAGGGTTGAGCAGCCTAGACTGCTCCTGTTTGCTCCTATGGGTGCTCTTGGAAAGCTCAAATGTGCTATATGCACTCTCCCAGATGCTGGAGTCTGCTATGGGCTCCTGATTGTTTGTTTGTTTGTTTGTTTGTTTTTTGGCCAGTTGTGGGCTTGAACTCTGGGCTTAAGCACTGTCCCTCAGCTCTTCAGCTCAAGGCTGGCACCCTTCCAGTTGAGCCACAGCACCACTTCTGGCCCTTTCTGCTTATGTGGTGCTTAGGAATCAGATCCAGGGCCTCATGCACCCAAGACAAGTACTCTACTGCTGAGCCACCTTACCAGCCTGAGCTCCTGCCTACTATCAGGTGCTGGCGGCCTGTGTTGTCCAATTCCCAGCCTAGAATATATGATTCAGTTTCTGGTGGGGTTTGGGCTTCTCTTGTCCTGAGCCCCTGGATCTTTTGTTACAGGCGTTCTTCCCAGGGGGTACAGTTCCCTGTTTTTCTCCCCTCTGCTAAAGCATATGCTCAGCTTCTGACTTCAGTTGGGAGAAGTTGGTTGTGTTGTTCAGGCACTGGATCCCCAGGTCTAGTCCCTGCTCCCACCTGAGGCATGCCTGTTGGGCCTGTGCTGCTGTGTATACTGCCTAGGTTATGCAGCCTGGGGTTCACAGTTCAAATTTCTTCTACTGTTGGTTGTCTTGACCCAGGGGCACTGTTCCTTGCTTGGGCATTTAAGCTCCATTCCAGGGGTGCTTTTGCTCTAACCTGGCCAGCTGAGTGTGCTCCATGGGCTGGTAGAGCTCTCGAACAGTTCCCAGTTTTAGTGGGTCCTATGGTCCAGGTGTTGGGGTAGGGAGTCTGGATCAGGGTCTAGGGATTCCCACCAGCTCTGGTTTCCCTTGAAGGATATACTGTCCCCTGCCGGGTACTCACCCTGCAGCTAGTTGTTTCTGTGTGATGTAGGTCGTTGATTGCTGTTGCAATCAGAGTTCAGTTGGGGTGGTTGCAGGCTGGGCTGGGCAGTGGTGGCTCTATGTGATTCTCTTCTGTCTCTGCCTAGGTTGACCCTGTTGGGTCTACGCCGTGGGATGAGCCTCTGACCGCTGCCCGAGGGGTGGAGGCAGGGCCTCTGTACAGGTTCTGAGTGTTGGGGTTTATCTCTGTTTGCACTCTCTGGATCAGCACCAGTTCCTTGCAGGTCTTCTTCTCTGGTGTTCTGCAAGCATCCTGTGTAGCTCTGGGGCTCCGGTCATGGGGCCAAGTTCCGGGCTCAGAGGTTTCTCCATTTGCAGCGATTGGCAGGTCTGAAACCGTACCTCAAGCGGCTTCTGTGCAGGTGTTCTGCTGACAGCCCCCTGTGTCTCTGGTCTCTGGCAGCCTCCGTGCAGCTTCTGAGTGCTGGGGTTTGTTTCTGTTTGCGCTCTCCGGATCCGCGCCAGTTCCTTGCAGGTCTTCTGCTCTGGTGTTCTGTGGGCGTCCCATGTAGCTCTGGGGTTCCCGCTGTGGGGTTGAGTGGCTTTAGCGGGATGGAGCCTCTCGGCTTGGATGTAGAATGAGGGGTGGGGGTGGGATCTTTATGCAGACACCCGGCTGGTAGGTTTCTCTTTTCATGGCGATCAGTGGGTCTGCAGACCAGTACCTCAGGCAGCTACTGCACAGGTGATGTGCAGGCAGCCCCCTGTGTCTCTGGGACTCTGGCAGCCCCTGTTGGGTTGGCTGGCCACAGCTTGGCACGCTGCCGCACAGCCAGTAAAAGTTAGGGGAGGGGTCTTCGCGCTTCTCTGTTCTGAAATTCTTCTTTTTCTCTTTCTTTTTTGTTATTTTCCACCTCCTGTTTTTCTCTGGGTGTTCATCTTTTTGTTGTTGTTGGTCTCTTAGGGAGATTAAGTGTTGGAACTCGAACTCTCTTTTTGGTTGGGGGGAGCTGTGGCATTTTCCTACTGCCCTGTCACCATCTTGGTCCCCCCTTCGCATTTTTATGTCTTTAAAACTAAAAATGTTTATGGGCACTTAGTGGCATAATCCTGAAATAATCCCACTAAAATCTTGTGCTCTAGTTTCTTTTCTGTCTCTTCCGCAACAAAACACTTATAAGCAAACTATATAGTTGGAAAACTATATCAAGTAAAAAAAAAAATTGGGCAACCTTTAAAGAAAGTAGTGTAAAAAGCATTCTGCACCCAAGGAAATGACTGAATAAATTAAGTAAAATGTAAGGTCTAAAATAATGTATACAGCACATATTACTATGAAGGTTAAATGAAGTAACCTGGTACACAGAAGTTCAACAACTGCAAATCAAAGGACTGGAGATGGTGTGTGTGTGTGTGTGTGTGTGTGTGTGTGTGTGTGTGTGTGTGTGTGAAAAGCTTAATACACTCAAAGACAGTACCATGAAATGAGTATCTTCACTGACCTTAATATTCCCCTTCTTCTCAGCTTCCTATTCTTATCTGAAATAAAAATATGTTTGGACATAGAGGTATGGACAGAATAGAAAGAAAAGAAAAAAAGGAAGGGGGAGGGAGAGAGGTAAAAATTTGATAAACCTACCTTCCTAGAATAAAAGAAATGTACACCAAAGGTATTTGATAAAAATAGAAACTTAATTCAGAGTAATACACTGTGTTAAAATGAATGCCACCATTCTTTCAGAAAGAAAGAAAGAAAGATCGGTCCTGTGGCTATGTCATAATGGAAAGCTTGAGGACACCCACGTAGGGGCTAGAAAGCTAAGTGAGGTGACTTCCTGTGGCTCCTGAGCCTGTGCAGTGGTTCTTTATGATGATGAAGATTTGATGTGGCTTAGTTGTTTGCCTAAATTCTGAGACAGAGTTTTTCAGTGTCCTATGGATTCTGTTTTCGAGTCTCTTCATCCAATCATCTCCTTCATTTCATAGAGAATAATAAACAATGACTGACATCCCCCTACCAAGGTCTTATCCAGAGCAATCTTTCCTTGACTTTCTCCATTTATTTCATTCCCCCTCTTATCTAACACACACACACACACACACACACACACACACACACACATATATATATATATATATATACATATATATATATCACATATGCAATGTATGCATATATGTGGATATATGATATGCAATACATTGTCTGGAAATAGTCTCTTTTGTGTTTTCAAGCACTGAGCAGAGATGAGGTATCACATGACAACTATTCATCTGGACGCAATTTATTATATCAGTGTTTTGTAGAAAGTACACCAGTGTGAAATTTGAGGAGGGAAACATATTTTGCTTGCAGAATAACCTGGAAATTATTAAAGCCCAAAGAGTCTGGGCCAAAGGGTAGCAGTTTCAGGTTATTAGAATAATATGTTAATGTTTAAGTCATTCCACCTCTAGGGTCTTTACACCTGTGATGGAAATGGTTTTCAAACTATCATAATGACAACAAGTAAATAGGCTCTGTGTTTCAGCTCTGAATCTATTCTTGTGATTGAATTTTATGAGCCAATAAAAAATCCTAACATAAATATTTAAAAGATTGAGTAAAATGCTACCCTAAATGAACTTTTTCAACTCCTACTCCTACCTCAAGCTCCACTCTCTCCAGCTTTTTCCTTTACTTTTCTTCTTTACTAAGGTGTCACTTGGGGTAGCTGTTCATTGGAGAATAGAGAACAAAGTTACCAATTTCTGTTATAAAATAAGGCTGACACTATTAACTAAATTCTGTCGCTTGCCAAGCAGTATTTTAAAAGGTGTGAATAATGCCTCAATATTTATATATGTATGTTTCACTTTGCTTTTTTCAGTATTAGTGTCCAAGTATGTTTTTGTATACACATAGACACACACATGCATATTCATACACACATACACTGTACAGATAAATATATAAACAGACACACTCATATACATATGAGACATACAATTTATTATATCAGACACATCCACATTTATAATCAATGCCAAGAGCCGCTTTCATTTTTTTCTTTTAGTTGGTCACGGGGCTTGGGTGCTGTCCTTAAGATTTTTTGCTCAAGGATATCACTACCATTTGAGCCAAAGCTCCAGTTCTGCTTTTTTGGTGATTACTTGAAGGTAAGAATCTCACAGACTTTTCTGCCCAGGCTGGCTTAGAACCAAAATACTCAGATCTCAATTTTCTGAGTAGATATGATTATAGGCATGAGCCACCACCACCAAGATCCAAGTGCCCCTTTGAAGGCAGTCGAAAGTGTCTCTTCTACACATTGATGGTGAAATTATCAAAAGTAATATGCGAAATGGTAACATGTATTATGTTATAATAATTCAATTACTATTTTAAATGCAGATATCAAATCTATCAAATTTATCAAATTATTTTATATGTGTGCACAAAATAGTGAATGTTGAAAAAAAGATTGCATTCAGTTACTCTCAAACTGAAATTTCTTTCAAAACAAAATAAAAGAAATGAAACAAAATCTCATACATCTTTGTCAAACAGTGTATTCCTAAAACTCATATTTTTAATTTATTTTTAATTATGTTAAAGTAGTTGTGCAAAGGAGTTACCATTAAACAGAACGTTTATGGATGCAATACATCTTGATCAATGTCAACCCTTTCAACATCTTCACCCATCCCTCTTTGCCTACCCCTTTCCACATTCTTCTTAATTTCGTAGATAGACATTGGATTCTTGTCAGCATTTCCCCCTCTTCTCCTTGCATTGCATCTATCTCTTTTCCCTTGACATATCTGCTAACTGGTGTTTTATTTTGCTGAACTTTGATAGGGATTTTCTACAGAATTAAACTAGCCTAAAGCTCCTCTTTTGAAGACTTGGCCTCCATTGTAACTGTTTGGAGACAGGGCCTTTAATAAAGTAATTAAGGTTCAATGATGCCTTTTGGATTTGTCAAGTCTGATATAATTGTTATTATAATAAAAACACAAAGAAAAAATTAGCATGTATATGTATATGAAAGAGAAAGAGAGAATCATGTAACAACACACAATAGGACATCCATGTGCTTCTGACTTGATCTTGGACATTCAGCCTCCAGAATCATAAAAAAATAAACAGCAGATGTCTAAGCAACAGAGCCCACTATTTTCTTACAGCATTTCTAGAAAGCTAATACAAATCCAAGAGTCTTTTTCTTCCGCTAATATATAAATTACTATAATAGAAACAATTTTCAACACACTGAAAACCACTTGTGAGATATGCACAGAGACCACACCCTAAAAAATATCCATGTAGGAAGAATATTCTTATGGGAAAGTCTATGTATCTCTCTGAAGACAAGTCATCCCACTTCTTGCTTGTATCCATTTTTTGGTTGGTAGTTGGGGCTTGAACACTGGGCTTGAGCAGTGTCCCTCAGCTCTTTGGCTCAAGGCTAGCGCTCTACCACTTGAGCTACAGCACCACTTCCAGGTTTCTGGTGGTTTATTGGAGATAAGAGTTTCACTGACTTTCCTGCCTGGGTTGGCTTTGAACCATGATCCTCAGACCTCAGCCTCCTAAGTAGCTAGGATTACAGGCGTGAACCACTGGCACCTGGTTGCTTGTATCCCTTTTGAGCTAAGGACTGAGCCTAATCCTGGATCATCTATGCTTGAATCACTGTGTATTCAGTACTCACCCTTCTTTCCTTGTCTCCCTGACACTTGCTATCATCTTACACTTCATCCAGCATGGACATTCCTTCTCCATCATATTTCTGAATTGCTGTCCTGGAAAGTTTACTTAGCAACAAGTCCAGATCCTGATAATCCATTCATGAATTATCTCTAAAACACCAAATTAAATATCAGCAAGTAGTACAAATTCCACCACATAACATATACTTGAACAATGAACAGCAAGGATAAATCACTTTTAATACAAAAGCAGTAAGTAATATTATCACTTATCAGTACAATAGAAGATGCAAATATCTAAATGACTACTGATGAACATAGTCCAAAATACTATATTAAAACTGACACAGGAGGCCTTGTGTGCCTTTATCATTGATATGTTTATAAAAGCTAATAGCTATTGAGTTAGGCTGTGGAAGACTGTGTTTTCTAAAGCTGACTGTAACAATATCTGTTTCCTATACATATTCTTAGAATTTTTTTCATTCTACATTTAAACTTGTAGTCTAATTCCCTTGGCCTCTCATGTAGGAAGGTTTATAGCTCACTTGAAAACAATAAAATGTAGTGAAGGTTATGTTGCCTGATCTCTGGGGTGAGGTTCATACAGGCCTAACAATAGGCATCCTCCCTGGGGAGGCTAGCCATGCTGTGAGGAAGCCCAAAGCAGCCTAGGCCAAGAAACTGCATGGAGAAAATGTTTAAAGCTGAATCAGAGAAATATCCTTATCCCCATTTAACTATAGTAGTACTTTCATCCATAAATTTATAGACAGAGAAAAAAATCCAGTCTTCAGAGATAAAAACATCAAAAGTTAAAGAATGTAGGCTACAAGTGTGTCCTAAAAATTAAGGACAGATATGATATTGAAATCAAAAAGATTAAGGCATCAACATATGTACAAACTAGGTACCTATGGTGTCCTGGGGCTTATACTAGTTGGATAAAATAGTAAATGGGAATTAACACAGATTCTACCTAACAGAAATAAATGACCTCATAAAATAATGTCTGTATTCTGTTCCAGATTCCTTGAGGAATTAAGTAATGCTGGATGTTTAAGTTGAAGGTCTTCAGATACTGTGGTTGAGCAGGAATTATAATGGGAACAACAACAGTGAAAGTCATGAAGTGAAATGACAAGTCCTGTCAGGTACTACTGGTGGCTTACACCTATAATCCTAGCTATTCGGGAGGCTGACATTGAGGTTCTTGCCTCAAAGCCAGACCAGGCAAGAGAGTCCAAGAAATACTTGTATCTAATTAACCACCATAAAGCTGGAAGAGCAGAAGCCCTGCAAACAAAATCCCAGGGACAGAATCTAGGCCTTGAGAGCAAGTTCTCTGCCAAATAGACACACACACACACACACACACACACACACACACACACACACACACACACACACACACATACACACATTGTTAAAGGAGAGTAAAATAATGTAAGTCAAGGGTTACTGAGCAATAATTCAACTGAAGAACATTCTAGAAAGAAAAAATAAAATATAAAGAAATAAAATATAAAGATAGATGTGACATTAATTTGGAGAGAATGTGAGTGTTGTCTTGTGGAACACACAAGAATACTTTGTGGTAAGACATATTAGCTAAGACAGGAATTGGTGGCCACAGTGTAAAAACATTGAATGTCAATACAGATACCAAGAAAAGGGACAATCTTTTATTCTGTTCCAACCAAAGTAAGTTATTTCAACTATTTTATAATTGACCTTGCAATTAATCTTCCACTTGTAAAGATGTTTTTGGAATGCTGGAAAACTATTCTAAAAAGACAAAAGTATTTTTACCATAAATTCTCAATCATGAAATTAATATGATAAAAATAAGTGCTTGAAGATTATTACACATTTTTCCAGAGTCTAAGAAAATAAATGGAGGAAATTGAAACCCCAAACATGAATAACAAAAGGAAAGAATGAGGAAGGGACTCCTTGACTCCTACTTTTGGGTTCACTACTGTTCCTTCTACTTGCTCAAGGTATTTGGTCTTTGGTCATTTAAACCAATCCTTGAACTTCCTTATTCCTGATACTGGTATGCAGTCTTTCTGGACTGCATGTCCCTGTACTCATATAAGCTATGATCACAAGGGCCTCTGAGACTCGCACAATAATCCTGTCTTGTTCTCATTTGGTGTCATGGTGCACATTCAAGTGGTCCCTGCCCAGAGTAAAACTTCTAAAAAAATTTTTACTTTTGGTTCTTAGCCTTCTATAATTCTTTACAGACATTACCTCATCTTTTTCTACTGAAAGTTGGTTCCCTAATGACAGAGCATCCCCAAAAGCTAGTTGTGTAAACTTGAGGGTATATATACCTGAGACCTCAGGGTGCAAACCTGTCCATTAAGGATGAAAAATGAATGCTGTTAGTTCTAAGTGTTAAAAAAACCTCTCATTCAAAAAGAAGAAAAATGTCTCAACAGTATCATTGTAAGTGTAAGGAAACGCCTACCTCACAGGCATAATCTCTGCCCTCCAAGGCAGTTCCTGTGCAGTAGGTGAGGCACCTCCCACTTCCAGCCCCCGATGTTAAAGGGGCCTCCAAAGAGCCAGATAATACCATATTCTCCCTTTCTTCATGAGAACTTAGCCTTGTCAGCTCTGCTGCCAATAAATCTTTTCTTCTACTTGACTTTTGTCCACGTGGTCTTTTGGGTTACTTTCTTAGAGTTACTTCCTATCCAGGTTTATATTGTCTCCTTCAATAAGTATAGTCATATAAACTCAAAAAAAACCCATTGATAATAACATGTTAAACTGTCTTTTGCTTTTCGTAATTTTGCTTTCTAAGATGCTTAGAAAACCTTAGCACTAAGGTTATCTTTATATTTTCAAGCGTGCCTCAGAAATAAATATAGTAAATATGGTCTTTGAAAGGATCCATCACATCCATCCCAGGAGACCACAGGGAGCAGGAAGGCACAGGAGAAAGATTATTACAAGGTTTATTAGAGGAGCTATATTTCCCCCAGAGAGGGAGCACATGGCACCCTCACTATCTAGGTAGCAGCAGGAGATGGGTAGGATGTGAGGTCGATAGGAGCTCAGGTGTGTCTGGCAGAGAGAGGGAGGGGCCGGCTGTATGGCGAGAACTCCAGAGCTGGGAGGAGCTCAGGTCTGGGTGGAGCTGAGGACCAAAGGTAGGCAAAATGCTTACAGTCTTATTTTAAAATCTGGATAATTTTAGGCACACACATACTATTTGACTTTATGATATATTAATTTCTATATAAAGAATGAAGCAGGCACTCTAGAAGAAAAACACTAGTCACACAACTGTAATGATGCTATTCTATCTAAAGTGAGAACAGCAGAGACACAAAGGAATCCTGGACACCATTCTTCTTCATTCTTGTTCTCTACTACTTATGCCTTGCTCAGAGTTGTAGCTACTGTAAATTTAGGAATTTAAAATGCCTTGACTCATGGGAAAAATATCAACATTTGATAAATTAGAAGAATCCAGCTTAAATAGATTTTTCTTTTGCTGAACCTATATTTAAAGGATTATGGGGAAAATTGTTAACTTGTATTTTTAATTCTAATAAGAATGATGCCCTTGAAAGTTGCTTTCTCATGGCTTTTTCCACATTGGCTTGTAGGACTATGTACTGTAATATGGGACTGTTAGTTTTGAACATTCTGGGTTACATTTATAAGTAAATTATATCCTCTTTTCTGCCCTTAATTTTTTTTATTCTATAGTCATTAAAGCCTTGCTGTGTCCTTAAAAAAAAGAATGATGCACTTGTGGATTTTCATAAGACATAGATTGTTTTATTTTGTCTGTATTTGTTAAGTCCCTTCTATTAATATTTAAATGTAAGTAATTAATGGTGCAACCTGAATTACAATGGAGATATTAACAGTTAATGAATGTAGAAGGGGCTGGAGGCATGGCTCTGTTTGTAGAACAAGCCAATAAGCAAAAGCAGCAGGTACTGAGTTTTGAGTCCTGGTTTCAGGCCTAAAAACAGGATATAGAAAAATAAAATATTGCAAAAAAAAGAAAGTGGTACTCTGAAAAGAGTTGTCTTGCCTGAAGACCCAAATAAGGAAAGCAGCTTTTAAAGTCATTTGAAAAGAGTTACCATTCCAAAAGCCTGTGGCTTTCAAGAGGAAACTAATCTAGGAGATCACTTATAAGTTTATGTTAATAGACATTGATTCATATCCATTAGCTACAAATACAAGCTTTGGGTTTGTTAAGAAAACTAGTAATTAACTATGGTTTATGGAAAAGTTACCTCTTAAATTAGTACACTGGAAAAAAAAGCAACACAGAAGTTTGATGTGTGATAAATTCATTTCCTAAATATATATATATATATACATACATATACATATATATGAGATATATATATGTATATGGTTTTTTGTCATTCATGGGGCCTGAACTCTGGGCCTGGGCCTTGTCCCTCAGCTCTTCAGCTCAAGTCTAGAGCTCACCATAGCACCACATCCAGCTTTTTTTGCTTATGTGGTGCTGAGGAATACAACCCAGGGCCTCATGCATGCAAGGCAAGCACTCTACCTCTGAGCCACCTTCCCAGCCCTCTAAATCTTTTTCAAGAAAAACTATATCATCAGCAGAAAACTGGACAGAATTAGGGATTATCATTTTAAATGAAGTCAGTTGAGTTCAGAAGCACAAGATTATATGTGGCCTCTCACATGCAGATGCCAGACTCAATGGAAAAAAATACACATAAACACATATAGGAATATGTGTGTAGTAACATAGTTATAATTGTGGGATTGTTTGAGAATTTTGGAGGGAGAGAATGCTAGAATGTAAACAATTCCAAAATTCATTGTATTTGTGAATTAAAATAGCACCAAGAAAACTAACTGAAAGCTGTTGAATAATCAGGGCTAGTGGGGATAATGAAGCGTAAGCTAGGAAGTCAATCTGACTAACATACAGCATATGCATGTGTGAAATACCATGGTGAAACCCCTTTGAACAATTAGCATAGACTTAAAAAAATTAATGACAGGAAAGTAAAAGCAATCCTGTTCAAGGTATGGCTATTAACAGAAGTGGGATGGGAACCCAGAAGGTGAGAAAGGGTAAAAACAGTCACAATATTTTATATTTAATCATGAACATGGAACAATGAAGTTTGTTGGAATTGGCTTGGAAAGAAGGGAAGAGTTAGGATGGAGAGGGTAGAGAAGTGGCTTTAATCATAGTATTTACAAAATGACTTGTTGAATTAAAAGCCTTTGTACAATTACTTAAAAATAACACAAATTTTAATGACACATATACAATCAAGTATTTATGAAAAAGTATTTCCCCAAAAAAGTATATTGTATGCATATGTGGATATGTCAAATTGAAATCTCCTTATACAATTAAGTAATGATAGTAAAAAATATTGTGCAGAAATAAAAGAGAGAAACCTTAGTAACAAACAAGATAATATATAATATATTGACTGGGAACAGCTGCAATTCTCCATTCACACCTCTTATACAGTATAAGGTCTTCCCCAAGCCATGCAGACCCTGTGTAGACACCTCCCTACCTCTTGGCTAAGTTTCCACCCAGTATCTGTGTTACCTAGGTAACTGGCACACCTGGAAACAGTCATCTCCCCCACCAGCTAAGTCACATCCTGGGCAGCCTCTGGTCATGCCTCCCATCTGATCATAGGAGGGTCCCAAGCTCTGAGTTCACATCCGTGGCCACACCTCTTTCTGTCCCTGGCTTAGATAAGTCCTGGCTTGGGGGAAGGTCGCCCCCATTTTCCCACCATGCCTCTCCACCATGCACTGTGGAGGCAGCAGTTTGGTAAATAAACTTTTCCTGCCTGAATAGGGCGTGATGTTTTCTTCATCGACTACCTAATGAATCCTACCTAGTTAATATACCTTACATACAGGTATAGGTTCTATTAAAGATTCATCAAGCTGAGATGTAAACCCCTGGAATTGCTCTATGTCTCTTATAATTTTCCAAATCTAAACAGAAAGTACAGGAGCTTTGCATTTCATATGATCACTTTGATGCAGTAATCTTGAGCTAAAGCCTGGTCCCCTATGCACATGCTTTAAATACTAGTTCAAAGATCAAGAATGAAGGAATTAGAAAATACTTCTTTTCCTTTAAAACTTATCCATTGTACTTCCCAAGGCTATCTACAAATTCAACGCAATACCTATCCAAATTCCAACCTCATTCTTCAAGGAAATAGAAGAGGCAATCCAAAAATTCATATGGAACAATAAAAGACCCCCGAATAGCAAAAACGCTCCTGAATGGAAAGAACACTGCTGGAGGAATATCAATACCAAACTTCAAACTCTACTATAAAGCCATAGTAATCAAAACAGCTTGGTATTGGAATAAGAACAGACCTCAGGACCAATGGAATAGAATTGAAAACCCAGAAATGAACCTACAGACCTGTAGCCATCTAATCTTCGATAAGGGAGCTAAAACAATAGAATGGAAGAAAGACAGCCTCTTCAGTAAATGGTGCTGGCAGAATTGGTTAACTACATGTAGAAAACTTAAGCTAGATCCTTATATATCACCCTGCACCAGAATCAACTCCAAATGGATCAAAGACCTTGAACTCAAAGCAGACACTCTGAAAACATTACAGGATGGAATAGGAGAAACCCTAGGTCTCCTTGGCTCAGGCCGAAATTTTCTGAATAGAGACCCGGAAACACAACAAATCAAAGAAAGGTTGGACAAATGGGATTGCATAAAGTTGCAGAGCTTCTGCAGGGCAAATGACATAGCTAGCAAGATCAATAGAAAGCCCACGGATTGGGAGAAGATCTTTACTAGCCATACAATGGACAAGGGTCTCATATCTAAAATATACTTGGAACTCAAAAACTTAAACCCCCCAACAACAAATCCTCAAAGAAACAACAGCCCAATAAATAAGTGGGCGAAAGACTTAAAGAGAAACTTCTCTGAAGAAGAAAGAAGATGGCCAATAGACACATGAAGAAATGTTCAACATCCTAGCCATAAAAGCAATGCAAATCAAAACAACATTGAGATATCACCTCACTCCAGTTAGAACGGCAAAAATCAAGAACTCTAACAACAACAGATGCTGGAGGGGATGTGGACAGAAAGGAACCTTACTTCATTGTTGGTGGGAATGTAAACTTGTTCAACCACTTTGGAAAGCAGTATGGAGGTTCCTCAAAAGACTTCACATAGAGCTCCCCTATGACCCAGCAATCCCACTTTTTGGCATTTATCCAAATGTTTACAAACAAGACCACACTAAAGCTACCAGCACAACTATGTTTATTGCAGCATTATTTACCATAGCTAAGATATGGAACCAACCCAGATGCCCCTCAGTAGATGAATGGATCAAGAAAATGTGGTATATATACACAATGGAATTCTATGCCTCCATCAGAAAGAATGACATTGCCCCATTTGTTAGGAAATGGAAAAACTTGGAAAAAATTATATTAAGTGAAGTAAGCCAGGCCCAAAGAAACGTAGGTCCCATGGTTTCCCTTATTTGTAATATCTAGTATATGTATGAGTCAAGCGGAAAAGGTCAGATAATGTGATGTCAGGAAAATGAACCCTTAGATGTGTATTTTAATGTTTTTTTCTTTCATGCATGTGTTTCTAACACATTTATAAGATTATCTCTTTGTTGCTTTGTATGTCCCTCCCCCACAGTATAACCCCTGCTTTCACTATATTTGATGTCAGTATAACTTGTGGAGGAGATGGGGAAAAACCAGTTGTTTAAGGATTCAGGTGGACCTGTTGCAACAATGAGAAGTACAAGTTGTCATGTCCAAAATGAGCTTTACTTCGTTGGTGCGGGGTGGGGGGGAAGGGGGGGGAAGGGGGGGAAGGAGAAGGATTGGGATTAGGGGGGAGGGGGGAGGCTGGGAAGGGATGTGAAGGGTAAACAAAGGAGGAGGCTGCAATGCTTGGTAAGAAATGTACGCATTATCCTGCCCATGTAACTGTAACTCCTCTGTACAGTATGTTCACAAATAAAATTAAATTAAATCTAAAAAAAAAAAAAACTTATCCATTGTTCTTTTCTGATTATACTATTTTGTTTGGGACTGCTAGTTCTCCCCTCATCCACTGTGTTCATGTGTCCATGTGGGATAGGAAAAGGGCATCAACCCAAATTGCATTTTGAATGTCCCATCATAACTGAAATGAGAGTCAGGATTTTCAGCTGAATGCATTTAGAGATACTAAAAGTATGTAGGAATCCTGACATCTTCTGCTATCATTGATAGATCTTAAAAAATGAAAATAGGATACTATTTTTAGTGAAATGTTCCAGACAGGCATTTGCAACATTACTTAACCAATCCACATTCAATTTACCCACAGACATTAATAGAAAAAAAATGGGGCTGGGAAAGTGGCTCAGTGTTAGAGTGCTTGTCTTGCATGCAGGAGGACCTGGATTCTATTCCTCAGCACCACATAAGCAGAAAAAGCTGAAAGTGGTTCTATGGCTCAAGTGGTAGAGTGCTAGCCTTAGCTGAAGAGCTGAGGGACAGTGCCCAGACCCAGAGTTCGGGCCCCATGACCGACCAAAAAAAAAAAATTCATCTATTTCCATTAGTTAAAAACATATCATGATTCTGTTCATAAGGAATGCTAAAGTCTGGGGGTTTTCAAAAGCTATTCTCTTCTATCCTCAAATTAAAGAACTAGTCTTTCAAGGAGAGGATGGGGTTTCAATATAGGAGTGAAGCAACTATGTATATAGAATAGATCTGGAAGGTAGGCTTCCCACTAGACTCTTTTCATCTCTTTCCTAAAGTTTGTTCTTGGATCATTGTTTCTTTAACTCTGAAGCAAACCAAAGAAAATTCCTAATTAAGAGTCTAGTCCTTAGATGGCCAATTAGAAACAGTGTTGGGCTTCAGGAGAAGAGAAATTTAACAGTCTGCTTGTGGCTGCCCTGATTCAAGAACCCCAAATCTTGCTGCTCTCACTTATTAAGTCATATACATACAATATTTGATCTGTTTGTTCTTGAACTAATTATACTTTTCCTTAATGTAATAGAAAATAAATGAATGGAAAAGGAAAGATGTTGTCTCAAAAATATAAATATAAATGAATTTTTTAAAAATACTATTGAAAACAAAAAAAATACTATTGAATTAAAATGTTGGAAAAAGAGTCAAAATATTGCCAGGCACTGGTGGCTCATTACTATAATCCTTGCTCATTCCTGTAATCCTCCTGAGGATGGTGAAATTTGCAGATTGCTATTCAAATTCAGCCTGAGCAGAAAAGTCCTTGATATCCTTATCTCTAATTAACCAGTAAAATCAGGAAATGGAAGTGTGGCTCAAGTGGTAAGAATGGAAGCCTTGAGCAAAATTAAACCAAGTGAGCTGGATGCCAGAGGCTACTATACAGCACTACTGGAAGGTTGATATTACAAGATCATGATTTGAAACCAGTTTAGGCAGAAAACTTCAACAGATTCTTATCTCCAAAAAATTCAAAAGATTTTGAAGTGGATCTGTGGCTCAAATAATAGAGTGCTAAAAGCTTCAGTGCAAAAACCCTCAGCAATAGTGCCTAGGCCCTGAGTAGCCCAGGGCTAGTACAAACACACACACACACACACACACACACACATATACACATACACTTACACACACAAAAGCCAAGTAAGAGTGTGAGTCTGTGAGTTCAAGGCCTGCATCTGGCACAAATAAAATTGAAATATTGGTAAAGCATAATGACAACCTAAATCTAGGAAACTTTATACACAAACTCTGGGCTAATGAAGTCATACTCTAACAAAACTGCACGTTCAAGGTTGAATTTCATTAGAATTCTTCATGTATAAAAGATAAAAATTACATTCTAATCAGGAGACTCATACTCAGAGTTTTGTATGTTCATGAAAGATTGTCACTTAATATACCATTAACTTGCTGGGTTTGGTGATCATGACTGAAATGCCAGCATCTAGAAGGTTAAGGCAGGAGGATAGAAAAATTCAGGCTAAGGTAGGCTATCTAGCAAGATCTTGACTAAAAAACAAAATGAAGTAGCATTGACTTGAAAATAAAATGTTTTAAATATCTTTAAATGACATGCATTATTTTTAAGAACTTACCACTTTTTATCATTTTTTTTTATCGGTTATGGGGATTGAACTCTGGGCCTGGGTGCTGTCCCTGAGCTCATCAGCTCTAGGTGAGCACTCTACCACTTGAGCCACAGCATCACTTTTAGTTTTCTTATGGTTAACTGGAGATAAGAGTCTCATGGACTTTCATGCCCAGCCTGGCTTCAAACTTCGATCCTCAGGTCTCAGCCTCTGCGTAGCTAGGATTACAGGCATGAGCCACTGGTGCCTGGCTTCTTTTTTGTGTCTTAATGAAACATTTCATAAAATATTTTAGCATCTCTCTTGAGTATACCACTCAGTGTATGTTTTACAGATGCATTAGGTCATCTAACTTAGGCACAATAAATAATCACATGGTTTGTTTTTGTCATGTGTAACAGCAATGAAGAGGTGACTCTTCTTCAGGAATAGATAATTCTTCAGGACTAGACTCCCTCTTTATCCAGATACAAGGGAGTTACTGACATAATGCCTTTCAGCATTTGGATTTTCAGAATCAACCTCCATTTTATATCCAAGGTCACACTCTTCTCAAGATCACTCTAGCTAATGACGAATCAGATCTGTGGTACACGATGTGTAAAGAATTGTTCCAGATATTCACGTTTGTGCCAGCTCTGAATTGAGCTTACAGAATGTAATAGGTTTCTACTTCAGTCTAACACCTATTACTGATCTTACTTCTTGTTTTCCGTTAGCAAGTGGTCGATCCAAATAAAACTTCCCAACTGCAAACATCACTTGGATACTTCAAACTCCATCTTGGTTTCCTAAAAGCCAAAGCTGGCATGCCATATAACAGAAAAACTAACAAATAGTATATTCCACACATCCACATATTCATGTGAACTTAATTTTCACTGTACAGAGGACTCAATTCAGCACTTCGACACTTGAGCTGTGTCTTTTTTTTGGGGGGGGGGTCCAGTCATGGGGGCTGAACTCAGGGCCTGGGCGCTGTCTCTCAGCTCTTCAGCCCAAGGCTAGCGCTCTACCACTTGAGCCACAGCGCCACCTCTGGCTTTTTTCTTTTTGCTTATGTGGTGCTGAGGAATTGAACCCAGGGTCTCAGGCATGCAAGGCAAGCATTCTACCACTGAGCCACCTCCCCAGCCCTTGAGCTGTGTCTTATACAAACTTCTCCCCAGGCTGATCTCAGATTGTGATCCTCTAACACAGGCCTCCCAAGCAGCTGAAACCACAAGTGTACATTATCACATTTAGTTTCTGAGATATTCTCATTAGTTTTCCCCTCTATGGGTATTAATGGGCGATCCCCAAACCGCTGAGATTAAAGCTATGCACCATCAAACCCAATTTCAGCTTTGTATTCTCCACATTCAGTGAAACTTAGAGAAATGCTGCAGTGAACACAGGGCCAGCATAGGGGGAAAAATGTATATAACTGATCTGTAACCAAAGCACATTTGGACATAAAAATATGTACTAAATGTCTTCCTCAGTAGCTCCTCAAGGGGTTAGAGCTCATATTCACATTTTATTGAATATTGTGGGTCCTGTGTGTCCAGAAAAATTTAAGGAAACTGCCAGATTTTCTTTCAAGCACAAAAGATTATACAGTTCATGAGAATAATCTTTCACATGTTTCCCAGTTTTGAAAATTGCTGGTAGTTTCAGCTGAACAGAATTCAGTTCTGATCAATACTTTACAGCAACAGGCCAAATGGCACTAGCTAGTGTGACACATATATATGTGACATAAATTTCATTTGGTAGCTGTTCCAAAGTACTCTTCCTTCTCCCTGTCAACTGTGAATATTAATGATTCAATATAAGTTTAAATATTTGTATCATGACCCCAGAAGAGAGAGGAATAAGACTTTCAACCAAGGGAAAGGTCATACCTCAAGTTTGCCCAGCATTGTCAGATGGGGAGGGAAAGACAGTGCACACATTGAGATTCTTCTCTCTCCTGGGGCTCTTCCACACCTTGGCCAGGAAAAAAAAGCCAAAAAATAGAACTCCACAATTTATGTAACACTATGGAATTGATAGAAGTTAGGTATGATATATTAATAAAGCATAGGGGCTTCAATTGAATGAAAATCTGGCTTCTCATATGGTTTCTTATACAGAGAACAGCTTCAATTACCAAAGAAATCAAACTTACAGCTTAAAGAATATCCATGTAAAATATCCACCAATGATACTAAATTTCTTGAGGTGGTAAATCTCCTGCTCTCAAAATCTTGGATTCCAGGAAAGTGTCTGAGAGATCTATTTTGGAATGTCTTTGGAACCAGATAATCAGTTATTTCCACAGAAACTTTTTACTCGACAAAACTCATACTGAGATTAAAATTTAAAACAAAATTGAGATAAGGACTTCCTACTGTTAATCACCAAAAAAGAAGGGATAAGGGTGTTTAATGACTTATGGTTTTAGTTGGTAACTGTATGTAATTTCAAGAATCCTAAACTAGATATGTCTCTGTACATAATTTTGAGTCAGTTATTGTAAAATCAATTTTATAGAGAAAGGTAAAAGCCCAGTGCTGGTGGCTCATACCTATAATGCTATCTACTCAGGAGGTGGATATTTGAAGACTACAGTACAGAGCCAGTCAGTCTGGGCAAGAAAGTCCAAGAGACTCATATCCAATTAATCAGCAAATAAAATCAGAAGTGGATCTGTGGCTCAAGTAGTAGAGTACCAGCATTGAGTGAAAAAGCTAAGGGACAGTACCAAGGCTCTGAGTTCAAGACTCAGTGTGAATACACACAGACACATACACACACAATATCCTATCTGTTGTGGCACTGATAGTGGGGGATTGCAGATATCTTCTAGAATAATTAATAAAAATCCCTTTCTTTTTCTGATTACTGGCTATTTTAAAAGTACTTCTCATATTTAAGAGGATTTTCTTTTTGTCGGGAGAATTTGTTTGGGTTTGTTTCACAATAACCCAAACATCTGCTACCAAAGTATGTATTACTGATTTATTACTTTATAAGTAGCTAACCAAATATTTAGTAAATTAAATGGCAAGCACTTATTATGTCACGGTCTTAAGGTACACTAGTAATTTAGTATTGACCAGGATGGCTCTAGCTAAATATCATTCAGAGGCCTTACTCAAGATGCTAGCTTGGAGTTCATTGGTCCCAAGGCTGGTGGGTTGGACGATTCCTTTTCAAGACTGCTCATTCTTGTGACACTCAGCAGAAGACTCTGTTCCTCCCTGGGAAAGCCCTTGCAGAGGGCTGCTTAGGTGTCCTTACAGCAGAGCCAGAGGCTGGATAAAATTTCACAGGGCAGTGTGCTCTCTTATGCTTTTCAGTCATGAAATCTCACACAACTCCTTCAGGTATATACTACATGTATGAGTGAAATTAAGATCTATCCTGTGTTATGTGTGTGTGCATGCATGCATGCACTTGTGTTGGTACTGGTGCTTTAACTCAGGCCTGGGCACTGTAACTTAGCTCTTTCACTGAAGGCTGGTGCCTTATCACTTGAGGCAAACCTCTACTTCCAATTTTTGGGATATTAATTGGAGATAACTAGACATTTCAGGCTCAGCTGGCTTCAAACCAAGCTCCTCAGATTTCAGTTTCCTGAGTAGCTAGGATGACAGGCCTCCATGAGCAGGACCAGACAAATGGTATCTTTTGAAGGAAAGTGTATCAAAAGTAAGATCAGTTTAAGCTCTTGTCTCATCTTCACAACACAAATAGCCTCTGACAAACTATGAATATGAGAACACTTATTGATTTTGTATCAATGAACATCCCGGAGGCCTCTATTTAGCTTACAAGAAAATCTTAGTGCATTATTTTGTGTGTGTGTGTTTGTGTGTGTGTGTGTGTATATACTAACATGCATGAGTGTGCAGGTACAGTACTGGGGTTTGAACTCACTTGGCTTTTTTTTCTCAATGCTAGCACACAACCACTTATGCTATAGCTCCACTTCTGGCTTTTTGCTGGTTAACTGGAGATGAGTATCTTGGATGTTTTTACCCAGGCTGTCTTCAAACCACAGACCTCAGATCTCAGCCTCCCTAATAGCTTGGATTATAAGTATGAAACATCAGCAAACAGCTATACTCTATTATTTTTAGTCAGTTTGCAATTAAAGGAAAGAAGAAGAAAAAAAGAACATGTAACCACAAGACAAAGTGTATTCATTATTCAGTCAGTGGAAGAATCATCTCCAAGATAGATACTCCCAGCAGCTATTCCTGGCTTCTGAAAACTAACCACAGTTATTGATAACTGGAAAACCATGAAATTGGCAATTGAGAAATGAATGATATACTTCTCCCTGGACAATGTTAATCATCATCCCACAGAAACTCAAGGCTAACATACTATCCACCCTCAACACAAACCTCCTTGGGACTCAGACCATGCCACCATCTTCCAGAGGCTATGGTCTCACATGTTTCTAAGAAACCAATTAACCAGAAGACACATACATTGGCATAGAAAATAATATCTAAATTTCAAAAAGGCCAACAGAAAGGGAAAGTTACTGCCACACAAATACTTTATACATGATTAAACATCAATGAAGACAAACAAGAAGATGCCAGCATTTGTTTTAGCCCAAGATGGTGTGGCTGGAAACTTGGATGTGACTTGTGGTGTAAAGTAAAAGAAGAGGAACCCTTCTGCTAGGTTCCTGACCATGGTTGGTAACCTAAAGCTTGGTATCAGATCTCCATGTCAGTCTTCCTTACTAATTTTCTCCCTAGACTAGCCATATAACTCCAATTATGATTTCCAGTGATGTAGATGCAGTGTGGAGGTCCTAATTATGCTTGTTGGAGGGATTTGGCATATTTCAAAGATGTATCCCCAAATGGGGACACAAGAATGATTCCTAGTAGTAGTAACTAAATGGAAACATTGCTTCTCATAAGATATGATTCATAGAATGTCTGTATAATTCACTTTCTATTTTTTTTCTAGTGTAAGTTTTGTTCTACCTAGGTAAAATAATCTTAATTAGTTAGAAGTTACATCATCTTTATAAAAACTCATACCTCTTTGTGTGTGTGTGTGTGTGTGTGTGTATGTGTGTGTGTATTGAGGCTTGAACTGCCTAACACTGCATTCCCTTGGTAGAAAAAGTTGTTACTACTGAAAAGATCAATGAAAGGATCTGTCACATCCATGCCAGGGGACCATGCAGAGGCAGACAGGCACAGGAGAAAGATTATTACAAGGTTTATTAAAGGAGCCATGTTTCTCCTGGAGAGAGAGCACAAGGCAGCCTCTGCTATAGGTAGCAACAGGGTGTCGGGGATAGGAAGTGAGGTAGATGGGAGTTCTGGTGGGTCTGGATGGGGAGAGGGAGGGGCCAACTGAATGGCAGGGAGGAGCTCAGGTCTTGGTGGAGCTGAGGACCAAAGGTGGGCATAATGCTTACAACTACATTTAAATTTCAGCTGCCAAAACAAATCAAAGACATCAAGATAACTAGCCAAGAGTATCAATAAAATGAAATATCTCCCCCCCCCCAAATTTTTTTCAAGCAAATAAATCAAGAGAAGAGGAAACTGGATAAAATGAGAACCCCAAACTAAAAACAGAGCAAAAGATTATATTTCAGTCCAATTATACTAAACATAACTTTAAAGAGTGAAAACATGGTAATTAAAGGCAGAAAGTACAAAATTGGAGAAAAAAACATTTCTCCACAAAAAACATACTGTAGTTTGTTTTGTGCCAGTACAAAGGCTTGAAATCAGGGCTTCAACCTTTCAGTTGGCTTTTGGGTTCAAGGCTGGCACTCTACTGCCTGATTCACACCTCCACTTTTTTTTGTTGTTAGTTAACTGGACATAAGTGTCACTTGGCTTTTCCTGCCCATGCTGGCTTCAATCTGAGATCTTTAATTCTCAGGCCCCTTAGAACCTAGGAATATAGATGTGAATTACCAGAAGTTTTTAAAGCATAGAAAATTATATACTGTCATATATTCTCAATTTTATAGTTTTATGGTAAAGAATAATGTTAACTTTTTTCCTGTATGTTTAGTAAATTCTTTTCTAGATGCTTTAAAGATTTTAAATGATCTTTACAGTTATTTATCTACTTGATTAATTATAATGTAGCTTGATATTATTTACTTTATATTTTTTCTTTTTGGGATTTGTAAATCAATTAGATCTGAGGTCATATATTTCACCACATTGACTAATTTTTGTCCATTATTTCTGAAATAAAGCATTGCCCCTATTGTCTCTCCTTCTAGTATGAATTAGAGTATTTGATATTGTCCATAGCTCCTTGTAGCACTGAACATTTTATTTCTCTTGCATTCATTGTGTGTGTATATGTGCTAGTATAGGGACTTGAATTCAGGGCCTGAGTGCTGTCCTTTTGCTTTTTTGCTAAAGGAAAGTGCTCTACTAATTGGACTAAACCTCCTTTTCTACCTTCTTTCTAGATAATTGAAGATAAAATTTGCTGGCTGCAAACTGTTTTTTCAGATTTTAGCCTCTTGAGTAGCTAGAATTACAGGTGTGAGCCACAAGCACCTGGCTAATCACTATTTGCAATTATATATATACATATATATATATATATATATATATAATATTATATATGTATGGCCACTGATCATTCTTTCCTAGGGATGGATAATTGACTTTATTATAAATTATCATACAAAAAACCATACAAAGAATTACCAAAATTATTTACTTAACCAGTCTATACAGCTTGCTTTACGAAAAAGTGACTCAAGAAAGAACCAAGAAATAAAGGTGAAATTCTAGAGAGATCAAGAGTATCTGAGACTTTTTTTTCTTCATTCAAGTATCATCTTTGTGTGTGTGTGTGTGTGTGTGTGTGTGTGTGTGAGTGTGTATGCATGTGCATATGTGTTTGCCATTACTGGGGGTTTGAACTTAGGGACTCAGACCTCTCCCTTAGCTTTTTAGCTCAAGGTAGCTCCACTTCCTGCTTTTTTTTAACTTTTTTTTTTTTTTTTTTGTGAGAATACCGTACAGAGGAGTTACAATTACATGGGCGAGATAACGAGTGCATTTCTTATCAAGCATTGTTGCCTCCTCGTTGTTTCCCCTTCTCATCCCTTTCCATACCCCTCCCCTCCTCCCACCCGATCCTCCCCCCACTCCCCACCAAAGTTGTTAAGTTCGTTTTTCAGCATAATGACTTGTACATCTCATTGTTGCAATGGGTCCACCTGTACCCCTAGTTAAACAATTTGTTTTTCACTTCCTGCTTTTTGGTGGTTAATTGGAGGCAAGAGTTGCACAAACTTCTTCCCAGCTGGCTTCAAATACAGATCTTCTGAGTATCTAGAATTACAGGCCTAAACCACCAGCACCTGGAAAAAGTATATATATTGCTGATCCTAGGGTTCAACTCAGGGTCTGAGCACTATCTCTGACTTTCTTTTGCTCTACAATTTGAGCCACAGATCTTCTTCCTGCTTTTTTATTTTGGTAGTTTTTTGGAGACAAGAGTTTCACAACTTTCCTGCTTTGGCTGGTTTCAAACAATGATCCTCAGATCTCCACCTCCTGGGTAGATAGGAAGATAGGAATGAGCAACCAGTGCCTGGATTCAAGTACTGTACTTTTAAATTCATGTTTTATCATTTCATGTTCACAAAATAGGTAGCTTTAAGTGCTTATATCACTAAAAAGAAAAGAAAAGGGAAATGGAAGTACCTAAAAACACACCTGTCTCTCATTATAATCCCCCACAATACATCTTATGCCTCACTAAACAGAGTACTGGTCTTGAGAGAGGTGCCTATTTCCTCTAGCTTGGAGTTCCTGGAGGGAGCTAGGTGGTAGATAGGGCTGTGGCCTATCAGTAATCAGTAGTTTTACCCTGATGTGCTAGCTCCTGAGAGACTCAAGCAGGCCACCCTGGAGCCAATCTCAGGAGTTAAGTGTTAAGGAGTTTCAAATTGTTTTTCTTTTACCTGCTAGTGACTGGAGTTGCTGCCTGTGCTGCAGCTGGGTAGGGTAGCCTCTGGCTCTGTTTACCCAATAAGGAGAGTCTGCCCCACCCATGCGGAGCTGCCTCTGTTTGGGAGGGGCACCTTTCCCCAGGGGTAGACATGAACCCCACAGGTCAGGTTTCTTTGACCTGTTGAATGGCTCCTATTGTCTTCTTCCAAGGCCTCAGTTACCTATTAGCTGCTTTGGCCTCCTCTTTGTCAGTAACAAGGATGGAGTTCCTCTCTGGTGGTGGAGGATGGGCTACCTTCCCACCACTGCTCCGTAAGAAGGAGTGAGGATGTCTTGTGGGTACTCACACCTTTCCTTTAGTTTCCTGGCCATCCATAGTCTGCGACTGTCTGTGGTCAGCAGGATGAAGATTCCACCAGCTCTTGCTGGTGGTGAGTAGAATCCACTCTCATACTGCTTCTGGTGCCTTTGTTCCTGACTTTCTCTGTTGATATGGTGGGCCTAACAGCAGCCGCCACTGCCGAGGACCAAGGAGTGCTCGAGTCTGTGTCCTTAACCACGATGCCTGAATTTTTCCTCTCTGGCCAAACTCTGTACTATGATGGTACAGTTGGTGTGACTAGCTTTAGATTTTTCCACTGGAACACTAAAACTTGTTTCTACACAAGAGCTTATTTAACCCCCAATTTCTCCTCCACCATCTTCCTCCAAAACGAAATTAATTGTTTTGTTCAAATTATAAAAGATTAGTCCTATCCAAAATTAAGCTTGAGAGGTACAGAAGCTATGGTTTGCTTTTCTTTATTCAAGATTCAGATTTTTATTTACCTCTATCTTTTTATTTTGTTTATATTTTTGTCAGTCCTAGAGCTTGAACTCAGAGCCTTGGCACTGTCCCTGAGCCTCTTTTGCTCAAGGTTAGTGCTCTACCAGCTGAGCCACACACCACTCTGGATTTTTCTGTTTATGTGGTACTGAGGAATCAAACCCAGGGCTTCATGCATGTTGGGTGGGCACTCTACCACTAAGCCACATTCCCAGCCCATTTACCTCTGTCTTTGAAAGCAAGTATGGTAGGACTGTCCAGCACTATCATTTCTGCTCCCCAGGTTTGGCTTCCTGAACAGAATGTCTAAGACTCTGAAAACATTTATTTTCTATGCCCAAAATGAGAGAAATACCCCAATGTGCCTTTCTCCTTACCCTAGATGTGCAGGTCTTCTTTGTGGATTTCCAATTCAGAACTCCAATAACTTTCATTTTTTCCAGTATTCCAGACACAATAACATTACAACTCACCAAGTTAAGAGGAAATTGGGATATAATACAGTCCTTTCTTTTTGCCTCATTCCATAAGGCAACTGCCCAAGCCATCAGAAAGCTGACTCTACTTCCAATTTTGGAGAAACAATTGGCAGACATTGTTCTTAAATTTTAGCATGCATTTTGTATTTCATTTCTATGCAGATTAAATTTTCTTGGACATTAATATAATTCCAGCCTCTGGCCTTAACAAGATAAACACTAGGCAACATGAAATTATTTTTTAAAATTAGATTAAAATTAGTTTTTAGGAAAATCATTCATTCCTTGTAGTTATATCCAAAATTTCAAAGAACATTAATAAAGATATTTTCAGATAAATATTAATAAATATATTTTAAGGTCAATAATATAAAAACTCAATGAAAAAGAAGCAAAGAAATTCACTTCTATATATTTTTGGTTATATAAAAGAAAATGTAAGAATGCTTAACAATTATTTTTAATTTATGTTAAAAGCCATTCTGTATAAAGGTCAAAACTAAAAGTAAAAGGTACATGCTATGAATTACCATATTCATTTCAATGTGAGAAATGTCTTTTAACTACAATTTTCTTAAAAGAGAACTAGCCACAGGGCAAGGGAGAAAGGTTTTCTCCTCTGGAAATGTTTAAGAGAAAGTATTCATGGCATTTGTAAGAAAAGCTTGAGAATTCAGTTCTCAGAATCAATGTTTCTCTGTCTCAAACTCATGTGGACTTGCTCTTCGTCAGGCACACAAAGTCATACTATGTAAAATCTATTACAACTTACAGCCTAGCCATGTAGTAAAACAAAACAAAGGAACTCCTGCAAATTAGCCCCAAATGCTGTGTACTTTGCCCTTCTGAGCTCTTTTCTACAACTGTACTATATAGATTCATGCTTTGCATGTTAAATGTAATTGGTTTTTCATGTGTGATTTCCAAAATAAGTTACCATTTCAAACAGAAGAAAAAAGCCATCTAGGACAAACCAGTAGCAGATGCATTTACTTATAGTTGAGCTGGTAAATGCAAGATAGTGATCTGGGCCAAATTTCTCTACCAGCTTTATATTATGGAACAATTATCATCTGCATTTCAAGGGTGGTAGGTTGATGAAGTATAAAATACATGTCTTTACATTTTAAGAACTGTACAGGCACAGTAAAAAAATTATAATTTAATTTGTTAGAGTGTTGTAATATTTTTCTTTGCCTACCACAAAAAAGCTCTGCTGATGAGATCTGTAGATTCAATGCAAATTCTAGAAACCAGTTAACTGTTGCAAAACATGTTTTTTTCCCACATGAAAATCATATATATATGTATATATATATATATATATACATATATATGTATATATATATATATACATATATATATATATATACATATATATGTATATATATATATATTTGGCCAGTTCTAGGGCTTGAATTCAGGGCCTGGGAGCTGTCCTTGATCTTCTTTTGCTCAAGGCAAGCACTCTATCACTTGAGGCACAGCACCACTTCCAACCAAAAAGAGAGTTTGAGTTCTAGTGCTTAATTTCACCAAGAAACCACCAACAACAAAAAGACGAACACCCAGAGAGAAACAGGAGATGGAAAAAAAAACAAGAAAGAAAGAAAAGTAAGAATTTCAGAACAGAGAAGCGTAAGACTCCTACCCCAAGCTTTACTGGCTGCAGGGCAAGGCACCAAGCTGCGGGGGATGCCAGAGTCCCCAGAGACCCAAGGGGTTGTCTGCAGATCACCCGCGGGGGATGCCAGAGTCCCCAGAGACACAAGGGGTTGTCTGCAGATCACCCGCACAGAAGACGCCTGAGGTACCAGTGTAGGACCTGCTGATCTTCACAAACAGAGAAACCTCCCAGCCAGGAGCCTGCACAAAGATCCCACCCCCACCCCTCACTCTCCTAGCAAAGAGGCTCCATCCCGCCAAAGCCACTCAGCGGGAACCCCAGAACTACATAGGTTGCCCACAGAATGCCACAGCAGAAGACCTGCAAGGTACTGGTACTGATTCAAAGAGCCCAAACAGAGACAAACCCCAGTGCTCAAAACTGCACGGAGACCCCTTCCGCCATCCCTCAGCTGGAGGCCTGGGGCTCATCCCGACTGAACAGCATCAACAAAGGCAGAGACAGAGGAGAAAAACACCTGTGACAGCAAAAGACTTAGATGTCCTGAACAAGAGAACCAGAAGCCCAACCCCCACCAGAACCCAATCCATATATCCCCAGCCGGGAATTGGACAACTCAGGTTGCCAGCACTTGATAATAGCCAAGAGCTCAGGCTGGCAAGGTGACTCAGCAGTAGAATGCTTGTCTTGTGTACATGAGGCCCTGGATCTGATTCTTCAGCACCACATAAGCAGAAAGGGCCAGAAGTGGTGCTGTGGCTCAAATGGTAGGGTGCCAGCCTTGACCTGAAGAGCTGAGGGACAGCACCCAGGCCCAGAGTTCAGACCCACAATTGGCAAAAACAAAACAAAAAAATCCATCAGGAGCCCATAGCAGACCCCAGCAACTGGGAGAGTACATCTAGCACTCCCGACCTCCCCAAGAGCACCTATAGGAGTAAACAGGAGCAGTCTGGGCTGCTCAATCCTTCTAAAGGTGGGAACTGCCAATGATCTACAGCAGAGAGCTGAGAACTCTACATGGGTCAGACTAGCAGCTGGAGGTCAGCCCCCAACAAAACCAAGACTAGGTTGCACAGAAACAGCGACCAAGCAAAGACAGACACCAACTCACCAAAACAAATTTCAGATTAGTCTCCAATAATCCCTAAATCCCCATGCAAAAATCACTGAGAAAAATTACAAGGTTTATCAACACCCAGGATAGCAAGCTACCTCCAAAAGCAAGCAGACACCCAGGGGAGAGCCCCAGTGGGAATAAAGCAGGAATGGAAGACAAAAGCTATATCCAAGGGATGCTGGAGGCAATGAATCAAGAATTAAAGTGAGAAATAGACTAGAAATGGAAAGAACACAGGGCAAAATATCAAAAGAGATGCAGGAGGTGCATGCAAAAATAGAGGCAGTACACACCTCATAAGAGGTGAGATCAGTTCTTTCAGAACCAACATCGAATCCATAAATGAGTCCATTTCCTCTATGCAAACCACAAAGGAAGCCATAGTTAGAGTAATGAAATGGAATGTAGAGTGTCAGATACAGAAGACAAAATACACCAACTGGACCAAAAAATCACAGATATGGAAAAGTCACTTAAATTATGCCAAAGGGAAAGCCAAGAGCAAGCAGTTAGTGCCAAGAAATTTAAGCTTCCTATAATTGGAGTAGAGGAAGGTGAGAAATATCAAAGCAAGGGAATGCAACACTTATTCAGCAATATTATCAGTGAAAATTTCCCCCATCTTAAGAAAGATCATCTTACCTATATAACAGAAGCACATAGAACACCTAACAAGCAGGATCCCAGGAGAAACACTTCTAGGCATATTATAGTAAAAGTGATAGATCTGAATAGTAAAGAAACAATCCTGCATGCAGCAAAAATGAAGAAGGAGCTATACTACAACGGGAAAAAAATAGAATCACTGCAGATCTTTCTAAACAGACCCTGAATGCAAGAAAGGCCTGAGAAAGTACCATACGAGCCCTGAGAACCAATACCTGCCAACCCAGACTGATATACCCGGCAAAACTAGCATTCACATTCAAAGGAAAACTGAAAAATTTTAATACTAAAGCAAAACTAAATAAAAATATAAATATTAAGCCAGCCCTACAAAGAATACTAAGAGGGGGAACACAACCTGAAGAAAGCAACCAGGAACGGGGACCCATACCAGACAGGTATTAATACAAGTCTAAGTGAGCAAGCACAGGAGGAAAGGAAGAAAAACTTAGGAAAACAGGGAATGACAGGGACCCCAATGCATCTCTCTGTACCATCTATACCAATCAAAAGAAAAAGAACTGCAGATTGGATCAGAAAACATGACCCATCCATCTGTTGCCTTCAGGAGACCCACCTCTCAGCCAAACATACAAACATACAAACAAACTACCTACAGCCAGCTGATATTTGACAAAGGAGACAAAGACATATGATGGAAGAAACACAGCCTCTTCAACCACTGTTGCTGGGAAAATTGGGTGGCCACATGCAGAAGACTAAAAATGGACCCCAGCCTATCACCATGCACCAACATCAACTCCAAATGGAATAAAGACCTTAACATCAAACCTGAATCTCTGAAACTACTGCAGGACAGAGTAGGAGAGACACTTGAACTTATAGACACAGGAAGGAACTTCCTGAACACAGTCCCAGGGTCACAACAAATTGGAGAGAGACTCGACAAATGGGACTACCTTAAAATAAAAAGCTTCTGCACAGCTAAAGCTATAGCAACCAAGCTAGAAAGACAACCAACTAATTGGGGAAAAAATATTTACCAGCAGTATTTCAGACAAGGGGTTAATATCCAGTATAAACAGGGAATTCAAGAAACTAATCCCTCCCAAACCTAACAAACCAATTACTAAATGGCCAAGGGAATTAAAGAGAGACTTCTCAGAAGAGATAAAAATGGCAAAGAAACACATGAGGAAATGTTCATTATCCCTGCTTGTGAAGGAAATGCAAATAAAGACAACCCTGAGATACCACCTTACCCCAGTCAAAATGTCCCACATCCTCAAGTCAGTCAACGACAAATGCTGGAGGGGATGCAGAGAAAGAAGAACCCTATTACACTGCTGGTGGGAATGTACACTAATACAACCACTTTGGAAAGCAGTCTGGAGGGTCCTCACAAAGCTAAATATTGACCTCCCTTATGACCCAGTCATACCACTTCTAGGCATCTATCCTGAATAACATGAAGCAGTATACAATGACACATGTATCTCCATGTTTATTGCAGCACTGTTCACAATAGCCAGGATATGGAAACAACCCAGATGTCCCACCACAGATGAATGGATCCAAAAATTGTGGTATCTATACACAATTGAATATTATGCAGCCATTAGAAATGACAAAATAATGGCATTTGCAGGGAAATGGATGGAACTAGAAGAAATCATGTTGAGCGAGGTAAACCAAGAGCAAAGAGACAAATGGCACATGGTCTTCCTGATAAGTGGATGTTAAATCCAAAATGTAGGTGATATGACAAAATTAACAGGACTTAATCTGGTCTAATCACTACTAAAGAACCCCATGCTGCTGATCACATGTATGGTATATATGTGCACACTGGAGGGAAACCAGGAAGACGACACAGAACTAAGGGGAATCAGGGAAAAACATACAACAGCAGGACTCATCAACTGCACTGGACATTGACCAAAATTAACTGAGCAACTCAATGGCAGCGATGGGAGGGAGGGAACAAGTGGGAAAGAGGGAACGGCTGATGCTTTACAAAACAAAAGAAATGGACATATCATCCAATGTGGAAGAAATAACTGTATTTCAAAGCTCATAGAACTCATAAATGTTATAGACCATCATAGACAATTTGTCCTATGAATGTGTTTGTGACTTTAAGCTTCACTATCCCACAATACTGTGAAATTTGGGAAATTATGTAACCACTTAATCACAATAAAAAATTTGAAAAAAAAAAAGTCTCACACGGACTTCTCTGTCTGGGCTGGCTTTGAACCACAATCCTCAGATCTCAGCCTCTTAGTAGCTATGATTACAGGTGTGAGCCCTTAGTGCCCAGCAAAATCATATTTTTGTTAAAGACATAAGCTAGAAAATGATGACATACTAGGAATTCAAGAATGAAGAGAAATCTTTAAATAAGAAAACAGGGTGGGTTTCTACGTGAATACTAAAACAGGACCTGTCATTTCACTTTCTGAAACATTTTTGAAATGTGAATTCAAATGGTAAAGCACATAGGATGATACAGTTTTTGTACTCATCCTCTCCTATAATTTTTCAAAATTATTGAAAGCATTAATTTATGAGTTCAGTGACTACCACAAAGTCCAAATAGAATAAGGGTAAATATTATAACATAAGGCAAATAAATGTATCTGTCATACCTGCCCTGGGGGAAGCAGAGATTAGAAAACCACAGTTCTATGCCAGCCATAGAGAAAATTCATAAGACCTCATCTTAACAGAAAAAGCTGAATGTGGAAGCACATGTTCATCATTCCAGATATTTTCCCCGTGTTTTCATCAGCATTTTTTGTTTGTGTTCTTGGTGATGGCCAATCTGATTGGATTGTTGTTCTGATTTACATTTCCTTTATGGTCAGGAATATATGTCTTCATATATTTATTAGGTCTTTATACTTCATCCTTTAAGAAGTGTCAATTTAGCTCCTTTGCTTATTTGTTAACTGGTGATAGCTTCTTTGGGGGTTTAGCTTTTTAAGCCTTGTATATTTGGTCATTAGTTCTTTGTTAGATATATAGCTCATACATATATATTCATGTCATATATTCTTGATGTATTCATCAGGCATAGGGCAATTTGTCTGTTTCTATGGATTGGTAATTGTAATCATTCAATGAACCCAGGAGAACAATTGCCTTTATAGCATGATAACTTGCCTAGCTTTTGAAAAATGCCCAAGTGCAGGGTCACTAGATTTTATGGTAGCTTTATTGTATGATTTTTGAATGATGTCCATACTGGTTATACTTATTTACATTACCACCAATGGTATACAGTAAACCTAGGTCCTCATCAATTATTTTTGGTTGTTGTTTCTGTTTTTGATTATGGCCATTTTCACAGCAATGAGTTGAAATCCCAGTATTGTTTTGATTTGCATTTCCTTTATAGCCAAGGACATTGAGAATTCTTCCTGTAATATGGACCTTTTACACTTCATGTAATAATTTTTCCTAGTTCATTTAACTTATTTGTTAATTGTGCTATTGTTGGGATTTGTGTGTGTGTGTGTGTGTGTGTGTGTATCTGTGTACACTCACGCGTGTGCATGCGCGACATGCACCAGTCCTGAGTCTTAAACTCACAGCCTGGGCACTTGATGTCTCTGAACTTCATTTTGCTCAAAGTTAGTGCTCTACTACATCATCCACAGATTCACTTCCTTCCTTTTTGGTGAGTAATTGGAGATAAGAGCCTCAGAGATTTTCCTATCTCGGATGGATTCCAAATGTGATCTCCACAGCTTAGCCTCTTGAGTAGCTAGGATTATAGGCGTGAGCCACTGGTAGCCATTGGGAGTTTGGAGTTTTGAGCTTCCTCTCTATTCTAATTAATAATAACTCAGAGGGGTAAAATTTTCTCCCTTCCTTCAGAGATTTAACTGTCAACATTTTCATCACTTCTCTCATCGCTCTTTAGTGTAATGACTGATTTTCAGTTTGAGCAAACACATTTACCAACATTTACCTTTATTTGCTGAACTATTGGAATTCTGTTTATGACGTTATTCTTTATGCCAATATGTTCCAGTATTTTCCCTATTCTATTCTGCAGTAATTTATGTTTCTTACATTAAGATCTTTGATCCACTCTGCAATAATTTTAGTACATGGTGAAAAATAAAAATGTATTCTCTTAAATGTGACTATTCAGTTTTTCCAGCACCATTGTGGAAAAAAATGTCTTTTCTCTAATGTATGTTTTTGGCATCTTTGTTCAAAAACCACATAGTTGCTATTGCACAAATTAATTTCTGGGTTTCTGTTTTTTTTCAATTGTTCTTTGTGGGTCTATTTGTGCTACAATGACTCTGGTTTGTTACTATGGCTTTAGAGTGTAATTTGATGTCTAGAAGTGTAATATATTCAGCATTGCTTGTTTGCTAAAAGTTGTTTGGATTCTTCAGTGTCTTTTGGGCTTTCATATGAATTTTAAGATTGAAATTTCCATTTCTTTGAAGAATGATGTTAAGATTTTGATGCAGATTGGATTTTGGCTGTAGATTGTTTTAGATAGTATATCTATTTTCTTAAAATTAGTTCTGCTAATACTTAAGCATACAAAGTCTTTCCATTTCCTGATGTATTCTGTATTTTCCTTCTTGAAGATTTAATGGTTATTATTTTGAAAGTCTCTCACCTACTTAGATGAGTTTATTTCTACCTATTTTATGTTTTGTTTTGTTTTTGTGGGCTTCTGTGTGTTGAAATCTTTTTCCTTTTCTTCTTCAGCTTGTTCATAGTTGGTATATGGAAAAGCTAATAATTTTTGCACATTTAGTTTGTATTCTTCTACATTACCAAAGATATTATTAAATCTAGGAATTTTGAGGGTCCTTTAGGTATAGAATAATATTATGTACAAATAAGGATAATTGAATTTATTCTTTACTTGTTTAGACCTTTCCTATTTCTTGCTTTGACTAGGAATTCCAACACTGTATGGAATATTCCTCATTTTAGAGAAAATGATTTCACTTTTTTCTCCATATGGTATGATGTTGGCTATAGGTTTATTATATATAAAGTTATAATATTAAGGTTCATTTGTTCTATTTTTCATTTCTTTATAATTTTTTATAATCCAAGGAGGCTGATTTGTGTCAGACTTTTTTGTATCAATTCAGATGAACCAATGACTCTTATCTTTGATTCTGTGTATGGGTTATTAATAGGTTTATTGATTTACAAATGTTAAACCAACCTTCTCTATATAGAAGGAAAATAGACCCTGATGTACAAATTGTGTGTGTGCACACAAGTGCATGCATGTGTGTATGATTTCAAGTATTTTATTGCAGATTTTTGCAAACAATTATTAATTGGGAATCTGTTGTAGCATAAGGAAAGTGCATAAAAGTAGAAAATAATTAGCCACCTGAAAACAGTATCAGTAAAGATATTTCATTTTGGAAAACATTAAACAGGTCAAATGTATGCAAAAATATGTGAGAAATATATTCTTTTGTTTTATATATATGGTATAAAACATGTGCTGACAATTATAGATTCAGAGTATTTTTACTGCTTTAAAATTGCCTTTGCTTTATTCTTTCTTACCCCTCTTCCCAGGAGTCTCTAGAAAACATGTGTCTCCATATTTCTAGAGCTTTACATTTTATACAGTGTCAAAGAGTTAAAATCATATAATATGTAGACTCTTCCTATCTTCTTTCATATAGTAATATGGATTGCTGTTTTCTCCATATCTTTTCATGGTGATATAATTCGTTTTCATCATTGAATAATATTTTGGTATCTAAATATACCTCAATTTACCTAAACATTCACCTACTGAAGGACATCCTGGCTGCTTTCAAGTTGGTAAATGTGAAAGAAACAATTCTAAAAGTCTGTGTGTGTGGCTTCCTGTATACATACTACTAGAGATGATATATTAAATAAGATGTTGATTTTCAAGAAATTGTTGGGTTTTCTTTTGTACAAAGTTTCAAATAGATATTTCAAATTGGATGAAGGATAGAAGGGAGACTGATTTGTTATTGATAGAGAGTGGCTTAAATAAATAAGATAAAAGATTGTCTTTCATGCTTCCATTGCAGTCTTGGGTATATCAATAAACTTTTGAATATATAAACAGTAGGGTCTATAAGAAGAAATACTGGGGAGAGGGGGGACCAAGATGGCGATGGGGCAGTAGGGAAATGCCACAGCTCTCCCCAACCAAAAAGAGAGTTCCTGTTCCAACGCTAATCTCCCCAAGAGACCAACAACAACAAAAAGACGAACACTTAGAGAAAAACCGGAGGTGGAAAATAACAAAAAAAGAAAGAGAAGAAAAGAAGAATTTCAGAACAGAGAAGAGCGAAGACCCCTCCCCCAACCTTTACTGGCTGCGCGGCAGTGCGCCAAGCCGCCGGCCAGCCAGCCCAGCGGGGGCTGCCGGAGCCCCAGAGACACAGGGGGCCGCCTGCAGATCACCCGCGCAGAAGCCACCTGAGGTACCAGTTTGCAGAACAACTGATCGCCAGGAACAGAGAAACCTACCAGCCGGGAGTCTCCATGAGGATCCCACCCCCACCCCTCACTCTCCACCCAAGCAGAGAGGCTCCATCCCGCCAAAGCACCCCCCCCTCCCCCCCCCCCCCCCCGCACCGGCAGCACGACAAAGGGACCTGTCTGCAGACCACCCGCGCAGAAGCCGCCTGAGGCACTAGACCCATCTGTTCATGATCGCGACCCGGCGGGGGCCTCCCGGGTCCCAGAGGCACAGGGGGCTGCCTGCAGATCACCCTGCAGAAGCTGCCTGAGGCACTGGTGTCAGACCCACCGGATCTCTACAACCCGCGAAGAAGCCACCTGAGCGTGGACACTGTGGAGCCGACAGCTTCGATAGAGGCAGAGACAGAAAAGAATCACACCCAGCCACCACCGCCCAGCCCAGCCCGCAACCACCCCAACTGAACTCGGATTGCAACAACAACTGACGACCTACAACACATAGAAACAACCAGCTCCAGGGTGAGTATCCCACAGGGGACAGTGTATCCCTCAAGGGAGACCAGAGCTGGAGGGAATCTCCTGACCTAGACCCCCTACCCCAACACCCGGACCACAGGACCCACTAAAACTGGGAACTGTTCGAGAGCTCCACCAGCCCATGGAGCACACTCCGCTGGCCAGGCCCGAGCAAGAGTGCCCCTGGAAGGGAGCTTAAATGCCCAATCCAGGAATAGCACCCCTGGGTCAAGACTACCAACAGTAGAAGAAATTTGAACTGTGTCCTCCAGGCTGCATAACCTAGGTGGTATACACATCAGCACAGGCCTAATGAGCACACTCCAGGCTGGGGCCGGAACCAGGCCCGGGATCCGGCGCCTGAACAACACAACCAGCTCCTCCCAACTGAAGCAAAAAGCTGAGCATACGCCTCAACAGAGGGGAGAAAATCAGGAAACAGCACTCCCTGGGAAGCATGCCTGTGACAACAAAAGACCTGGAGGCAGAGGACAAGAGAAGCCCAAACCCCACCAAAACTCCACCCATATACCCTAGGCTGGAAATTGGGCAACACAGGCTGCCAGCACCTGATAGAAAGCAGGAGCTTAGGCTGATAAGGTGGCTCAGCAGTAGAGTGATAGTCTTGGATGTATGAGGCCCTAGATCTGATTCCTCAGCATCACAAAAGCAAAAAGGGTCAGAAGTGGTGCTGTGGCTCAAATGGTAGGGTGCCAGCCTTGAGCTGAAGAGCTGAGGGACAGCACCCAAACCTAGAGTTCAAGCCCACAACCAGCCCAAAACAAACAAACAAACAAAAACACATCAGGAGCCCATAGCAGACTCCAGTATTTGGGAGAGTGCATCCAGAGCATCTGATCATCCCAAGAGCACCCGTAGGAGCAAACACAAGCAGTCTAGGATGCTCAACCCTTCCAAAGGCGGGAATTGCCAGCAATCTACAGCAGAGAGCTGAGAATCCTAAGTAGGTCAGAATAGCAGCTGGAAATAGGCTCCCAACAGAACCCAGATCAGGCACAGACTCTCTCTACCAATACAGAATCAGCAACCAAGCAAAGACAGACACACCAAAACAAAATTGAAGAGCAGTCTCCTGAACCCCTATGCAAAAATCACAGAGAAAAATCACAAGGTTTACCACCACCCAGGACAGCAAGCTCACCTCAAAAGCCAGCAGCCACGAAGGGGAGAGCCCCAGTGGGAGCAAAGCAGGAATGGAAGACAAAAGCTACATCCAAGGGTTGCTGGAGGCAATGACTCAAGAAATAAAGCGAAAAATTGATCAGAAATTGAAAGAGCACAAGGATGAACTATCAAAACAGATACAGGATATCAAACAAAAGTTGGATGCAAAAATAGAAGCTGCACAAACCTCAGTAAGAAGTGAGATAAACGCCAAATTAGAGGTAATACATACCGAGATCAGTACTCTGAGAACCAACATTGAATCCATAAAGGGATCCATTTCCTCCATGCAAACCACAATAGAAGCCACAGTCAACAGAGTGAATGAAATGGAAGGTAGAGTGTCAGATACAGAAGACAGAATACACCAACTGGACCAAAAAGTGACAAATATGGAAAAATCACTCAAATTAAAGCAAAGGGAAATTCAAGAGCAAGCAGATAATGCCAAGAAATTTAACCTTCGCATAATCGGAGTGGACGAAGGTGAGGAATTCCAGAGCAAGGGAATGCAACACCTATTTAACAAGATAATCAATGAAAATTTTCCCCACCTCAAAAACGACCATCTTAACTACATTACAGAAGCTTATAGAACACCCAACAAGCAAGATCCCAGGAGAAACACTTCTAGATACATTATAGTAAAAATGATAGATCTGAATAATAAGGAAACAATCTGCATGCACCAAAAATGAAGAAGGAGCTATACTACAACGGAAAAAAAATTAGAATCACTGCAGATCTCTCCACACAAACAATGAATGCAAGAAAAGCCTGGGAAAGCACCATACGAGCTCTAGAAGCCAATAACTGCCAACCCAGACTGATATATCCAGCAAAGCTAGCATTCACATTCGATGGAGAACTGAAAACTTTTAATAGCAAAGAAAAACTAAATGAATACATAAACATTAAGCCAGCATTACAAAGAATTCTAAGAGGGGGGACAAAATCTAAGAAAGCAACAAGGAACTGGGACCTGCCCCAAACAGGCATTACTCAAAGTCTAACTGAGCAAGCACAGGAGGAAAGGAAAGAAGAAAAACTTAGGAAAACGGAATGGCAGGGACAACAATGCATCTCTCTATACTTTCTCTTAATATAAATGGGCTGAATTCGCCAATTAAAAGAAAACCAACTGAGGACTGGATCAGAAAACAAGACCCATCCATCTATTGCCTTCAGGAGACCCACCTCTCAGCCAAACATACAAACAAACTCAGAGTGAAGGGGTGGAAAAGGATCTACCAATCAAATGCCCCCAGTAAGAAAGCAGGTGTAGCTATCCTGATATCTGACAAAATAAACTTTTCATTAAAATCAGTACAGAAAGACAAGGACAGACACTACATATTAATACAGGAAACAATCCAAGAGGAGGATATAACCATCATCAACTTATATGCCCCAAATATTGGTGCACCCAGATATGTTAAACAAATGCTCTCAAACTTACAGAATAAAATAGATCCCAATACGATAATACTAGGAGACTTTAACACACCAGTCTCACCAAAGAACAGGTCTACCAACCAGAGGATTGGCAAAGAAGCTACCGAATTAAATGAGGCCATACTTCACATGGAATTAACTGACATCTACTGAGTATTTCACCCTAAAACAACACAGTACACATTCTTCTCAGCAGTTCATGGAACTTTCTCCAAAATAGACCATATCATAGTTCATGCAAGGAACTTAAGCAAATACAAAGGGATCGACATAATCTCCTGTATCCTATCTGACCACAGTGGAATCAAGGTGGCTCTCAATAACAAAGCATACCGCAGAAATTTCTCTAATACATGGAAATTGAACAACACACTCCTTAACAATGCCTGGGTAACAGAAGAGATCAGAGAAGAAATAAAGCATTTCCTACAACTCAATGAAAATGAAAACACCTCACAAAGAAACTTGTGGGACACAGCAAAAGCAGTCCTGAGGGGCAAATTTATTACAGACCAATTTCCTTGATGAACACAGATGCAAAGATCCTTAACAAGATTCTAGCTAACAGAATCCAGAAACACATAAAAAAAAATTATACACTATGACCAGGTAGGCTTCATCCCAGAGACACAGGGATGGTTTAACATACGTAAGTCAATAAATGTAATCCAACATATCAACAGAGCCAAGGTCAAGAATCACATGATTATCGCCACAGATGCAGAAAAGGCCTTTGATAAAATTCAACATTCATTCATGCTAAAAGCTCTGGAGAAAATAGGAATAGAAGGAACATTTCTAAAAACAATAAAAGCCATTTATGACAGACCAATAGCCAATATTATACTTAATGGGGAAAAGCTACAACCAATTCTCCTAAAATCAGGAACAAGGCAAAGATGCCCACTGTCTCCACTCCTCTTCAATATAGTCCTGGAACCCTTAGCCAGGGCACTAAGGCAAGAAAAAGACATTAAAGGGATCCGCATAGGGAAAGAAGAAGTTAAACTATCCCTTTTTGCAGACGACATGATACTACACCTTCACAATCCCAAAAACTCCATCCCCAAACTCTTAGAAATCATAAATCACTTCGGCAAAATAGCAGGATACAAAATAAACCCACAAAAATCAGTGGCCTTCCTATACACTGACAATGTACAAGAAGAGAGGGAAATAAAGGGAGCACCCCATTCACAATAACCTCCCCCAAAATAAAATATTTAGGAATTAACCTAACCAAAGATGTAAAAGAACTATTTAATGAGAACTATAAAAAGTTAAAGAAAGAAATTGCAGAAGACACTAGGAAATGGAAAGACCTCCCATGCTCCTTGATAGGCAGACTTAATATAGTAAAGATGGTAATACTTCCAAAACTAATATACAAATTCAACGCAATTCCTATTAAAATCCTAATGACGTACATCACTGAAATACAGAAAACAGTCCAAAAATTCATATGGAACAACAAAAGACTTAGAATAGCCAAAACAATTCTAGGGGATAAAGACAATATGGTAGGGCTATCCATGCCAAACTTCAAACTCTACTACAGAGCTATAGTAACAAAGACAGCATGGTACTGGCACAAAAACAGACCCAAAGACCAATGGAACAGAATAGAAGATCCAGAAATAAATCCATAGGCCTACAGCCAGCTGATATTCGACAAAGGAGCCAAAGATATACAATGGAAGAAACACAGACTCTTCAACCGCTGGTGCTGGGAAAACTGGGCAGCCACATGCAGAAAACTAAAAGTGGACCCCAGCCTATCACCATGCACCAACATCAACTCAAAATGGATTAAAGACCTTAACATTAAACCTGAATCTCTGAAACTACTGCAGGACAGAGAGACACTTGAACTAATAGGCACAGGAAGGAACTTCCTGAACAGAGTCTCAGTGTCACAACAAGTTGGAGAGAGACTAGACAAATGGGACTACCTTAAAATAAAAAGCTTCTGCACAGCTAAATCTATGACAACTAAGCTAGAAAGACAACCAACTAATTGGGGAAAAAATATTTACCAGCAATATATCAGACAAGGGGTTAACGTCCTGTATATACAGGGAACTCAAGAAACTAATCCCTCCCAAACCTAACAAACCAGATACTAAATGGGCAAGGGAACTAAAGAGGGACTTCTCAAATGAAGAAATAAAAATGGCAAAGAAACACATGAGGAAATGTTCATCATCCCTGGTGGTGAAGGAAATGCAAATAAAGACAACCCTGAGATACCACCTTACCCCAGTCAGAATGTCCCACATCCACAAATCAGTCAACGACAAATGCTGGAGAGGATGTGGAGAAAGAGGAACCCTATTACACTGCTGGTGGGAATGTACACTTATACAACCACTTTGGAAAGCAGTCTGGAGGGTCCTTAGAAAGCTAAAGATTGACCTCCCTTACGACCCAGTCATACCACTTCTAGGCATCTACCCTGAACAACAGGAACCAATATACAAGGACACGTGCACCTCCATGTTTATTGCAGCACTGTTCATAATAGCTAGGATATGGAAACAACCCAGATGCCCCACCACAGATGAATGGATCCAAAAATTGTGGTATCTATACACAATGGAATATTATGCAGCCATTAGAAATGACAAAATAATGGCATTTGCAGGGAAATGGATGGAGCTATAAGGAATCATGTTGAGCGAGGCAAGCCAAGAACGAAGAGACAAACTGTACATGGTCTCCCTGCTAAGTGGATGCTAAATCCAAAATGTTAGGTGATACGAAAAAACTAACAGGACTTAAGAAACAAAGAACTCCCACTCATCTGGTTGAACCACTACTAAATATCCCCACGTTGCTGATCACATATATGGTGTATAACATGTGAACACCGTTATATGTTACAGACTGTGATAGACAATTTGCTCCAGGAAAGTTAGAATGAACTTGTGACTTTAAATGAGCATCATTATTCCACAATACTGTGAAATTCAGGAAATTATGTAATCCCTTAATCACAATAAAAAAAAAAAGAACCTCGGGGAAGGGAGGGAGGGAGGGGATGGTAGGGGGAAAACAATGGAGGGGGTCACAATGTTCAAGAGGAAGTGTACTCATTATCTCACTTATTTAACTGTAACCCTCTGTATAGTATCTTTACAATAAAAAAAATAATAAAAATCTAGTACATAGTAAAAAAAAAAAAAGAAATACTGGAAATAGATTTATTTATAAATGACAGAGGCAGTATACAGAAACTTTTAAAGTTTGAGATGACACTGAGCTTTGTTGAAACCTGAAAGAACAAGAAATCAAGTTTAACTATAGTTAAAAAAACAGCATACTCTGAAAGAAAAGAACTTGGGGCATACCTAATATCTCTCTTACAAAATAAGTTACTAAGGATCAAAACATAGTCAAAGATAATCATTTGAAATGAAACAGAGCATGTTGCTCTTCCCTACAAAAATAGCCATAGAACATTCTTGTGTGTGTGTGTATGTATGTGTGTGTGTGTGGTGTGTGTGTGAAAATGTCGTATAGAGGGGTTACAATTACATGGTAATGAGTGCATTTTTTTTTTTTTTTTTTTTTTTTTTTACCGGTCGTGGGGCCTGAACTCTGGGCCTGGGCGCTGTTCCTCCACTCTTCAGCTCAAGGTTAGTGCTCTATCACTTGAGCCACAGCGCCACTTCCGGCTTTTTTCTTTTTTCTTATGTGGTGCTGAGGAATCAAACCCAGGGCCTCAAGCACGCAAGGCAAGTGCTCTACCACTGAGCCACCTTCCCAGCCCCAATGAGTGCATTTCTTATCAAGTATTGTTGCCTCCTCCTTTGTTTCCCCTTCCCATCCCTTCCTATCCCCCCTTCACCCCCCCTCCCCTGCGCCAAAGTTGTAAAGTTCATTTTTGACATAACATCTTGTACATCTCATTGTTGCAATGAGTCCACCTGTATTCCTATTTAAACAATTTGTTTTTTCCCTTCCCCTCCACAAAGTATACCAACATCAAATACAGTGAAAAGGGGTTATACCATGTGAGAGGGACATAAAAAGCAACAAAGAAATATCTTATAAATATGTTAGACACAATAGCAAGAAAGAAAGAAAAACATTTGAGTCCTTATCTTGGAGTTCATTTCACTTAACCTCAACTTCTCTGGCCATTTCTGCTTGTCTCAGACATATACTAATTATTACAAATAAGGGAAATTCTTGACATGACACTGTACCTTATGAAATAGCAATGTGAAAGAATTGGAGAGATACAAAAGCTGATAAGCCACTTGAAAATGGACTTATATGCAGGAAAGATAAAATCTGGAGAAGAGATCTGAGTTAAATATTCTCAAAATTAAAAGTTGTCTGGGCAAGAGAAGATACTTCAGCTGCATCTCAAGAGAAGAGTCACCATACTTTCATAGGATGATACCATGTGTTGTTATTCTTCAGTACCAAGAATACACTGAAGGCAAAGTTAATTTCCCATGACCCTTTCCTCTTTTGACCTCCTCCAAAATGTTTCTCTCTCCCTGAATTTATTACACTCCAATTTTTTATGCCAGTCCTGAGGCTTGAGCTCAGGTCCTCACTGTTGCCTTTAGCTTTTTTGCTCTAACCTAGCATTCTACCCACTTAAGCCAAAGCTCTACTTCAGCTTTATTTGGTGCTTACCTGGAGACAACTGTCATGAATATTCCTGCCTGTGCTTGATTTAAACCATGATCCTCAGATCACAAACTCCTCAGTAACTAGGATTATAGGCCTGAGCTACCAATGCCTGACTATACTTGATTTTTTTAAAATTACCCATTTACTTCCTGTGGATACAACCCAGGCTTTCAGGTGATGTCTTCCAAGGTGTAAAGATTATAAAACCTTTTAAACTGGGTAAATCCATGTTTTCTTTCTTGTCTACATCTCAAGATGCATAATATTTTATCAGTTTACTACTATTACAAATTATGTAGCATCAAAATTAAGAAATGTTCTGTTGGTACAGAAATAGGTTCTTTAGGGGTAAGATAAATTTTTACTTAGTTAAGAAAACAGTGCCATAAGAGTTAGTGGATACCCAAAATATAGTTAATTCCTATTTTCATTTATTTTGGTGGCACTAAAATTACAACTCAGGGTCATGCACTACAAGGCTATATTCTTTATCTTGAGCCACATCCTCAGTCTTATCTTTTCTTTCTTTTCTTTTTTATTTTGCTTAAGATTTTTTCTTTTGTATAAACTTTTGTGCTTTTCAATGAACTGATCTCAAATTATAATCTTGATATTGCTGCCTCTGTAATATCTGGAAATACAAGTATGTGCCACCACACTTGACTTGTTTTGGAGATAGAGTCTAGCTAACCTTTTTCTCTGAAACTGGACTTGAACCATGATGTCCTTATCTCTACCTACCAAGAAATAGGAACTACAGTTGTACACCACCACACCAGTGAATTCGGTCAATTTCATAGAATTTCTAAATCAATTAAAAAGTTAACAATTTTGAAATTGGAGACTTTAAAGCTGTTTGCATGGGGCTAGAAAGGTGGCTCAGTGGTAGAATGCTTACCTTTCATGCATGAGGCCCTGGGTTCGATTCCTCAGCACCACATAAGCAAAAAGAAAAAAGCCGGAAGTTGCTATGTGGCTCAAGTGGTAGAGCACTAGCCTTGAGCTGTCCCTCAGCTGAGGGACAGCGCCAAGGCCCAGAGTTCAGGCCCCACGAATGGTTCCTCCCCCCCCAAAAAAAAGCTGTTTGCAAAATATCACTATGTTTTAAAGACTAACGTCAGAAAAAATTCAGTGACACTGTATTTGACATTGTCTGATGTATGAAAGAATAAATAGTACAAAAATTGTCAAATAATCAGCTTCAGAAAGAAATGCACAGCTTGCAATTGTTCCTTAAGGCATTCATCTTTTGCCACTCGGCAGTCTGTCAGTATCCCAGCCAGTCCCCATCTGTGGACAGCTGGGTGAGCACCAGGCAAATACTCTATGGTTTGTTCTGTTTTTCATCAAACATTTTGTCTTTCCCAAAAAATTGCTTTGCTCTACCTGGTTGCAAACATCTGTACTTGTGAAGCCAACTGGGCATACTCTAATACAATATTTTTGAGAACAAATAATTTCTCTTAGCCTTTCCACACATTAGAGTTTAAAAGTAGATATAGTCATGCTAGTGGTCAGAATCCTCAGATCCATGATGTAAAAAGAAGAACATTATTTCACTTGTTTAAAAATTTTAGAATAGTAGTCATGTTCATATTTTCAATAAGCTCCAATAATGAAGGGAAGGATAATCCTAACACAAAAATAATTTAATGCTCCTTCTCCCTTTTCCCAATCTTTATTTTCTTTACACCAATTCCTTCTGAGTCTTTGAAATTTACACACTTCTTTGCACCATAATTACCAGGCACTGATAAGTCATGTCTATAATTTAAGATACTGAAGAGGCTGAGATCTGAAGACCCAGGCTCAAAATCACCCCAGGTACACAAATTTATGAGTTTCTTTCATTCAATTAATCATCAGAATGCCAGAAGTGGAGCTATGGCTCAAGTGGAAGAGCACCAGCCTTGAGCAGAGAAAGGCAAGTGACAGTGTGAAAAGCCTAAGTTCAAGCTCCAGTATTGGCACCAAAAACAAAACAATAACAAAAAGAAAGTGCCTCTAAATATTTTGTATTCTTTTACCCTATTCAGTCATAACATGATGAAAAAATTATATTGAAATTAAGCTCTCTGTGTTAAAAAAAAAAAAACCAAAGGAGGACTCAATGGATATCAACACCACACACATACATGATAAGAAAAATCCACTGAATTAAACCAGTCATACTCTCTCCATCAACACTGACTCAAGTAAGAAAAATGGTAAGACAGTGAAGTGTCACAATGAATTCCCATTTTTAAACTTCCTTTTGCCTCAAAATAATTTGAAGAAAACCAAACAAAGTAAGAAAATGAAACAAAACAAATAGTAAGAGACGTTTCAAATGCACACTTCTATGTAAACATACTCAGGAACAAAACAGAATTTAATAATAAATTTGTACATTCTCATAATTTGAGAGTTAGTCTGGACAAGGGAATGAAAGTTATTATGAAAAGCAATTTTTGCTAAGAGTTCAACCTTTTGGAGCAAGCTTGGTGGCCAAGTTTGGCAAAGTGATATTAGTATCATAAAACTGTAGAGTACTTGGAAAGAAATAGACTACACTAGAGACCACTACATTGGTTTGGCAGCCTTGGCTATTTTTATTAAGGAACATTTCCATTGCAACAGCAAGTACAATATTAAAGATATCAGATCCAATTTTCAGCATGTTTATGATTAGCATATTCCATGGCATATCTTTTGACAGGGAATTGTGAACTATGTCTCTGTGTGCAATGTATACAGATAGGTGAACCAAGTTTAGAATTTGTACTTCTGCCCACCAATCTATATATTCATAGCACCAACACTGTAGTCATTTACAAAGGCAGTGTGGAGCAATGTAAAGATGGTTCACTAAGCTTAAGGTGATGATATACCTCACTTCCTTGTACTTATTCACTAAATTCCTTCCAAAAAGATAGAAAAAAGGAAAAGGGGATACTAAAGTACTGAGAATATGATGTAATCAATGTTGTTAAATTATATTTATATATCTATACATGCACATACAATGTGTACATTTAAAACATAAAATACACTGAAGAATTTATTCCATTAATTTTATATGAAGCACTAATTTCAACAGGCATATACCTAGTGTTACAGATAAACACAGATATCTAGTATGAGTACAAGGGTCATCAATAAGTATACTGGTAACATGGAACAAAGATGACTTTCTAAATATAAATAAGTAGCAAGTAAAAGTCCAGCAGTGTTATTTGATATATTTGGTTTTTGTGATTATAAGAGAAACCTTGTGAACTACAAAGGCTTTTCATGGAGAAATCCAGATTGTGAAACATTCAAAGGATCTATATATGCCTTCTCAGCTTGCCTTCTCAACACATATAAGAAATGAGCCATTGTGCCAAATCTGAGACTATGAATTTATCTCATGGCCATGAGATAGATTGACTTAAATAGAGCATTATAAGGTAACATTGCAAAAGGAAGAAGGTTAAGCCTGAATACAAATACAAATCTCACAATAAGACAAACAGAATAAAGCAAGGTTAAGACTTAAATTAGAAAATTCATTCTCATATGAGGAACATTATTTGTTTTCTTGGAATAATTCTTATGGTACTGTGACAGATTAAACAGGTTCCCGTTTCTGGAAACTAATGAAATAACCAAAAGTGGCTTCTGGAGATGTCACTGAATCAAGCTACATTATGAAATGCAAAGAAATAAAAGAACTTTTATGAGGAATGCAAGACTGAATTTTTCAAGGCTAGTCATTTTCTCTTTAAGAAAATATGACTGATTTAACCTCTTGTTGCTCTTCAGCATAAACAAAGTTATAGACTGACCCCAACTGATAGCTCATGCCTATAAATCTAGCTACTCAAGAAGCTGAGATCTGCGAATCCTGATCCAAAGTGAACCTGGACAGGAACGTCTATGAGATCTAATCTCCATTTAACCACCAAAAAGCCAGAAATTAAGATGTAGCTCAAGGGAAAAAGTGTGATTGTTGATTGAAAAAGCCAAATGATAGTATGTGAACTGGAGTTCAAGCCCCAGTTCTGGCATGAAGAAAAGAGAAAGGGAGGAAAAAATCAGAAGAAAAGTCAGAAGGAAAAAAGTCAAACACTAAAAACAACAAAATGAAAATGTGGCCTATGAAATACAAAATGGTATGTGCAATCTTCATATCTAGTAAAAAGTTGATATCTAGCCTGGCCTTGGTGAATTACACTCATAATTCTAGCTACTCAAGAGGTTGAGACCTGAGGATTGAGGTTCAAAGCCAGGCCAGGCAGACAAATCTGAGATGATGTTATTTCCAATTGAATTGCAAAAACACAGATGTAGTCAAGCACAAGTGGCTCACAATTGTAATGCAGCTACTTAGGAGATTAGATCTGAGGACTGTGGTTCAAAGAGCAGCTGGGCAGGAGAGTCTGAGACTCTTCTCTCCAATTTTCCAGGAAAAATCCAGAAGTAAAGCTATGGCACAAATGGTAGAGTGCTAGCCTCAAGTGAAAGAAGCTCGGAGACAATGCCCAAGCCCTGAGTGCAAAATCCAGGACCAGCACACACACACACACACACACACACACACACACAAACACACACACACAGAAAGAGATAGAAGTGGAAGTGTGGCTCAATATTCAAAACATTTCAGCACACAAAAATTTGTCCAAAGTATATTGTAACCCAATAGTAAAAATAACCCATTGGGTAGAGGATCTAAGTAGATATTTCTCAATGAGGATGTAGAAAATGCCAATAGGTATGTTAAACACACATTAGCCGGATGCTGTGGCTGACATCTATAATCCTAACTATTCAGGAGGCTGAGATCTGAAAATCTCAGTTCAAAGCAATTAAGCACCAGAAAAGCCAGAATGAAGTCGAACTGTGGCACAAGTGGTAAAACACTCAATGTGAGCACATAAGCTCAAGGAAAGTGCCCAGGCCCCAAGTTCAAGCCAGAGGATCAGCACACACACCACACACAAATAGATCCCTCAACATCATTAACCATGAGTGAACAATGACAACCAGATTGAGATATTATTTCATTCTTGTTATGATGGATGGGTATCATCAAAAAGATAAGTTGCAAGTGCTGGGAGGGCTATGTAGAAAAGGAAATTGAAATCTTTCTTTATTCTTGGTACTGTAAACTGGTTAGTTCTACAACTGGTGGAGGAGGATGGAGAAATGTTGGCCAAACGACACAAATTTATAGTTTTAAGAGCATAAATTGTAGTTATTTGATGTATATCTGAAAATAAATCTCAGATACATCAAAATATTTAAAAGCTCCTATTAGGAGGAAATTTGAGGAAAAGGGTAGTGTTTCTATAAAATCCTTTTATATTTTAAGTAAATATTATCTACAATAAAATAACTATAGCTCAAATAGAAACTTCAATAAGTTTTGAAAACTTGACTGACCCATGTAACCAGCATTTCAATAAAAACATAGGATTCATTTATTAACCCCAGAAAATTTCCAAGGAAACATTAGGAGTCAGTGGCATATAATCCTAACTACTCAGAAGGTAGAGATCTGAGCATAAAGTTTCAAAGCCAGACTGCAAAGACAAATATCGGACTCTTTTATTTCCAATTAAACAGAAATACAGTTGGAAGTAGAGTTGTGGCTCAGGTGGAAGAGCATCCCCAGCCTTGAGCAAAAAAGCCAAGCACCAGTACCAATACCAACACGTGCACGCGCGCACTCACACACACACACACTCTCTCTCACACACACACACACAATCTTCATGCTCATAAGGGAAGGGAATCCTTGTGTTCCTCTTTCTAACATTATGTTACTTCTGAATATGTATGAACATCCCATTCGACATGTACAATATGCTTGATGAACAGATCTGTTGTCTATAGCATGGCTTTGTCAGACTGAAAAAGTAGAATAATGAAAAAATTATTTAGAGCATCAACTACCAAATGCTCAGAAAGACACAACTTTGGATAAAGAGCAATAATAAGTGGAATTTATTTCTCTGGGCTTCACGTTCTAAAGAACTCTATCACTGCACAATAACTTGAGATGTTACAGATGTTGATCTGAGGGCAAATTCAAGGTGAACTCAATGGGAGAAAAGTAGCCAATTAAAAATGAGTCTATTCTGCATGGCAAAGGACATAGCTAGCAAGATCAATAGAAAGCCCACAGATTGGGAGAAGATCTTTACTAGCCATACAATGGACAAGGGTCTCATATCTAAAATATACTTAGAACTCAAAAAATTAAATCCCCCAACAACAAATCCTCAAAGAAACAACTGCCCAATAAATAAGTGGGCTAAAGACTTAAAGAGAAACTTCTCTGAAGAAGAAAGAAGGATGGCCAATAGACATATGAAGAAATGCTCAACATCCCTAGCCATAAAAGAAATGCAAATCAAAACAACATTGAGATACCACCTCACTCCAGTTAGAATGGCAAAAATCAAGAACTCTAACAACAACAGATGCTGGAGGGGATGTGGACAGAAAGGAACCTTACTTCATTGTTGGTGGGAATGTAAACTTGTTCAACCACTTTGGAAAGCAGTATGGAGGTTCCTCAAAAGACTTCACATAGAACTCCCCTATGACCCAGCAATCCCACTTTTGGGCATTTACCCAAATGTTTACAAACAAGACCACACTAAAGCTACCAGCACAACTATGTTTATTGCAGCATTATTTACCATAGCTAAGATATGGAACCAACCCCTTCAGTAGATAAATGGATCAAGAAAATGTGGTATATGTACACAATGGAATTCTATGCCTCCATCAGAAAGAATGACATTGCCCCATTTGTTAGGAAATGGAAAAACTTGGAAAAAATTATATTAAGTGAAGTAAGCCAGGCCCAAAGAAACACAGGTCCCATGGTTTCCCTTATTTGCAATATCTAGTATATGTATGAGTCAAGCGGAAAAGGTCAGATAATGTGATGTTAGGAAAATGAACTCTTAGATATGTATTTTAATGTTTTTTTTTCTTTCATGCATGTGTTTCTAACGCATTTATAAGATTATTTCTTTGTTGCTTTGTATGTCCCTCCCCCACAGTATAACCCCTGCTTTCACTATATTTGATGTCAGTATAACTTGTGAAGGAGATGGGGAAAAACAAGTCGTTTAAGGATTCAGGTGGACCTGTTGCAACAATGAGAAGTACAAATTGTCATGTCAAAAATGAGCTTTACAATGTCGGGGGGGGGGGAAGGATTGGGGGGGAGGGGGGAGGCTGGGAAGGGAGGTGAAGGGTAAACAAAGGAGGAGGTTGCAATGCTTGGTAAGAAATGTATGCATTATCCTGCCCATGTAATTGTAACCCCTCTGTACAGTATGTTCACAAATAAAATAAAATACAATAAATAAAATAAAATAAAAATGAGTCTAACCACATAGAACAAACCCGAACACACACACACATACACACACACACACACAGACTAGAGTCAATCATAATAGTAGATGCATTTTTTATTTTTTATTATTATCTTTAAGTAGTTGTACAAAGAAGTTCCCATTAGTAGATGCATCTTTACAACAGGTTTTTTTTTAAGATAGTAACACAGATACAATCAACCACCTGGCAGGTAAATAAAAAATGGTGCTGACACAATAACATTTCCCTCATCTTTTCTCAACCACCTCCTTTCTCCCACTGTAACAGTAGGTGGCACTTTGCCTTTCCTACCTCTTTCTTATCTAAAACACACTTGCTGAAGAATTCTACTTAGGTTTTTTGTCTACAAGTGTTCTCAAAACTTTATATTCTTCAAAGATTAGGCCACATGGTCTAACAAGCTTGATAAAAATGATCGCAAGTAGCTGGGCACCGGTGGCTCATGCCTGTAATCCTAGCTACTCAGGAGTCAGAGATCTGAGGATTGAGGTTCAAAGCCAGCCCAGGCAAAAAAGTCCGTGAGACTCTTATCTCTAATAAACCACCAGAAAACCAGAAGTGGTGCTGTGGCTCAAGTGGTAGAGCACTTGCCTTGAGCTGAAGAGCTGAGGGACAGAGTTCAAGCCCCATGACTAAAAAAATAAATAAATAAATAAAACCAGAACAACAACAACAACAACAACAAAAACCTGATAGCAAATAAAATAGAAAAAAAAAGTTAAGTGTATATATACTACTGAAAACCATTGAAATCCTGGTTAAATAACAGACTTTATATTCTTCTAAAATGAAAATTTGAAGGCCCTGTATTCTGATATCTGATGAATATTAAGTTGTTCTGTAGTAGTATTAAGAAATTTTGTGCCTTATTACAGAACTTCATTTTAAAGAACCTCATTTTACCAATCTTGCATGTTAAAATGCCTGTGTGTTCAACTGACTGAATCTCTGCTCAGTTAAAAATGTGGAGATACTATTTTTCTTTGTTTTATATTTTTAATGGGGATTTATTTATACATATACAATATATTAAATTTTTACCAAAAAATGAGTCAAAACTTAGAGGTTAATTGAATGAGCACTAACGTCAACAAATGAGATAAGTTGATGTCAGGTGTTGTTATAGTCTCACTTAAGACTATAATAGTTATCAGAACATAGAATTCTATAAAGCCTAATATAAAAACTACATACTCTTCATGTGAGGTATTAAGTTTATTAAAAACAAGAGGAGTAAAAAAACTGTAAGAGGAAAGGTGAAAAATGTAGTCACAATATCCAAATATATATATTAAAATGGAACCATGTAAATTGAGGAGATGACTGAAGCTGGGCAAGATGGGGCAGAATTATGAAAGGGCTCATTTTGTCATCCTAGCTACTCAGAAGGATGAGATCTGAGGATTGTAGTTCAAAGCCAGCCTAGGAAGAAAAGTCCCTAAGACTCTTATCACCAATAAATTACAGACAGACAGACGGACGGACGGACGGAAGGAAGGAAGGAAGGAAGAGAAGGAAGGAAGGAAGAAAGGAAGGAAGGGAAGGGAAGGGAAGGAAAGGAAGAAGGAAGAAAGAAAGAAAGAAAGAAAAAAGGAAGAAGGAAGGAAAGAAGGAAGGAAGGAAGGAAGGAAGAAGGAAGGAAGGAAGGAGGAAAGAAAGGAAGGAAGGAAGGAAGGAAGGAAGGAAGAGAAGGAAGGAAGAAAGGAAGGGAAGGGAAGGGAAGGAAAGAAAGAGGAAAGAAAGAAAGAAGGAAGGAAGGAAGGAGGAAAGAAAGAAAGGAAGGAAGGAAGGAGGAAAGAAAGAAAGGAAGGAAGGAAGGAAGGAAGGAAGGAAGGAAGGAAGGAAGGAAGGAAGGAAGGAAGGAAGGAAGAGAAGGAAGGAAGAAAGGAAGGGAAGGAAAGGAAAGGAAAGAAAGAAGAAAGAAAGAAGAAAGAAAGATGAAGGAAGGAAGGGAGAAAGAGAGAGAAAGGAAGAGAGAGAAAAGGAGGGAGAGAAAGAGAAGGAGGGAAGAAGGGAGGAAGGAAGTAGGCAGGAAGGCAGGTGAAACTGGAGCTCTGGCTCAAGTGCTAAAGAATTGAACAAAAAATCCTCACGAACAGGACTCAGGCCCTAAATTAAAACCCTAGGGCCAATAGAAACATGAAACAAAATAAAATAAATACGGGAAAAAAAACATCACTCCAAAAGGCCACTGCTTAGTGTTGAAGTGGTATTATTAAGCATCTGTCTCTTTCAAAGCAGACAAGAGCTAAGGGATACTAAAGATTTGTGAAATGACCCCAAGAATCTGGACACAATTTTTTTCAATTTCTTTCCCTAAGCTTTTGAAATAGGGGAAAGACTAGGTCTGAGGAAGTCACCTTTTTTTTTTTTTTAAATCACAGCCATTCTGACTCCTATCCAGGTAATGGGGGCTGTCCACCCAGCTTCTAAGGCCTAGAGGTGAGACAAACCATACTTTGAATTGTAGATAAACCATGTTGTTCAGACCCAGAGAGGTTATGTAAATGGTTCATGTTCTTTAGTCCTGTGGAAAATCCCACCTCCCAGGTGATGGGCATGTCTGAATATGGAGAGGCAGGCACAGGGACTTGTATGATAGGTTACTGGGCCAGTCAGTCCTGTGCTTGGAATTTGGGAAATTCTCAAGTTTCTTGTTACTCTGCTCTTGGACTGACCTGATTTTAGGGTGAGACCAGTGCAGACACCATACACCAGGTATATCGTGCTGTGTTTGGTCTCCCGGCCCTGCTCCCATCAGCATGGTATCCCATTTCAGCTCTGCACTAGGGTTGATCTGGGTTGTTGGTATTGTTTTTGTTGTTCTTTGTTTTTTGGGTTTTGGGTTGTTTTTTCCTCTATCTTTCCTTTCCAGCTTTCATGGCTCAGTTTTCTGACAGTACTCAAGGAGCTGCAGGTCTTTGTTACAACAGTCTGCCTGAATTTGCTGGCTTTTCAATAATGACTCCTGATTCAACCTCTCAAAATGTGGCTTTTCCGTATCTCACTGACTGGATTCAGTACAAAACTTCCATGTGAATGAAAGGGAATTCCATCCATGCTTTCATAACAACCACCAGGCAAATTCCACAAAAATTTACAAAGCACATGGACCTCTGGTTATCATTTATATTATCATTGGAGTCTTCTTTGTTATCAATGAAGATAGGACAATGTTATCCTGTCTACAATCACACTTGGTCTGGGAACTGAGAGATCTCTGATAGTAGACGATAAAACAGATCTTATACTTCTCAAAAACAAAAGCAAAAAACAAAAAACAAAAACAAAAAACTAGGAAACATTCATGCTATAAGGAAAGGTTAGAGATGGCACATCGGTGTTGACACTGGGCTTCAAGTATCTTGCATTTAGTGACGTCTTTGGACTTCCCTTGACATTTCTCTCAGAATCGGATGTTTAGAGCTGGATGCTAATATTTTAAATCATAATTTGTTTCACTGTCTCTTCATTCTTCACTATGTATATATATTGTGAATCTCAAAATTAGGGGTTTTCTTTTTTCTTTTTCTTTTTTTTAATAATGCCAGTCTTGGGGCTTGAACTCAGGGCCTGGATACTGTCACCGCGTGTTAAGAGACACTCAAGGCTAGCACGCTATCACTTGAGCTACAGCTCCACTTCCAGTTTTTTGCTAGTTAATTGGAGAGAAGAGTATTAAAGACTTTTCCACTTGGTCTGGTATGGAACCAAGATCCTCAAATCTCATCCTCTTGAGCACTGAGGATTACAGGCATGAGCTATCAGCACCTAGCACATCAGTAGTTCCTATGGTTTTAATGGGAGACTGCTAAAGATCTTCTTCATTGCTCTATGAGGCACTTAATCTTGAGGATGCATAAAAATATTTGCATCAATCAGACCTGTTGAAATCCTGAGAATCATAAATACCATACATGCTTACTTAATTCCCAACTCCATAATAATTATATTGTGCCACAATCTGGTTCTATAGGATACTGTCAAAATTTCCCTTGAGTCTTGTATAAGATAAGAAGCAAGGCACTGTGATTAAACCCATAGAACTTTATCTAAGTATTCCAACCATTGTATAACTAATATTTAGTTAAGGTCGAAATCGCTTACCTCTAAATTCTACTTTGTTCAAAGTACAATTATCTAGTATTTGTTATGTTAACACTAGAGGAATTCTGAGATACAGTCATAGGTCAAAGATTCATTTTATTCCATGTTATTAAATGAGCAATCATGTAATCTGACCTCATGCATCAAAAATAGGCAAATAAAAATGTTCTTTCTTTATAGAATAAAAGGCAACAAAATTATTATAAACATGCCCTAGAGAAAATACTGCCATGTTTAATACAAAATTGATCAAGGGCCTATTACAGTAGATCTAACTCAACTACTGACTGAGTTCCTAAACCTCACTCCACTGACATTCACAGATGAGTCTGTTCAGTGTACTTAGTTTGAAACATAGCTTGTTAAAATAGCTATCTTGATATATTGTGTAGCTTTGTAGCTGTGGGCTTTAATTTTAATTTTACATTTCTGCTTTTAAAAATACATGGAAATATGTTTTAGACAAATGATAATTGTTTTTTGTTTCAGTTTGTGTGTGTGTGTGTGTGTGTGCGCGCACGTGTATATATGCGCCAGTACTGGCACTTGAACTCAGTACCTTGTGTTCTTGTTAGCCTGTTCACTCAAGGATAGCACTGTATTACTTGACCCACACCTTCACTTTCAGGTTCTTGCTGGTTAATTAGAGATAAGAGTGTCTCAAAGATGTGTGCCCAGGCTGATTTATCTTTTGCTCTAAGATTTCTTTATACTACTCATTAGATTCTGTTCTACCCCATCCCCAAACAGTAACATGTTATAAATTATACCTTGATTTTGAACATGCAAAGCTCTTACTAACCTGCATGGTTAATTCTCCCAGATAGTATATGACAGCTTTCAAAAAAAGTTCTCTGAAAAAGTGGCAGCAGGTGTTAATGGTCTGGATCATTTTGTAAAACACATTATAATTCTGAAGGTCTTGGACTGAGGGAGAAACAAGAGGCATTTGAGCCATCCCTGTAATTAAGATTTTCAGATTATCCTTGCTCAAAAGAAACCTAGTTTGTATACTTGATAACAATGTCAAAACAAAATGACAAGCCTAGATAAGATAGACATAGGAGATTAATGTTAACAATTTCTAAGAACTGATATGTATGGGTTTTTGTCATCCAGGAAGTCCACAGTAGATAAACAAACTGAGCTATACATACACATCTGGGAAATAATTCTTATTGACAGTAAAAACAGCACCAGTTTTTCTTAGATGATTTCCAGGACTTGGTGAAAATTCCAATGGGAATGGGAACAAAACATGTAAGTACTAGCGTTACTTTCATCTATATTGTGTCACATTAAATTAGCAGTAGCTAATGTATTTGGTTCCCCAAAGTCCTCAAATATACATAAAAGTAATACTTACAAAACAGAAGGGCAAAATTGGAATGAAAAAGCCAATAGAAAATGTGATGATATCTTGAAAGATTATTGCAACCCATTCTTACAAAGTTAACAGAATCCCTCAGCAATCGAAAAGAAATGTATAATTTTCAATGAAAACAAAATTATTCAAGTCATTGAATCTTTTAAGAAGACTAGGATATAGTGTGTTCATAAAACTGAAAGCAGTAAGAACATATTTTGTAAGGATATTTTTCATCTAATACGAATGTTCCATTTTCTAAAGCATTTATAAGTTCCTTTGGCTTGTATATAACATTAAACCAAAGTTTGAAATAGTCAACATTTTTAATTTTGCACAAGGTTGTAGGTTGCCTGAGCAGATTTGTTCTTCCCTACCTTGTTTGGTACTTAAATACCAGTATGGTTTCCCTTGCATATCCAGACTTTCAGAAAAATTTTCTTATCTAATGTTAACTGTTCTCCTCTACTTCAGAACTGCTGTCTGTGATCTCTTCTCTTGTTACAGAGTCATGTCTTTTCTTTCTTTCTAAATCTTTCACAAAACATAGAAAACTAAAGAAGGAAGCTACCCAGATAACAGGAAATATCAAGATTAATACGAAAAGAGACTCTTATGTATTCTTTAATCTTGAACCAAAAGAAGACTTCCAGAAAATTCTCATTCACATCATATCACATGGATATAACCAAGTGGTTTTGCAATAAAAATAATGATATTCACAGTTGAAATTAACAAAATAAGCAAACCTAACTTTAGGGTAAATTTTTAATTATCTTTAAGGACTTGTGGAAGGAAGTTTCAATTCAACATAGTAGAAAAATGTGATTGCCCAGTGCTGGAAAAAAAAAATAAGGATATCTATAGTAGAAAAAATCCCAAATAGTCTGAAATTTTTATGGCACTATTTAGAGGCAATAACTCAATAGCTTAGTTTTAATATAATCTCTGCCTGGGCTGGTTTTGAACCACAATCCTTATATCTCAACATTCTGAGTAGCTAGGATCTTATGCATGAGATCCCAGCCCCTGACCCAAAACATCCTTTTGTTTTGTTGTTTTTCAAGAAAAACAGAAAACAAAAAGCAAATTGTCTAACTGGATGATAGTCATGTTCCACACAGTCTGATCAAGAAGACTTCATCATGTGTAAATGACCAGGAATGAAATTCATTATCTAAAAAAATAACTAAGTGACTAAATAACCACTGACATCACTCATAGGAAATAACTTTCATCATCAATTTTGATTTCTCTAAATATCTAGAGATGTGATTTTGTTATTGCAGTGTTAATGTACTTAGACTACATAATAGTCTCATAAGAATAAAACAGAATATGAGAGTTAATGACAAGCACCAACACTCCTTTCAATGAAAACATGGGAGCTATAGGTCCTTGATCAAAAAGCCCACTAGTCTAAGAAGGTGTCTTTTTTCTTGTTAGAGAAACCATTTTCACTACATCACAGCATTGCTGATAGCAATTTAATCAAATAGGTGGCCAGCAGTGGGATTTGAAGTAGGACTAATAACATGGAGTAGCAATAATCCAATTCAGTTATTTCCACTGATATCTTAAGACATCACATTGCATAGTTTTGCCACTCTCAATCTTTGAGTTAGCCAACACATAACAGAATTTTCATGAAATGTTTTGGCTTTAGAAACTCAAAATGCAAAATAATAATGTAATTTGGTGATATTTTATTTAACACAATAATTACTCCCATATTTTTTGGCTTTTTCTGGTCAATGTTAAACTTTTTGATTATTAGGTGATGAAAATGAGGGGAAAAGTTTTCCCCTTCTCCACTGTTCAATTTTTACAAAAATAGCTGCTATTCCTTCCAACTATCTTGTCTCAAAAGCATGACTTAATCATTTTAAAGCACTCACATGATTCAGATTGCTGATTTAACTACAGTGTTAACCTGAATAAGAGCCTGTATTTACTTATGGAAAATAATTCATCCATTGGCAGCTATTGTGTCCTTCAGAATTCCAAGGAAAATACCACCATGGTATTTTCATGCATCTCTCATTCTCTGCAAAGTAGAAGAACCTCTTCAGGCACAGGTGGCTCACACCTGTAATTCTGTCTACTCACAAGGCTGAGACTTTAGGATCCTGGAAAAAGCCAACGAGGGCAGAAAAGACCCCTAGATCTTATTATAATTAATCACCAAAAAAGCTCCAAGTGGAGCTGTGCCTCAAGTGATAGAGTGCTAGCCTTGAGGAAAAAAGCTTAATGACAGCATCCATGACCTGAGTTCAAGCTCCAGGACCAGAAAAAGAAAAGGCAGAACAGAAAAATCTACAAAGAAGTAACTGGTATATTTTAATGTTGTTTATGAAACTATCAGAGTAGTTTTAGGCAAAAATAGATATTATTTCCAGATTTAGTAAATTTATTTCAAAAAAGTCAAATAATATGCTCAGGAATGTGTTAGAATTTTGTTTGCGTTTGTGTATTCATTTATTTGTTTCTAAAAGTTCAGAATAAGCATAGTAAGGTGTATATCTTGGGTAGGTTACAAATTCCTTATTAAGATTTCCCAGAGTAACTGGCAATGGTTCTTGATGAAGGAAGGAATATGGCCCAGCAGCTACCTCAAATCTCAGTGGAATCTTGTTTGATTTGCCAGTGATTTCTAGAAGAAACATGTATGTATGTATGTTTGTGTATAATGTGTGTATAATTTATTTACTTACTAATTTTCTGTGTACTAGGGCTTGAACCCAGGGCCTCAACACGTGTTTAGCTTTTTCACTCAAGACTTAGCATTCTACCACTTGAAAACACACCTCCACTTCTGGCTTTTTGCAAATTACGTGGTTATTTACAAAATCCTGGGTTTTCCAGGGTGCTGGTGACTCACACCTGTAATCCTAGCTACTCAGGAGGCTGAGGTCTGAGAATCACGGTTCAAAGCCAGCCTGGGCAGGAAAGTCTGCAAGATTCTTATCTCCAATTACCTCCAGAAAACCAGAAGTTGCACTATGGCTCAAGTAGTAGAGCACTAGCCTTGAGCTGAAGAGCTGAGGGACAGTGCCCAGGCCCAGAGTTCAAGGGGGTCCTGGGTTTTGTCTTCCCAGACTAGCTTCAAACCATGGTCTACATATCGTAGCCCCTTAAGTAAGCTAGGATTGATTATAGGCTTGAACCACTGGCACCTGGCCTAAGAGACATATTTGAATGTGTTTGTCCTTACCAATTAACCTTTTCCTCCATCTCTACCCTCAGATCAAAGTTAATAACATTTGAAAGCATTTTAAAATGAAAACCCAAAGGAAATTGCTACAATGATCTCCCTTGCTTGATTCTTTTCCTTTGCACTTTCTCCAAGAATCAAAGCCCTATAGCTCACTCTTAGAAAGCCTCAAAGTTGATTACATGAATGCAGGGCTAACCAGTGTTTGACTGATTTTCATCTTTAAAAGACTCTTGCATCTTGGCTGGTTCCAAAATGATCTTTGTGTTTGCCAGACCAGTATCTTACTTGTTGCCTCAAAACAGCCCTAGAGTTCTGGAGTCAGATCTCTTAGAGTCAGAATTCTTGGGCATTCATGACCTGATAATTTTCCAGGGGCAGAGAAGTTGGCCCACTACAGTCAAAACTTCTCCCTGCAAGTATAAAAGCTGTGGAGAATAATAAATACTAAAGCAAATTCTGTGGCAATCTATTTCAAGGAAATATTCCATGAAGAAAAAAAGGATGAGCTTGGTAGAAGAAAATATAACATTTTTACTCTCATTTTAACATGAAAACTATTTGTATGTGTTCTAGGTGTGAAGTTACACCCCACCGGAATTTTGTGTTATAGACTTTTTTCTTTTTTTCTTTTCTTTTCTTTCTTTCTTTTTTTTTTGGTAGTGGCACTTGAACTTGGGGCCTGGGCACTGTCACTCAACTCTTCAGCTCAAGGCTAGCACTCTACCACTTGAACCACAGCACCACTTCCCATTTTCTGGTGGTTTGTTGGTACCCAGGGTGGCTTTGAGCAGAGTTCCTCAGATCTCAGCCTCCTAAGTAGCTAGGATTACAAGCATGAACAACCAGTGCCTGGCTGTGTTACAGCTTTTAATTCAATTTTGAGCTATGAGTGGGAAACATTCCCGTTTTCTTTCTACTGATTTTGTTTCTTGAAAGTCTTATGTTGTTCAGGCTGACCTTAAACTCATGATCCTTCTGTCTTAACCTCATTAGTGCTGTGATTATAGGCATGAATCACCATGCCTGGTGGGTGGAGATGGAAGAGAGGGAATCAGAGAGAATGAGGAAACAGACGACACTGTACAAAATAAAATGTACTCATTATTTGATGCATATAAATGTAACCCGTCTATATATCACCTCTGTAATAGCAATAAATTCTTTAAAAAAGAAAGAAAGATCTACCAACTTGGAGAAAATGAGCTGTTATTTCAAATGCAGCGCTTTTAAAATGATTTTTAAATGAGTGTACCACTTTCTTTTCTGATGTTTGTGTGTTTCCTGAAAGGAAAGTTAAATTTTAGCTATCATTGTTTAGAAATAACTTGTACCTAAATTGTTTATTGCTAAAAACATATCTTGTGTGCACTATGAAACTATCATATTATATGCTTTATTATTTATCTACTGAAGAAGAATTTATTCTTAAGATTAGTTCCCAGATAGCATGTGTTCCTAGAAGTACTGTGTCTCTGTGTGGTGTATATCTCTCTGTGTCTGTACATGTTTATAAACACATTTTAAAGCACACATGGTAGATGTGACTGTCCTCCAGTCAGGCTTCTTGATACTTGTCAAAAAAGAGAATTCAAGACCATACTGCCTGACCTTCAGATCTTCAAATCTTCAGCAAGTTTGATTTTTTTTCCCAACCTTCTACCTTGCTACTCTGAGACTGTTTCTTGCAGCTTTCTATCCTGGACCACATAGCAATACTGCCATCTAGTGGACCTTTCCTGTCCTTTCGGTGAGCATGCTGTATTCTAATAATAATAACATCCCTAAGTTGAGGTTAGGCTGAGTAATCTTTTCTCCAATAAATCTGTGTTCCCCAAAATATTTCTTCTTATGATAAATTTCAACCATTAATGTGAAAATAAACTCCAATACTACATTTAAATTGTTTTTGGAAAGTTGACTATAAAAGATGGTAGCAGTGTTTTGCATATTTTGTTGTTTTATATATACTCAATATTCAGGACGAAAAGACAATTTTCTTATAAAAACTCTTTCCTTTAATTCAAAAGTTGTTAAATATCTAGTCATCTTTGAAAATATTTTATTAAGTAATTGTACAGAGAGGTTAAAATTCCATAAGCCTATTACAATAACAGTTCATATTGATCATTATCATCCTTTCTTTCTCCCCCATATTCTCCTTCCTTTCTTACCCTACAGTTATGTAATTCCATTTTTATATAATGTACATTGAATATAATGACTCATCCTTCCTCCCTCCATTTGTATGTCCCTTGTACTTTTCCCCCAGACATTTTCTTAATTGTTGTTAGAAGGTACTTGTGTAAAAATATAATTTTGTGAAGAATAACAATATAATCTTAATTCTAACACTGGTTATGTATGAAAGATACAAAATAAAAAGCCATGCAGAACAAAAACAATTTTTGTTTTTACAATGTTATTCATTGATCAAGTACCTTAAAATCTAAAGTTAGTTAAATGCTAAGCTTTGCTTTTTTGCTTTTTTTGTCAGTTGTAGGTCTTGAACTCTGGGCCTGGGTGCTGTCCCTCAACTCTTAAGCTCAAGGCTGGTGGTCTACTACTTGAGCCACAGTGCCACTTCTGGTTTTCTGGTGGTTAATTGGCGGTAAGAGTCTCATAGACTTTCCTTGCTTTGAACCATAATCCTCAGATCTCAGCCTCCTGAGTAGCTAGGATTACAGGGATGGGCCACCGGTGCCTGACAAAACCTTTTATACTCGCACTGCAGATTGAATCATGGGAAACAAAACAAGTATTCAAGCTGATAAGATTTATCTTTAATTACAGAAGAGGATTGCAAGGCTCTGAGAATCTAAGTAGCCTTTCTAAAGTAAGTGTGATGGTTGATTTTCTGCATCAACTTGCCTAGGCCATGGGATGCTCAGTGAGCTGGTTCAACATTCTTTCGAGGTATATATGTCTGAGGGTACTTCTGGCAGAAATAAACATTTGAATTGCCCCATTGACTAAAAAATATTTGGTCTTATCAATGACGGCAGAAACCATCCAATCCATAAAAGGTTAAATAGATCAAAAGGCAGTAGAAGTCTGAACTTACTTTGCTTGATTTTTTAGCTAGGAAATCACCTCTTCTTCCTTGCTTCTGTCAGGCTTTCAGACTCAGATTCAAAGCTCAGTATTTTCTCCCAAGCTATTAGACATTTAAGTTAGGCATCCTGCTTTCTTAGATCTCTATGGTACTTGTAAAATATTCTCATATTATTATATTTAGCTCCCATAATCACCCAAGCCAAAACTTTATAATAAATATGTAGATAGGCAGAGATACCATATTGGTTTGCCTCTCGGGAGATCCCTGGCTTACACATTAACACAACTAGCCCCTGGTAGAACCCAAGATTTGTAGCCTCAATTCCATTACTGCCATCTACTTTCTGGATGGTTTTCATATTTATCTTCTTTCTACAGGATTTACCTGTGGTTATGGTTTTCCTACAAACAATTTAACTTAAGATTTTGGAGGCTCCTCAAAATACTAAACATAGCTAACTATTACCCAGCAGTTCCACTCCTGGGCATTTATCCAATAGAACACACATAAGGTTGTAGTAAAGTCACGAGTGCAACCATGTTCATTGCGGTACTATTCGCCATAGCCAAGATACGGAAACAACCCAGATACCCCTCAATGTACAAGAGGATTGAGAAAATGAGGTATATACTCACAATAAAATTTTAATTATCCATTAAAAAGAATGTTATTCATAAGGAAATAAAGACTTAGAAAAAAGTATATTAACTGAAATAATCCAGATCCAGAGAAACAAAGTTTACATAGTTTCCTTTATTTGTGGTAGATAGAATGTACCTGTAAATTGGTAAGTAAATACATTGGGTGATATGCAAGTGGTTACAAATGAATTAACTGAAGTATGATAGACTCTATAGTGAGCTCAATGGTATAATTTTTTAGAAAGCCTAGGTTAAATCTTAACAAAATCAGCACCAGGAAATGTATACATGCAAGAAGTGGGGTGAGTCCAAAAGGCGAAAAGGGGGAGGATGCAGTCAATAATTCATTGTAGACACCACAAAATTAAGAAAAGTCAGGAAAGGGGCAGTTTGAAGGGGGTTGAGAATGTTGAAGAAGAGACTCTGATCAAGAAGCATTGTATTCATAAACTGCTTTGTTAAGTGGTACTTCCTCTGTACAACTAAAGATTTTTTTAAAAAAAAGTGTGTGTGTGTGTGTGTGCGTGTGTGTGTGTGTGTGTGCCAGTCCCAGGGCTTAAACACAAGGCCTGGGCATTTTCCTTGAGCTTTTACGCTCATGGCTCTACCACTTGAGTCACTGCTCTACTTCTGGCCTTTTAGTAGTTGATTAGAGAAAAGAGTCTCATAGACTTTCTTAACCTCTGCTGGCTTCAAACTGTGATCCTCAGATCTCATCCTCCTCAGTAGCTATGATTAAAATCGTGGGCCACTGGCACCCAACAAGCTAAAGTAGTTTTATATGGAAGTGAACAATATGACCAGAAGCAATAGGTATCATCTGACATGACATCTTACAGAGTTAACAAATAAAAGTAGGGTGAAGTCTCCAACCATCTCATTTAATCAAAACAGAGGTAGCCAGGCATCAGTGATATTTGATGATACGTCTATCACAGATTTGTCTTCCTAGGCTGACTTTGAACCACAATCCTTGGATCTAAGCCTTCTGAGCAGCTAGGATTACAGGTATGAACCATCATAATGGTGTATATTAATTGCATAAGAGGATTGCAATGTAGTATTTCACACATAAATATCTTATTCTACTTTAGTCAAATTACCCCTATTACTCTTTTTCCATATCTTAAGCACCTCTTTGTTATTCAACAGATTTCAATGGAATTTTTTCTGCCATCTTAATGTGAAGACACAGTGTATTTTACTGTTATGTATGCCACAGCATTCTCATTCTCTCCCCCTTCTGTGTCATCAAAATAGTACCACAGTTACAATCAAGTTATATAATATTTTCAAGGTTATTGGTCCACTCTGAACTGATATTTCAGGGTAAGAGAGCTGGTTTGGTTCCAGTCTTCTACTAAGGATATTCAGTTTTCCCAGCACCATTTATTGAGGAAGCTGTCTTTTCTCTAATGAATATCTGGTTCACATTTGTAGAACTGAGCCAGCTATAACTGTGTCAGCTCATTTCTTGGCTATATATTCTGTTCCATTGGTCTCTATGTCTATTTTATGTCATGCTGTTTTGGTTACTATGGCTTTGTAGTAGAACTTGAATTCTGGAATGGTGATATCTTCAAGATTGTTTTGGCTATTGAAGGACTTTGTGCTCCCATAGGAAATATAGGTTTGGTTTTTCTGCCTCTATGTGTAGATGGAAATTTATTGAATATATAAATAGGTTTTGATAGTAAACACATTTTTGTAATCCTCTGCTTGCTCATGAACATGATTCTCTCTATATTAAAATACTTTATAAGTACTTTCATAAACTAAATACAACTTATATATGAGATCTTGTTTATAGTTATTAGGATCACCAATCTATTTTAGTAAATGGCCAGGTCACCCACATTTATAGCAACTTCTTCTATAGGCAACTTCTTCAATAGGCAAAGGTGTTCATAAATTATATTAACAGCACTCTGTATGGAATGTTGTATTTACTCAAGTTTGAAATAAGAGTACTGTGTGTGTAACCCCTTAGAAGAAAAAAAACAGCTCTTTGACAGAATCTCATAAGATGGGAGAAAAACATCTAAGTTTCCTGGAATATTAATATGTTTCATTAATCATGAGCTAATATAGCTAGAAACTGATGGCTTATAGTTATAATCCTAGAGACATAAGGGACTGAGACTGGGGAACTGTGGCTACTAACAGGCCAGCCTGGGAGAACAGAGTATGAGAATCCATCAAATAGGAGATGCTAGGCATTGTGGCACATGTCTGTCCTCACAGCTGTGACAGAAAACCTAAAACAGGCAGATTGCAGCACTGGCACATACCTGAACAGGATGACCCTATCTGAAAAATATGAAATGGCTAAAGGCATAGCATACTGATAGACTACCTGCTTAGCAGGCTCAAGACCCTGAGTTTAAGCCAGGCAAAGGTAATCCTAACTACTCAGGAGGCTGAGATTTGAGGATTGGGGTTTGAAGCCAGATCAGAAAAATCTGGAAGTGGCACTGTGGTAGAACACTTCCTTTGAGCACAAACAGGCTCAGGGACAGCACCCATACCCTGACTTTAAGCTCCAGGATTGACAAAAGTAAAAAATAAAAATAAAGACCCTGAGTTTAAGTCCCAATATTGCCATTAAGAAGCAGAAAAAAGGAGGAACCAATCTTTAATTAGCTCTATGGGTTTTTGGCCGCAGGTAGAGAAAGCTTGGACAGTTAAAATGCATTGTGAGACTGTGAAATTTTCCTTCTCAGGGCTGTTAGCTTGACACTTTTCACAATCAATAAATCCTTCAAAACTCACAAGTAATTGTTGAGAAATCAAAACTAAAGCTTCAACAGTTGTGAAGTTTTTAACATACCACAGGAATAAGCTGTGACAAGTTCTCTATTCAAAATAGACAGGTCCCTCACAACTCCACAGTATTTTACTATATATTACATACCAGGCACTGATAGACACTATAAGAAATACACAAAACAGCAATATCTATTCTCAGGACATTAAGTGTGAGAAATAAGAAGCAAAATATTTACAAATAGCAACTATTATTATTATTGTTGTTGTTGTTGCCAGTCCTGGGGCTTGAACTCAGGGACTGGGCACTGCCTTTGAGTTTCTTTTGCTCAAGGTTAGCACTCTACCACTTGAGCCAAAGTGCCACTTCCAGTTCTTTTTGTTTATGTGTTACTGAGGAATGGAACCTAGGGCTTCATGCATGCTAGGCAAGAATTCTACCACTAAGCCACATCCCCCCCCCCACCACAACATTATTTTTAAATATCAATACAAGCAGATTCAGAATTGAGACACTTCAGAAGTTGTTAAATTGAAAGAAAAGGCTCAAGATTCCATCAGTAAACAGAATTTCCCCAGATAATTAAATGCACATAATTTAAGTATAATTTAAGTTTAAGTGATGCAGATAAAGAAACGTTGCACAGAGGTTCAGGAGAAATTAAACTACCAAAGAAGGTATGCTGAGATAGACAGAAACCAGTCATCATAATGGTCATTGACAAGGAATGGAAGGGGAGGCTGTTAAGGGAGCCCAGTAAGAGAAAATGCAGAAGCAGTCCCCTCTCCCCAGATGAGAATCACACAGAAGCATATCTATTTCCAGAGAAACAGCTCCATGAGAGCAGAAAGGAAGCAAGGGAAAAAACCCCACACCTTTCTTTCCTTGTGTACTCTCATGTGCTTTCACATCCTTCTCTGGCTGGACGCCACTGGAAGTCAGCTATAAAGGGGCCCAGCTTATAGTCATCAAAATTTGTTTTTGTCTGTTGAATGATTTTTCTTGTTTGTCAAATGAATACAGTGATTTTTTCCCCCTGTCAGTTGTGGGGATTGAATTCTGGGTTTGGGCTCTCTGTCCCTGAGCATTTTTGGGGGGGTCTGTTGTGGGGCCTGAACTCTGGGCCTGGGCACTGTTCCTCAGCATTTCAGGTCAAGGCTAGTGCTCTACCACTTGAGCCACAGTGCCACTTATGGCTTTTTCTGCTTATGTGGTGCTGAGGAATCAAACCCAGGACCTCATGCATGCAAGGCAAGCACTCTACTACTAAACCACCTTCCCAGCCCTTCTCTGAGCGTTTTTACTCAAGGCTAGCAACTCTACCACTCTGAGACACAGCTCTACTGGTTTTCTGGTGGTTAATTGGAGATAAGAGTCTCATGAACTTTCCAGTCCCGGATGGCTTTGAACTGTGATCCTCAGATCTCAGCCTCTTGAATAGCTAGGATTATATAATAAGTGGTGAACACAATGGATTTATTATGCCAGACAATGGTATTAAAGTGTAATATTAATTCATTTAATCTTCCCATTAAATTAAAAATATTATAATAGTATTAGATAATTATAATTTTAATACTATTAAAGTATTATTTCTTTATTCACAAATAAGGAAACTTAGACAAAGAAAAGGTAAGGAATATTCTCAAGTCACAAAAATCATAAATGGTAGAGCTATTTGAACCTAGATAGTCCGGCTTCAAAGTCTATGGTCTTTTGAATCATAGTCCACTGTTTATTCTAAACCTAAAAACACTTGTCCCTCAAAACACCCTTCCTAACACATGCCTGATGATTAAATTGACCAAGTAAAATCAAACTCCATGCTTCAGAATCTCATTATTTCTCCTCAGTGAACTTGAGAGTGAGAGCATGAGCTAAACCCTCCTCTACAATGTAAGACAAAAGAAAACTCAAGTAACAGTTGGATTTTGTATTTAATTCCCAGAGACTCAGGCATTCTTGAATGGGGGTGGGAGGAGTGGAAAAATAATGAGAACGCAGCCCATTGCAAAGTGGAAAACCAGTGGCCAAAAACAAAAAGGCATGATTTAGAGCCTGAAGAGAGAAGTATTTTCACAAGAAGCAACTGCTGCCATGGCCTCTCCTCTGGTTCAGACTAAATGTAGGGAAATGTTGATTTTCTTGAGCTGGTAAAACTATAAAGCTCCTTAGAGACAGTTCTTCTAGGAGGCAGAAGAAAACTGATTAGCCATTTAATCTGAAGTTGGTACAGAGCTCGAATGTAAAAAGCGCCAAGTGTAAAGAAGGACTTATTCAAACAAGTCTGCACAGTGACCAGATTGTTATTACAAATCACCACATCCTTCTTGGAAAATATGAAAGAAACACTAATATTTCCCTGGTTCATAATAAATCACTCAAAAGCTATCACCCCTGTCTCAATCTTCTGGTCTGTTTCCTACCTCTCCCTTTTTTTTCTTCATAATTTCTTCTCTCTCTCTCTCTCTCTCTCTCTCTCTCTCTCTCTCTCTTTTTTCTCTCTCTGTCTGTCTCTCTCTCTCTCAAGCTCACATACACACACGTATGTATGTATATATATATATATGTATATTTCTAGTTTCATCTAAGATGAAATTAAATTAGAATTTTATTGCTTTTTCAGATCATTTTGGAAACTGTTCTGTAGTAAAAGATTATTACCATTCATGCATGTGCATTAGCACATCTCCAGATGCCAATATTGAAACAGAAATTATCCACTGCCAATGAGTCAGAAGTAAAAAAATGCAAAATTTCTGAAATATTTGAATTTTGAAGGAAGAAATATTCCATTCTCACAAAATAGTCAATGATTGAATCCAATCATATGTCTTTGAATTAAAAAGATTAATGAGGTCTCAGATTTTGCAATGTTCTCTAAAACTTTGTGGTTATAAACTAATTATTTTGATAAAAAGAATGAGTGACATACCAGGTGCTGGTGACTCAGGATTATAATCCTAGATATTCAGGAAGCTGAGATCTGATGATTGAGGTTCAAAGCCAGCCCAGGCAGGAAAGTGTGTGAGACTCATCTCCAATCAACCACCAGAAAACCAGAAGTAGGCTGTGGCTCAAATGGTAGAGTGCTAGTCTTGAGCTGAATAGCTGAGGGACAGTGCCCAGGCCCAGAGTTCAAGCCCCATAACCAAAAAAAAAAAAAAGAATTTAAACTACTAGTATGCAGTTACTACCTAAGTATATATTCTTTGCATACTGTTTACTTATATGACCACCTTTCAACAACAACAAAAGATATAGAACCAACCCAGATGCCCCTCAGTAGATGAATGGATCAAGAAAATGTGGTATATATACATAATGGAATTCTATGCCTCCATCAGAAAGAAGGACATTGCCCCATTTGTTAGGAAATGGAAAGACTTGGAAAAAATTATATTAAGTGAAGTAAGCCAGTCCCAAAGCAACATAGGTCCCATGGTTTCCCTTATTTGCAATATCTAGTATGTGTCTAGATCAAGCAGAAAAGGTCAGATAAGTTGATGTTAGGGAAATGAACCCTATGATATGTATTCAAATGTTTTTTTTTCTTTCATGCGATTGTTTCTAACACATTTATAAGATTATTTCTTTGTTGCTTTGTATGTCCCTCCCCAACAGTATAACCCCTGCTTTCACTGTATTTGATGTTGGTAAAATTTGTAGAGGGGAAGGGGAAAAAACAAATCGTTTAAATAGGGATACAGGTGGACTCATTGCAACAATGAGATGTACAAGTCGTTATGTCAAAAACGAACTTTACAACTTTGGTGGGGGGGAGGGGGAACGGGGAGGATTTGGGGGGCAGGGGGCGGATGGGAAGGGATAGGAAGGGAAAACAAAGGAGGAGGCTATACTGCTTGATAAGAAATATGCTCATTATCTTGCCCATGTAATTGTAACCCCTCTGTACAGTATTTACACAATAAAAAAATAAAAATTAAAATTAAAAAAAGAAAGCCCACGGATTGGGAGAAGATCTTCACTAGCCATACAGTGGACAAGGGTCTCATATCTAAAATATACTTAGAACTCAAAAACAAAATACCCCAACAACAAATCCTCAAAGAAACAACTGCCTGATAAATAAATGGGCTATAGACTTAAAAAAAGACTTCTCTGAAGAGGAAAGAAGGATGGCCAATAGACACATGAAGAAATGCTCAACCTCCTCTAGCCATAAAAGAAATGCAAATCAAGACAAGGTTGAGATTCCATCTCACCCCAGTTAGAATGACTATAATCAAGAAATCTAGTAAAAACAGATGCTGGAGGGAATGTGGACAGAAAGGAACCGTACTGCATTGTTGGTGGGAGTATAAACTTGTTCAACCACTCTGGAAAGCAGTATAGAGGTTCCTCAGAAGACTCCACATACAGCTCCCTTATGACCCAGCAATCCCACTTTTGGGCATTTGCCCAAATGATCACAAACAAGACCACACTAAAGCTACCAGCACAACTATGTTTATTGCAGCATTACTTACCATAGCTGAGATATGGAACCAACCCTGATGTCCCTCAGTAGATGAATGGATCTGCCTCTGTCAGAAAGAATGACATTGCCTCATTTGTTAGGAAATGGAAAGACTTGGGAAAAAATTATATTAAGTGAAGTAAGTCAGGCCCAAAGAAACATAGGTCCCATGGTTTCCCTTGTTTGCAATGACTAGTACATGTTAGGACAAGCAGAGAAGGTCAAAGGCTATTTGCATATGGTCACATGAAATAATGTTAAGCAAAATGTACCCCAAGACAGGGACATAAATGGTGTTTTTTTTTAATTCCTTGCTAGTGTTTTCAACGTAGTTATAATGCTCTATGTGATTCTTTTGTTTCTTTTTCTCCCCCCATAGTATAACCCCTGTTTTACTGGATTTGATGCCAGAGTTCTGCACCTGGTGTGTGTGTGTGTGTGTGTGTGTGTGTGTGTGTGTGTGTGTGTGTGTGTGTGTATTAATTTGGGGAGAGGAAGGGATATTGCGGAATGCTTAAATGGGGATGCAGGCTGACCCATTTTGATGATGAGAGGTACAGGACACCATGTTTAAAATGAACTTTACAATGTGGGTGGAGGTAGGAGGAGTTGGGGAGGTGGGGAGGGATGTGATGGCAGGGGGAAAACAAAGGAGGAGGTAAAAATGCTGTCTAGGAAATGTACTCATTACCCTACTCATATAACTGTAACTCCTCTGTACAACATTTTTACTATATATGTAGTATATATATATAGTATATATATATAGTATATATATATATATATATATACTATATAGATCATACAAAAAAAGAAAATAAACTGGATGTGTGAGATGAAGGGATATAATGAATCAAATCTGAGCAGATTACATTGTATGCATGTATAGTCATGGGTAAATCAAACCCTTTTGTACAACAAAATTGTTGCTAATAAAAATGTAAAACAATAAAATGAAAACAAAGAAGGATAAACATATTTATGTACCAAAATGTTTAGTATTTCTTTATGTTTCTGAAACCATTGAAAAATTATCACTGAAATAAATAATATGTAATTGTCATTTTTAGCCACCATGCAAATCTACTGTGTGAGTCTCCCCATAACTTTTCTCCTATCTAACTAAATGACCATTGTGGATTTTCCCTCATTGCTCTTCTACTACTCTTTATGCCTCTGGTAACTACTGTTTTTATATCATTGTTTAAGACAACATATTTGTCTGCATGTGAGTGACATTATGTGGGAATGATCTGGCCTTGCTTATTTTACTTATCATTTTGCTTATGTGGTGCTGAGGAATCGAACCCAGGGTGTCAGGCATGCAAGGCAAGCTCTCTACCACTGAGCCACCTTCCCAGCCCCTACTTATCATTTTGAAAAACTACCTAGAGATCATGTCCAAAGAATTAGAAAAAGAACTATCATATTATTTGGTCACTAGGGTGTATTTATCCAATGGAAACAAAATCAATATGACCAAAAGTCGACACTATACATTCCCGTAGAAAAGAAAGAACTATTTTCTCTATCAATTGACAGACTGAAAAAACTTTATATATGAAACATGTATAAAATATAACACAATATGTACATCATCTTGATACATTAAAATACACACTGGAGCCACCTGGTAGCCCACGACTATAAGCCTAGCTATTTAGGAGTCTGAGATCTGGGAAATACAGCGTGTGAAATCAGTCCAGTCAGACAATCTTCAAGATTCTAGCTTCTAATTTACTAGCAAAATTGAGCTGTAGAATAAGCAGTAGACTAAGTCATGAGAGTAATAAGCTCAGCGAGATCTCAAGGCCCTTAGTTCAAGACCTAATACTAGCACAAATAAAAACACACTGGTGTTGGGAGAATAATTCAGTGTTAATTCACTAGTACCTTTGCTGTAGGTTTGATCTCTAGCCCTGAAAAAGAGTATCTCATGACTAGAATATGATTTTAATTATGGGACTGTTCAGGATCATGAAGGAAATAGACAAATAAAGATGTTGAGGGGTGAATAGCATCTAAATACAATGCATCTATGAGTGAAAAATCACATTGTACTTTACTTTTACATACAATAGTTACATAATTATAAATAAAATGTGAAAATGGCCTGTGCCATTTAACATTACCAAATACTTAGAAACAACACAGAGAGAAATGAAAAATAATGTTGAATTAAAATAAATAATTGAAAGGGATGAGTGATCAAGACACACTACATTCATAAACTACTTTGTTACATGACAATTCCTTTGTTCAAATACTTAAAGATAATAAAATATAACAAATACATAATAATGAAATGGATTTTATACCATAATAGCATTTTGGTCATTAAATGTATACCTGGAATAAATAACACAATAAAGTATGATGATAGAGATCAATATCAAGTTTCCATTAAGTAGCTGGAGGTAAGGATAATGTGAGAAGAAAGGGAAAATATCATAAAATATATCTTGTTATGGTCTCACAAAATCCCAATACAGTTATGTTTGTACAAAAACTTGTGTCAGAAGCTGCCATTCCTTTCAAAGTTTTCATCTGTTCTTATAGACAGGAGAGCTGAGCAGAGCTGGATAGAGTTTTTCCTCCCTATACATCGTCAAGTTTTTGGTCCAAAGATCAAAGAAGCTTGGGTCTGAGAAAATGATGAGCACATGCTCTGTGATATTTCAAGGTGTTTGTGCATGCCATTCTACTTTAAGTTACATGTAATTTTTATTTCCCTCCTTCCAATATAAATCACTTGTTTCTTGACATTTGCAGAATTACACCTGGCCACAATAGAATTGCGTAATTCCAAACATATTTTGGATGTGCTGGCTTTTATGGACAGACCAACCTTTGGTCTTCCTGTTCTCCAGTAGGCTGTACATTTGCAGATTACCTACTTGACTGAGAGAGACCTACGAATAATATTAAAAATTATGGATTCAAAGTAAGAAAATGGTCACACCCAGACTCCATCTAGCTTCTTTAAATGTCTCCCAGTAAAAAGGGAATTATGTGCTGTAACTTGACTTTTATTAAAGTAATTGACTTTAAGTGGTGTTTTAAAAGCTACATTTACAGCTGCTTGAGAATATTCTAATCATCTACGTGAGTCTGTGAAGAATACATTATTTTAACACTGTATGTGTATTAGATTTGACTTTCAATTTCATTACCTAGCATCTGAAACAAAAGATCTGTATAGAGTATGCAAATACATAAACAATTCTGATTACCTTAAATGTTTAACCAAAATTTCTAGCCAATTACTATTATTTTACACATAGAAATGTTTACAAATAGAACTGTGCATTGTCTTTAGCTTGTCTTGAAGTTGTGTGATTGTACAGTTATTATGAATTAATTCATCATGTATATTATTTTGACAGTTTGGAAGGTATATTTTGGACTGTGTTTAGCTCCACGATGAGATTTTCAACATTTTTGTATAGTCTATATTTCATGAAAAACAACAACTCTTGCATGCTATGTATAAGGGATTGAAATCTAACAGAGCTTTGATTTGACTATGACTTCTTTTTCATTTGAAAATATTATAGTAAGGTGGCTCAGTAGTAGAGCACTTGCCTTGCATGGCTGAGGCCCTGGGTTCGATTCCTGAGCACCACATAAGCAAAAAGAAAAAAGCTGGAAGTGGCGCTGTGGCTCAAGTGGTAGAGTACTAGCCTTGAGCTGAAGAGCTGAGGGACAGCGCCCAGGGCCAGAGTTCAGGTCCCACCACTGGACCAAAAAAAAAAAAAACCCACAGGAAAATGTCCAGTCCATTTTCCTGTGCTTTGTTAGATTTCAAGGTAGCATTCATTTATTGCCCTTAGTACTATTTCCCCGCTTCTATGAAAGCATTTTGTCTTTTACTTTTGCCTTCTTTTCATTTTTCATATATTATCTTTTTCTCCTTTTAAAACCATTCTTCTATTCTGTGGAAGTTCTCTGTTTTTCTGTCCTTAACAGACAGCTAACTTTGGAACTACTTGTGACTGACACTAGAGTTGCTTAAGCTCATAGTTTTCAATCTATAGCATATTGCTGTCTTTCATGCAAACATTAAAGGCTTGCCAGTTATGAAATGCAATATAAAAGTATGATACATGTTTAAAACAGATAACTTTATATTTTCATTTTTTTCCCTATTATTCCAACCTATTTCCTATTGGTATCCAACCCTAGGCCTAAAGAATGCCAGATAAGTACTGTACTACTATGCTATACTTCTAACATTTCTTTATGAAATAGAGACAGGGTCTCACTATGTAGCACAAAGGCTGGCCTTAAATTCTATATCATCTGCCATCCACCCAGCTAGTTGTTGAAATATAGATGTGTATATTTGAACCTGGTTTGAAGAGTAAATTATAGCAACTATAGTAAAAGTACAGCAACTTTATTCTACCCATTAATTCCAGTTACATTTCTGTCATCTTTTGACGTTTCTTTGATGTCTAACAAGGCTCATTACAACTCTTCCCAAACCCCATTTTTTTTTGTTTCTTGTCTCTCGCATATACCTGATTTTGGGCAACATGCCCTTTACCTTATAAACCCTGACTTAGTAAACGGCTTATTTAAGCATAAAGACTAAATAGTATATCCAACATCATTTTGAGAAAATAATTTGCTAATTTTTGAGAAAATCATTTCTATTATTCATGCACGCAAGGAAAAATGCATTCACAGACATGCATACACAGGTATAAACAGTCTTCACATGATCAGGAATGAAATCTATTTTATAAATTAGCAATGAATACTATAAATTACCTAACATTTATTTTTTTATTTTTTATTTTTTTGGGTCCGGTCGTGGGGCCTGAACTCTGGGCCTGGGCGCTGTCCCTCAGCTCTTCAGCTCAAGGCTAGCCCTCTACCACTTGAGCCACAGCGCCACTTCTGGCTTTTTTTTCTTTTTGCTTATGTGGTGCTGAGGAATCGAACCCAGGGCCTCATGCCTGCAAGGCAAGCGCTGTACCACTGAGCCACCTTCCCAGCCCTTACCTAACATTTATTTTGCTATCATTACATATTTGAGGAGAAATGAGTTGAGAAATTGAGTAACAAAAGCTTTGTAAGACTGACACTTGGCTTTTTTTGGCTTTT